>NC_140440.1:20859900-21459900 GCF_963576455.1 Neolamprologus multifasciatus
AACTCAGGCTCGGCCACCAAATGCTTACCTGCTCCAGGAGAGGGCTCAGTCTCTCATTTTCAGGCAAGCTTACCAAGCCTCAAACTTTTAGCTTTATTGGAAATTTCTGAAAAATGTCACACAGTGTTTGGTCCAAGCTTCTAAAATTGTGAGACTCTCCTCAGGGACAGTGTTTTGTGGACCAAACAAGACATGAAGCAGCTTCATTGTGGACTGGCAGTGTGAAATGCACTACACACAGGCACACACACGCCTAGGTCTTTGTCTTCCGATGCCAAGTTTATTTATTGTTGTTTGTTATGACCAACCACAGTCTGACAGCTGTCGGTCTCAGCTGATCTCCAGCCCTCCTCCGCTCCTCTCCCGACTCACTATAAAGGGGAAGGAAACCATCATCAGTCCAAAACGCCATCAGCTGTTCTCACCTGCGTCTCCAGCACCGCCCCGTTGAGCTCACCGCACCACTCCTCCCCTGCAGCCGCGCCCGGGACCACACCTCCGCCACAGGCAGAAATTCTCTAAATAATCAGTCAATTAACAGGCGTTTCACCCATCAATTGAAAATAGTTATTCGTTTTTCACTAGCTACTCAAGAGAAAACAGCATACAGACAGTCAATGAATCTTCTGTATTTCACTTAAGTATTTAAATTCTGAACAATCGTCTGATTTAACTTATTTATTCACCCATTATTTATTCAGCGAGTTACTGAACTAGTGGCAGCTCATCACTCACAAGAACACCTGGTTTTCATGAAACACTCGATTCTATCCAACTCACATCCAGCAAATTAAGTTTGTTTGCAGTGTTCAAACAAGGAAAATGAAGTGATGATTTAGGTGTTTCAGTTGCTATTTGTCGGCTGACACGAAAAAAAAAAAACCAAGACCATTAATGCCGCGTCAACAGACAGTGCAGATGGGAAATACATTAGATTGTGCTCCTGTATATCCAATGGAAACATAAAAGGAACAACTGAGTGCCCTTCATAACAATAGACAGTTTACAATGGCCCAGGGGGATGGTGACACAACAGGGGAGAGGAGACACAAGTGTCTTGATTAGTAATACTAATTATCATCAGACCGTTAGCAAAGACGAGAGAGCATTAAGTTAAATGGCCTGCTCCAAATTCTCTTTGTCTCAGCAACATAAATAGCTCGACGACAAATCAGATCTTCATCTTTTTCTCATTCTCTCTCTCCCACTCCCCACTTTCGCTCCCTTTGAGGAGAACAAAATGAGTCAAAATCTTGTTCGTTACAATCAAATCAGACAACATTAAATTGTTCGCCTATTAAATCAGCCCTTTATCAGACGAGATATTTTCAGTACATAATTCACAAAATGAAAACCAAGTTCACACGAACGCAGGTCTCTGCAGACCAGGGAATGGACTCCAGCTCTGCTGCCACACTTAGATGATAATTATAGTATATATTGTCACAGTGGATGCATCCTGACAAAACACAAACACACCATATGCAGATTGGCCAGTTTAACAGGCTGAGGATAAATCAACATTTAGTGTGCAGCAACGCTGGAGAAATATTTATCCTGGAGGACAAATGATGTGTGCGACAAAGCAGCCATATTGGGCGAAGTAAATAAGGCAGATTAACCGTTCTGTTGTTCTGGTGATGTTATGTTCCCAGACATGTTCTAGTAGGACAGATGGAGGCAGTGAGACATACAACCCTCATTGTTATCACAGACTGGGCAAAGCTGCATTAGAATTAATTAAACAAAAATAAACTCAGCATGAGGAGGGCTTCATTACTTATCATGCAAGGACCTAAAATGAGAATTAAAAGATCAAAGTTATTACAGTTAAGATGCAGAGAGAGTAGAGTATTCACAAATAATAGTTTTTTTTGCTACTGCTGTATATTTGACCGTATGTGTCAATACAAGATAGCCTGTACAGCTGTCACCACCTCGGTATTTTGGAGTCAGAATAAGGGATGTATTTGGATGAGAGGGAGAACCCAGCCATGGAGGGGCCACAAGCCAGTCCTTCTAGTGCCCAAACCACCAGATAAATGGGCAGGGTTGTGTTCAAAAAGCGCATCCAGCATAAAACCTTTGCCAAATCAAACATGCGGATCATCAAGAATGAGATTTCCATACCAGGTCGGTTAGGGCCTGGGTTAACAACGACTGCCTCCAGTGCTGTTGGCCAACAGGGTGGCAGTGGAGACTGTTGGCTGAAGACAAAGGAGGAGGACAGGGGGAAGGCATGTCCAGAGGCAGCAAGAAAGAAGGAAAGGAAGAAGTGCTTTGACTAGTAAAGGGAGAGAGCTGCCTGATAAGACAGAGAGAAAGAAGGAAGATAGATATATTGCCTGCTCAGGAGACCTTGTGGAAGGGAAGCAAGGCCAGGAGTGGTGATTGGAGTGGACGTCAATGGATGTGTAGGTAAAGGGACCAGAGATGATGAGGTGTTGGGTAGGTGTGGAGTTAAGGAGAAAAATGCAGACGGGCAGGTGATGGTTGATTGTGGATGAGAATATCAAAGGGAGACATCACGTTGAGCGTTTTGGAGACCCTTAGAGAGGCAAGGTGGGGATGGCTGTGACATGGTGGCCAACGGATGTTGATGATAGAGCTGCCAGGATGACCCCAGGGCAGACACATGGATGTGATGAAGGAGGACATGCATACGGTTGGTGTGACAGAAGAGGATGCCAGAGATAGGGTGAGATGCCGAAAGAGCCGAAAGAAAAAGGAGATTTGGATGAGAGGGTGGATACAAAGTTGCAGTTAAGCTAGCATGACACATTCACAGGCTGCAAGGATGTATCACACAGCAAGAGATCTTCTAATTACCGCTAAATAATATATTATTGAAATACTAGAATTTGACTCATAAACGGTGGAGCAGGCTTATTAGACGGGGTGTTAATTAACCAAACGAGCCATATTACTTGCTTGATTATCGCCTTAAAAATGATGCATCATCACTAGCAACACAAACATGGTGAAGAGGTCCATTTCAGTTCATTCAGTGAGCCTAGATGAAAGCTAGAAGACTGCTACCTGTTTGTCAAAGCAGAGACGCCTGTAATGGTAACATTAAACATTCCCAAGATTTAAACAGGTGTGTGTAAAACCATTCAACCCTATAGATTATATAAATCACCCCAGATTATTTAATGCAAGTATTGTTATAAATTAAATTACTAATGACTAATTGGCTCTTTTCTCCTTTCTCCTGTTTTTTTTAGAGCTCTACCACTGTTTGCTTTAATTCCACAATCCTACTGTGTCACAAAAAGGGTGCGAGTTGTTTTTTTCTCTCGCTCTTTTATTTCTGTCAGACAAGTCCGTCTCATATTGATGTCAATCCATTGGTAAGGTCTAGCCAGTCGAATGAAAGGTCAGAAGACAGACTCTGTATTCCTTTTCAGTAGCAACCAAAGCCACCCACATGTAATACTGTGCGCTGCATTATCAATCCTGATGAAAAGACACGAGGCAATCTTTCATCTCACCTGGGAAATGTCATCTCTTTCAGCGGGACCTTGCCTGTGCTGAAGTTTGTTTGTTATTTCTGTTTACTGATCGTCCGCTGAAAAGATATGTGTTTCCTTGAGGGATTATTCAAATTAACAGAGTTGAAAATGATCAAGTGGTATTTGCTTCTTCTTTTTTTTTTAAATTCATGCTACATACCTTTGATTGGCTTGGGCTGAGCACACTGTGACATAAAACATAATGCCTTTTCTAAGTGAATATCATATATTTCCCATATGAAATAATGCACACGCGAGCTTTAGCAGCATTTACCTTCAAGCAAAGATCAGGCTGAGAGCCTGAGACACAGATCAGTGGAGGAGTCTCTGGGGAAAAGTAAGTCTTCCTCCTGCTCCCAATGATAATAACATCCATGGTTACAGAGTCGAGAATGCAAAGATATCACTTTCTTTCTTCTTTTAGGGTCTCTTACACACACACACACACACACACACACACACACACACACACGCATGCACGTGTATATCGAGATATATTTTTATATATATATATATATATATATATATATATATATATATATATATATATATATATATATATAAACATTGCAATTACATTCATTATTACCATAAAAACAATCTCTGTGTATATTCACACACCAGAGGGACCTATCTAATCGAATCTATTTCCTTTGCAGATGATGGATTCACCTTCTGTCATGGTGGATGTTGTCACATTTCCATGCTGGTGGAAATATGGTTTTATTTCCCGGCTTATCTCGACTGCCTCTACCTCATCTGCTCCCTGTTCTCTCAGCATCTCACACCCGTCTCTGCCTCTTTCTCTCTCTCTCTCTCTGAATCTCACTAACATTACCACCAGCAGCAAAAAATGATGGTAATTGGCCATTTTGGACTTGGACAGCTGCTAACATGAAAGCAAAAGTGGCTTCAGCTTGGAGTGCTGGGCTCTATAACCTCTTCAACAGTTTCCCCCCTAATAACCAGGATATCTCTTTCCTCTCACATAACCTCAATAAGAATGCATGAAAAGATGAATGTGGAACCCAGGTAATACATACAGGACACACAAACACACATGTGAGAACCATCTCTACTGGTTTTGCTCCGTCTTGGCTGATTGGAACTGAGAGCTGAAACAGAGGTATGTCTCCCCATATACAGATTAAAAAGCCTCTTATCTTGCTTCTTAAAGCCTTTAAGCAAGGACGATGTGCTTCACTGAATTATAAACGAGAAAGTTCCACTTGACTTGTAGTTTTTAATTTAAACCAAGCCATTACCTAACTTGCATCAATTAGGCATCCTTGGATTCTATGAAACTGGCCAGGAAAAAAGTGGCAGATCATGTTACTGTTATTTTTCTCAACATTTTTGCAAACGTGCAAAGCAAATAAAATGATTTCACAGTGTTACATGGGAAAATCATGATATTGAATGGACGGATTCCACTGTTTTGAAGAACATCCCGAGGCTCGGTACCTTGTAACAGAGATCCAATCGATGCCTGTGGCTTTAATCACATCTAAGTTTAATGCTAGCCACATCTCCGAGGTCTAATGCTTTACTTTCACACCAAATTACTTTTTAGCCCAGGGCACATTTTCTGAAAAAAAAATGTATCTGTGGTCACAGCTTGAACAGTACGGCCATGATCCATTGATTGACACACGGCTAAAGGCTGAATCCCACTGGAGAGGATTCCTTGTAAAGCACATACAGTATGTGTGAAACAGTGTGTCTGTTTCTGTGGAATTACTGCACATGTAACGAGATATTTATTACAGAGTACGGTGCCCAAAGCCTTACGACAACTTTTTTTCATTTATAGCGAGCCTAGATTCAGGTGCAGACTAGTGCTGAACACAATCACAACCCCTTTATCAGGTTTGGTAGCAGTTTCTTATTGAACCTCCAACAATTGCCAATAATCCGATGAGAGAGTGAAATAAACCTTGGAACTCTGGTAGTTAATTAAAATCCTCATTGGAAATTTGGTTCATTTCATTTCATCATTTTAGATCCATTCCTCCAGTTTCACTTTATCATTCTGATTCCCCTGAAAACTGGATTTGCCTGTGTGGTATTACTCCTGAAATAGACAATATTCTCAAATGCATTGTATATCTGATTTTTAATAATAAAGGATTGTCTTGTAATCCAAAGCAACTCACAAGATGAAGCGCCATGCTTTAAAAGAACCAGAGTGCCATCATGTGGAGGACATATTTAACTGCAGGGTGCTGTGTGGACTGCATTATATAAAACTGTTACACTATTACAAGTATTTACAGGAGTGACAGCATATTTCAGTGACCTAAGTTATTGTTTTTTGAAACTGTGTTTTTTCTGTTTAGAGACTTGATTTAGTAGAAGAAGAAAAAAACATCCCTCATGCCCCTGGTGTAAAAAGAGGACAGTTTCAGTTGGTTCCTCCAGATGTCTCTCTTTACCCAAGTGTATTTGCATATTTGGGAAATCACACAATCCCAAACAGTGAGGATCTAGGGGGGGACAGTTGTTCAGATGGCACTGAGTGTACACAAGTACATGCAAAGTCCAGAATATACAATGTCTGTCCATTTTCTATATATTGTAAATACTGGTATGTTGGCATTTGCACATTTATGCACTCTTCTCAGCGCCAAGAGCTGAACCATGTTCTGCTATTGCAATCTAAGGGTCTGCTGTGGTTATAGAAATAGCACACAGAGCTGGGTTGGCCCATAGACATAAAAACTGCAACTAAGTGAATAAAAATACAATTTTTAGTTTAAAGAAGTAGGGCGGGTGTTAGAATTCCAGACAATACTTAGTAAGTGACTACCAGATAAGCAGCATTTGTTTTTGAATGAGTTTTGTGGGATTACAAAAGAATAATTTTGTTATGCTACTTATAGAGCCATCCTTTTACCACCTTCCTTTAAACAGAGTATTTGATGATTGGAAGATCACTTCCATGTATTTCCCTTTGCCAGGAGACAGTTCACAGAAAGCTGAGAGGACACAGGGAGAAGAAAGGGAGATAAATGATAGGCCTCATTATAGAGCTATTGTTTCGTATCTGTTAAAAACACAGTTGGTTAAACTTGATTTCAACAGCTAAACCAGCACAGCGGACACTGACCAGAAACAATGACGTGGTCAGAGGTCAACATTCATCACGGAGATAAAACAGACAACTCTAAAAGGACTTTTCCAATGACGACTCAGTGCGAGGAATGCCGGTTTACTATCAATCATGCTACTGATCGTGTAGGAGATCTCGCCTAAGATCTCAGGCCTTGACTCAGCTCAGCTGTACTGACACACTGTGCTGAGAAGATGCAGAATGATCTTCAAAGTTTCTATATCCTTTTGTTCTCCTCAGCCCTCCTCTGCTGACTATAATCCCACCCTTCTTTTCCAAAGTCCCCTGGGTTTTCTCAGTCAGAAACACTGCTCTCTGAAGAATCTGGAAGCACCCAGATGAGTGGAAATGGTGCCAGGGTGCTTTTCTGTCACTTTTACTGACCCAAAAACACAGCCAAGTTCAGTTCACCCCGAGGGCCCGTATAGAAAGAGACAAATAAACAACGCACTGATAAAGAACTGGGGTGAATATCTGCATCATCGAAGTTTAGATTTTTGACAGCCACAAAACATAGAGGACATGCAGGAACCTACTGAGCCACATGCGAAACTAGGCCGGACAAACGCTGAATGCTAAAAATGCCGAAAATGCCAAAAAAACAAGAACATTTAATGTTTTATGAAGAAAGTCCATCCAGAGTGCACTTATGACTTAAATTCCTAAAAAATCTGCTGTTTCCTCCCTTGCTCTAAAACAGGAAGTAGAACTTTGCTTGCCTTCCGCTCGTCTTGTTTATTGGAACCCGCCTTCCTGTTTTCAGATTCATCCTGATAATGGCTGAAAGTCCCCAGCTGAAAGCTTCTCTCTCTCTCTCTCTCTCTCTCTCTCTCTCTCTCTCTCTCTCACACACACACACACACTGTCAAATCCCCCTCATTCCTTTTTTTCCCTCCCTCCCTGCACCTCTTTCTCCCTCTTGCTGTCTCTCAGATCACTGCTAGATAAGTCATTTTGTGAGACCTTCCAATCACCAGCAACATTCAGACCTTTCAGCACATTCCAGCTGTCCGTATGCGTGTGCCGACTGAGGTGGTATTTATGTGTGTGTGTGTAAGTGTGCAAAAAAAAAGTCCCATGATTGATTAATCCAAAGTGATTGGAAGGTTCAAAGAGTCAAATGTCAAAGCGTTAGCTTGTAGGATGAGCTCAGATGTGTGTGTGTGTGTGAGTGAGATTTGGGGATTGTGCCATGTGCACCCAAGCCAAGGAAATATGCAGGTCAGTGCAGAGGGAATGTCAGGAATGTCAGTGTAATTCAAACTCTTGTCTGCCACCGGAGGCGAGTGCTACCTGGAAATACTTTTTACACCAAAAGTGGGCAAATATGGGTGTGTGTGTGTGTGTGACTTTACATCAGAGCATGGTCATGCATAAGGAGTCTTATACACGGTCGTGACAGCCCACTGGCTTCTCATGCCAGCAATCGGCGCCATCTAGGGACATGTGCTAAAGTTCCACAGTGTTTTCCAAACACCTGCACCGAAAAACAAGATTTCCCCGACTTCCCAGCTGTTCTCACATGACCTACACCTCCCGAATCCAGTTCCCAAGCTTTTAGTAAGCCTTTCATTTGATATCACAACATATCGGCCAACCCCTCCCTCCCTCCCTCCTTCCCTTCCCTGTCTGTCTGGCTTTTTCACAGCAGCCTGTTTTCACTCAGCAGCTTTGACAAAGACTGGCGAAATAATTACAGCTGGGCCTAAACTGGGTTTGTCTCCAGTAATCTCCACCAAAAACCAATGAGTGCGGACCGTGTCATAGGAAGAGGAGGAAGAGGCTGATTGTTCTGAAAACGAGAAGCCAGTGACATCATTTCAAAGAGCTCTGTTCCGAGTGTTCAACACTCGGGGTAAATGGGCAACAAAATAAACTCGCTGTAATGCACGCGGCTCGCCAGACACCAACAGAACTTATCATTTCAGGCAGAAGCCCATCTCAATTCATTGCCCATTTCCCCGCTTTCTTTTCCCTCATACAAGATGCTGCTTTAATGAGTTTATTTTCCAAAGATCAGAGGCTGCTTTTTCTGTCTGTACAAACCAGATCTGAGCTGAAACATTTGTCCCATTTCAGCCAGGATGTCTTTTGTGATGGCCCGGGGACAGCAGGAAGACTGCTTGGGGTTCTGAGGAAGTGTGAGTAAGGGGAGGGAGGAAAGGAGTGAGGGACTGGAGGCAAAGGAGAGGACAAAGACATAAGTTAACTTTATGAGAAAAGATGAACAGAACACATAAGAAATGACAGAAGGCATTAATTTAAATCAGTCAAATGTAGCCATTAGCTCAGCAAATGAAGACGTGACCTAAGATGCTCCATCGTAAGAGGGGGTCATATGAAGATGAGGTGGCTTTAATTCGCAGTGACAGCTGCTTATGAGTTATCTGGGGAAGTGTAGCATGTAAATCACCGTCTTGCTGCTACTACAACCGCTACACCCTGGAGCACTCGAGGGACAGCAGAGGAGAGGAGTACGGCTCCATGGGCAAGCAAGGGAAGCATGGACACGCAGAGATATTTACATACAGTCAGACAGACTTCCTGGCATTGTCAGCCCGAGAGCGTTGATGTCAGATCCACTCCTTCCTGTGCAGAAGGGAGAATGCTATGCGATGACAATGGGCCCAAAAACAGGACAAAGAGGAAATGTTTAAATTTAGGCCCCCTTCTTCCACCATCTCCTCTTTCACGGCTATGGAGCTCTGGAGCTGTTTAGTTTTGTGAATTCCTTCAGCCCCCCCACCACCACCACCTCCCTGCCTCTCCAGAGCTCCCTCTCCCCATTGTGTCATTTCAATAGAAGGATTTTCACATTCAGAGCAAATCCCAAAGGAGGATCAGCTAGTGAGACCAGAGTTCAGTCAATCACTTGTTTTCACTGATGTTCCTTTAGAAATTATAAGTGCTTTCTCATAAACCCACCCAACAAATAGAAGAAAAGAGAAAAAACAAAAACATACATAAATATGTGCTTAAAAAGCGAGTGGAAAACAGATGAGGGGTTTTTAATGAGCTGAAGACTTAAAATGGGATTAAAAATGTGATAAATATTATTTATAAAATGAAATGTTTCCAGCATAATTTAGCTCTAAACGCGTTGTTATGAGCCTGTTTAACTCAAATAATTACAGCTGCTCTGCTGGTGTGCAGGCATGTGTGTCTAGGTGTGTGTGTGTGTGTGTGTGTGTAGGGGGTGTTGGTGTGTGTTTCTCTGTCTGCGTGAGAGCTTTATCACAAATCAGAGTGTCGGCGTCTGTAGAATCTTACAGGGCAAGAGTTCACCGGTTTGTCCAACTCGTTCTCGGAGTCTTGAGGATAGCGGACGGACTTTACAAGCCCCAAAACACACGTGATCGGCAAAGGAGTCGCTGCAGTCCACGACTTAACTCATGGATAGAAGTTAAGCCCGCAGAGGACGGCGGATCAGTCTGGCTGACGTTAATAGCGACTGCTGTTATTGACTTTGACGACAGCAGCGACGATGCCTGTTTGACACGGAGGGGGGAAGCTTTCTGCTTTCAGGTAAGTTGTGAGCTCCAACAGCTAACTTCTCTTCAGGAAGACTCGGGAATTGTAAGGGAGAAGAAGACAGTTCGTTTTTCGCGGGTGTTACTTGACAAGCAAGTTTATGAAGTTCGTGAATTTCACAGCGAAGCCCACATCGGCTGACTTTTGCGCTATTTCCTTGTTTTCACTTTTTAAAACACTTTTAAGGTGGTTAAAAACTTAAAAGCCCGTTTTACACTTCAGTCTAGCGTTAGGCAAAACGTTAATTTTATTGACGCCATTTTTTTTTAAAAATGACTTAAACGCCCAGTGCGGCAGCCGTCTGTCGTTCACTGACAGCGGGGTAGAGCGAGCTGCTGGTGCCCTTAAAACTTTTGTGACACGATAAATACTGAAAGCCAAAACTTAGTGAAACTTAGTGTATATCTCATTACAGTATAACTACCAAGCAGGGTGTATAACACTGAGCAAAACTCATAATGCTGCTATCAGAGAATAACAGTCTTTTAAAGCCATTTTAAAAAAGTACATGAACTTTTCTGTTTAAATGCTAAAATAAATACTAGCTAATGTGTGTAATTAGACAGCGCTTGTAAAACTGTCATTTCTTCTTTTTCTAATTATTTTTTTCTTTACTTTTTGCGCAGCTACTGTTTATTTAAATAGCCCTCTGAAATGCTTATCAGTAAATTGAATTGTAAAATTGTGCTGAGAGGCCAGCTTAATTGAAACGCATCTTTCGTTGTGATCTGAAGGAACAACAGAGATTTGTGCTGGGGGGCCTCCAATTACACAAAATGCTTCCATACATTTAAAGGGATTACAGTAGGAAGGGGTGCTATTAGCATGTGGTGGGTTCGCTGTGTCACCGAGCATCTTCTTCCTCAGAGGGAGCTTATCTGAGCTCTGATGATGTCACAGCTGGAGCGGGCCTGAAATAACCACACATCTCTGTAGTGGGTGTTTCCATGACAACACATCCTCTCGGTTTAAATGGTGGATGGCAACTGTGTCTGAAATAATTACTTTGAATAATATGGGCAAAATACTGGGAAAGTGGGGCGCTGGGTGTTGACTTGTTGCACAGACGTCTGCCTCTCGCAATCACAGAATGAGACTTTGAATACTGTCATTGTGTTTCACTATTTAAGCTCATTGTATTGGTTATTCTTGAATGTTTGACCTGCGAATAAAATTTAGTTTATTTAATATCCTCCACTGATATTTCCCACATTTGTGGTGCCCATCTACAGGCAGGCATTCTGAGCGAGTTACATTGGAGTAAGGATGATATAAAATGACAAGACAGTCAGTTTAATGTCAAACTCCTGAATAAAAATGTGGTTTTGTTCCTCTAGGTGATTGAGAAAGGGAAGGGCCTGAAACATGATGTCCATTGGAACTGATAGCTGACACCGTAGAATGAGAGAGGATGGAGCAAACAGGCAACCCTGCCCTTGAGAGCAACAACCCTAATGGGTTTGTCAACCGTGTGTTTAATGTTTCTCTGGATGTGGAGAATGAGACCAGCAGTGTTTATATTCAGGAGACTGGAACAGGGCCTGCAGAGGGGCAGGGAGAGACCCAGGCTGCCTCTTCTCAGACCCCTGTCAAGGACAGACAGGAGGTCAACAGGAGGCCTCGTGCCACAGGGGGCATCTGGAGGATCCTGAACCGAAAGCGAGCTGTCTCAGAGCTGGAGAGGAGACCCCACTCCATGATTTTGCCAGGGGAGACTTCCATCCCGAAACTCTCATTCGCTGACAAAGTTCGATCCTTCAAGAAGCTTAAATCCCCAGCTGTATTCAGAGGGAAGGCAGGGAAATTGTCCACTGCAAAGTTTACCAGCTCTTTGGTGGATGAGGAGTCTTTCTGCCGTGATATTGGCACACCTCAGCAGCCCAGTGGTGGCACGCTTAGACAGCGTGGCCAGAGGCATTCGTATGCTGGCTATACAGCACAGTTTGACTGTTTGTTTGAAGACATTGACCTCTCAACTTCTATGGATGGCCATCAATCCACTGTAACGGGCGAGGCTGTGACTCAGAATGGCTGCGAACCATCTGAAAAAGTTTCCTATACTAAAAGAAGCCACAACAATTCAGCCAACTGCAACAAAACTGCTGCAGCTTGTGAAGAACTAAGCACTAGAGATAGCTCGAGGACCCACCGGAGTGGAGGAAGGAGGCACAAAGATGTGTGGAGTTACCTGAGGAGGATTTCCCTTTTGGGGAAGACCAATCCTGTGTATTCAGAGAGGAGCTTTGACTCTGAGCTTCCCTCACTGGACAAAACAATAGACTCAGACTATGGCTCTGTGGACTTTGAGAGTGTCAGAGACTTTCAGCCACCTCCCCCAAAACAGTCCGACACCAAGGGGCACTTTGGTGGTCTCTTCAAAATTTTCAACAACTTTGCAGAGACAGCTAGACGATGGCGAACAACATCACGCTCCTTCTCTCCTCCGGAGGGGGAGAAGACTCCGATGAGCTCCCCACGGGCCCCACAGCGCGCAGTGGACAATGTTCACAGTGTGTCTCTGACACTTCACAATGAAGGACTTCCAACATCCCAGCCTACCCCTTCATCACCAGTGACTAGTAAATTCTTACACTCCAATAGCTTTGATGGTGACACTCCAGCACCTGTGACAGGTGGACGATCACCTACAGTGGTCCTTAAAGCCTTTAGGCCCTGCTCAGGACCTCAGGCTGTCAATGGCCTTCAGAGTTTTGAAGTTACAGACAAACCTGCTGACAGAGAGACAAACCTCCGGTCCGAGGCCATAGTAGAAAATCATGTCCCTCATTTAGGCTTAAACACGGAGGCTGAAAGTGAAGCAGAAGTTGAAAGGGACCAATCAGATCCTCTCTGTCAAGAGGAAAATGTAGCGGGACAGACAGGAAATGAGCAGGATTCCCAAGATGCTCCGCTTGACTCCCACCAGATACAGGAAGTGAATGTCCAATCACAACAAGGTGATAAAGAGAGCACAACCAATAGCGTACCAGCATCAGATTCCACAGAGGAAATATTTAAGGTAGGTAACTTTAAATAGCTAATGAGCCACCGAATTCAAATGAATGCATTCAGTAAACAAGTGTGTACTTTGTGTTGTTAAACCACCTTTGTTTTTCTGTTATTTTTTAGAGAAAGGCTTTTTCATGTGTAAAGGGTCACGTTTTTATGCCATAACTACATTCCATTGCAGGCTTTTATTCACAATATTAACACTGCCAGAAGCATGCGTCATGTCATTACTTCATAAATGCTGAAAATATCATTTATGTAACTGCTTTAATCATGGTCATTCTTTTGCTTCTGAAAAACAAACAAACGTAGAAGCTAAAAGGGACCAGGGGTGATTTGGTTGCATGCAGGTAGCATACGTGTCAGAAAAAAACAAAAATCATTCAAAGAGCTAGACTATGACATGATTTGGGCACCTGCTTTGCAGTTGTCCTTTTGCCCCATCTGTTGGAGAAAAGAGGAAATAGTAATTGTAAAGGTGCACAACACCATAGTGGAGGAATTTGGCCTTTTCTTGCTTAGTCGGCCTTTTGTAGCCTGCAACGAAACCCCATGTTTCCCACAGAGCCAGGCGTGTGTGTGTGTGGGACTGCGGCAGCCCAGAGTTCTGTGACATCCGCGCATCATGACAGCACCCTTCCCTTCTCACTCCAGTGGCAGAATTAGTCATCTCCCTTCTAGTCACAGCAACGAGTCAGGACATGTTGGCCCCAGCTCCTAATGACAAAATCAGATATGACATCTCAGTACTCAGCACACTTTCATAGGGGCTTATTATGCAAAGGCAAGGGCTTTGGGAGCATGTGTTTTGGGAAGGGTGCTAATGTTTGGTCCCACTGTAAATTAGCAGGGTTCTACGCTGATGCCACTCTTAAATGGAAAAGATAATAGGGGCAGAAGGAGGAATTAGCAGATAAAAAGAATTCATGTTTAACAGTATTACAAGATGTAACTTAACTTGAAGCCTACTGAAGAATTTCAAGATGGAAAATGTTTTGAGCCTTAAGAAGGGCAGAATTTCACTTATTTAACCCAAATCCTTTTAAAGGGCTTAGTAAACCTGCGTGTGTTGAGAGTTCTGCTTTTTGACGTCAGTGAAAAACTAAACAAGTAAGCCTTAAAAGAGCTAGCTGAAATCTGTAGGGTGATAAATGTCAGCCTAATTAAGGTTCACAAGCCAAGTAGCTGTGGCATGAAAATGGAATAAAACACAACTTCATTTTTTTGCAGAACTGTTTGTGCCAAATGTGTACACAGATCAGCAGTAGAAAAAAAACTGCAAACACTGATTATGTATTCACACACTGACTTAACTGCAACCCACTGGCTTTGGGGGAACTTGTTTCCCTACTAATATAAGTACCATAATACTTAAAGCCTTGCTTCAAGTATTGTGGTACCTCATTAAGTGAAATTGATCTAGTTAATTCAGCCGTACACTCATGATTTTGAACGTGAGAGGCTGGTAGTTACAAAGTTTTTGCTGCTATCAGGTTTGTATCACCTGCTGTCAAGGTGATACAAACCTGACAGCAGCACAAATGTGTTTTGGCCTGTCATCAAGATAAGTTATTGAATTAACACAAGTTTGGCAAGAGCATTGCACATGGACAGCAAAAACTGTGAAGCTGTGTACACCGAGCTTTGCTAAAAAGAGCGTTACAGCTCAAAGTTGTGCCAAAATAATTTGTCACATTTACACTGCAAAGCCCTGTTTAGGGGACGTGATGGCGTGTGACAAGAAAATCCTTCTCAGTAATCACAAATTATTTAAAAATGAAATCCACATGTCTGTTGTGCTGATGTTTCCCTTGATTTGCCAACAGTCTTGGCATTCAGTTACCTACTGATCCACTGCAATTATGCTACTGGGTAGAAACTTTAAAAATAAAAAAAAAATTGAGGTATATTTTGTTGAACCTGCAGAGACATTTTTCTCAATTCCCTACACAAGAAATGCATTGTTGCACCTTTATCTGGGCCAAACTGCTGAGTATCTGTGCCAATCGCAGCTGTGTGAGCAGATTGCCAGCCAGACAGGCTGCAGTGTAAGACAGCCTGGCCCGGCCTTGCCCCACTCGAGCACAGAGAAGACCTCTGTACCTCAGAAGCGCTTGTGCCCTCGTCCTCGCCCGGCATCAGCTGTCCTGGACCTTTGGAGACCCAACCCGGACCGAGATCTCGACAGCCATTACAGTGAGGTCGGCTCACTTTCCCGAAGGAGACGCAGGCCTGCTACCACAGTGCAACACTCTCTGGGGCAGAGAGGGATGGCTTCCCGCGCCAGGCCTTGCTCTGTCATAGAAACCAGTGTTACTAGGGAGACGCAGTCCACGGAACTGCATCACAGAGTAAGATGTTAACACAGGCATTCATTCAAAAACTCACTAAAAGCAAACATATAAATATGAACATAGACACGACAAGTAGTCCCATAAATATACCAACACATGCAGCTATATAAAGTCTATGTAGGTGTGTCTATTACACATAAATATATCTCATTTTTACACTGAAAAAGGGAAAAAAGGTAGGCCAAGTCTCACTAGTAGTCTCCACCAACTCACTGACAAATATAGCACAAGCCCATAATGAATCAAAGACACACCACAGACTATTAAGGGCATCCCAGTACTGACCCAGTATTTATATACCACTCACTGTTTAGCTGCAACAATGCTCAGCCTCTGCCTGCACTTTTGGATGCAGCTTTTATCCCTAGCTCTCATACTCCCTTTCTGCCTTTCTCTCTTTCTTTCTTTTTACTTTCTTCTGTCCTCCCTTGTGGTTCCCCTTTCTCTCTCCTTCACTCTCATTCTTTTTCTGTGGCCAATTTTCTGCCTCATCGCTTCCATAAGCTCTACCTCTCATTGCCCTAACTCAGAGTCAGTTCATTTTAACCTGAGAGACTGCCTGGTTGGCATGATGTATAGTCTCTCATGGTTTGCTGCAGGGCATGCACACTGACCAATGCACCAGAATAGACTTGCTGGATGTGAAATACTTTAATTCTCTGCACAAAAAAAGAAAAAAAAGGGGGACAAGGCAGTAATGTGAAGGGCAGGAGAGAGTGTGCATTCAGCCTTGTGTGTGTGTGCGTGCATCTGAGTAACCGTGTATGGAATATTTGAGGTGTCCTGACTAGTCAGTGTTCTCCAGGCCTTGTCTCGCCCCCCGGGTGTGTCACCGTTAGAGCCCCCACACAGGGCGTCTCTCCAGCGGTGTCGCTCCCTGCCTCTCCCCCCCAGCACTCTCACTGCATTGGCCCTGCTCCTGCCACAGTCAGGTATTGTTCCATATTTTTATTTGTTTAAATATGCAGATTGTTAATTGATGTGTGCTCAATTCTGCGTGTCTTCTTGTCTCTATCCAGCAGACATGGGGCAGTCCTCATCTTCAGTGCGCCTGCGGTCTGGAGGTTCTGGTAGCTGCAGGAGGAGGAGGCTGTTAAGACCTGGGTCAGAACCGCTACAGGTCAACATAGTGAGTATGATATACACACACTTGCAAATAATGGCATTGCGTATTTTTATTTCTTTTATTTTCTTTTAGACTTTTCAGGCCTTTGGACAGATTTATTTTAAAAAAAACACTGCACACAGTGGACGGTGTGATGACTGATAGCTTCTCTCTGATACCGTTAATATTGGAGTTTACAAGGCGTTGCTCAGTGTTTCATCAGATAATGAAGGGACTGATCCGTGAAGATGGTGGCCACGTGGATTAATGGCCAAACTCTTTGGCCATTACTCATCCTGAGTTGCACACCCAACATTTCAGATGTGTTGTTTAATGTGTCGAGTGCAATTCACTCAGACCAAATTGTTAATTTTCACAGCAGATAGAGAAATAGCAGTAAATTCTAAATAATACTCTTTGCATGCTGGATTCTCTAAAAACTGTCTAGAGTGTCAGTTGTGTAAAATTGGCTGTAGAGTATGCTGGAATAACGCTGCTCGGGAGGTGAAACCAGGCATTTCGGAATCGATGCTTTGAAGTGGAAGTGGCCTCTAGAGGATTCTAGTGAAAGGAGATACAGAGTCTTCTGATACATCCTGACAGGGTAGTGGCACACATTTCTAGTGCTGGGTCCAGCAGCTCTACTTACAGAACTATAATGCACAAGACAAACACTGTTTTTTGTTTTGAAAAATATTAAGAGTAAAAATAAAACCATCCAGAAAACAAAGAAAAGGAAAACAACAGAAATAGAGGTCAAGTGTCAGGAAACCACTCCTCTTTTTGATACATGTGACCCAATATAGCAAACAGTGCCCAAAAAGAGTCTGCAAACCTTTTCATACATTGTCTGGTTGTCTTCTTTATGTTATTCTTTCTACCCCCCAAAACTGCCATGATTTGTCTAACTTTGAGCAACATTTGAGGGTTTTTTTCTACCACTAAAATTATGCTTTTAGCTTTTTGACACAAAAAAGGAAAAAATTAGGTTCCCTGATGTTTGTTCCTTTTTTAATATAACTGTGCTTTTGTGGGTACAATCCAAGTAGAAATGACTTTGGGTCTAATGAAATTTTTAATAATTTGCTCACATTACTTTTTCCAGAATGTTTTAATCTCTCTGCACTCCCAAACTCACTGTTCCTTTCACCTCTGTGCATCATTCATTTATTGTAATAATTAAAGTGCTTTAATCTGAAGCGCATCTGAGTAGCTAATTTCCAATCCTCCGCTGAGATTTCAGGTTTCAAGTCTTTGTTCCATGTGTGTTCAGTTTTTCTAGGTCTCTAAAGAACTCAATATAAACTCGTAAAATATGTTTTTTCCCCAGAAACAGTCGTTTGTCATCATTATTTCGACAAGTGTAGTGAGTGAATTATGTTTATGTGTTTTTAAAAAGCTCAAAATAAAAAAAGGCTTCTTTTCAGATCAGATGTATCCTTCAGGTCTTTAACATCACAGTTTGGATGAGACAGCTCTTAAGCCTTTTCATTGCTTTAGAGGGCCAAAATTTGAATGTAGAATCTGAATTTCCTGCGGTGTAAAACCGGTTAGACCATACTGTGACAGTCTCTTTGTTTTAAAGATTTTTCTTACGTTATATCAGAATGGAGCTACATGTTTAAAAGTCAGCTTACCAGCCTGCTTTGGGGTAAATATGGAAACTTCAACGAATATTATTTATTTGTAGTATCAGAAAAGTATTTTGTTTTACTCAGAAATCAAATAATTCAATTCTTTTAGTTGCAAATGTATATTGCTACAAGTTGCATTTTCCACATCAGTCTCAAATTTCCAGTTATTTACAAGCAGTCAATGAGGACTGACTACAATATATGAATTACATTAAGGTGTCTCTTCTCATAGCAGTAATGCTGTCTGCTCAGTTGCTGAATTATGATCCCCGGGCTTTCGGTCCTGGCATGTCTTCCCATTGAAATTTTGTAAGCTGTGCCTTTGAAGAAGTGACACTACTGCATTTATAGGCTTTGATTATAACTTTTTTCTCCTGCTGATCTAAATAGTGTTTGTGAAACACTGCGCACTGTTGCCATGACACTCACTGGCTCCAGTTCATCTTCTTGCTTCTATCTTTAGGCAGCCTTTTTAAGCGTGAGCTAAATAGAGAAAGTGTGTGGGTGAGAGAGAGAGAGAGGCAGAGAAAAAGGGGTGGGAGAGAAAAGAAGAGAGATGCTCCCTTTGTCGTGGTCCTCCCCTGGGGTAGGAAACATGGACACATAACACTGGCAGTGTCTTATGTGTGCGGTTGAGTGGTGAGAAAAGTTTATTTGGAGCAGGCTCAAACGCTGGGATCAAAAATAAAATCAGTAACGATAGCTTTATTGTCATTATAGTTACTGTTTAACAAAATTTCATATGACTCCTTAAAAAGCAAAGGGGTGCATGGTGACTTAACCTGATAGTATATAGATGATTGATAGATGGATCTCTCTGGGTCTTCATTGTTAAAAAGCTCTTGTTTGTGATACAGCGTAGTGTATATTATAGTCTTCCTGTTAGGATGACTGGTAGAGGCCGGAGGCCGCAGGCACAGAGAAAGCATTCTCACTGCAGTGGATTAACTGCTAATGCTGACGCCTCTCTTCTCCCTTTCATTTAAATGGATTTCTCCCCCAGTCAACCTCCTCTCCTCGTCTCTCGTCTCTTCTCTTCTCCTCTCCTTTCCTCTCCTCTGACAAACTCTGGCAATAGGCGTCTTTAATTCCTATGCAGATGAGAGGACAGTTTCCTGTGTGTTACTAATGCTGTGCCTGAAGCTCTGCTGTCAGCTTGTCAGTGAAGGGGACTGTCTTATTAACAGCTTCATGCAGATTAAGAGTTTCAACAGAAATCTTCTATGATTAAGTTTGGGCGAACCTAGGTCTGTCTGGACATAATCATATGCAATGCTATCTATTTATTATGAACGCATGACTCAGCAGGCAGTGGTTAGCTGGGCAAGAAATGGAGCAATGATGAAAAAGGACAACGTCCTTATGCACATACTTAAACACACGCGGGGAGTACCAGTGCTCAAAATTTCTGTTCGCTAATTTAATCGGACACACTTGCAGATTTCGTTTGTATTTGCATCCTGGGTCTTTGGCCCCCATGTGATACACCCTCTTTGCAACCCTCTGATGCACACACACACTTCACATGCTCTTCTGATGTATTCAGTATTCATCTGTCAGGATGTATGAGTCATTGCATTGACAACTTCATTATTTGGTGTGGAATGAACAGCACCAGCTAGTGATATTTCTGTCAACCACACTATGAATGTGTAGCGTTTGTTTCACCCTGGGCTTTATTTTAGAGTCCTGAGAGAGAAACCATGGGAATAGCTCCACCTCAAAATAACTGCACGTTTGTTCAGTTTGCACTCAGAGCCAGTGGCGACCTAGAATCCTTTATCAGTGTTCATTCAGCATTGTTCCTCAGTCAAGGTGCTGTAACTTACCGCAGCCACCAGCTAATGCTGTTTTGTAGGACGCTGTAAAATCTGATAAATAGCGGTGCCACTGACTAAACCCGAGTAGATGGTTGTGTCAGAGCCTCCCCAGGCTGTTTCTTCTTAAGAATGATTTTCTGCCTGTCAGGTGTGTGCATGTTGTTGTTAATGGCGCATAAATGCCCATGTGACTGTGCTTACATGTATGGGTGTGTGTTTCTGCGTGTCAGCGAGTGAGGCAGAGAGGCTAAGGGCCTTTCTCTTATATAACTGAGGAGAGCGTTGCCTTCACTCCCTACAAAACCCATTTCCACTTTTCAGATGGCTGCACGTTCCCTGGGACTGGAAGAACAGTGCCTGCGTATTAATTCTCTGAGTCACTGGTGTATCCTGTTTTACAGTAGCTCTGCATTACACTCTGTATTTTGTCAGAGCATGCATGCCTGTGCAAGTACTGATTTGCGTTCATGCTTTCTTGAAAAACACTCCACTGTTCTATCTCTCAAGCTGTGATATGTTGTTGACAGTGTGGGACAATGGAGAAATACTGGTGGATGATTTCAGCAATATCACAACATGCAGTCATTTCACCTATAAGACCGTTTCAGACCTAAAGGACTTAGCGCTTGTTATCCAGCACCAGTTGTAGTTTCATGTGTACAAGTCTTCCCTGTCTGATTTTACCCACAGCCATCACTGCTAGTGCTAGTGTAGCACCTTGAAGGTACACTGCATTGTCCTGTATAATATATAAAACCAGTTAAACTAAGTTTATGAGAGAGACTTGTAATGATGCCAGGTTTAGCAGAGAAAGCTGTAATTTGAATTGCCTATACAGAAATAGGTTAGAAAATACAAACGTCAATAAATAAAAAGTAGCTAACTTTCAATATGACACATTCATAAGGAATATGTATAAAATATATTTATTACATTTAACAATTTATTAAAAGAGCTGACCCTGGATGTATTCAGTTAATATTGATGGTCAGCTCTTTGAAACCCCTATGTTATCTGTGATTCTTTACTCTCTCTGTGCACATTTAGAGACAGTCACTCTGATTTGAATTACTTTAACTAACTTAATCTGCTGAGTGTTTGGAGTCTGAATAAAGAAATAGCTCCGGCCCTGGTCACTTTATCCTGCATTAAAATAATGAGACAGAAGCTAACTGTCTGTACAGTGTTCTCCTAGTTAGAATGTATCCTGCAGGCCTCTGTGAAAGATGGGGTGTATTTTTCTGGCAGCTGCCACTTCTTGTGTACATTATTTAGCTTAACTTTCTGCCTTTGACCTCCCTGGCTCCCAGCTACGCCACATGCGGCATCAGAGAAAACCCTCCATCACATCCACGTATTATGCAATCTCCTTGCTCCTTGTAGTTCTTCTTCTTCATCCCCCCCCCCCCCCCCCCCCCCGTCTCAATCCGCCTCCCTTTCTTCATGACCTCAGCGCTCGTCATCCCTCCCTCCATCACGTCCATCTCTGTTTTCTCCTGTGTTCACATCAAGTCCCCCCCCCCACTGCTTTCTGTGCTTGCTTACCTTCTCCCCCCTCTTCCTCTATTCCTCCCTCCAGGCATGTGAAAACACCTGCTTCCTGTGGCCTGTTGTGTGGATGTGAAAGGTTGTGTGTGAGCACAAGAGCACAAAGTTTTAGTGCGCATCCATGGCTGTGTGCAGTCGTATATTTTAGCTTTTCAATGGAAGATGGTTATCAGACAGCCTATTAAGTCTTTGATGGCAAGAGCTACCCTAACAAAACAAAAAAAAGAAATAAGGTGCTCAGAAACAGAGAACAAGCCAAACAAGTTTTCACCCAAATATGGTTTCACTGCAGAGTTTTGCATTTCAATCTGCTGTTCTGCTTTTGAACTCTTGTGGCGTGGAAGCAGTGAGAATGTAAAGTTTTCGCTCAGAGGACAGGTGGAGGTTTCTAACCATCCCTGCAGTTTGTAGCTAGTCACACATCTATGGCATGCACTGTGTGATAGTAGATTAGAGTGAAAGCATGGACTCATCACTGCTAACTGCTGTCCCACAGACTATGTGAGAAATGTTTTACAGGAAAAATCTAAACATGGACGTTTTTTTACTCCTGAAAAGCCGTACCCAACAAGCATCGCATGCAAATCATCCTGAGTTGGAAAAGTCAGGAAGAACAGGAAGGCACTTCTCTCTACATGCTTCCGGGGGGTCTGGGCTGCAGGTGGCAGCCAGTGGCTCTGATGAATGGTGACAATAACACATGCTTACTACACACACAGCCAGCACAGTGAAGTAGTGAAGCAATGCCAGTTTATACAACCAACCTAGCAAAGGCCACTTGACTTTATCCCTCACACCTTAGCTGAGGTCTCTCCAGCGACGAGTCTGTGGGCTTCATGAAACCACACACTGACTCTCACGCTGAACAGAACCATAACTAAGAAACTGCAGTTACAACAGTGCTTCCTATTGGTTGCAATGTCTCAAAAGCTGCCTCACCATTACACACTTTGTTACGTTAAGTAAATATTTTAACAGAAACAGAGTTCTCCCCTCTATTAGAAGACATTTGAAAGCGGTCATTTAAATGCATGTTTTATCACTGAGATGATTCAGGGAGGCAGCTTAATGAGTGAAAGGGATATCAAGATGATAATTTAATGGCATCATTTGATGAAATAGTCACTTCTGTTATCTTCGTTAATCGTCTTTAAAGAAACATTTTTTCTGTTTGGGAAATTACACGTATTTCTCAAAGAAGAGAGATGAAACTATCGTTACAACTCACATAAATGTGAAGCTACAGCCAGCAGCTGTGTGGCTTACAGCAAACAGTGACAGCTTGAACAAGTGCTTTCAATCTCATTAGGATTTTTTCTTAATAGAGGTGCGGGAGGATAATGCTGAGATTCATTTGTTTATTGCATTTTTGAAGCTATAAATGCACAATTAAATTACTCTGTGTTATACGGTTATGACAGTAGCGTGGTCAGCTTCTGTCACAGAAGTGCGGAAAACAGGTGAGGCGTGCATCAAATGAGTTTCTAATTTTATATGTTTCAAAAATCTTCAAAAGCTTGCTTTCATTCCACAGAGAGACTTGATGTGGCATTCCCTAAGTTCAGCCTGTGTTTATTCAAAGACTTTCCATCTTTAGTTCTGCTAGCGCTGCACAATGCTATGCAGTCTCACCAGGGACTGACCCAAAGACCACAGTCGCTGGACAGATTCAGTTTGTTTTGCAGTCTCAAGAACACACAGATACTGTATTGATTTGTCATTAAATAGCAATTCATTCTCATGACTGTATCATGCATGAGCAGGACTATTTCTCTTGAAGCTATTAGGCCCTGGAGTGTTTTGATATCACTTTTGAAATATGTATCCGTGATTTTGTCTGCCCTACTTGGCATCTATCTTACTCTATTTCTCAAATCTCTCCGTGCGCTGACCCACTGACTCGACTTTACACTAAAAGCCAAATTGAGCTGAACGAATAAACAGCTGATGCCTGAACAATGGTGACAAAACTGCGTTCAGGAAAAGTCCAGCACTTTATTTTTAGGGCGCTTTTGTGGCTGAAAGGCCTGGGAGGAAGCAGGAAGTCAGTGTGGTTGCCGTGGGGATGGGAGGAGAAGAAAAGAATTGGAGCAGACAGAAGGGAAATGGGTGTGGTGGGCTTTGCCTCCTATTAACTAAATACCTACTGACCACAAACAGATTCATTTGCTAGCACTGAAACTTTGCAGTCTTTTTCAGAGAGAGGTCATAAGATAGTGGCGGCTTTTAACCCTCTGGCCTTGTTAAAAATCACTACCCTTTCAGCTTGTTCGTGGCCAAAAATGGCCACCCCTTGTTTACGTTTACAAAATGCTATAAAATTCATATATATTAAGAAAAATTCCCACTTTTTTTGACATGATTTTTTAGATTAGTACCAGTGCTGTTCATGAAAATCAAAATTTCATTCAAATTCATAATTTTAACCCTTTAAATACCAGTTAGATCACATAATCCTAGGAACTCATAAATGGAAAAAATCACAAAACCCCAATTTTTTTCCAAATAAAACATGCCATCTGATTTACTTTCTAACCATGATGGAGGTTAGATGCATAGCAATAATTAACAGTATCAATGACTTTTATACATCTTTGTTTTTTTGTGCAGTGACAGAAAAACATAAAAACTTCCTCTCAGCTTGTTCGTGGCCAAAAATGGCCACCCCCTGTTTACATTTACAAAATGCTATAAAATTCATATATATTAAGAAAAATTTCCACTTTTTTTGACATGATTTTTTAGATTAGTACCAGTGCTGTTCATCAAGACCAAAATTTCATTCAAATTCATAATTTTAACCCTTTAAATACCAGTTAAATCAAATAATCCTAGGAACTCATAAATGGAAAAAATCACAAAACCCCAATTTTTTTCCAAATAAAACATGCCATCTGATTTACTTTCTAACCATGATGGAGGTTAGATGCATAGCAATAATTAACAGTATCAATGACTTTTATACATCTTTGTTTTTTTGTGCAGTGACAGAAAAACATAAAAACTTCCTCTCAGCTTGTTCGTGGCCAAAAATGGCCACCCCCTGTTTACATTTACAAAATGCTATAAAATTCATATATATTAAGAAAAATTTCCACTTTTTTTGACATGATTTTTTAGATTAGTACCAGTGCTGTTCATCAAGACCAAAATTTCATTCAAATTCATAATTTTAACCCTTTAAATACCAGTTAAATCAAATAATCCTAGGAACTCATAAATGGAAAAAAATCACAAAACCCCAATTTTTTTCCAAATAAAACATGCCATCTGATTTACTTTCTAACCATGGTGGAGGTTAGATGTATAACAATAATTAAAAGTATCAATGAGTTTTATGCATCTTTGTTTTTTTGTGCAGTGACAGAAAAACATAAAAACTTCCAAAAATGGCCACCCCCTGTTTACATTTACAAAATGCTATAAAATTCATATATATTAAGAAAAAGTTCCCCTTTTTTTGACATGATTTTTTTAGATTAGTATCAGCGCTGTTCATCAAGACCAAAATTTAATTCAAATCCTGACTTTTAACCCTTTAAATCACAGTTAAATTACGTAATTTTAATGATTTACAAAGGGATAAAAGCATAAAATCCCCATTTTTTTCCTAAATAATACATGCAAACTGATTTATTTTCTAACCATGATGGAGGTTAGATGCATAGCAATAATTAAAAGTATCAATGAGTTTTATGTATCTTTGGTTTTTTGTGCAGTGACAGAAAAAAAAAAAAAAATCCCTCTAATTTTGTTCGTGGCCAAAAATGGCCACCCATGTTTACGTTTTCAAAATACTATAAAATTCATATATATTAAAACATTTTTCTACTTTCATTGACTTGATGTTTTAGATTAGTATCAGTGCTGTTCATCAAGACCAAAATTTAATTCAAATCCAGACTTTTAACCCTTTAAATACCAGTTAAATTACATAATTTTAATGATTTACAAAGGGATAAAGGGATAAAGGGATAAAAGCATAAAATCCCCATTTTTTTCCTAAATAATACATGCAAACTGATTTATTTTCTAACCATGATGGAGGTTAGATGCATAGCAATAATTAAAAGTATCAATGAGTTTTATGTATCTTTGGTTTTTTGTGCTGTGACAGAAAAACAAAAAAAAACTCTCATTTTGTTCGTGGCCAAAAATGGCCACCCATGTTTACGTTTTCAAAATACTATAAAATTCATATATATTAAAACATTTTTCTACTTTCATTGACTTGATGTTTTAGATTAGTATCAGTGCTGTTCATCAAGACCAAAATTTAATTCAAATCCAGACTTTTAACCCTTTAAATACCAGTTAAATTACATAATTTTAATGATTTACAAAGGGATAAAGGGATAAAGGGATAAAAGCATAAAATCCCCATTTTTTTCCTAAATAATACATGCAAACTGATTTATTTTCTAACCATGATGGAGGTTAGATGCATAGCAATAATTAAAAGTATCAATGAGTTTTATGTATCTTTGGTTTTTTGTGCTGTGACAGAAAAACAAAAAATCCCTCTCATTTTGTTCGTGGCCAAAAATGGCCACCCATGTTTACGTTTTCAAAATACTATAAAATTCATATATATTAAAACATTTTTCTACTTTCATTGACTTGATTTTTTAAATTAGCACCAGTCCTAGTCATGAAAACCAAAATATAATTCAAATTTAGATATTATACGCTTTGAACTGGGTGTGGTTCCCAATCAGCCAGAGTTCACACCCAGTTTCACACCTTGGCTCAGGCGATTAGAGGATCATCAGGGGGTCCCTTTGTCCCTCTTGGGGTGGGGGGGACACTCCCACCTTCTTGCCATATTGCCAGAATAAATGGTCTGGAAGCTGTTAGGTTGACTTACAGCAGTAGCAACGTCTGCACCTGCATAAACTCCAGGACACGTTTACAAACAGTGTTTGTTGTTGTTTGCGCTGCAGCTGCAGGTTTGAACTGTGCAAAATGTCCTGTGATTGGGGTTTTTTTTGTTTTTGTTTTTGTTTCTAGAGTTAATATTTTGGGTATGGTCTCTTTTTATGAAAAATACAAGAGTAAAAGTGCTTTTCACATGTGCTTCAAAGCTAAGTTTGACTGGGAACCTCAAAGCTCAATATCCTGCATCCACAGGAATTCACTGCAGCCTATGTAATGTTTGATGCGTCATTATTTATTCCAGTCTATCTTGCAAATACATGTTTGTGCTGCAATGTCATGCACAAACACAAACTATCAGATCCTTAAGACCAAACCTATGTCAAAATTGTTTCATTATATTGGTCCATTGGAGTGTGGTAACCCATCAACCCCACCTAGTGGAAACCAAGAATATTACATGAAATTGCTTGCTTGGCAGAAAATGGGCCAAGGATGTCATGTGGTAGAAAAAATGAAAAACTACAATTTTCATGTGTTGAGTTTAGAATGAAAGCAATTTTACCTAAATTGCATGCTATAGTACTGCCAGTAACAAGGAATCAAAAAAGGTGGTTATAATGGGTTTCAATTGGCCAAAAATGGCCACGATCAGTAAAACAGGAACAAATTGGTGTATAGTGAATATTATTGACATTATTAAGTTGAAATGTTGAAAATTAAAAAATTTTTAAAAAATGCACACCTTTGGAAAGTTTCATTCCATTTGCATTAACAGAACAAAAATGGTTGAAAACCGAATAAAGAAAGTGGCCAAAAATGGCCAGATAGAGACCAGAGGGTTAACTAATCCAAAAATGAAAAGTAAGAATTAAAGCAAGTCTCAAAAGAGCTGATCCCAGAACAGCAAATGAGCAGCGCTTGTCTTAAACTGATATCATGTAGAATCCAGCTTTTACCCTGGGGCATAAATTACGGGTTAATGTTCTGTCATATGCAGGGTGTTTTTTCCACATTGTGCCAGCCTTGTTCAAGGACGGCAGTTTTTACTTAGCTTTATTCTAATATTATTTAACCACCAAGTTGATATATAAACATACACTGCATTAGCTGCTGTTCATTGGACCGCCGTGTTTACACAGCTACCATATTGTTCAGGGGCATCAGTATCCCCTAATGTATTCAGACCTGTAGGAAAAAAGTCTGTCTACCTATAATAAGCAGTTTATCTCAAACAGCACATGTTTAGTATTAGATTTAATAAGCATTACACATGTTAGCAATTTACACTGTGACAGAAGAACAGCAGCAAAAGTGAAAGGGATGATTTACAAGATGGTATTGAGACCTGCTGTGATGTATGGTTTGGA
Source organism: Neolamprologus multifasciatus (assembly GCF_963576455.1). Taxonomy (NCBI): domain Eukaryota; kingdom Metazoa; phylum Chordata; class Actinopteri; order Cichliformes; family Cichlidae; genus Neolamprologus; species Neolamprologus multifasciatus. Next base: position 20,887,774 of record NC_140440.1, read on the forward strand.
GATGGTTGCACTGACATAAAGAAAGGAGGCCGATCTGGAGGTGAAAGATCTGAATATGTTAAGATTTTCATTAGGAGTAAACGGACAAGAATATTAGAGAGACGGCTAAGGTTAAGTGGCTTTGAGACAAAGTTAAAGAAAAAAGGCTGAGATGGTTTCGACATGTGCAGAGGAGGGATAGTGTATATACTGCACAAAGGATGTTAAAGATGGAGTTGCCAGGCAGAAGGAAAAGAGGAAGACCTCAAAGAAGATTTGTGGATGTAGTTGAAGAATGACCTGCAGAGGGTTGGTGTGACAGAGGAGGACGATAGGGTTAGGGTTAGATGAAGGCAGATGATCTGCTGCGGGAATCCCTAAAGGGATCAGCCGAAGGAAGAAGAAGCAATTCACAGGAAATTTGTAAAGATGCTTAGGAAATGTAAAAATGCTCCTTAATTGCATTGAGTTGTTTGTCAAGTCTTTGGGTGTGTAATGACAGCAACAGTTGACTGAAACGTTATGTGACTCACTGTGTTTTTATCAAGGCTGCTGTCTACTAACTTCTGGGAATTTACACAGTAAATGAGTCTGTGTGAATGACGCTTTCTACATGCAGTTACAACTTGATCACTTGCATGCAAATGGATTGTCAACAGTGTGTCATGGACATAGTTTGGGACTCGTTAGCAACATGACACAATATTTTACAAAAACTTGTCACCATTAGAATCTTCTTCCTTTGGTGCTTAGTTTTGGCTTTTAATTTTTAAAAAATATTAAAACACAGTAAGCAGAAAAAACATTTTACAGTAATAATATCTTCAGAGAGTACAAAGTCACTGTGAACATGAACATCATGTTATAAGGTTGTATTGATCTCATATTTTTATTTTTTTATTTTTTTGCCTGTCCCGTTTGGATCTTTAGCCATCAGAATTGTTGTCTGAAAGCCAAGAAAGATGCCAAGTGGATTTACTTTACCAAGTGGATCATCATGGCCTTGCCATATTGGTCCATTTGATTGACCTTTATTATAATTATGTATTTATTTTATTTTCGTTTTTTTAAAGACGGGACAGACATGACTGGGGGATAGGACAGGGAGAATGAATGAAAGAAAGAGAGGGAGAGAAAGAAAAATAGAGGGGAGAAGAGATGGTGAGAAAGGGGGGAAGAGGAAAAAAAAACAAAGAAAACAAACAAAACACCTGGATCACCCGTATGGAGATAAAAAAAAGCCAGAAGAGAAAACAAACAACAAAGAGCAACATAATGAAAACAACACCATCACAATAAACTAGCTAACAATAAATAACAGTAGATACCTTTTTAATTTCACCTGTTGAGAATGAAAAAAGAAAACAAGCAGAAGAAAACGAGCGCAATAGAGTAAACAACATCACGATGATATATGGGAATATAACTGTAAATACTAAATATTAAACATTATTATTGATCTCATATTAAGATCTGCTGAGGTCTTGGGTTGGGTATCAGACGCCACCTCTCTGAGGACATCTCAGGCCCTCCAAGGTTTGGAGGCCTATCTCCCCCCACCACTTCCCCTGCCGGGGGCGGACTCCCTCAGACATCGGTGCGTTGGTGGTTCTTTGTGTCCGGGGATGGGTGTCCAGGTACACACCGGCTCACTCCTTGGCGGCTGCTTATCGGGGCCTGGGGCTCGCTCGGGCCACTTCGGAGGTGGGGTGCCCTCGGCCTCTCGGCCTGGGGCTCGGTCGCTCAGGCACAGCTGGCTGCCGGCGGAGCTCACGGGCACGTCACTGCAACCCCCCCTGGCTTCTGCTCCGTGGCTGCTGAATGACCCCTCATCTGGGACTCTCCTCAGCTCTTTCTGGGACAGTGGCACGGCTGCCCCTCTGTTGGTCTTCCTTGGTCTCTTGTGTTCTGGGGGCCTCTGGATGTCTGGAGTTTTGATCTCCTCCATACCTGATTCATGCCCTGGAGGACGGGGCTGTGGCCCCCCACACCCTCTAGCAGATCATTACATGAAGGAACCTTTTAAAAAAAAACAAACAAGCGTGTCCATGCTCACAGGTGTACACACGGGTGATCACACACACAAACTACACCCTTTTTGGCTCCTACCTCAAAGCACACTGCGCTGTCGATCTTACGTGCTGCACAATAATGTTTAATATTTAGTATTTACTGTCATATTCCCATATATCATCGTGATGTTGTTTATTCTATTACTCTCGTTTTCTTCTGCTTGTTTTCTTTTTTTCTTTCTCAACAGGTGATCCAGGTGATCGATATATGTATTTTTTTTTTCCTGCTTATTCTATTGGTTTTTGTTTTTTGCCCTTCTCCCCCGTCCCTCTTCTCAACTGTTTTTCTTTCCCTCCTTCTTTCTCCCTTTTTTTTTTCCCCCAGTCAAGTCTGTCCCGTATTCAGCAAGTGAAAATAAAATAAATAATAAAAGGTGAATAAAAAAATAATAAAAATAAAAAAAAATCTGCTGAGGTCTAGACAATGTTTTTTTTCTTATCAATAAACCCATAGAATAGAAAAAGGGTGCACTTTCTTTTTCACAACTCGATATACAAATGAATCAGTAGTTATAATCAGACCTACTGAGGCTGGATTTCACCCATTTAAAAAAAAATTCCCACAATTTACCTTTTATAAATTTCACTCATCTCTCCTTCAAGGTCATCTTCTGATTGCCCTTTGGACTGCTTTCCACACAGATGCTATTTTTAGATCACTCTGCTCTGTCCCCTTGCACTTGTGTCATTGGTATGCACAGTGGATCTTCCACTGTGCATGATGTGAAAACAGCAACATTTCAACTTGAATTTGAACCCTGAATTGTGTTAGCGTGGCTTAAGTAACCTATGTTTTCAGTGCACAGAAAGACGATTGTCTCCCTCAGATGCTGCAGTCTGACCCTCTAGAACGAATTAATACTGTACAACCCTGTGAATACTTCATAAAAACAATAACCATGGTCCTGGTTTTGCTTCTAACCTTAGCTGCAAATTTGAGGTTCACTGTAAAATTGCAAACCGTGCAGTGGAGGTAGTCGTGATGGGATCTAAATATAGCAGCAGTCCTGGAGAAAGTCCAGAGGTGCACGATAAGATCACCTTTGGAGTAGGACCGGATAAATACTGATCTGGTTTGGTTTTTAATGTCTGTGGGCAGAATCCCAGAACTTCCTAATCGTTACTTGGGTAAATATGAAAGGCAGTTATTTGTAGATTAGTAAAATAGACCTTTGTTTGTGTGAGCTGTTCTCTCATGGGTAAAACATGTCCCAGTGAAGTGGGGAGCCAGCAGCTGCTTCTGTGAAAGCGGTTCAGGGTCATTTTCACATGAGAGGATGAAGAGTGATGTCATTAAATTGACTGTCAGTTCGGTTTAGTGGTTGACAGTCCTGAAATTGGTGCAAGTCATACGACTGAGCAGCGTCTGTGCTCGTTCCCTAAGTAATGCACATTCACTAAGTGTAATTTCAGACTCATTTAACGTAATTCTCTGCCAGTGGGAAATATTCTGCCGTTTATACCGTCTCTTTTTTCCCCTTCTGTATATGTATGAGTATATTAGCATTGGTGTCTGTGCAGATTTAGACTTTCAGATGTGACCTTTGTTGTCTAAATGTCAGGGAGATTGGAGAGGGAGCCCACAGAGGTAGGGCAGGCTTATGTAATCTCCTCACTCTGTGTTGCACACACACAAGCAGAGAGAAGGGGGGAAAAAAGCTTGTTTGAGGACGGTTGTCATATCTCAGCTGTGATGCCTTGTATGGCTCTCTGTTCTCTGAAAGCCAAGCTTTCAGGAGCCATTGCTTTTATCAGCATGTATGTGCAGAAAGTGCCCTGGAAATTATTTATGACTTTAAAAATACTGATATATTGCACTCCTTTGGTGTTATTCTCTTAAACTTATTCTGAGGTCTTTTGATTCATTCCAAAGCTGACAGCTCAATGTGAAGTTAGAGTGTAGTTTGGAAAGGGAGTGTGTATCCGTGTGTAGGATGGTTGACTGAAGTGATTCTCCTATGTTAATTTATTCACAATTACGTCGTGCTCCACTCATAATCTGCCAACAATCCCGCAGGCTGGGATGTGCTCATGTTCATCTAAGGTATCACTGTGAACATAAAGGCCAAAATTATGTGCATGCCAATGGCAAACATGTGCATCAGATCGGAGTTTGGGCCATTTTGTCCTGTCACTTTCGATAAACTTAAAACAACTCAACACTGAAAAACATTGCACTGCACACCAGACACTAGTCTCCTTTAGGTCTGAAAGGCTTCTCTGTAGTTGTAGTAGTTGTTCCTCTCTCTTTTTCAGAGGACTTCACCTGTTTCCTGCACAAACTTCTAGCAGTTAGAGTTGATTCTGATCCGCAGAAACTTAACAGAACAACCCCACAACCACAGCCCCCCTTTCAACCATTCAAACAATATGCTCAAAATGCTCCAGTCACACTAAAAGCTATCAAACCACAGCTGCACTTGTTTATGTTGGCCATGGGTGTAAAACACTAACTAGGCTAGCAGTTACAGCCGTCTGTATTTCACTTATTTCTGTTGTAAATGTGACAGTTTAGAATATATTGCTACTGACTTTTAAATACTTTATTTCTACAGTGGGCTGCTGTTGAAATCCTCCTCATTTCCCAGTGACCGTAGAGTCAGAAAGTTGTTCTTGAGTTTTGTTACTTATGTTTCACCTAATCACAACAGTAATCATCTCAAGGTACTTTACAGTGTAAGCTAAAAAAATAACAGAAACGAGAAATGAGCAGGCATTTGGCAACAGTGTAGAGAAATAACTCCAGCAGAACCAGGCTCAGGGAGGGAGGCCATCTGCCACGAGCGGTTGGGGGGGCAAAAAGAAAAGCACAGAGATCACAAGTAACAAACAGGACAACACACAAACAAGAGGAGAGAGAAGACACAGAGAAACGACATGCAGTTGTGGCATCTAAGCACATTTGGTATCGAGGGGAGGGGATCGAAGGAGAAGTGATTTACAGGGAGCCGCTGAGCCAGTGTGGGTGGGAGATTTGTGATCTCCCTTTCTAGTGCCTGCACGTTATTACTACTACAGAAACATAATTTAAGACAATAATGATGTCACATGGCTCATTATGGCCTTTAAAATACACTTTGGGGTATAATTACAGTTGTTGTTTTTTAAAATATCCTTTATTTTTGGGAAACAGTTACTATGATCTGGTTCTTTTACAAGTGATGTATATTGTTTAGTTTTTCGCAACTCTAGCTGGGGGTCTGAGGTCTACCAGCACTGTCAGGTTTGACATATCATGTCCATAAATCCATGTTTGCATAGATCATTGTCAAACAAAGCGCATCAAATACCCAATCATTTGATGTCTAAGATATTAAAATGTAAAAACGTCCAATGGGTGATTTCTTTTAATTAGGCACCGCTTGGAACTGACATTTCCTCCGTGAGATCAGTTTCAGCCTTTTTATTGCAGCAGGAAACTGAAATAATTTTTCAAAAGTGGATACCATCGCTGAAATTTACACATTTGTCCCTCTGGAGCCATTAGTTTTATAAATCCCAATAGCCGCTTGAAGTTTCAAAGTTTTCCAACTGACCCATCATTTCTATCTAAGGAAACTGATTTATTACAGAATTTCAACCACTGGATACATTTCTTGATTTAAAATTTGATTTAAAATTTCTATGAAGTCAAATTTATAACTTAGAAACCTAAGCACCTAAGAGCTTCTTTTCAAGTAAAATAAAATGATGGCAATGACACATACAGCATGTTCATTAACGTTCATGTAGTACCAGTTTTCCCCTTTTTCCCCCTCAAAGCACTTTTTACACTGCAGGCTGCATCCACAGATACATTTTCAATGCTAACACACATCAGGGGATTCTTGGGGTTCGGTTTCTTGCCCACAGTCACTTCAGCATATAGATCCAGGAGCTGGGGATCAACTCACCAATCTTCTGAAAACTATGCAACCCACTCTAAATCCTGGGCCCCCATGAACAGGATATCTGGGGGGCATAGGTGAGAAATGTGCCACCAGTGAGGAGTGCAAGGGTCCACCCAAGAGACGTGACAAACACCATAGAAATAGTGAGACTACTGAAGACTTGTACATGGCTAAACGTGTATGATTTAACAATAAAGTCATTCAGAAAAAAATCTAGTTTAGTGGAAAAAAATTTACTTTGTTGCAACTTAATTGATTAATACTACATTTGTGGAGGCATCTTCCATTTTAAAAAAGCAACAACAGCAACAGGTAACATTAAAACAGTACAGAAATTGAAGAAAAAAATAATTGCAAGGAAATGGTGGTCTTAATTTTATCTCTGCCCTCTATGGAGAGTAGTGTCAGTGTCCTTTTATGTAAGGAACTCTTTCTTTATGGATGCACTTCCTTTGTTTTTGGAGCACTTTATTAGATACTAGAGCAAAGGTAAGTCTGCATCAGGCAGAATTAATGTAGCATAGATGTGGCTTGGATTTTGAACTGCATATGCAAAAAAGGTTGCACTGCAAATGAAAGAAATAACTTTTAAGCTTAGCTCCACAGAGTACATCTAGTCCAAGTTCTCCAGTTAAGTGCACGCTGGACCGGTCTTCACACGATCTTAGAACTTAAAACTTGAGGTTCATCTCTTGAGGTTCATCCACTCCAGCAGGACTGAATTGGACACCTTTGATCCCCAAGAAACCGTTGCATGTCCGAGAGATGGCACCTTTAAACGGTCTTCTTGCATCAGTGAGATGCGCCAGGTGCACCAGTGGTAATGCAGAAAGTGCATTTATTTGAATATCAAACCAGCTCCTGTCTGATGAATCTGCTGCCACTGATAAATTGACAGACATTATGCCAATAAAATTATAAGATGGTGATCACTTTGAGGAACATGCATCCATTACTCTGACATTTATTCTCCTTCATGCCGGGGTTGTTATTGATAAATGATAAATCACCACGGCACCACCACGATATTTTTAGATGGGGTGGGAGATGAATGAGGTTATGATTCTGGTCTCAGTGGTCGATGTAGTCAGCGAGGGGCTGGCTGTGCCCCTCCCCCGGCTGTAGGTGATGGCTGACGCCGGTAGTCTAGCGGCAGAGAGCTGATCACTATTAACACAGGACCGCCTCTCAGGCTCACAGCCGTTCTCCCTGGTCCCCCACTCACCGGAAGGCAGCTCAGCAGCTGCGAACAGCCTGCGCACAGCCTCTCTCTTGTGTGCTCTGAGAATCTATTGGCCTGAGAGACGGTCGGGTTGAGGGAAGAGGCGAAACACCGGCAGGTGTTGACTAGCGGGGAGAAATCGCGGTGCAGACTGATGACGATGATGATGGTGAGGATGATGCATCTCTTCCCGTTATCTTTATGAATCGCATCGCGCTGTGTGGAGAGAAGTAGGGGCATCTTTTCGTCATTTCTTGCCTAACTGTAATGGAGGATTTCTGGTTGCTTTGAGGCTGCGTGTCTAAGTGTGGAGAGCTGAATACCGCCCGTAACTGAGAGCACAGCTCAGCATCGGCCCGCAGCGCTGCGCCATGGCCTTGGACGTCCAGACTTGCGCGGTGTTTACGGTGATCGCGGTTCTGGTGCTTGTGAACGTGCTGTTGATGTTCATCCTCGGTACTCGTTAAATGGATCTGCGCTTGGGGCCCGGTTCGCAGCGCAGCGCACTTTCACACAGGAGAGGAGAGAACAGCAGTGCGCGTTGGTCGAGAGCGGGGACACCCGGCGCTCCATCACGGCTACGCGTTGAAATGAATGATGTTGGTACAACATAATGTATTTGTTTCTTCCCACCACCCTACCACCACCCCCACCCTCTCCCTCCTTCCAATCCTTCGTTATGTTTTGTGTCCTCCTCCCCCCCGTTTGTGATAGCTAGTGTTGTCTGGTGGTGGTCGTAGTTGTGCGGATACAGATCTGTGATGCGCTTACCTTTTTCTGTGGTGACTGGAAATTCATTTCCCCCGCATAATAGTATAAACATCTCCCCTCCAACCCACCTTCCCCAACCCCACGTCGATCTTCCCCTCTCCTCCATGTTGAATATTGTGGATTATGCGCATTGATTAATTTTATTCTATAATAATATGACTTTATGATGGGAAATGAATGTGACGTGTTTTTAAAAATCATTCTAACAACATCCTACTGCTGCGTAAGGACTTGTTTTTTCCCTCCCTTTTGTGATCCACTGTAGCCTCATCCACAATATGGCAGCTAATAGCTGTGCTGTGATATCTCCCCACAAGTCAGTATGATATTTGTAGCAAATAGCGGTGCAAGTGAGAGGTTTGTGCTGCTGATCACACACTGTAGAACATCATTGTAGTCTCGGCTGAACAGTAACCAACAGCATGGCAGGGTAGGCCTAATAAAGCAGGGCCTCATCACTCCAGGTTTCCCCCATTTTAGATTCAGATAAACTGAGCTCCCATTTCACAGCCCCCCCCCCCTCCCCCCCATATTGTGCCCTGTTTTCTCTCTTGCACTTGTAGCACCTGTTTCTGAAGCCCACACGTTATGTCACCCAGGCACTAAATGGTGACTAATAAAAAATGTATCATTATATATTTCTTTCAGATGAAATGCAGTCCAAGTGAAAAGGCTTGTCAGCTGGAGATGACAAAAAAAAAGTCTTTTTCCTTCCATTCCCTTCCAAGTGCACCGCCATAGTCTAATAAAGGATTGGAGGCAGGTGTCATGAATGTTGAATGAATGTCTGAAATAGATATTCTGAAAGCCCTATCCCAGAGCTGTCCATGACAGTCCTATTAATAGGGATGTTAGACTCGCCAGGTTTTCTGAAGATACTGTATGTGCTTCCTCACACTCACTGCTAAGTGCTGTGTGTTTTCTGTGCGTGTACAGTTAAGTGATAAATGTTGGACTGCAGTGCTGTGAGATGTGTATTATGAACACAGATACCTCCATCACATGCTGTTGCATGAGGGCTGGTGTTTTCATCTCTGTGGCTGGTACAAACGCATAAACAGCATCCCCCTTTCGGAGACCCCCGCAGGACTGTAAGCATGCAAATCGTCACAACGTCACAAGATCGTAACGTACACCGCAGTGGTTATGGGTCACATGGCCAACAAACGGAGTGCTAATTACAGATGTGATGCTCACATGTAAGTATGCGAGCATGTTAAGTGATGTGGGTGAGAGGTAGTCTCGAGTGGGTGTTATCTGCTGTGCCTTTTCAGTCTGCATCCTGCGCACATCCCGAGCGTTCACACGTTTGTAATTCCTCCAGGGCAGGTGCCTTCTAATAGAGTTCTGTTAAATGCTGTGCAGTCAGAAGTGTCAATGTGCAGATGGTGTGCACGAGTGGGACAGCGGCGTGTGTGAGGATGTGTGTGCATTTCTCACCGGTTTTAAGCAGAGCATCTTTGATTGGCTCCCAGACTCAGGGTATAAGTGTATTACATAACAGGGTTGGCAGACACAGGGAGGACGAACCGCGAGACTCACTCGGCGCATTGGAAAGAGAAGCCTCTTTCTGGAATACACTACCTTGTTACTTTACGGCTCAGGCTCTCGCGGAGGACCGTCACCTATTCCAAAACAGGGGTTCGATTATCATGATCGTATGAACCGGACTTCTCCATGCATACACTCTCCGAACAGTTACATGCCACAAACATGGTAAGGTTGGCTAAAGGCGTATGTGTGTGTGTATGCGTGCTTGTTCAGGGATGCTATTGGTACTTTGGTGCAGCTGTGCTAAGGCTGGATACAGAGGAGGATGTTGGAATGCAGTGGCTTTGCCAGTGCAGTGAATGCTGATGTGTTGCACTGCAAAGATGATATAAGCAAGTGAATCTGCTTTCTATTCGTACACATTTCCGTGTCAGGCTCCATGTCTGTGCTCTGACATGTAACAGAAAGCACTGTCACATACGCCTATATAAAGGGAAAGATTCCTCTGCATTCATTTGCATTGACCCAAATACGGGTTTTGCGGTTCAGAGATATCTGCTTAGCCCTCTGATCTTTCATGTAGGAACTGCAGTGTGCCCATAATGATGACATAGGTCATGACAGCTGATAGACACACATATAATGATGAGTATGATGAGCAAGCCCTCTCTGTGCTTGGCTCTGTGTGTTTACTGTATTATCCAGCTAGGTATGGGGCCGTGCTTAGGCGGGAACGGGGGAAGATTGATTATGTAATGCTTTTAATTTATTCAGACATGTAGAGGGAAAAAAGGATGCAATATATTGGAGAGGGCAGTACTGATCTCATTAGAGAGATGGAGGGATAAACGGAAAGAACTGAGGAGGGAGGAACACTGTGAATGGATCTCCATCCCTCTTTCCTTTGCTCTTTCTGTCTGTTGCCCGTATTACAGCAGATTGATGGGGACAAGAGAGATTGCACTTGTAGTGAATGGGGCTGAAAATGGAGTGGTGCTGGAGGGACGACGAGGGGGTGGGAGGGCAAGAAGCAAGGCTGACCTCAGTGCCAGGGCTCATCTCTTCTATGGGCTTCTTTTTATGGTGTAAGTCAAGTGGAGCTGATTTGGCTTCCACTAGTTGTTCCTTCAGGTGTTTTTTCCCTAATAGATCATTTAAATTCCCTTTCCTGAACCAGCAATGATTTTTTAATGTTTTTGAGCACTACTTATTGGTCCTGTTTCCATGGCAGCGTAACACATGTTTTTGCGGTAACCCTCCTCTCTTCCTGAAGTGGAGTGCTTTGAGATATAGGCTACAGCTATTGTTACCCCAGCTACCTGTCCAAAGTGATGCCTGGCTAAACATCTTTGATCTCCGAACTGTCTGCAGAGGCCCGTGCTGTTTTCCTTAGCATTTTTAGATTTAATTTGAAATTGCAGTTTGTGATTGATTTTAATATTTAATAGCTGAGTGACACTGCAGTTATTCGGTGGTCACTCTTTGTGTGTGACTACTCTCTCACACACGCACACGCGCCTAAATGTGGAAATATTGTGGTGCACCCTGAATTGTCCTTGCCTCATCCCATCATCTTGTCAATATCAGTGAAGCATCCTCATCTGTCACCATGACGACGGCTGTTCTTTCACTTCCAGGCATGGAAGTCTGTCCCTCCCTGTATTCACTTCTCTGCCCTGATTGGCTTATAGCCCCTGTAGCTGTCTCAGTAATCCATCAGGGTGGTGGTCTTGTCTACAGGTTGGAGGGCCCATGTAGCTGCTGAGTTTGACACACGCACACACTGTGTTGTTTCTTATAGACACACTGCAAACTCACTGCATCGGCAGGAAGGTAGAAAAGCAATTTTGTGCTAGACTGAGGTAGAGGTAGGAGGGTCATTTTTGTCTTTTACATTAGACAAAATAATCTTAGATAATTAAAGAGAAAGAAAAACAATTAGCTAAACGTATAAAATGAAAGTAGCTCAATAGGATTACGCAAAGGCCTTAAGAGAAGTAAGGAACTAATTTTGTAGCCATCCCTGTGACAGCTATTTCTGCAGGCCTTTGATAAGTCCTTACCTAGAGCCACAGCATCCCTTGTCAGGGTTGGTTAGCGCTGGCTGCTCTGCCCACAGCCCCAGGGACTGGATGCGTGGTTAAGCTCCGGACTGGAGAATGCTGATGAACACTACTGTGGAGAGAACAATTGGGACAAACAGTTGGATTTGTTCCACGGATGCATACACAGGTTTCATGCATACAGAGTAAAAACGTGGGGCTGCACGCATGCATGGGGTTGTGCTTCACAAGGTAACAGAGCTAAGTGATCAGTGTGACAGATGGTGACGCTTTAGATTGATGATTTCAGGCGCTAAAGAACATGTCTTTTAATGAGAACAACCTTTAGCTTCTCCGGTTCCCCCTAAAGATTACCGATCACCTTACGATCTCTAATTGATGCACATCAAATAACTTTGCTCATGTACGTTGCACAAATTCAATCTTTATTTTTAGTGTCGCATAATGTCCACATTATTTATTCATGATTTTAAAGTCAATAGAAAAGATTTGATGAGTCATCCTTTCATGTTCGGTAGAAGACTGCTGCAGATAAAATAACAAGCCCCAGTGACAGCATGAAGGAAAGGAGATTATCCCTTCACATTTGTTTGCTCCTTAGCATTTATATTACATTAACACATGTAATTATTCTAATGTCATAATGGGCCAATTACCGTCCCTGTGTGGAGACTGGTGCTGTGCTACTGAACACAGAATGTTTCCTCACTAACGGCTCTGCCTTTTTTGTATCATTGTTTTATTGTTGTGTTGTACTATGATCTGTGTTGGCTATTGTGCCGTTCTATTTGCTGTGCAGTCCCCGAGCTGCTAGCGGGCCCTGGCTTTGAGGGCCTATGTTTAACTCCATTAGAAATCTGAGTGGGTTTAACAACAAGGACTCACACATACCGAAGCCAAAATCTGGCATATTACTGTACTGCATTCAGTTTCAGATTTGATTCATTTACCGTTTTGGATCACGTTGGATTGTGTTCTGTTGATCAATGTTTAGTGTTTACTCCTGCTTCACAGCTTCACGTGATCAGAATAATACATAAGGTATTTCTTGTCTCTCCTTCCAATTCCTACAGTTGATAAGTGGAGGTTCAATCGTCAACGCTGAGGCGGTATGGGACCATGTGACCATGGCGGACCGGGAGTTGGCGTTTAAGGCCGGTGACGTCATCAAGGTGCTGGACGCCTCCAACAAGGACTGGTGGTGGGGCCAGATTGATGAGGAGGAAGGATGGTTCCCTGCCAGCTTTGTACGGGTGAGTTAGCTGCAGCCATGGCTGGCCAGCGACCACAGACACAACAGACACCCACACACGTACACAAATGGAGGCACATGAACATATGCACCCGAGCTGATAAATAAACATACTGGAAGGTACACATGCACAATTATTCTGCCTTACACAAATACACTTTCACAAAGCACACACATTAATATGCTTGTTCCACAGTTGCACTGTTAAGTGCTGCTTTATTTTAATAATACATAACACTGAAGAGAGGAGAAAACAGCTAGCGAGGTGCCTTTATCGGATGTTCAGGGACAAGAAAACAAAGATGCTGATGAGCCCCCCCTTTTTTTTTTGTAGCGTAGCATCACCTTCAACTTCTATCCTTGAAATCCAATTAAATTTACAACATCCTCGCATTACATCATGATTATGTAATAGCACCCATGTCTTAGTTCAGCTGAATCCAAAAACTGCACGCTGCCGCTGAATGCCTTTCCCTACTACTTTTACTTCTGCTTTCTGTAATTGCACTTCTCTTGGAATGGTGAAGCGTGACTGTACAGGAAGATGTATATTCATAGTTTAACGTTGCGATATGTTTTTGAAATTTCTTTGGATGAAAGCGGAAGGCTTCTCGCCTAAAGTCTTAGTCCAAGGCATATATTTGCGACTATGATATTTGACATCACAGCAAATTTGGAAGCAAGCATGGCAGTGGAAATCCATAAAATTGTGATGCTGCAACCCTGAAATATACATTTCAGATATAGCAGGAAAAGGCTTTTTTCTGAAAATTAAAAATTTGAAATGAAAAATATTTTAAAAAGACACAATTTATGATGCAAAGTAGAATATATCGTTGAACATTCCTGATATGGTTTAGTGTCTTTATGAAGGAAGGAAGAATTAGCATCTTTGCTGCAGTTGAAGGGATCCCACAGCAGAGCACCCACCCAGACACTTTCCATGGTCATTCCCACCTGTCCACCCTTCCATATTCACTCCTGAGAGGGCAGGGCAGACAGGCTGACTGACTGTCAACCAAAAAGTATCTTTCTGTTCTGTCATTCTCTCTTTCCAAGGTGGAACCCCACCCTCCTCAGCCCCAAACAAAACAGGTTTTCTATATCAACCCCATAGCAACTCCACGGTTCCAAAACACCACGTCAAAGGTGCGTTTTTTTCCCCAGCTTCATCTACCCATCCAGCCTGCCCGCCCACCCGCCCGCTCCAGTCTGTCCACGCAACGTGCCCTCGACATTACCAAACATTAACGTTATCACATCATTCCTCAACGGGGTCGATAGAGAGGCAGAACTGATGAGTCAAAAGTAAAGCTAATGTGAAATGTCTCCTTAAAGGGCCATTCTAAAAAAAAATTGTACAGATGTATTCACATAGAATTAGATGGATTTTGGAAAAATTACTCATGTTTTTTTTAATAGTTCAATTATGGATCATTCTCTTCAGTACTCTATTTACTATTGACTCTGACTATTTCTCAGTCTTAATGCTGTGCTACTAGTTCTCGTCTGCAGTCAGTGCTCTACCACCCGTCACTCTGCTTGTCTGTGGCGCTACATTTCTCATCTTGTGTTTGACATTCTACCCGTCGGTTCTTTGATGTTCTCTTGGCAAACTGTGTGTCATCAGGTGTTGGCTGCTGGGCATCTGAAAACACGCTCACTTGGCCCTTTCTATGAGCGAGAGTTGAATACACGATGTATGTGGATCTCTATGTGTGTGCGTGAGTGTCGGTGAAATCACGAGGTGGTATTTGAGCGTGCATGCATATGTGTAGGGGGCAGATTTTGAGTCACACATTAAATGCCCTCAGAATATGTGCTCGGTCTCTGAGAGAGGCTTTTTTATACTCTGGAGTGTTTGGCAGTGTGTTTTTTGACATGCTGGACCAAGAGAGCGACTCACTGTCTAAACTACCAGAGGACCTCTTAATGAAGCGCTGTGTTTATGTGTGGCATGTTTGGGTGTGTATGCTTTCATGTGTGACTGGTAACACATTAGGAGAGCTAATATTACTTGTTAATACTAACAATAATCATTATATATGAATATGTTGTCTAATCCTTTTTTCCCCCACCCAACCTTTAAGAAAGCTCTTTACTCATTCGAATGCATGTGGCTCTTGTGTGTGCATGAATGTATTTGTCCTCAGCTGTGGGTGAACCAGGAAGATGGTGGAGCAGAGCCAGCTGAGGGAACCAGCGAGGTACAGAACGGGCACCTGGATCCAACCAATGACTGCTTATGTCTGGGCTCACCCCTCCAAAACCGAGACCAGATGAGGGCTAACGTTATAAATGAGATTATGAGCACAGAGAGACATTATATCAAACACCTCAAGGACATCTGTGAGGTACTAAACATCGGCACACATTCATAAATCACACATCTATATACACTGCTGTTCCCGGCTTTGCTTTAATATGTCAAGTAAGAGCAGGACAGGTTATAAACTATATGGTATGAAGCTGAATTAATTAAAAAGCAGCAGTCTTTTTGATGCTACGCATCTAGTATCTTGCATAAATTCGTAACACTCCCACATTCACACTTTTATTCCAGCCATTTTTTTTCTTTCTCGTTTGCTAAACAGGCCAAAAATAATGCTTTTTTAGCTAAATGCAAAACCGCAATATGTCAGCTGTACACAGTGGTCCCAGCAGTCCAGACTAAATTTGTCATTATATTATGAATCATCCTGAAGTGACAGCTAAAATTCACACCTAATAAAAATAAACAAAACCCTGGCCATTTTTTATATTATTAGAATTGCAGCTCTTTAAAAATGCTCCCAAGCCAGGAATCTCAGTCTAATATATAATAAACAGACATGTATCCTCTATAAAGTGCACACATTCTAACATTTGAATATATTAATAACTTAATTTCTAAAATATTTAGAGCTAGTACAATTTTGCCTCTATATGCTGCATCATTTGATTTAAATGTCTTTACAACATACACTACATACAGCCTGCTTTTCCCTGGCATGTGTCTGGTCTTTAAACAGTGGTATCTAACTCACTAATCTAAGTGACAATCACTGTTATTTACTGACCACCACACTAATGATAAAAGGCACTTGACTGATTAATCATCAGCAAGTGTGAGCACCTAAAAGAAGATGTTTTGGCACTTTGCTGTTAGGGTGTGTGCTCACACAATCCCACAATCTTCCCAGCAGTAAATGTCCCAGCATATTCACTCCATCATCAGACTGCGTGATGCTCGTAAAACCAAAAAACCCCAACGCTACATCTCAGACTCTGCAGCCCCCAGTTAGCATGTTTAAAGTTCATGACAGTGCAATCAAAGAAAGACTGAACAAGTATGGCTTGTTTGCAACGTTTGCCAGGAGAAAGCCTCTTCTCTTTAAAAAGAACATGCTTATGTTTTCATAAGCATCTGAAAAAACAACAAGACCTCTGCAACAATGTCCTTTGAACAGACAAGACCAAAGTGGAGATGTTTAGCTGTAATGCACAGCACACAGCAGTGCTATATGCTAGAATAAACAGTTTTGAACTTAGACAATTTCCATCACATATTTTCCAATCATCTTTCCCTAAACTGCTCTATACATGTTTGTATTCCAGGTCATATCTAGGTAAGCATCTTGTTTAAGAATAGTTGCAATAAAGCGTGGATTTTACCTCTGCACGTCTTGCTAATGTAAACAACTTTGATCTTCCAAATATTCAAGGACACGCACGGGCAAAGGATATTTCTGAGCTGAGGAACAGATTTGAACAAGCTCACTTTTAAATAATAAAAACTGAAGTTGAAGAGCTAAAAACCAGACCAAGCAATCAAAAATACAGATGTAGAATATTCTGGATTTAAAAAGCCGGTCAGTTTATTAAAGTAAGTTGCTTTGGTGTTTTAGAAAAGTTACAAAGAAGAAGAAATTTTGCACTGCTGAATTCAAAATGATGCTAAGATTTTTTTTATTATTTAAAAAATTATTTATTAGATGCCTGTAATGTTTTTTATGTTTTTCAGATGTTTTAATTTGTCACCAGTAAATGACTTGATCGTTGAAATGTCACATTTCTCAGATACAATAATGTGAAGTCCCTGTTGTGATTATGCATATTTGAACTGAGCCTGACTTCAAGAAACAAAACAAAAAGGATTAGCATGCATATTTCACAATGACAGCAGGGAGAAGTCTGGCTATCTTATATCAGATCTGTTCCCAAAGTGCCAAAGCTTCAGGGCATTTAATTAACTACAAGCAGCCATGGCACAGTTCGAGACCTGATACTCATTTTGAAAAATGTTTGTGCTCATCTGAACAGGATCATCTGTCAAAGCCTCACTGTAGCTGTAACCGGTGTTGTTTGCAGGGCTACTTGCGCCAGTGCAGGAAGCGCGTGGACATGTTTAACGACGACCAGTTGAAGGTCATCTTTGGAAACATAGAGGACATCTACCGCTTTCAGATGGGTTTTGTCAGAGATTTGGAGAAACAGTACAACACAGAGGAGCCGCACCTCTCTGAAATCGGGCCGTGCTTTTTAGAACATGTGAGTATATTTTAGACAAACTTAGACCAAAAATGAAAGAAGAAGAAGAAGAGAATAGATTTTTCTTTTATCGTCTCGTTATCTTGTGATAATATTTAAATTGTGGAGCTAATTAACCAGCTAACAGCATCCTAAGATAAGAAGAAATTAATGTTTTAGAAACCATAATCACTCCCCTATTTATATGATTTTTCTTTTTAATTATCCTGACGATATCCATCTCTACTCCTTTGCACTACAGCAAGACGGTTTCTGGATTTATTCAGAATACTGTAACAACCACTTGGATGCCTGTATGGAGCTGAGCAAACTGATGAGGGATGGCAGGTACCAGCACTTCTTCGAAGCCTGTCGCCTCCTCCAGCAAATGATTGACATCGCCATAGATGGCTTCTTGCTCACGCCCGTCCAGAAAATCTGCAAATATCCACTCCAGTTGGCCGAGCTTCTTAAATACACCGCACAGGAGCACAGGTACAGTACGCCGAGGCCACAAATAACTTTTCAGCTGTTTCATTTGTTGCCCTTTCATAGAAATGCATTTGCTTCTAAAAGTGAAGTCATTACTGATGCACCATTTTGTTCCAGATGCATTGTGTTGCAATGCAGCTGTTGCAGGTGTTGGGTTTAAACCACTGAAGCGGTAATTATCCATGCATTAACTGAAGCAAATGTTGTTTTGTACTCTTTTTTTTCCCTTTTTTTTTTTTTTGAAGAAAACCTCTACAGACTCTTAAGTTGTCTTGAAAATACTAAATTCCACTGTTCATATATGCAGTATTCCATTCCACACACACACACACACACACACACATATATATATATATATATATATATATATATATATATATATATATATATATATATATATATATATCGAGAGAGAGAAAGAGAGATAACAGGTTAAATATGAATTGAGGATTATTTTCTTCGGGTGTTGGCACACACACAACAATCTATGTTTTTGCAGCACAGAAGCAGAGTATGTAATCTAAACATTTGCTGATGAGCTTTCATGCATTAAACGCATATGTGCGCATCCAGATGTGCAAACTCATGCGTGCAAACCCACGGAAACATGGTGTAAATGATTCAGCGTGTCTCAGTCAGCTCCAGGTCATTCACAAACCACGCGTTCTCAGCCAGAGAGGGATAGGTGCCAGCTCTGCCAGCGAGGCCTGCCAGATCGCAGTGTTTGACTGTTAGGAGCAGTGGAGAATCTGCCAGATATAGGACTCTCTCTGTCACACAAGCACACACACACACATATTATCTTCCAAAGTGAGGATTGGATCTGCAGCACATCTAAGCCAGAGGGATAAATCCAGCTCAGTTAGCAAAGACGCAGCCGGAGTTAACTGTGAATAGAGAAAGTGGCTGATTAAAATTAAATAGCAGTGTCTTTTTTCCCTTTTTTTTGAGTGTGTTCCAGCAGATTTACTACTGTTACTTGAGTTTATAACCCCACTCTTTAATAGGCTACTCTGTATCATTAACTACTACAACATTACATGCCTTTGAGTGGCCAACCACCAAGAGCTACAACACTCTTAAACACCCAAGAGTAATTATGTGTGCACTGTGTCTGTAGTGACTATCGATATGTGGCAGCAGCGCTGGCAGTAATGCGGAACGTCACCCAGCAAATCAACGAGAGGAAGAGACGGCTGGAGAATATTGACAAGATTGCCCAGTGGCAAGCCTCAGTTCTGGACTGGGAGGTATGTGTATGAATGTACCGTACTGTACTGAACAAAAGCTTAATGTTTATGTTTTTATGTTTCCCCAAATGGTGCCATTAATTCCTAAAATGTGGGGCGTAGACAGCATTTACACCCAAAGCATCTCAGACTAAAGAAAAGGGTCCATCAGCAACACCTATGCCTTTGTTTTCATTTTACCACCAGAAAGGGTCTTTGCACAAAGGGCAATAAAAGAAATCCAGCCATGGCCAGCAGCCCATAGTAGCAATGTAAATTACATTGAATTGTTGTGATATGCTACAGTAAGCTCCCCCGCCGCTGCTTTTCCCTGTGGGCTTTTCTCTAATTTTTTCATGGCAGATTCGGGTCGAGTGAGTTTAAAATACTGAGATATTTTGGCGGCATTTTCAGACGTTTAGTGTTAACTATGAGGTGCCAAACTGGAGAAAAAATGTTAAGAACAGCGATACAGAGAGATTAAAGCGGTTAAATTGCCCGTTAACGTGCTTGAGACTGACGTGTTTGAGAAAGGGAAACAAATGAATGCAGATGATTTGATCTGCAGACTCTTTTCAAGAAACTCTGCGAATCAAGCGCAGGCCTTCCTGGGGGCAACAGTGCTGCTCGTTGATAATAATTAATTTACTCTGATGGTAGTAGTTTCACTTGCAGAAATTTACATTGCGACACACACTTACTCAGAGCATACTTTTTATTTTACCACCAACAAAAACAGTAACATACAATAATAACAATAAGAATATATCATAATATATTTATGCTCTCTCTTTCATAAACAAGCAGAAGAAAAAGAGCAAAAACGCAAATTTGATTTTTTTTGGATTTTATTTTTCTCCTGCTACATTTCAGATGTGTCCTTTGTATTTAATGTGTGTATGAGACTGGATATAAAAACATTTACTTGTGCGGGTAATTTTTTTTATTTCTTTGCAAAAAGTGTTAAATAATAAAGAAAAAATAAACAAATAAAATCTTTATAACTACTTCAAGGCATCCTGGTGCATTTAAGTTGACAGATGAACACCTGTTGGGAAGTTTTAGTTGTACTTACAGTAACGTAGTGGCTTGACTTGAAGTTGAGTAACATCTTTCCTCTGCTCCTTTTTCATTGTTACACACATAGTCGAGACACAGTGAAACACAGAGCAGAGGAGACTAATAAGGCAGAGACTCTCACGTTGGGCTACAAAGTAATGACTGCAGTAAAGTAATGTAAATAACATAAATAAGGTAGTTTGTTTTGACTCGCTTTGCCAGCTGAACACTCTGGACCGCCATCTTATGTTTAAATGATGTGACTGTCTTAGTCTCTTTTTAAATGCCTGTAGGCCGACGAGTGCTTTTTTACTAACATACCAAAAAAACAGATGAGCTAGGATTGAAACACACACAGCAGGAAAGCGAGTGTTTAAAAACTGAAAAAGACACCTTGATTTTCAGAGCAGGACGTGACTGTGTTGACTGATTTCCAAAGGATTAATCCAGCAGTTTACTACTGCACTTTGCAAAGTTGGGCAGCTCGTAATAAGATTTGATTTTATTTACTAGTTGGTTTCAAGATTGGTTGGTTTCCAGCACTCCCCCTTCCTACCTGGAGAGACATTTAGATGTTTCAGCCTGTAAAAAATGTTCCATAATTCCGATTTATCCCTGATGACATGATTATGACATTATCAGGTTTAATTTCCAAGACTTCTTTGTGAACCACAAAATATATTATGTAACTGTTTCCACAGGCTGAGTGCGACTAACGGTGATGAGTAAATGAATTTTTGCTGTAGCAGGAGTATTCTTTTCATTCGTTAACTTTTTAACTGTTGTGTTTATGTCTAGGGGGATGATATATTGGACAGGAGCTCAGAGCTCATCTACACTGGGGAGTTGTCATGGATCTATCAGCCGTATGGACGCAGCCAGCAGCGAGTCTTCTTCCTCTTTGATCACCAGCTGGTCCTCTGTAAGAAGGTAAGGCTGTGTCTCTCTCTTCAACGTCTTCCCTTTATTTAAAGACTTTATTGAGTGAAAACATGCTTGGAAGCTAAAATGTAGCCTCCACTCGTGTTCTTGGAAGTTGCAAGATCAGATGGCTGGTGACAGAGACGCTTGAAGACAATGTGAATTCTTACAACCTGAGTCAAGAGCTGAAAACAGATTACATAATGCTGCATGAGACGCACCAGCCCTCGCTGAAGATGCGTTCAAATCCTCAGTGCCTTTCACAAAATGGAGCTTTGGTAGTTTAGGCTCTAATGCACCAAGGCTGTGCTCGCCTGTCAGACGAATGTTCACGCCTGGATTGACTCAATACACGCACAGAGATACAGACACAAATGCAGGCAGACACTTAGACACAAACACACACAGAGGCTGAAAAACTGAATCACGAACACACACGTGTGGAAGCAGAGGAACAATAGTTTTATCACTACACAAACACACACACAGAACAAAAAACAAAGACTTGGAGTTATATTGTCTTTCCACGCACACACAGACATCCTCCCCTGACTTGTCACATTTGAACATCTATGGCACCAGAAATGAACTCAGGTATGTCCTCAGACCTCTCTGTGTGCCTGCTGTTCTGGTCCACTAACAAAAATCTGCTCCAAGTCATTCTACATTATAAATTCCAGTCTTTGTTTTTATTCTTGCTTATCCAGCATCCTCAGTGCTACATATGTATCGGCTCCTAAGAGCCCTCGGGATGCGTGAGGAGCACATTACATGTTGCCTGCCTTCTTTTCCTCTCATCTCTTCCTTATCAGCACAAAGATGCACATTTGCCTCTGCATGCTTATTAAAAGACGTCCGATCCTTTCTTTGTACCTTCGTCAACCTCGCAGCGTAACGGGATGTTCATTTCCTCTTGAGGGAGGGGTCGCGGCGAAGAATTTTTCATGTGGCCATCTTGTTCCTGCAAATGATGAAAGTTAGAAGGGTTACAGTTATTGTGCTGCGTGTGCTCGTGGAGAGCTGAAATGCAAAGCAATAACAATATCAGTCAATTCTCATTCATTAGTTGTGTTTGTGTCTATTGCAGTATGTGTTTTATAGCTGCTGGTGTGTTGGGCTCAGGTACTCAAAAATCATGTTGCTCAGAAATTAATAGATAGAAAGTTGAAATTTCAGAACATAAATTTTGAACCTTTAACTGAAATTTCTTCTTACTAAAAAGGACATATTCCATGACCTGACATACGCCAAAAAAAGCCCTTTTCACAATTTACAACAGAATTTTCAGTTTTACACAGTAAAAAAATATATGATATTTTCTATGAATTCACATGAGATGTATTTTTTAAATTTCAGGTTCTTTTATTTCTTTATTTCCTTTACAGTGGAAACCCAATGGGTCGTCCTGAAACATTTCTGATTTAATAAAATGGCTTTTCTTTTCATGCGAAAAAACAGAGCTATTGCTAAAATCAAGCTTTTTCATCTTAAGATAGCTCAGGAATTACATTTGTAGTTGAACGTCTTCATGTGCTTAGTAAATGGACATTTTTAAAAAAGTTATTAGGCACCTTCACTGATGTGGCCCATTTAATATGAAATTACAGTGGATGCACCCTGTGATGTTAAATGAGTTTGAGACCCCTGCTATACAAATATTCATGGCGGTGTCATTTTACAGTCATTCGTCTGGTAATGTGGTGTATCTGATAATCTAGTGCCATGCGTCCTTTTTTGTGATATTAGGCAAAGAACTGAAAAATAGGGCTGTTTTCTGCGGCGTGTGAGTGAAAGGTGTCGCGTAAGGCAGACTCTCGAGATACCATGTTTGTCGGCTCCTCTAAGATTCAGCATACACACAATGACAAAAATCTATCTGCTCTTCACCAGGATCTGATACGCCGGGACATCCTGTACTATAAGGGCCGCATTGACATGGATCGCTACGAGGTGCGGGACACTATAGACGGGCGTGACGAAGACTTCAACGTTAGTGTGAAGAATGCCTTTAAATTGTGCAACAAAGACAGCGAGGAGATCCACATCTTCCTGGCCAAGAAGCCAGAGGAGAAGATCCGCTGGCTCAGGGCCTTCGCCGAGGAGAGGAAGATGGTGCAGGAGGATGAGAAAATCGGTTAGTTACACACCACTCTACACCTCCCTGTTTGAAAACTATTAGTTTTGTTCACAAAATGCTAGAACTTCAGTTTATTCTTTTGTATATTTATCACATTTACATAGATGAGATCATCAAGCACATTTTAATATTTTACTAAGAAAATCTGAGTAAATCCAAAATGCAGTTTTTAAATGGTGGTTTCATTCATTAAGGGAAAAAAGCTATGCCAGTCTACCTGGCCCTGTGTGAAAAAGTAATTACAAAGCCATTTCTAAGGCTTTGGGACTCCAGCGAACCATGGTGAGAGCTAATATTCAGAAAGCGGTGACAGTGGTGAACCTTCCCAGGAGTGACTGGCCTACCAAAGTTACTCCAAGGACGCATTAGCGGCTCATCCAGGAGGTCACAACAGAACCCAGAACAACATCAACAAGAACTGCAGGCCTCACTCGTCTCAGTTATGGTCAGCATTCATGATTCAACAATAAGAAAGAGGCTCGGCAAAATGTTCAAGGCAAAAACCGCTGCTGACCAAAAAGATCACAAAATTTTCTGTTGCATTTGCCAGAAACCATCTTGATGATCCATAAAACTAGGAAATATCTTCAAAAGCTGAACTTTTTGGAAAGTTTGAGCCCCATTGCATCTGGCGATCCTGGCTCAAGAGTTGGGAGTTCGCCTTGTAATCGAAAGGTTGCCGGTTCGAGCCTCGGCTTGGACA
The DNA here is from genome assembly GCF_963576455.1 of Neolamprologus multifasciatus. Taxonomy (NCBI): domain Eukaryota; kingdom Metazoa; phylum Chordata; class Actinopteri; order Cichliformes; family Cichlidae; genus Neolamprologus; species Neolamprologus multifasciatus. Next base: position 20,911,564 of record NC_140440.1, read on the forward strand.
GTCTCAGTCGTTGTGTCCTTGGGCAAGACACTTCACCCGTTGCCTACTGGTGATGGTCAGAGGGCCCAGTGGCGCCAGTGTCCGGCAGCCTCGCCTCTGTCAGTGTGCCCCAGGGTGGCTGTGGCTACAATGTAGCTGCCATCACCAGTGTGTGAATGGGTGGATGACTGGATGTGTAAAGTGCTTTGGGGTCCTTAGAGACTAGAAAAGCGCTATACAAATACAGGCCATTTACCTTTGCTGCTTCAGGACCTGAATGACCTGCCATAATTGATGAAACCATAAATTCTTCTCTCTACCAGAAAATCCTGAAGGAGAATGTCTGGCCATCAGTTCATGCCCTGAAGCTCAATAGCACTTAAGCTATGCACCAGGACAATGATCCAAAAACACACCAGCAGGTCCACTTCTGAAAACACAAAAATTAAGGTTGTGGAGTGGCCTAATCACTTCAGCCTGAATGAGATGCTTTGGCATGACAATTCATGCTTGAAACCCTCCCCTGTGGCTGGATTAAAACAATTTTGCAAAGAAGAATGGGCCAAAATTCCTCCACAGTGATGTGAAAGAGTCATTACCAGTTATTGCAAGCACATTATTACAGTTCTTGCTGCCAAGGGTCACACGGTCAGTTATTACGTTTAGGGGGAACTACTTTTTCACACAGGGCCAGGTAGGCTTTCAATAGCTTTTTCCCTTAATAGATGAAATGCTCATTTAAACACTGCATTTGGTATTTACTCTGGTTATTTTTGTCTAATAGTAAAATTTCCCTGATTATCTGAAAGATGAAAGTGTGACAAATCTGGAAAAAAAATAAGAACGAAAATAAGAAAGGGGCAAATACTTTGTTGGAATTCACTGCAAAAAACATGAGCTAACATCAAATGGACAGTTCCCCCAAAAAGTTACATTTTTTCTTCCTCAGCCATTTATCCATTTAGATCGTTTCAGTGCAAGTTGCCTAGTTTTAAAAATACAAGTTTTAGAACTATCTGCCTTCCCTTGAATTGAATTGAGATGCAGGTAATCAAAGCTTTACAAAACAATGTTTGAAAACATTGCAGCAGCGCCCCTTCCTAGAAATCATGACCTGCATAGCCCACAATGTCTACAAACCTTGTTGTCAGCAGTTTCATGTGCGACTTGTTCTTTCCAACCAAAAGGAGCGTGGTTGTAGGTAATCAGCAGATGCAGACATCAGTGTTGTTTTCTTGTCACAAGCATGAGCCTCTTGTGATGGTTACAGGGCCATTGCTGTCTGCAGGCACCTTTTTTTTATCTCTGAGGTTTGTAGATTTTGAATCTGAAAGACCCAAGTGATAATTGGGCTTTTTCTCTGGCTGGTTGGGCTGTGATCAAAATGTAGCAGAAGGTGATAAACTACAAAGTGTTTTTCAGACTGGACAGGATTTTGTTTATTGCTGGGACTGAATGATGCTTCCTCTAGTTTCCACATACAGTAAAATTAGCTCTCAGGAGCTTTGTGAATTCCAAATTAAAGAAGTTTTACTGTATTTTAAAGTTATTTAAATAAAGCTTTTTTAATCTGCAGACCCTGTGTGAAACTTCTCTCCAGCACATAACGCTGTTGTCTTTTAGGTTTTGAGATCTCTGAGTACCAGAAGCGACAGGCAGCCATGACAGTGAGAAAAGTGACCAAACAGAAAGGTGAGGCAACAAGAAGATATCAGGTGATTTCCCTTTTTTTTTTTTCCTTCGCTGGTGTGCTCTGTCTTCTCATCGCTGTTTACTCTTCCCTTTACCTGCTCTGTTTTTTTGCTTTCTACACCTTTTTTGACACATACTTTGTTTATGGATGGACCTAGACTAGCCTTGGAAGTCTAAGTAAGCTAGAAAAGTCACGAGCGTTCACGCGTTCTCGCTATATTACTTCAGATGTATCTCCTTTTAAGTTAAATGTCTTGTCAGCCTATACATGAGACTACGTTGAAGATATGACCTGATATGAGTTGTAAAGCAGCTGTTAAGCATCAATGAAAAGACAGAGGGCTGTTTGCATGAAGTATTGAGTTTAAAGGAGGATGCCGGTGTTCATGACATGTGGGTCCTGTGTCACGCTTGCCTTGAAAATGATTTAAAACATTGCACAGAGCTTGAATTTTTCTTCTCTTACTGAGGAAAGGCCTCTTCCCACTGCACATGTTTTGCAGAAGGTGCTGAAAAACGTTTCATCACTTGTAATTCTAATGCTGAAACACTCAACACCCTGTTTTAGATTTAAACAAACTGCTTGGTTTCTGAGCCAACTACTGTTTTGTCTATTTTTATTCAATGCAGACCTTTTATGTATTTGCTTATTCGAATAAGGACTACATAGCATGAACCATGTCGCACAGCACAGCATGAGCTAATAAGTTAATTAGCATTGCTAAGTATAGAATATAAGAACTTCAGGACTCGTAACATAGCAAAGCACACACTGTAGTACAGTGCCATGAAGTGCCATATGACAGGGATCCGATTATTCGGGAACAGCAGGATTGATCCCTCTTTGAAGGAAAAGTGATCCTAATCCGGATCCATTCTGTCCCCCTTATACGAAAAATCTTGAAACCTGTTTTTTACAATTGAGGATATAGACTATATTGCCAAAAGTATTCACTCGTCTGTCTTCACACGCATATGAACATGAGTGACATCCCATTCTTAATCCGTGGAGTTTAATGTCGGTCCAACGTTAGCAGCTTTAACAGCTGGGAGGGCTTTCCACAAGGTTTAGAAGTGTTTATAGAAACTTTTGGCCATTTTTTCCAGGAGCTCATTTGTGTGGTTGGATAAAAAGACCTCCACCCTAATTCATCCCAAAGATGTTCTGTCAAGTTGAGATCGGGACTCTGTGCAGGCCAGTCAAGTTCTTCCACACCAAACTCGCTCATGACTGTTCACTGGTGCACAGTCATGTTGGACTACGTGAAGAGTTCCTAAGGGTTCAAGCCCAACTCCTGAAAAACAATCCCACACCACAATATCACGCCCACCAAACTTTATACATGGCACAATGCAGTCAGACATGCACTGTTCTCCTAGCAACCACCAAACCCAGACTCGTCCATCGGATTGCCAGACCAAGAAGCGTGATTTGTCTCTCCAGAGAACTGATCGAGCTCTCTAGAGTCCAGTGGTGGTGAACTTTGGAGGTCTGTAGCGATTGACTCTGCAGAAAGTTGGCGACTTCTACCCACGTCAACATCAAGTGACCCCGCTCTGTGATCTTACGTGGCCTACTACTTCGCTTCCACTTTGTCATAATAACACAATAACACAGTTAACTGTGGAATATGTAGAAGTGGGGAAATTTCACGATTGGACTTGTTGCACAGGTGGCATCCTATCATGGTACCACGGTGGAATTCACCAAGCTCCTGACCGCGACACATTCTTTCACAAATATTTGTAGAAGTAGTCTGCATGCTTAGGTGCTGGATTTTATACACCTGTGACCATGAACGTGATTGGAACACCTTAGTTCAATGATTTGGATGGGTGAATGAATATTTTTGGCAATATAGTGTATATAACAGTGCCTCACCAATCCTACTAGATACTTCACATGTTCCTGATCCCAAAGCTCATACTGGAACTACAAGGGCAACCTGATTACGTAATTTTTATGTATGAGTAAAAGTATTATTAGAAAATCGAATAAAATGATCAAAACTTAGCTTATTTGATTTCTTTTGTTTGATAGGGTGAGCTTCCCTACTTCCTATCCACACTTTTATATCATCACAGAGGGACTTGATTGCAGTAGATGCTGCATGTGACCGAGAGGTTATACAATAGCTTAAATGTGCAAAGCCTGCAGAGTGTAGCATTGGAATAACAGACTGGGTATTCACAGTATTCACAAAATGTAATGAGAAGAATCATCAGAATTCTTTTTTTATGGAATGGACACACACGCTTGCAGTGAATTTTAAAATACATGGCTTGATTTAAAGTTTTTGCATACAAAACGTGTTTTGTTCCCCAGACAAAATACATATGTGTGTAAATTAGTCAAACTTATCCCATTCTTTACATACTAGCATGTCTGGAGTCACTGCAGCCTCTGCTGTTGTTACAGTACCTACTGACAACCAAAAAGTACATGTTTTGATAGTGAACGACTAAAGCATTTTGAAATCATATGATCTTTTTGATTCATCCTATATTTATCTAAAGGATTGTTGAAATGCAAACAGTGACATCCAATTGATTTTAATGATCAGACATTATTGTCTGTCTCATGCAATTTTATAAGACAAATGCTGCATTCAGTGGGAATTGGCCATGTGTGGTTGTTGGTGCTTCTGGTGCAACCAGAAACAAAACAATAGCTGTTTTGGTGAACACTGAACGCTGTGATATCTCGTAACATGTTCCACAGTTGGTCATGATTTATAATAAAATAGGAAGATTATGCCTTTTCTTCTAATTTACAGATTGAAAGTGTTCTGTTTTAATGCTACATATGTGACATTAAAAATCTATGACACATGTGTGGTATCAAAAACTGCATAGAGACCTACACTTGCCACTTATCTCGGTAAAAGAAGGAAGACGTCGAACAAGTTATTCAGAATGATAATTCTCGACGAAGCATCGGCGACAAAGCACCCACATGTCCAAACTGCCGGTATCATCCTTTACTATTTAGCCATTTTAGTGCTAGGCTAGATGTTTGTACATTTACCATTACTGATGTTCTTGCCAGTTTCACAATAAGCATGACCATCCATTAATGTATTAATGAACTAATGACCACTGCTGGAATGTTCTCTCTGACATTAGGAACCCAGTAGATGTCTGTCAGAAGTAAATGTTGTCTTTTTCTAAGTGCTATATGTGTACATTGGCTGGCACAAGGTGAAGTACTCTCTTGAATTTCAGATTCATTTATAGATTTCATCTTGAGAAAGAGGGCCATGTTGTATGGACATGGTTTGAAAATGATAAAGGTATATGCATTAGAGTTCTCCTTAGAGCTAGCACAATAAGATGCCATGGCAACTGCTAAGCAGCATTGGGAGGTGTTGTGTCTAACGTTGGCATTGGAGCATGCGGTCACTGTCCAATCTGTTTACAAGCATTGTGCTGTCTATAAACAGATAAACAGGTTCCCCTAACACAAAGAGATCGAACCCTTCTAACTGCTAAAACAGCGTCTGGCCAAAAACAAAAGACACTGTTTCTCATCTTCTCATATTCTTTTCCTAAGATGCCATGGCAACTTTTGAATATTTCATCTCCAAATATTGATTGTATTTAATAATGACAGTAGCATAGTTGTGATGCTTGTAGACTGTAGCTCGACGACATTGTAGACTGTAGTTAAATGCATATTAACAGCTTTCTGTTGGCTCTATTTTCGCCACTCTTGTGTTCTCAAGTGTCGAGGGTGCTATTCAAACAAACGTGCTGTTAACAAACATGGTGGAACAGCGCCCCTCTGTCCAAATGCTCGATTTCATCGGCGTATCAGTTGTAATCTGCTGCTTCTCTTGTTTGCCCGCCACAGAGTTTGATTGAATAGCATCCTTAGTCTCCCTTGTGTCATTGCTAGAGCTGAATCTCCCAATTCAGCTTTCATCATATATTCATCATATTTTCGGGATTAATATGCAGGAATGTTAACAGTGAAGGCCCATTTTGTATGTCTATGTGCCTGTTTTTGTGGAAGCATGACTTGATGTTGTGTTGTTGTGCCTGTTCCAGATGCAGTACTGATAACATTTCCTCTTTGCTATCTGCCTCCCTCCTTCTTCTTTTTTTCTCTTTTGCTTTGTGCCCTGCACTGCCTCCTTGTCCCCTCTCCCTCCCCCACAAAACCTTCTTGCTCTTTTTTTTGTTTTTTTTTGGCGCCTGCCTTCCCAGGTGTAAACAGGTGCACGCCCCCTTCATACCCGCCCCCACAGGACCCCCTCAGTGTGGGGCAGTATGAGGTAACGGAGGACATGGCACAAGGAGAGGTTTTTGAATTCAGTCAATCCAAAAGAGGCCAGGCTCCTTTCTGGCAGAATTTTAGTAGATTAGCTCCATTTAAGAAATAGAGATACACAGACTCTTCCGATGGACCAGCTATTTTTCTTAGAAGCACTAAACACTGGATGATCATGTCCCCCCCCCCCCCCCCCTCCCATGATGAAGAAAAATACAAAAAAAAAACCCCACACGAACACGAGACTTTGAAGTTAAGGACCAATGTTAATATAGAGTGTGATTGGAAGCTGCGAGAGGACTGAAGACTTGGATTTAAAACAAAGAAAAAAACGTATAAAAAAATAAACACAACTTTACAGTTCATATATGTTAGTAACATTCTTAGTTATCATGCTTCTCCGGCTGAGTCAACTGTCACGAACTCTTCCCCCCTTTCTGGATAATCACGCCATCTGAATGTCCTGAAGTCATCGAGATTGTTACATGAGATCATTTTCAATCCATCTTCTGGAAAGAAACATGAGGCCAAACCAAGTCATTCCCAGTAGTATGATTGTGACCAAAACAAAAAAACTACAAAAAAAGCTGAGATCTTGCTGTGCTGCTATGTGAGATTGTTTGCTGCATTCTTCTGAATGCGAGACGACGACCTCAGCCGATCGCCGCGGCCTGTGAAGGACTTGCCAAGCTCGGCTGTCAACCTCACCTCTGAGTTAGCTCCATCCTGCCACTGATCACGCACCCATTGAGCCATCTCTGCGCTGCTGATGTCTGCGTCTGGACCTCCTCCTCGCACTCAGAGCTTCATTCTCTTCTCTGTAGCAGCTTGCATATAATAGCCCCCTCCTCTCTCTTTCTTTTCACAGTCTGACATTAGGTGTTCTCTTCCTTCTCCACATCCCACTCGTCCTCTCTATCTCTCCATCCACCTGCTCTGCCTCTGTGAGTCAGTGGCTCTCAGAGGAAGAGTTTCACTCTTTTGGAAACCTGCCATTGGCCGTGATGTGATGATGGGTCAGGGAACAAATCAATAGGCGGAACATCAATAGTATATTTACATCCGTTCACCAACCACTCGTGACAGGGTATTCATGTCCGATCGCGCTGAGGGGGTGTGTGTGCGCGCTGGATTTGGCAGTGAGCTTAGATGAAGCAGCTGGGAGCAGGAGATAGGCCGGCAACGGTCCGCCTGCCTTGTGCCACAGCCCCTCTCCCATCCCGCCCTCCCTAGAGACCACCCCTGTAGCACTGTGCTGACACCTGGGTGGAAAAGAGAAAAAAAAGCACAGCCTACCTCCAGAAAACGAGCGGTAAAAGTGAAGTTGTGATGCATTGGCCAAAAGAATAACATGTCAGCTGTCAAAGAAAAGACTTCGGTTAATTATTTTGTGTCACTTCCACTGTAAAAAAGCACAGCATGTACTCCCGTTTTGAGTATGAGCGATACAAATATCAACACGTCAGTGTGACCAATAAGTAAGAAGCCCATCCAGTATTCAAGGGGGTGGGGGGTGTCTAAAAAGTGATAATGATTTGTGAAGTGGACCAAAACTAACTGGGGAAACAAAAAAGTCCACTGCAGCAGTGCAAGCCGATACCGTATACGGAGGTAGAAAGGCGAATTTAAACTGTAGCATGCAGGTTTCCTCTGACACATTCATACATCTCTATAGACTCCAGCTCCAAACCTCTGCTTTCTGCCTCACCCCTCCTCACGTTGCCCCACTCCCCCCAGATCTGGCAGTTAGCTCCAGCTCTGCTTAAGTGATTTCCAAAGGACTGTGGCGTGATCAGATTGGTTTTGTTTAATCAACAAAAACGTGCGTGAAGCCGTGGTCTGCGAGAGATCCTAGCATTATAGAGTCCTTCAGCAGTAAAAGAGAAGATCTGAGGAAGTGAAGAGGAAAATTCATCGTGAAGACGTATTCTTTTTTTCCCACACTTGGAATGTAAGTGAAACATCTGTCCACGGTTTGTGACCACGTTTTGACCTCAGACACAGGAGTACATTTTGTGTTGAATTATATCACCAGATGGACAGTACATATACAGTTTGACAATTTGTGCAATGTGATATATCATTCTATATCTATCACTATTCACTACAGCGTGCTATGAAAGAGTTATATTGTTCTATGTCATTTGTTTGCCTTCTTATAGGCCTTATAACCTGTTGGAGAAAAAACAGACCTTACAATTGCTTTGTATGTTGTAATTTATGTTTTGTTTCAGTAAAGGAAGTTGAGAAATGGGTGAGTTGGCTGCTGGTGTCTGTAGAGATGGCTCCCAGTGAGATTGTTTTGGAAGATAGTTCTCCTGGCTGGTACGGCAAAAAAAGATATGGTTCCTAGGCTATCGTATCCTCAGGTCCCTTGCTATGGCCCGCTCTGCCCACCCTCCCTGCTCCCTCCAACTCCCTGCTTAACACTACCACCAGTACCAACATACAGATACAAGCATGCAGGCAAACACACACACACTCAAACACACACACTAATAATCATGCTTACTTGCTGGCCCGTTCTGCTGCGGAGAGGAGAGATGCTATCTAACAGTGCCTTCCAGCATTCCACTAGTGATTATCTATTCAGTTTCACAGGCAGATTTGAATTAGTCATGTATTTTCCCTTCAGTGCATCTCTCACTCTCTCTTCCGTTCTGTTCCCACAACTCCCGCCCCTTCCCTCATGCACACTGGGAATTCCTCGTTCCCCAGTGCACGAGAGCCGCTCGGACAGAAACTTAGGCTACGTTCACACTGCAGGTCTTGATGCTCAATTCCGATTTTTTGATCAAATCCGTTTTTTTGTCTGTTTGTTCACACTACAAATAAAATGCAACAGCAAACACGCTCTAGTGTGAACCCTCAAAGCGGCCGCATGCGCAAAAGAAGACGTCACACACAATGCGCTCTGTTTAGAACCAGACCAAACAGTATTGTTTGACTGTTTCAGACTTTACGTTTCCCAATTTTGCTTTAAGTTATAAAGTTATTTTGTTATTTACATATGGCCTAATAATGATCCTTATTGCTGTTTTAGAGGAGCGGTGCTTCAAAGGATAGTTAAAGATTTCTGTCAGAATCTGCCGATTATACAATACAAATAAAATGTTCACGTTTCTCCAACGCTGTCTTCCCAACAGTTTCACTGACATCTACACTGGATGGCCAGGAAGCGTTCGCGATGTCTTCTCTGGCGCTTCTCCAGCGCTGATAATTGGTGTCTGTCTTGTGTCAGTGACATAAAAGACGGATTTAATGCGACATGACCATTTAATTAATGACCATTCAGCAGTCACTTTCTAAAACATCAGATATGTATCGGATTCAGTACCACATACGAAAGTGACCCAGATCGGATTTGAAAATATCGGATTTGTGCCGTTCACACTGTCATACCATGATCGGATATGGGTCGCATAGGGTCAAAAAAGTGTGATTTGATGCGCTTTAACCTGCAGTATGAACGTAGCCTTAGAGGTCAGGCCACTTTTTCCATATAAGCAGATACTGTGCTGTTTGACTGAGACCCATTTAAAAATTGAAAGACGACTCATTTTCATATATTATTGCACATTTACATAGGAGCAGTTTTATTGCACATTAGAAATTTATTCCAATTTCAGATGTTTAGAAGCATCGACTTCTTTTATTGTGTATTTAACACGCTGAAAAACTGTTTAATTTGAATATATAGTAGGAAGCAGATTTCCATTAGTCAACTTAGGTTCGCGTGTCGATCTATATTATTAAAAGTGAGTTATGAATCAAGAGTCATCTATTTTACCTTTATCAGCTACACACTGTAAATACTGTAAAAAGAACAGATCATATATTTGGATATCGGTATTTTGCGTTGGAGACGAATGTTGTTCCAGTTCTAGCGTGCGGTAGATCTCAGTACCAGGTAATTGCATGCTTGTGGCATCCAATATTTTGCATGAGACTTAAGGCAACACTTAACGAGATCATTTAGTTTTGTTTAACTTCCAATTGAATCTTCTTTTCTTTTTTTTTTCCCCGGCAACCCGGAACCATTCATTTGTGTGTACCCATACCATCTCACTAAAGGGAGTTCTTTTCTCTGTCCACCTGTCTCCTGCTCACTTGGCATTACAGGTTGTAGCTTCTGTTTTTTTGTATTACTATTATTAATATTATTATTATTTATTGACACATAAGAGGGGAACATCTTTTCCTGAATAAAACACTGAACTGCTGATAGGGAAAATCAAAGGCACTGATGTTCTCTTAGCCCAGATATGATGGGTACTATAAACTCTAGCATCGTTTTAAACCCACACTGCTATGCTACAGACTGCTGGTTAATATTTTTTTCCTAAATATATGACTTTTTGGTTTGTTTTATTTTTGTGGAATGCCATTATGTGCAGAGGCAAAACGGGTAATCATTTTTCTACGACAACAGTGAACCAAATATGAGTTAGCACTGATCTTGGGTGTTTGTGTATAGATTTAGAACTGAATAAATTCGAAACCTCTTGGGACGGGCTAAAAATAATCATAATCCTGAAGAGACACACACAGTATTTCATAGCTGTTCATATTACACTCTTGTTCCTTTTAAGTACAATGACTTGACATTACAAAGCAGTTCTTTGCTTGTATTTATTGACAGCAGTATTAAACAGTACCATTTTGGCCACATGGTTTCAATGATGTATATACGCTCGTTTGAGTTTTCTTATAAAGCTATCAATCTGACCTTGTGCTCCGAGCTGAGAGGATAGCCTTCTGTGCAAATTTATTTCTGTTTTTTCGCTTTCTCTTTCCAGTCATATAACCAAGGCAGCCAAGTTAGTTGAATGCATCAGAAGTTGCACAGATTTATGTAATTCCTTCTAGTCCAGGGTGAGCCAGTAGACGCGTTCACTCACAGTTAGCATAGCAACATCTTCAGTAGGAACTCCTTGGAGTCGGTTATGCAGTCCCGTGCTGTTCCAGAATAGTCAGGGTAAAAGTCTTCAATGAGCCATATGCCGATGTTGGTGTTCAATGGCAACAAACAGAAGACTGACATCCCACATTTGGACACTATTCATTGTATATCACCATCTGGTTTCAGGGTTTGGTTTGGGGGGGGGGGTGTCTGGATTTTTTTTTTCAAGTGAAAAATGTACTCACAGAATCCATATCCTTTGTCATCATATGCAAACATTTGTCATTTTCTTTCTTGCTGGCTTTTGAGTTTGATTATTTGTTGTAGAGATGAAAAACCTGAAAAATAATGCCTATTCAATCCAGAAACTGTGAATGGGAGAGTGGAAATGTCAACTGTATGTACATTATATGTTTTGATGTAATCAGAAGCACTGGGAATATGTTGTACTTTGCTGTAAAAAAAATCAATCCATATCTGATATAGCTGTACTTTTTGTTGAAAATAAAACTACAGAACTGCGGGGGGGAGGGTTCTAGGCATCAGTCTGTGAGTGAGAGCATTGTGCTGGCCTTCCTGTCGTGTGACATCATCTCCTGTTTGTTTGTAGGGCCCATTCCTAACAGCTGACACATTAACTCCAGGATATATTATGTAAGATAAATAATATCACAGTGGTAATCACTAATCACACACACACACAAAAGAAAACTTTTTTTTTTAAATCAACAAACTTCTAAACACTAAAATTGAATCCTGAAAATAATTATGCTCTAATCAATAAGTAATGAGCGTTATGCAAATGTATTCTCCCAGCTGGAGGCACTGAAGTGGAGGCTTTTCATTCTGCTTCCTGGTGTTTTGAAGTCCAAATACACAAGAATGTTTTTCAGGCAAGATCTAAGACATCCTGTTGTGGTGCAGACAGTGTGTGTGTGTGTGTCTGGATATCTAAATAAGTAAGGTGACTACATGTGTCTGTGTAATGTTACCCGAGTGAAGGAGTGGGTTTAGTGAGGTAATATCAGAATAACAATAGTGCCTGTGAGGAGCCTGAGATTTGGATATCCACAATGTATGGTGTTACTGTGGTCTCTAGTGGCCACTGATGTTGTTACACTTCCCAAAGATACAGTGGATTTTCCAACATGGAGCCTTCCTTTTGCTTCTAAAAGCTTCATAGACATGAAAGAAAATCATCTGACTTCACAGCTATAAACAATTCGGATGTAAAACAGTCCTTTAGCTTGTTCTGGTAAAAAAATTTAAAAATGTATAAAAGAAAGAAATTTTTTAAAAAAAGAAGAAAACCATCACATGACGTCTGAGGTTTCATGTTTCAAGTAATTTCTCAGGATCAGAGGAATGTCCAAGCTGTCAATTGCAGGCTCCTTGTTAGCAAAAGGGAGGTATCCTCTGATTGCCAGTCGAGCCTGTGACATCAGAGATTTGGGGCAAACTGTTGAAGAAACAGAAAACAACATTTGTTTGCTGAGGCATTATAGCACCAACTCATAACAAAAGGCACCTTACGACAATTTAGGTAAAGACCCCACAGAGTATTAAAGGGAAAACCACAACCATCAGATGATCCCCTATGAGCGAGCGCATGGTGACTGTACGAAGAAAAAACTTCATTTGAACAGGAAGAAACCTCTGGCAGAACCGGGCTCAGGGAGGGGCAGCCCTTCTGCCATGACTGGTTCGTGTAAAGAAGAAAGACGAGAGAATATAAAATTGAATGGCATGCAGCAGTGGTGTATAAACGCATGTGAAGTGTAAAGAGTAAAGAAGAAATCCTCATTGCATCATGGGACATCCCCCTGCAGCCTGAGCCTATTACAGCATAACTAAGTGATAGTTGAAAGTCACCTGATCCAGCCTTACTATAACCTTTATTAAAAAAAACAAAAAGGAAAGTTTTGAGTCTAATCTCAAAAGCACAGAGGATGTTTGTCCCCTGAATGCAAACAGGGAGCTGGTTCCAGAGGCGAGGGGTCTGAAGGCTCTGTCTCCCATTCTACTTCAGAAACTCTAAGAACAATAAGTTAGGCTGCAGTGTGAAAGCAAAGCTCTATTATTGCAAGCTCTATCATCATGGGGTCTGATCATTCAAGATTTTGTATGTGAGGAGAAGGATTTTAAATTAAATTCAGGTGTGACTCGCTCTCACCTCTCTCCTTGAGGAGCAGAAGCAGAGCTTCGTTCTGCTTAGTGGTTTTGTCAATGATGAGTGTCGGCAGATAGACGTCTGCTCCAAAGTCTATAAGAAGCTGAATGTACTCCACCCCACTGCCGTAGCGGAGACACACCTCCATAACTGTCTTCGGCTGTTTGATCCTGGCCAACATTTTCTCATCCGTGCAGTTGTAGTTGGGGTTTGCACCGTGAAGAAGGAGCAGTTTAAAGCAGTCCAGGTGTCCATACACAGCTGAGATGTAGAGGGGCCCTCTGCACGCTGTGGCGTTGGAGGCCCATTCGGGGACTTTGGGCTTCACGTCTACCTCAGCTCCAAACCGAAGCAGCTCTCTGAGTATGTCGACGTCACCCTCTCGGGCAGCGGTCAGCACCGGTGAGCAGTTGTTGTACTGGCTGCCATTGGGATCTGCTCCAGCATTCAGCAGTGAAACTACACAGTCCAGATGTTTCCCACTGACAGCTGTGAACAGAGGCGTCTGGGCCTTCACGTCCAAGCTGTCAACCTGGATTCAGACATAAGGAACCAACAGGCTTTTTTAAAAGTAAAAACAAAGTTTGTTGATACAAGAAGTACGCCACTGATTTATCACCGCAAGTACTTTTCCCCTGAGTAAGTGTCAAATACCGTCCTGTGTGCATGCGAGTAAGTGACTGGATCACAGTTTAACACCCTTCTAAGGGAAGGTATCATTTGCACAACCCAACATCCACATGTGTGCCACCGCAAGCTGTCACCTTTACTTCAGTACGACATTGTTAGCAGCTCTGTAGCTCACTGTAAGTGAAATGCTGAACTGACAATGTTGACTCTGCTCTGCTGCTGTGGGAAATCTAACCCCCCAAGGCTACTGATTAGGCTTTGACTGAAGATAATCAATTCGTTCTGCAAATCTGTCGATAGACATCTGCTGGCTTGTGCACTGAATGCACTGGAAACAAAGAGAAACATTGTTAATAGCTTGAAAAACCCAAAGAAGCATCTAATAGAAGTTGGACTGTGTTGGACTAGCGACTCCTAGTGACTGCTTCCACACTGCACTTAAAAATTTGATCTATTGTTTGAATTTAAAAAATCATTATGCCAGCTTTAATGCCCAAATTGTAAAATGTAATGATGCAATATATTGTAATATCACACCAAATTTAATTACTCTTCCCTTGAACAAAATAAAAAGAAAGACAATCCATGATGTCCAAGTCCAAAATGTCATTTTTGTTAATAAAAAAAATGAAGGCAACTTGTTACACCCTCAACATTTCATCATCCTTTCCACAAAGTCTCACCTCTGCTCCGTGCCCCAGTAGCAGCTCCAGGCACCTCAGATGTCCCAGTGCAGCAGCAGTGCGCAAGGGAGTTACGGGGACCCCCCACCCACTTCGAGCATTGATAGACTTTCTGTAATCCTCCTGAGACAGAAGCTCTGAGAGCAGAGCTACATCGTCGCTGCTCACGGCGTTGTTCAGAGCCTGACTCTGCTCGCCGTCCTCATCCTCCTCCTTGGGCTGGAGCAGGGAGAAGATCTTAGAAATGTCCATCAAACTCATGTTGGCAGCTCGGCCCAGAACCATACTGGGACTCCGGGCTAGTTCTAGTTAAAACCCTTTCATCTGCAACAGCAGAGAAAGACCATAACACCATAACTTGTCATTCGGCTTATGTTTTGTTAAGACTCATTTTTTAACGTCAGAATAGCACAAACATGAAAGAATAAGGCTCACAAGCATACACTGCAATCACGAAATAAATCAGTTTGTGCCAACTGCAACTGCAGCAGTGTGGGATTTACACTGGGAAGACACCTACCTCACCTTGTTGCTTGTTGATGGTGTTTCCAACGGGAGAAGTCGAAACCCTTTCAGAGCTCCAATAAAACACGAGTCACGTGAAGTAAAGGTCCTTGAGGAATGCCCAATGCTTCCACTGGTGCAACGAGTTGAGAAAAGTGCAGTGTGCGCTGTGTGTGTGTATGTGTGTGCTTAAACTGACAAAGGTGCCAGAGCTCCTTTCTGGGGTGGGGTGGGGGGTGTTTGGGGGCTAATTTTAGGCCACAGATGGGCCTGACTAAACTTCCATTCTTGGAGACTTGAGTCTCATGTTTATAATTAGAAAGGTGATAGAGTTGTGACACTTAGCAATTGCCCAGTGTGACTTATCTCTGGGACATTGCTGTCTCTTTGACACAGGTCAGCGTGTGTGGCATGTTAAGCTGGAAGGCGCTGCGCTTCTATATTTCTTTTCTAAGAAGAGCGGTTATTCTGCTGCATGTGTCCTGTCATCATCCCGCTTTGCCTGGTTCACACTGAGGGAGCCATTTTGGTGAGTGTCAGCTGTGTGACTGTCAGGGTCTTCAGAGAGGAAGCCAGTCAGCTGTTACCCTGCCAAACCCACCCATGTCTTCATGCTGTCCCACGTTCAGAAGGGAGGCTCTGACACGCAGCACTCTTTCAGCAGATGGCACAAGACACCAGATTCCTAGCATTGTTCAAACCCCATGAAGAGGTTTTAATTTATTTGAGCACAAAGAGCAATTAAATACAGACGTGGAGGATTGGCTTTTAATGCAAACTTCAAGAACAGGGACTGAAAAATGGCGCAATCTCCAAGCTGGAATAAAAATGCAATAAGAAAAATACAGTGGGTTTTTTTTTGACCACAGCCAAACTAATAACATCAGTGAGACAGATTGAAAATAAACTATGGAGACCATGAAAGCAATGCGGTTGCTGGAAATGTTTAGTCCTTCACGTCACATTCCCTGCTGTGACGTATCACATCAAAAAATTATTGTGTCACTAAACTTGACTGTACTAGTTTTATAATTTTTACAATGAATACATTGCACACAAAATAGCACCAAATTTTAAACACAACAGTCCCATTTTTAAATTTCTTTTAAATAAACATATGTGTAACTAACTGCACAACATCGCTCTCTTTTTTAAAGTAAGAAGTTTCTTAATTTAAGAAACTTCATCTAGCCCTTAATAAAACAATAATGTAATAATAATAATAACATCAAGAACAATAATGTTCTGTTTTATTAAAGTCTAGAAATAGTTTCTTAATTTAATTGAATGGAAAAAAGAAAAAAACTAAATATGCTTTATCAGTACCCTTTAAATTCCCCAGTCGACCACCAGATGGCGGTAGTGGCCCGGTGATGGCAGGAAGTGCAGCTGTAGTAAAAACTAAAGAAGCGAGTGACGTGTTGGGAAAGCCATTTTCTTAATGAGCCGTGTGCCACGTTTTCAATTGTTTTACTAAGGCCTGGTTTAGCTAAACAACAATGATTGGCTTCGATACTCTGTTATCCCTCCCAAAAAATAAATAAACCCAACACTTAATTTAGCGCCATAAGCTAAACTTAGTCACGGTTAATCGGTTACGGTATTCATTTTCTTGAATGCCACTTTATCGTTTAAATAGATGCAGTGATAGCAGTGAAGCTCTTCGTCTGTGTTTGGCACAGAATGGAAGAGGAGGAAGCGCTGAGAAACTACTGCAGAACAATGATTTCTCGTGTCCGGAACAAGCGCCAGTCCCCCCGGGAGCACAAACATGGAGGAGCCAAAGGGAGCAACTGGTCCGAAACTGAGAGACAAGTTGCATCAGCGCACAGAGGGAGTAACCTCCGTGTTCTTGAACGCAACATAGACCCAGCCTCCCCTCATGTGGGTCAGGGTCCCGCTGTCCCACACGCCCCCTTTCAACTAGTTACGATGCTGAGGATCAAAACCTTGAAGGAGGAGATGAGACGGGTTATGAAACATCCTTGTGTGACTCAGTTTCGCCCTGTCTGGATGTCATTACGGCTGTTCCAGCCTTCATGTGCTCTTATTTGTTGACAGGCTGCAGAGGTGGAGCTGCACGGTCCCACTGTGTGCAGCGTGTGCGCGCAGGAACAGGCTTCACTGGCCTTGAAAACCTTTATCAGGAGGAAAAAGACACAACTGCAGATCCAAGCCCTGAAGTGCAGACTAAACACGTTTGGGTAAGTGACTTTTAAGGGGTGATCATCTTAAGCTAACCCGCCAGTTTACATGCATGTCAGAGTAACTGATCACATCTGTTATCCGATTCTGTTTTTTTTTTCCTCTTATAGGATTGGACACTTTAGGGGGAGTTGGCACAGAATCTCTCAAAGCCCTCCAATGCCCCTCTCTGGATCTGAGAGGAGCTACTTGGCAAAGATATGCAGGTCACAGCAACCTGGGTTTCCTTAGCAACCGCTAAGGAACGTGGAGTTGCCCTGGCAACAGATGAAATGAGGGGTTACCCTGACAAAAAAGCTACAGGAACTCATTTAGGAGACCTTGCTGTCCTTTTTCAGACAGATAGCTGCAGACGGTATTAATGGAGCGAGGGACAGTGGCGTAAGTGCAGTCGAACATATTCTTGCCTCTTTATTTTCAAACACAGGCTAAACCCACCCACTTGCACTGCTCGGCAGCAGCTGTGTTTACATTCACACCCCTAAATAACACAAATGTCCAGCCTTTGTTTTGAGTGTAATAGTGGTGGTTGGGGGGAAAAAGTGCACGCTAACAGGGTTATTACAAAACAGCAGTTTATTTTCTTATCATTGTATTAAACACACAACACTATTCTAAGCAAATGAGTCTGGCCTTTTTTTCCCTCCAGTTTTGGTGGTTACTGAAACACTGTAAACATTAAAACAACACTGTGTTGCATTTAACTTTTAAACCTATTCGATTTTATCTTGGCACAAAAAAAAACAAAACAAAAAAAACACAACAGACAGCCGTGGCAGCAGGCATGCACAGCAAAAGAAACTAGAAAATACAGTAAAATATCTAAGGCAATAACCAATAGCAACACGGGCAACATTATTCAGACAAGTTCAAATTTTCTGCATTACTACAATTACAATTGTCAGGTGCTAATAAACTACCATGGAAGTCGTACATTACATATAAACACATCCAAAGCACTGGAAAAACTACAAAATAACATTACTAGATGCTCAACCAAATCTTGACAGGTTAGGAGCAAGTTACTAAGACAGTTTGTTAAACTGGGGGGACTGTGTGGAAACTGGAAACACAGACCTGTCAGACCAGTCATGTGGACTGTACACGGCTGATTCAAGGTCAGTGTCTTGGACCAGTTGTCTTTATACTCCTCTGAAGCTAAAGGTGGGAGTCTACTCATCTGGCTTCCTCTTGGGCTTCTTTGGGTTGCGGGAGCGGCTTTTAGCCTTACATAATGGACAGATGGGAGCGTTACGATGAATCTGCTGGTGGCAAGACAGGCAAGCCTGGAGAAAGGTGGAGGTGGTTAGTGCGAGAACTTAATTTGAGGACTTTCTTGTGTTGTACAGATAAGAAGCACCACAGGTTTCATGCAGCTACGTAATCCATCGGCTAGTGTCTGTTGACTGAAGCACCACTAAAGAAAGACAAGAGTGAAACTCGTCAACTTGTACAGAAATAGCCACAAGCAATGAAAAGTGGGCAGGTCACAAATTAAACTTATCTTTTGTCCTCAAAGCTGATTTTAGAAGCAAGAAAAATGGGCAAGTGTAAGGATTTGAGAGAGTTTGACAAAAGGCCAAATTGATGGCTAAATGACTGGGTCAGAGTTTAAAAAACTGCAGCTCTTGTGGGATGTTCCCAGTCTGCAGTGGTCAGTATCTATGAAAAGTCCGAGGAAGGAACAGTGGTGAACCACTGACAGGGTCATAGACGGTCAAGGATCACTGACGCATGTGAGGAGTGAAGGCTGGCTTGTGTAGTCCGAGCCAAGAGACGAGGTCCCGTAGCTCAGACTGCTGAAGAAGTTAATGCTGGTTCTGACAGAAAGGTGCCAGAATACACAGGGCATCACAGTTTGTTGTTTACGGGGCTGCAGACCAATCAGGCTGCCCATGCTGACCCATGTCCACCACCGAAAGACCCAAGATTGGCATTAGAACTGGACCACAGAGTAATGGAAGACGGTGGCCTGGTCTGATGAATTAGGTGTATGTGCGTTACTTACCCAAGGAATACCTGACACTAGGATGCCCTATGGGAAGAAGGCAAGCCAGCAGAAGCAGCGCAATGCTTTGGATATTGTTCTGCCAGGTTGGGTCCTGCCATTAATTTAGATGCTACTTTGACCCGTACCACCTACCACTGTTGCAGACCATTAACGTGTTCTGCCACAAAGCAGAAATAGTTCAGGAATGGTTTCAGAAGCACAACAACGAGTTTGAGGTGTTGACTTGGCCTCCAAAATCGAGCATCTGTGGAACGTGCTGGACAAACAAGTCTGATACATGGAGATCCCACCTCTCAACTACAGGAGTGAAAGTATCTGTTGCTATGATACCACAGCACACCTTCAGGGGTCTAGTGGAGGGTCTGCGGGTCGGAGCTGTTTTGCCAGTAAAAGGGGGACCGACCCAATATTAGACAGGTGGTGAGAATGTTATGCCTGATTGGTGTATAAATAGCTGAAGTTTATGTCAGTTAAATTCACAGTGCTTTGGCATCATTATGTGTGTGTAGGTAATACCTTCATAGGTGGAGGTTGCTGTCTGAAGGTGGCTGTCTGACGGGCGTCTTGCTTCCTGGACACCTGAAGCTGCTGTGCTGCGGCTGCGGCGGCAGCAAGGGATTCTGGAATGGCAGGCTCATGCGTCTCCTTCTGCCACTCTGCCTTCTGCTTCTCAAAGTAACTGTTCAAAAGGAAAAGTGAAACGTGGCTAGCAGTGAGTCCTATTTAATGCTTATGAATCATATTCCAGTTGAGATTACCCCATCTACACCGTGCACCACGAGACGAGGGGCGGCAAAAACTGAACAAAAGGAAGACTTAAATTGAACATTATAGTGGAGCTCACACGTCCTCTTTTTATGCACAACTTTGAGCAAAAGCACAGTCGCTGTGAGACTGTCTGCATGCATACAAACGTGTGTGTGTGTGTGTGTGTGTGTGTGTGTGTGTGTGTGTGTGTGTGTGTGTGTGTGTGTGTGTGTGCAGGGGAGGGCTGGGAAAGAAATGTGGCCTTGGACTTTATGCTTGACTGGCTCGTTTTCAAAAAAAAAAAAAAAAAAAGTGATATCCTATTTCATTACGCTCTGATTTTTCTCAAAATAAGTCTGCGATAGAGCAGAACTTTGAGCATTCACAAACCAAACTCAATGATCTACCAATGCTCCGAACAATAAAGATCATTTGCAAGCACCACATTAACACACACATCGATTCATGCGCTAAAAGTTTATGTGCCATTTTTGTTTTCATACAAGTTAACACCTCAGTGTGAGGTTGTCTTGCTATTATGGAGGTGTAGCGTGCTCATTTGTGTGCTGAGACATCACTCTTATACAGTCTCTTTAAAAAAAAATACCCAGCAGCACCCCACAGGCCTGTGAGGTGGGATTTAATTTTCTCAGAAACCGCTCCAACACAACTTGTGATACAACTACATTGGCTACTATTACTACTAAGTACGGTTACTCAACAAAACTCGAGCAAATGGTGCTTCAAACGTCTCCTCAGACATCTCATGAATCTTTCTCTCACTGTGGTGACTTGTGTGTATGAAAAGCACTTAAGAACAACAGCGGTATAAGCCAGAACTTGCATTTACCAAGTACTAAAGTTGGTATTCAAGTATCTCATACATTCAGGATGAACATGAAGGAGCATGCCACTAAGAAAAAAGGAAGATTACCACCTGGCCAAAAATGAATTAATCAGCTAAGCTTCCACATAGCACGCGGCCAAATTAAGAATCCAAACTGCCAACAATGTCAGCCTGCTGAATTTCCCCAACAGCAAATATATTGACACCCTTTTCTTTCTTTTTTTTCCCCCCCAATGTGCTTTTGGGGCGATTGTGGCTCAAAGAGTTGGCAGTTCGTCTTGTAACCGGAAGGTTGCCGGTTTGAGCCCCGGCTCGGACAGTCTCGGTCGTTGTGTCCTTGGGCAAGACACTTCACCTACCGCCTACTGGTGATGGCCAGAGGGGCCGATGGCGCGATATGGCAGCCTCGCTTCAGTCAGTCTGCCCCAGGGCAGCTGTGGCTACAACTGTAGCTTGCCTCCACCAGTGTGTGAATGTGAGAGTGAATGAATAGTGGAATTGTACAGCGCTTTGAGGGCCCCAAAAAGCGCTGTATAAAATGCAATCCATTATTATTATTCATTAAGTTGAAAAGTTTTTCCTTGCATAGGGAGGAATGTCACATACTGCGAGAGAAACACCAGATCATCATCAGTCTGGTAGAATCATTAGTGAAAATACACAAGTGTGATATCTCCACTGAAGACTGCTTTTCTACAGCTGTGCTAGCACAGACCTGAAAAAAACAACATGAGCTTTTGCAGTATTAATTTAATCACTTTAAAATATTTGCACCTATACAGCAAAATGTAGAGGATACAATAAACAAAGCCAAAGCTGTGGAATACTTCACTTCCTAGCCCAAAAATGGGATCCACTGCACTATTAGGACAATTAACTATGATTTCCTCCACATCGTAAAATGTACAATCACCTACTGTTGATGGATGTCAGCCTGCAGTTTGTGCTGCTGGGAGTCTACTTATCAACCCCCCCTTCCACCCCCACCCCGCCAAGATGTACCTCTGGTGTTGTGGATAACAGGAACTTTTTGAAGCAAGAAATTTCTGTCAGCATCTGAAACTGGAATCTAGACAAGTGGAATTATTTTATATTAGACTTAAATGTCTGAACAGGCTAACAAATCTGTTGATCACAAGAATACCTATCTGATGTTTAAACACCTAAGTGTTCAAAGGTTCCTGCTAAGACAAGAAAATTTGCCAGAGACTCTAAAAGTGTGTGAAAAAAAAAAAAAGGTAAATACTGGTCTTTAGAGTTTTAATGCCAGTTTCTAATAACCCCTATTTTAGGTGCCAGCTTCTAATAGCACATTTTTCCCAGTTACTCTTTATATAGTCATGCTGATTCTGTTGAGGTGATTTAACTTGCCAGTCTTTACAAATAACTGCAGTTGTTCCTCTGTTGCCATCCAAATACAGTCTAGGGATGTCACCAGAAGTGATACTTACAACAACTTTAAAAAATGGAAAGACTGAAAATGTCCTGGAACTTGTTTTTTCCTTCCCCAATTCCATATGTGCTGTAGGTAGCATAGGCCTAAGTGTTTGAATCTATCTGTACAAGCTAAAGAAGAAGGAGGCAGACACGCTCAGGCATAGGAATACACGTGGAAGATGTGTTGCAATGGCTCCACCCAGACTTACTGATAAGAAAGGCAGAGTGGGGTACAAAGATATTTTGCGGAACTGTTAACTGAGTTCCCAAAACGCAATATGTAAAAAACGTTACTGTTACTTCTTTACTGTAATTCGAGAACCGAGAGAGGAATACTTCCAATTTAGCGAAGCACCTAAAAGCCTGTAACTAAGTTTGATTTGCATGAACATCCAAAGCATGACTACACCTCATATTACCATTTTGTTTGAGACAGCTGGCACAATTGTTTTGGTATCCATTATTTTCATAGACTACAATGTTGGCAATGGCTTATGTTAAATGTGTGGCACTTGTAGGTTGCTTTGCTTTCAATCTTCTTTCCAGTTCATCCCAAACCAGCTTGATGGGGTTTAAGGTGAGAGACTGTGCTGGACACTCCATGTTTTCAAGCTTACTACCTTATCCTTGTTTCCTAAGGTGGTCCTGGCATAGCTTGCACTTATGTTTTGGATTATTTTCCTGCTGTACAATGAACTCCTCACCAACTAGGCGCATTCCAGAGGCAACCGCATGGCGCCGCAGAATGCTATGGTAGCCGTCTTCAGGGTGTGCCTCTCACTCTCTCACAAAGCAAAACAGCCACAGAACATTATGCTTCCTCCTCCATGTTTGAAAGCTGATGTCACACACTGTGGAACCATCCTTTTGCTTAAATCCTCAGTGATGAACTGAATATTTAAAATTTTTATTCATCAGTCCATAACACCTTCTTCCAGTCTTCAGTAGTCTATTGGTGATGTTTCATGGCTCAGACAAGCCTCTTTTTCTTATTCTGATGTCTTAGGTTTCTGATGGCTTTCATGCTGCAAATCAACTTGTAAAACCTGCAACATGAAGTCTTCTCTTCACAGATGAAACTGAGATGTGCCTACAACTGCTATTAGGCTGTGTTTGAAGCTGTGTTCCTGTGAGCCGCCTAGCAAACCAGCTGTTGACTCTCAAAAACCTGTCTCCTGATTCTGTTGCAGTTTCCCCCAGTTTCTCAGTGCTTTTTGATGGTGAAGGAAACCGTACTCGCTGACACCTTGACTTTCTTCGCAATTTCTCTGTAGGAAAAACGTACACTTTCAAATGTTATGATGGTCTGTCTTGCATTGGTAATTGCCTTTTCCTCACCATTTTTATAGCAACACACTACTTTCTGCAGTACAATACTGTTCAAATAATGCTCACGCAGGTACGACACCACAGTGTGTGTACTTTTATGGAGACATATGGAGTTGTAAGTAATCAAGAAAATTTGGGACACCTGTAGGAATCGGTAGCACTAACTTTGAAAGCTCAATCAACCTCCATTGCTGCAGAACAGCTATAAATTGTTAACCCATCTCTTGTTCCTTGAAAAAAAACTTTTTGGATAGCTGAAATATACAATATTTTCAGTTTTGGATAACCTTACTTTAAAAAAAAAAAACTTCAGTTAGTTCATCACTTACCTCTGTACCATTTTTTTTTTTTTAAATATGGTGTTCTAAGACTTTTGACCGGCAGTGTATATAAACTAAACTTAGTATAAACCAAATACTCCAAATATTAAAAACACTAAGGATGGCCACGAGACCACACAATGAAGCAGTATTCCAGGAAATCAGCTGCCTCGCCACTGGAGCATGCCAAATTTCTGCCCTTAACCCTTTAAAGCCGGTCAGAGCGGGCACACTCTGTTTTGCGTAACTATTTTTAAATCCCGGTAGCTCTGCAACCACATAAGCTAGCGCAATAATTCTTTTTGCATATGAAACCGGAGGAGTTGTACTTACATCTTATGCCATCAGCTTGTCCTAGGTCACAGTTTCCTTCCACATAAAGCTTTGCAAAAACTGCATAAAAAGCGCTTGCAGCAACAAAAACATAATATTCCAGAAACACGCTTTGCCAATTCGATCAGCTGTTCATAACACTTCCTACGTTGGAATAGACGTCAGCGCAAACTTTTGCATGTCCGCCATTACCTGCCCGAAACCAGAAGTGATGTCATTTTCGCGGAAATGTAGTTGTTTTTTTTTTACCATCAAGGCCTCATGATCCTATACTGGTGTTTTTAAAAGTTATCTTTGACTTTATGACTTTCTGTGTCGTTTCTGGGATGCTTAGGACTCATATTGCACTGCTGGAAATAGTTTATTTTGATGCATATGCTGCTTTTTTGCAAATTTGCAGTATAATATTTATTTTCATTTTTCCTGCAGTATATAAAAATTGGTGTATTTCAAAAATAAAACTATGAAGACACTCAAAATAAATTTCCTGTGGTAGGAAACTATTTTGTGCAACTTTTTTGTATTTACAGTTTTGAGAGATACGCCTCTTAAATTTCTCTAACTAGAAATATATGTTAAAAAAGCAAAAACGATTTTCAATTTTTTTGTAGTTTATTGCACTTTTTTGCAATTTATGTAATTACTATGCACTTAATGCATACATATTATTAAAATCTGGGCTATAATGGTTGTATTGATGTATAGCAACTTGAAATGCTCCCAAAAATGGCACTACAGCATGTAAAAATATAATATAAGCTCTGGCGGACTTGGTTCTATGGTAGGTCTTAAAGGGTTAAAATAATTTTCTCCTTCTTTTTCGCACTTGTGTTTTAGCACTGTCAAGTCTTCCTTTAAGGACCTGCTCCGCCATAAAATGGTCTTTTATCTCAGCAGTTTT
Organism: Neolamprologus multifasciatus; assembly: GCF_963576455.1. Classification (NCBI taxonomy): domain Eukaryota; kingdom Metazoa; phylum Chordata; class Actinopteri; order Cichliformes; family Cichlidae; genus Neolamprologus; species Neolamprologus multifasciatus. The sequence goes on from NC_140440.1 coordinate 20,936,528, forward strand.
CTCCAATGACTTAACTACTGTGTGATGGTACTAAATAAGCTAAGGCACAGAAGTCACAGGAGAGCCATTACTCTGCCAATTATAGCCACATAAGTCACTGACTGTACTAAGTTCACCATGTTTGGGGCAAACTAAATTTTCATTTTCGTGATCAGGCCGATTCTATCATGAACATTACAACTGTTGAAATACTATCCTGTTTGCTCAAAAGATAATGTCTTGGACTTCGATAACTATGTAATCACTTGAATAGACTTTGAGCCTGATGCTTAGATAATGCTGTTTGCGATCCAAAGCCAGAAGTAAATCTTCCTTTCTGTAACTACTGCAATCTCTGTTTTAATTACAGCAAAAGTAGAGCAATAAAGCAACAAGAACAATAAATGTTTTTAAAGGCTAACTATTTTATGTCTCATCCTGGTGTTATTTTCTTTTTAAGTACTGACAGCAAAATTTTTCTAATCTTAGAAATTTAGGAGTATGTGTTTTTAGATCTCTTTATTGACATTCCCTACCCTTATCAAAATACAGTGAGATGCACTGGACTGATCCCTCTGTGTGAATTAATTCATCCCAATATACATTGGGATGTATTGATTGGGTCCTCTAGCCCCGTCAGCAATACCTCAACAGAATCCTGCTCATTTAAAATAGTGCAGAAACCAAATTGCTGTCTGTCCTTTGGTTGTGTGTGAATATTTTTATGTGCCACATTTGCCAAAAAAATAAAAAATAAAAAAATAACAACATGCCTTTGCACAAACCACTCCCCATTAGTGACTGGATAATGCAATAATAAATTTCAAGTATGAATTCCGCTGTTGTTTCATCCCTCTGACACAGTGTCTCTGAAACAGATCCTGTCATCGGGGTCATTAATTACAAGTTGGGGCCTGCTGTGTTTCATGATTAATGTTGAACACCTGTGTATCATTATTACCTGAAGCAACAGACTCTCTTAGATTTGAACTGGAGTGTTTTTGTTTCTTTTTTACCAAATGGAAAATTAATTTTTTTTAAAGGGCATCCATTTGAAATTCAATGATTACACGAGGTGTTCCACAAGGTTCCACTTTTGGACCTTTTTTTTTGCATATGCAATAATAAAGTTAACTACTAATTATGATTCTGGTTACTTTTGGGCATTGCAAGTGACAACATTTAAATGTGTAAATACTTCTATTTCATTATAGTAAAATGACTACAGGGTTTCTATTAGACTTGATGGCTGTGATAAGGGTGTTAAGGTTTAGTGATTGTGGTTGGTCAGATCCATGTGTCCTTCTGAATGCAGGAAAAGCAGCCAAAGAGAGACACCAAGGAATTTGCTAATTCAATCTCTGAAGAGGATGAGCTTTCCTAGCATACTCATCTGTAGTCTTAATCCATCAGCTGCAATCCAGTGTCAAGTATCCAAAGGTAAACAGGTAGCACCTCCACAAAACATAATGTCAGTCTGTTAACATCACCGAAATACATTAGCTAAAGTGAGATTGTCACCTTTTCCTGAAGTTTTATTCAAATGCTGCCTGTTCAGATTTGGATACTTGAGACTGGAAACATCTGGTCATTTATTTCCCACACGTAGCATAAAGAAATGGTGTATGTATATAGAGTACTGTGCAAAACTCTTGTTTTGTGCCTTGTTCGTTTATGTTTTGTTGGGAAATGGGAAATAAGTGTAGCGATTTAATGAAACATGCAAGTATACAAAACGTTTTTTTACCACTTTAACTAGCTTTAAAGTCAATATATTGTATGAAAATCTTTACTTTTCAACAGAGCCTGAAATCACTTCCTTGAAATTTGAAAAAGTAATACTTCTCCAGGCTTCTTGAAGGACATTCCAAAGCTCTTCTTTGGTTGTTGGCTGCCTTTCTGTGCCTTGTTTTGTGGATCAACACAAGGCTTACAAGGCACCAGTTGAAAGGGCCAAATGCAATTCCCACTAATCAGTTTCCTCAATTTTTTTTAAGGACACAAATATGCTAAGTTATTGGCTAATATCTAGGAATCAGCTTGTCAGTACAAAAATGCTATTTTATGCCTGTCAAACTGTGGTAACGATGGTATTTTTGTAGATTCAACTAAAAGAATCGGTTGCTAGTAATCATTTAAAATTATTGTTTTGCTAATTTATCTATTATGTGTAGATACAGCACTGGTTTGTCTGGTTGGGTTAGGTCTCTATGCTTGAATGATTCAGTGTTCAGTGGCTTAACTAAAAAATAAACAACAGTCCTTTGAAAATGGGCAGGTAAGGCTGGGCTGTATGACCACAAATCAAAAGTCACAAGTCACATCCATGACAGCTTTGATTGATTTTCAATCAGTTGTCCAGCCCTATGTACAAGGACTAGAATGCAGCCAGTATCCAAAGAATAAGTTTGAAAAACATTCTGAAAACCTGGAGAGCTATTGCTCAATACCACTTTACAAAAAGTACAAGAAAGTCTGGGTCTTTGAAAGGAAACTAAAGAAACAAGAGGTCACTCAAGTCTACTGTTCCAGCAGGAAATCATATTTAATGTTGTTTACGTGATGCAGCTTCCCTCTAAGTGGACATAAGTTGGTGGATATTAGCTGCACAACTAAAACAATATGAAGTCATAACATTCTCACTAAATTTGTATTCAGTTTTTCAAACTGCTGTATTTTTTCTACCTATGACACACTGTAGATCACATTGTCTTTTAACAGCACTGCATTCATTGTTATCGTTTCCATCCTGTTGCATCTAGACAGCAATATATCAAGAGGGCAATAAACAAACTCAACAGCTGAACTACCGAACAAGTAGTAGTATGCACTACTACTTAATGTTGACAAGAAAATTTGATAAGATTTACTGCATAAATATTATGACGTTGGATGCACTGTGTGTGTGTGTGTGTGTGTTTTTACTGACTCCAAGGAGAGCTTCTCCTCTTCTTCATTCAAGTTAGGGAGTCTGTGTAGACCTAAAGTCATCCTCAGGGCATCAACATGCTCCTTCAGGGGTTTGTACTCATCATGCAGGCGCCGAGTTGTTTCAAGCAGTTTATTGAGGTCATTCTCCGATTGCTTGATGGTGCTCTCCATCTAAAAGTACAAGCAAAGCAAGGGCTGATTTTTGAGAAATGCACATGTAATATACTCAGCCTAAGCTATCTGTAGTAACATATAACCACTGGAATCTTTCATCCTGCTACATAACACCAGCAGACACTGCAGTGACTAGAAGTTGTTGTGAAATCACATGAAAGTTCAACAGTGATTTAGTGGCACTTACTAGAGAACAGCACCCACTCACCACATTGATATCTGCATGGATGAGGCGCAGCTCCTCCACATGGGCCATTTTTTCTTGAAGCAGGAGATCCATTTCTTGTTTGTACTCTTTCAAATGTTTCTCCTCAGACTCCAGAGCCTCAAACTCAATCTTCAGACGAGACTTAATCTTCTGCATTTGGATAGTCTTATTCCTGCAGGCAGTGGGACAAGGAAAAAGACATGAGCTGCCAGGTTGTCTCAGTCACTCCTATGCACATGGCGCAAAAGATTTTAAACATAAAGCAAACACAAACACATTTCCATCTGCTTTGCGGTATTGAATTTGTGCATATTTCTAAGCTCTAATTGCAGTAATGTTATGACCTATTTAAGTGAGCCTGCACTGTAATTAATTCCTACATAATTACTGTATCAAAGCGTTATAGCAAGGGAAACATTACTTTGCACTACACTACATTACACTGACAGCCTGCTAAGCTAAGGAGCTAGCTGGCAGACAGTAACAATTAGCAACGCACATCTGGCATCTTGTTGTCACACATCTGGAATGTGGATGCACATGGCTCAAATATGCGGTTAAATTACAACTTGCTTATATGTGCCACTTCAGTCAAAAACAAGTTAACACAGAGCTACACTCGCTCAAACCTGTTTAAAGAGAGGACACCGAGCAGGTCGGCTAATATTAGCTAGCTCAGTAACAAAAGCGAAGCCAAATGGGCTTTTACCTTGGTCGGCTAATGTTAGCTAACATAGCGTATACTTAGTACGTGCCAAACATTCAGGCAACCTTTAACTGTATCCGACATCTGAGTTTTACCGTATCTCCAGGATGTTCTCCAGTTTGCACATTATTTCTTGTTCGTCTGCCATCGTTCACCAGTCACTAGTTGTTCAGTTGGCCAGCTCAGTTACCCGCGAGGCCAGGGTGGTCCCCTTGTTGATAAAAACACAATAGCCAACGCGAGCGCGCACACGAGCACGCGTCCGTACTGTAAAAGCGTGGCTATGTAATGACAAGTGGAACCGCGAGCCCCCTGCTCCAAGCAACCCCAAGCAACCTGCGAGACACTCAAGTACAAACTGTCCGCTTCCTCTCTCTAAAGTAACTATATAAAAGCTATTTGAAGAAACTCACGGTCAGCAAACAAAGCACAAGAACCACACACACACACACACACACACACACACACACACACATATATATATATATATATATATATATATATATATATATATATATATATATATATATATATATATATATATATATACTTGTGACTGTGTTAACCTTTCACTGAGGTTCAGATGGATTTGATGTACTCATCAGAGTCTTATTCAGCTAAATCATCATGCAGTCATTGTTCACCACCTGTTATAAATATGGCTGTGCCTCAAGTTTCCAGCTTACAAAGTAGCACTGGCAGTGGGAAACATGGCATCAGATCTAAGCCAAAATGTCAAAGTCTAAAGTGCTATTTCTAAGCATTAATTTGCAGTACTGAATCCATAGCATGCACAGTTTTTGCGAGTAAGACCAGCTTAATAGTTTAAATTAAGAGAGTAATTTCTGAAAACTTGTTCATGAAATTAAGAATTTCTCTATTGTACTTCCCAAGCTCTCCCGCGGGGTTGATGCTTGTTATGCTCCATGAAAGTGTGATGGGGTTGAGGTTAGGTGACTGTGGAAGAAAAGCGCACAAAAGACAGCACTCTCTGGTCTTCTTTCAAGTAGTTCTTGCACAGCTCGGAAGTGTGTTTGGGCTTATTATGGCACTGCAGTATGAATCCTTTTCTACAAAGTTGCAAGCCAGAAATTGTAGCATGTCCCTAAATAACTGAGTGCTACTCTTTGGTCAGACTGTCGCTGATTTTGTGCAGGTGTCAAACTCTACATTGCTCATGGTTTCCCTTTGAAATTTTCTGCTGGAAACTGGCAGGACAACCAAATTTACCTTAGCCAAGGAGGTTGTGTGATTAGTTTGAGCTGCTTGTTCTAATTTGAGATAAGGTTTTATCAAAAAGTTATGGAAATAAGGGGGGGAATGGGAGACATTATCATGATGTCTTCAAGAAATACCAGAAACTAATCCAGATCAAGATATCCTTTTGGATCTGGGAGACTAAACTCATGTTATGAAGGAAATTTTCAGTCTTGGAGGAGGTATGCAGTCCCAAACTTCTCTTATTATACCACAAGAACAATGGCTGGAAACTCATTTCCTTTAACAAGGCTCTGATGAATCCCCCCGAGTGTAATCTGAACACTGCTTCAGCAAAAGGGATGCAAATCAGTGACTTCTGACAACGTGCACAAGGGGGTTAGAGGGATCAGTGCCATAGAATTACTTAAAAACACACTGCTGGTGTTTAAATACTGCAGAAACATAACTTTTTCACTTCACAAGTTTAGATGTTTCTAACTCTTCAAACTTTCTGTACTTGGTTGTGTGTTTGTAAAGCTGAGAAAAATGTACTTTTGAAAATTTATGATCTTAGAGTCTATGGAGTGCATAAACAAGGAATATTTAATATAACTTTTTTTTTGGGGGGGGGGGGGGGGGGGGGCTTATTGCAGTTTACTTCCAGGTGAAGTAAAAAACAAACACTCTTCCCTTTTTAAACTGTATGCCATAACAACATATGTGTTGAACATTTCTGAGAGGATTAATAGATTAGAGGAATGCACTGCCGCATTCACTGATACTGAGAAATAATGGCCTGTGGTTAGTTACTGGTGATTTGTATCCGTCTACAGACAGGTTTGGCAGACGCACATCATGCCTCATTGAGATACTGCGAGTGATACAAGGTCAAAACCTCAATGATTCATGAAGAAAAGCGTAGACAGTGGGTGAAGGCTGCCACTTTAAAACCTGTGGGCCAGGGCTGCCACTGGATTAACTAAATGAAAAGTACTTGGGAATAATACAATGGCCCATTCTCATTCAGTATAATCCTTGCAGGTATTGCAAGCAGTTTCATATGACTCGGCAGCAAAAAGGCAACTACAAGCACCTCTCTGAAGAAGTGTTTTGGCCATAGGTTAAAACAGAATACAAATGTCAACTGTAAGTAATCTGACTTTTATTATCTTTCTATATTTTTATTATACTGCGCTACATAAGTGGCAATTGGACCTCGTCTGTAAAAGCTACAAGATTCTTAGAGGTATTTTTAGTGCAGCTCTTATCAAGCTGTGATATTAAAAAGGTGTTTCTGATTATTTGCATTTGTGTTCCTGCATGTATCGAAGCTTATTGTTTCAGTTTTTTTCTCTATACAAACAAAACAGTTGCAAAGTTGAGCCTTCTGTTCTTTCTTTCATGTGTAGCCAATTCACTGAAACAGTGTGTTCGGTGAGACTATCAGCTGTGCGACATTGTTATTGTTTCTGTCATAATTAAATCAGGTTCTAATGGAAGCTTAATAAAGCTTTAAAAAGCCTTACGGGGAATAGAGCAAACAATTTCCCCCCCACGTTGGTGTTTTTTTGTTTTTTGGCTATTTTACAACTCAATCTATACCAGGGATGTCAAACTTACATTTTAGATTGTAGGCCACATACACCCCACTTTGATTGGCCTGGAAGAGTGAAACTCCCCTTTCTGTAGGTCTAAAGAAGTTTAACTACACATTTAATCTCTGAGTTATCTTTGTTTGATACATGATAAAGAAACGCTGCTGTAGTAAGTGAGAGAAATTTGTCAGCTCTTTGTGCTTAAATTGTGAGAAATACATGTGCAAAATTACAGAAAAGCATCTAGCAGCTCATTGGCCGGACTGTGCTGTAATTATAAAGCAGAAAATGTTTGTTAAGTCACAGAAAATGTTGTTTTTACTGTCGACAAATTTGGAAAAAACAGACATTTCAATAGTAGATAGTGAAAAAACTGTTGTTTAACTACTTTAGTGTAACATGAGGGATGTCTTTATCAGGAGAAAAAATATAAAACGTCTGAAAATACAGTTAAGATTTAAAATGTATGCACTCCTTCACATTTTCCAAAGTCAGCTAGTGGACCAGAGTGGAATCTTTATTGGCCCCCAAACTATATGTTTGACACCCCTGGTCTTTATCAACAACCGCAAAAAATATGTGCTATATATATGGTGTCGCTGCTTTGACCCATCATTATAAATACTACTAAGGCATCATGGAAAAAACCCAACATGTTGCAAGTTAAGTCTAAAATACACTGTGGGCTTCGTTTTTTGATTGTAGTCCCCACCAACCTCTTGCGATTGGATGCTCCTGGTTGAACAGAAGAATGTAAGGAACACTCTCTTTTTTTTTTTGCTGTAAAAGAACCAAGAAATTTAGCATTTAGCATTTTTTTTAACAAACAATGTTAGTACAGATTTTGTAGTGCTCTTTTTTTTCCACCCAGTTGCTCTCCATGCTCCTTGATGCTTCTCCAGTGACGCAGATGAATGCACAGCAGGGAGCATTTCCCCCTGTATCTCAGTGAGAGTGTTTTTCTCTGGCAGATAAATGTCCGAGTTACAACCATGGATGCAGAGCTGGAGTTTGCCATCCTGCCCAGCACAACTGGCAAACAGCTTTTTGACCAGGTATGCCGTGCAAGTACAGTCAAAGACATCATCTGACTTGCAAAAGCACGACTTTGATTGTGTTCCTTCATGTATTTAGATAGTGAAGACAATCGGGCTGAGGGAGACGTGGTTCTTTGGGCTTCAATATAAGGACAGCAAAGGCTTCTCCACCTGGCTCAAGCTGAACAAGAGGGTGAGGTGAACGAGATGTAAATTTTTTCCACTGTGTCATATTGTGAGGCTAATTATTAGCTACTTATTCATCCCTCTGCTTGTAAAAAAAATCAATAAATCAGGTGACTGCTCAAGATGTGAAGCGGGACAACCCTTTGTTGATCAAGTTCAGGGCCAAGTTTTACCCCGAGGACGTCGCCGAAGAGCTGATCCAAGAGGCAACTCAGCGGCTCTTTTTTCTGCAGGTTGGAGATGAGTACATTTACAAAACCCCCGGCTTTTGAAAGGAAGGTTGTGTAAATTTGCACCAAAAATCGCAATGATGAGCATTCCTAGTCATTCTAATTCATATGGAACCATTTGTTTTTTCCATTAAGACGACTCACACCTGTCAGTTTATTGCAAATGGCAAATTTACTGAAACATAAGAAATATTTGCATTTAGATATAAAAAAAAAAACAATAGGAATAATACACATTTCAGTAAAAAGAAACAGCAGGTTTTGCATTGTTTCCATAAGAGAGTGCTTGCCTTGGAAAGTGTGCATTCGGGTGCACTAGTTAAAGACAAGAATACACAGGATTTCTCTCTGTGTATTTACACATTAATACTGCCATCCTTGTCCTACTATGAAATGGGTTATTCGTGAGTTTTTGTTCTCTATTTTAGGTAAAGGAGAGCATCTTAAATGATGATATATACTGTCCACCTGAGACTGCGGTGCTCTTGGCCTCATACGCTGTTCAGGTCAAGCTCGGAGACTACAGGGACGATTATCACGTACCGGGATATCTCGCAAAAGAGAAGCTGCTGCCACAGAGGTAGTACATCCTGTGAATATTAGCATTAGCCAGAGTTCACCTTAATTTCGAGTTTCTGCGACCTTAACTCTAACTGGCGTACCTACTCTACTGACTGAACCAGGGTTTTGGAGCAGCACAAGCTGAACAAGAGTCAGTGGGAGGAAAGAATCCAGGTGTGGCATAAAGAGCATAAAGGGATACTCAGGTACTACAGTTTTACTGCAAAAAAAAACAAAAAAAACCCAAAAGGTTTGAATACACTTTTTTTGCACTCTGGTGTTTTGTTCATAATGATACTTTCTTCCACACAGAGAAGATGCAATGTTAGAGTACCTGAAGATAGCACAGGATCTGGAGATGTATGGGGTCAACTATTTCAACATCAAGAACAAGAAAGGCTCAGAGCTGTGGTTAGGGGTGGACGCACTGGGGCTAAACATCTATGACAAAAAGGACAAGTGAGTCATAATTCATAAATGCCTCTGAGACATTTACATACGTCACAGCCTGTTAATCTTGCTGTTCACTGGTCCATCACAACCACTGGCATTCATGGTGGCCAGAAGACTTTGCTTTTCTTTATTCTACAGACACCATTTTTTTTTCATTTGAATGAAATGAGCTACTTTTTGTCGATTTTTCTATCCATATCATCAAGTGCCTGAAAAAGGCTCTACCATGTATTTTGGTTCTTGTTTGATTATCAAATTCTATCATGCTAATATGTTAAAGTGATTGTGAAGATATTTGCATGCTGATGTTAGTGCTAAAGTCACAGAGCTCCTATCAGCAGGCAATCAGCTTCCGTCTGTTTTGTATTTTCAACATGCTAACATCTGTTACATTTCCTGTACACCACAGTATAATGAAAAACCACACACCATTTTTTTTTTGCAGGCTGACTCCAAAGATTGGCTTTCCCTGGAGTGAGATCAGAAATATTTCCTTCAACGACAAGAAATTTGTCATCAAGCCCATCGACAGGAAAGCTCCGGTATGCGAAACGGTATCGTTAACGGTGGCAACATCGCCTTCCATGAAGCTAAACTAAAATCTGGCAACAACCTCTCTGTTCAGCTTGATGGTGTGCTTATCGTAACTCACTTCGTAGATGCTCATGGACGGTATTAAATAGTCTTTCCTTGTGTACCAGTGAGGGTACATAATATGTTAGTATTCAAACATAGGCTTTTTTCACGATAATTCGCTGTGACTGTAAACAGGAGGTGTGAGCGAATCCCATCTTTTTATTACTGCCAAAATAAAAAATTTGCAAACGCATAAATTACAGCAAGTAGTGTAATGAGCTTCTGCTTGATCTCATTTACAAACATGAGTTTAGACCCTCAGTCCAATTTGCCTTCTGACTGCATGCAGAGACTTGGAAAGTGCCCAAGAGTTTAGAAAAACTAATGCTTTCCTCAAAAACAAAACTATCCTTTTTGAATATTTAAACCCATCCTTGATGGTAAAATGGATTTGATGTGCTAGGGGCCTATCACAAACCAATCCTTGGACATTCAAAGATTGCTGCGTTCTGTTTGGTATAGGACTTTGTCTTCTATGTACCTCGTCTTCGCATCAACAAACGCATCCTGGCATTGTGCATGGGGAATCATGACCTGTACATGCGCAGACGCAAGCCCGACACCATCGAGGTGCAGCAGATGAAGGCCCAAGCTCGTGAGGAGAAGAACAAGCGACAAATGGAGAGGTAAGAAAGTGGTGGTGGTGATGGTGATGGTGGTGGTGTTGGGGGGGGGGGGGGGGGGAGTGAATAATGAAAGTTTATTTTTACAGTTTACAGTGTGTTCTCTCTGCTTTAAGAAAGGACTGTCAGGAGATGATGTTTTTTTTCTTTGGATGTGTATTTATGCACAATTCTCCTGTCAGGGCTCTGCTCGAGAGTGAGAAAAAAAAGCGAGAAAATGCTGAGAAGGAAACAGAGAAGATTGCTCGGGAGACCATGGAGCTGATGGAGAGATTGAGACAGATTGAGGAACAGACAAAGCGAGCTCAAGATGGTCTGACGACTTTCTGAATGCAAATATTTCTTAACTTTGGTTTTATGTTAAAAAAAGAAAAAAACACTGAAGCATGGCTGTGTGAATTTAAACATTTTATATTTTGTGATTGTAAAGCTTAAAGGGGCATGTTTGGGTGTGCTGGGACGGATGTGTGTTGGATGTGTCTGTGTGAACGTGCACGTTTGTTTCAGAGCTGGAGGAGCAAACTCGTAGGGCGCTTGAGTTAGAGAAGGAAAGAAAAATTGCTCTGGAGGAGGCTGAGCGCCTGGACAAAGACCGCAGAGCTGCAGTAGAGGCTAAAGCAGCCCTGCTGCACCACTCTGAGACCCAGATCAAAAATCAGGAAAACCTGGTACAACTGCACACAGCAGCCTTTTATTCATTTTCAGTCAAATTCACAGAATCATATATTGACGAACCTACATACTGATTCAATCCGTGAAGCTAGGAAAGAGATTGTTTTATAAAATCTGATTTTTAATTTCAATTTCAGTTAAATGCAAAGTGCATGCAAGCATACGTTCTCTCCTACACATTGCACTAAAAGAGCACAATGACCTAATACCAGGAGGGCTCTGAACTCTCTGTCCATTCCTAACTATTGTTGTATAGGCCACTGAGCTGGCAGACCTTACTTCTAAGATCTCTCAGCTGGAAGATGCAAAGAAGAAAAAGGATGAAGAGGCGAAAAGATGGCAGAAAAGGGTGAGGGTAAATCAAAGAATCATGAGAGAAATCAAGAAGGGTTTCAAGCTTATACACATATCTGTCAACAGACCTGTGTACAAAAGACAAATACAGTGTTACCCACGTCACTGCGTTATCATATACAGTATATCTATCTATTTCTCTATCTAGCTATAAATGCTATACTGCAAATACTATAATGTAATTGCATGAAACACGTAAACATGAAACAGATAATACAAACCATAAACTGTACATCACCATAGTTCTTTATTTATTCTGCTAAGGTCTGGCTTCTTTGATCACCTAAGAGATTCTATGAAAAACCTTTTAAACTAGCTGTGAGTCCGCATAGTCTACTATCACATAGCACCCATGCCTTAATACTAAAAAGTATGTTGCTATGTTTATAACATAAATGATTTACAGTATAAATCATTTATAGTTTATACTGTTTATAAATCATTTATACCAGATGTGTAGGCATTAATTTATTTGTTGATTTAATGTTGCAAAAACACCAACATAGATGTCAAATAGTCCAAGTGTTTTGTGTTTGATGAGGGAATCTGAAGCATTAACAATTTAGTCATTAATTTAATCATAAATGTCAAGCAAAATAATAAATAGATGTCATGGTCAGCTATTTCAGTGATTGTACATCCATAAGGCCTTTTTAAAGAATGGGACTCCCATGTTAGTTATATTATAATAGTGAATAATTACATCAATTATTCAGTTACTTTTAATGTAACATCCAACCCCAGCACTTCAGTACGAGTCATGTCTGTTAACAGGCAGTGATGGTAGAAGCTGATTTGGAGCAAACAAAAGAAGAGCTGAAGTTCTAAACTCATGGGTGTCCACATCCAGGATTCGGTCCATTCTAACATCCTCGACCACGATGAGACGGATGAGAGCAGCGCAGAAGCGAGCGCTGAGCTGACTTCTCCGGGGATGGTCCGAGATCGCAGCGAGGAGGAAAGAGTCACAGAGGCCCAGAAGAACCAGAGACTACAGAAAAACCTAAAGGTGAGGTCAGCTGAACACAGTCAAATGTCTGTCTAGTAACACATCACCTAGTCTGGTCAGAGGTCCTATTCAGCTACAGGTTAGCAGTCATGGATTGTTTAAGAGAGCGGACGAATTATTCACAAAATACCCTCGATTTCTGTTGTTGTTGTTGTTGTTTTTAATTGAAAAGCTTTAGGTTCTCTGAATAATATTCTGTAAATTAGAAACCACTCAAGCTGAATGCTGAGACTAATGTGACAATGAGTAAATGGCCAGTTCGTGCAAAATGAGTCTGGATTAAAATGAGCCCATTCTACCAATGTGGGAACAATTCACACAAACACACACATGCAATCAATTCTAATACCTTTTGCATTAATTAGTAAATCCAAATGTTACAGTTTTTCTTGTTGACACAACAGGATTTGAAGTCTTTCAAAGTCCTTTGTCCTCTGCACAACCTAAAGCATTTCTCATTCTTTGTTACCGTTTGCAAATTTTAGCACATTTAAGTAAAAGACTCAGCGTAATTGTTTACAGGGTGAAAAACTGTCGGTTGTATAAACCTTTGTGATTGAAATAGATTATGTACTTTTTCTCAGTTTAATGTCTTTACTCTCAAATATGCTGGTATTATGTAATGGTGTATGTACACAGTGTTAGACATCACATTCAGAGCAGTCCTACTGAACAGACAAAATCTGCCCCAAAGTAAACATATTTACAGAGCATATGCACAACAGAGAGCATGGTCGCAGTGTGGGACCATGCACGGACTGCTCAGATGAAGATTTTAGGAGGGAAACAGATTGCCCAAAGAAAAGGAAGAGGAGTAAAAGGGTGTGACAGTGAAGAAAGGGGAAGACAACAGTGCATGTGAAGACGCAGAGACATGCAGATGGCCATCCTCCTGTTAGACTGCATGTGAGCAGTTATTACTGTTTAGTAGGTTTTAATTAGTTTTTATAATTTCGTTTTGACATTCTATTTTAGTTCAGTTTTGTTCCAGTTAGTCTCCACAAGGGGGTTTCAGGTTAGTTATTACAGGTTGAAAATGTTTAGTTTTAGGCTTGATGGATGCTCAATCATCCAGGTAAGTAAATCCCAAAAGGTTGATTCTGAATAGAATGGAATAGAATGTCTTTATTGTCATTGTCACAGGTACAATGAAAGTGGTCTCCGATCGGTGCACCATCCATAAAATTAAAATGAAATAAAAACAATAAAGATAAAAATAAAAAAAAACTTAAAGTGCTAATAAGAATAATATAGCAGTTTGAACAAACAATTCCCGTACATTCAAACACACATACCTTACTCAGTGCATAAACCATATAAGCTGCATAATGACCATTATTTTGTAGCAACATTAAGACATGTTATTCCAGTTGTGTAAAAGCTGTGTTAGAGTCTGTCTGTCCTTACATTGATTGTTCTGTACCGTCTGCCAGAGGGCAACAGTTCAAACAGGCAGTGGCCATAGTGAGTAGTGAATAGTATCTCTTGTAATGTTCTGGGCTTTTTTTAAGACAGACAGCTGTGTAGTAGTGATGGGTCGTTCGCGAACGAAATGGCTCTTAGAGCCGACTCTTTGAAGTGAACGAAGCGAGCCGTGAGGTTTTTTTTTTTCTCTCACCCTCTCTCGCCCTTTTTTCCGCTAAACTCCGCATGCGCGGCCTGTACTTTGCGCTGGGCAGAGGGGGGAGGGGCGTTAGTTACACTCGCAGTGGCACAGGAACAGAGCCAGAGAGAAAGAGAGCGAGGGACAACAACGTCACATTAGAAAGGTATAGTAATCATCCACAGATGATAAAGGATTCAGAAAGTTTATTCATGCAGGCCCATATGACAGAGAATGTGCATCTTCTTTTTGTTTTAATATTTTAATTTATATTTAATTGTGTTGTGGTTTGCAGTGTTTTGTGTTGTTTCACGTTAAATTTGTTTAAAAGGAAAAAGCTGAAAATTTAAATAGTTAAAAGTTTAAAATGTAAATAGTTGTTTTTTGTATTATATGATTTATTTATTACATTTTATGTGGAGCGAATAAATAAAGTATATTTACGGTGGCCCTTAGAGACAAAGCACATACAAACTCCAAAGCACGTACAAACTCCAAAACACGTACAAACTCCTAAGCATGTACAAACTCCAAAACACGTAAAAACTCAGAATCACGTACAAAAGACAACAGCAGTGCTCCAGGATGCTAGGGCGCAGTGTTGAGCTTTTGTTACCTCGTGGCTACACAAGCCAGCAAGTATCAACAACCGGATTTGGTGTGTGGTAGTAACAGGTAAATGAATTTTTTTTTAAATTATTTGAATAAATATGAGTGCTTGTGTATAAATACACAAACAATACACACATGCTTTCAATTGTGTAATTTAAGTGATCTAGTAGCTCTGTTTTGGAAGTTCAGTTAACGCTAGAAATGTGCTTTAGAGTTTGTACGTGATTTGTCTCTAGGGGCCACCGCATATATTTATATATAAACATATATAAATAAAACCACTTTTTTTTTTACGTTAGTAATTCCTTTTCTGCATAGTTTTATATTATTGTTAATGATTAAATAATTAAAGCAACAAAACAACCTGAAGAGCTGGTTCGGAGCCGAAAGAGCCGGCTCTTTTTAGTGAGCCGAGCCGGAAATCCCATCACTACTGTGTAGGTCTTCCAGCGTGGGGAGAGGGCAGCCAGTGATCCTTTGGGCGGTGTTAATGACCCTCTGGAGTCCTTTTCTCTGAGCCACTGTGCAGCCAGTGTACCAGGTGCATATGCAGTAGGTTAGTATGCTGTCAATGGAGGCTCTGTAGAAGGACACCAGCAGTCTCTGTTTGATGTGATTCCTTCTGAGAATTTTCAGGAAGTGCAGTCTGTACTGGGCCTTTTTCAGCAACTCATAGGTGTTCACACTCCTGGAAGGGTTCTCCTCTATATTAACTCCCAAGAAGCTAAAGTCTGCCACCCTCTCCACACAGTTAATGATTAGTGGTGTTCATCTGCATGTAGTGTTTTCAGTGGGAGAAACGTTTCGTCACTCATGCAAGTGACTTCTTCAGTCAGCTGATTGCAGGTTTCCCCAATCTTATAAACAGTACATTTGCACAATGAGTGACCAGCCCACTGAATGAAAGATGGGCTGTGAGGTCAGTTCCTTGATTATTAATATGCAAATTGTCATGACCATTGATCAACAGCCACTGATCAAATCCCATGAGATCCATTCACAGAGAGTTGGGGAATGGCTCCAGTCACAGCATTGTACAATGGTGAAATATGTACCCTTAGGCCCTCTCCTCGATTCAGAGATGGTCTTTCTCTTTTCACATAAATGGCCTCATTGAGTCCGCGCTAAAACCAGCGTTCCTCCCTGTCCAAGATGTGTACGCTCAGAGTGTCCACTGGCCTGTAGGTGTAAATAGACTGCAGAGTCCTGGCCTGACGAGGTAGCTCTTTTGTGTTGTGCCAGCCGCTTCGCCAGATGTTGTTTGGTTTCCCCAATGTATAAATCCTGGCAATCCTCCTGGCACTTAACAGCGTACACTATGTTACTCTGTTTGTGTCGGGGGACCCGATCCTTGGGCTGGAACAGTTTTTGGTGGAGCAGGTTTTGGGGTTTAAAAGCTACGGAAACGCTGTTTTTAGAAAAAATGCGTCTCAGCCATTTCGATACTCCTGACGCGTGGACACGTACAGGAACATTAAGGGTGTTCACTTTTGGCAGCTTATGAGCAATGATCACTCAGCTTTGATCTGATGTTGTTTATCAATGGACATGACAGTTTGCATATTAATAATCAAGGAACTGACCTCATTGTTCATTCATTCGGTGCTAGTTTCAGTCATTGTGCAAATGTACTGTTTATAAGGCTGGAGAAACCTGCAGTCAGCTGAGACTGAAGAAGTCACTTGGACGAGTGATGAAACGTTTCTTCCTCTGAAAACGCTACGTCCAGATGAACAAAATCAACCTTTCAGGATTTTTAGTTTTAGTTTAGTTTGAATTAGTTTCAGTGTTACTTTTAGCTTTTGTAGTTATTATTTTATAAAAGCATGAGGCAGAGGGAAGATATAGCAATAAAACCATACATTTTTGAATACATACATTTATTTTATTTTAGTTAATTTTACAAGTTTTACAAAATAACTTCTGTTAGTTTTTATTTTCATTCTAACTTCCATCAAATATTTTTCACATCTAGTTTTAGTTTCTACTTAACCAACTATAACCTTGCAATGGACAGCTTTAGAGGTGAGGTCACTGGGACTCCGTGACCGAAACAAGCAGCTGTAGTGTAGCACAGAGTGTGCCGATTATTATTTATTTGCTTTTTAGTCTTAATAGTTAGGTTTTTTTGCACATTTTATTTTGGTTTTTTTTATGTTTTTTCTTTACTGCATCGCAATATGTTGAGTGGCCATTGCATTGTGTGCCTCCAAAATAAACACTTTGTTCCTCTCATTATATGCAAAGTGCTCCTTTGCTTTAGAAAACACAATGTAAAATCATATGCATCTCAAACCATCAGTATTTCCTTTGATACACAGCGATCAATGTCAGTGTAGGACAAGACTGGAAGGATACGAGTACACTGTCATTATCGTAGAATATCAGCAATTGTTTTACCACTTTGGTGTCATGTTAAAGTTACTTGCCCTGTTGCTCTATTTGTTGACACAACTTTGGATTCTGAAGCATGAAAATAAGCTTTTAAGCAAGTTATGGCTTTTGTAGTTTAACTAATTTGTGTATCAGCAGTGTTGGGGAGTAACGGAATACATGTACCGCCGTTACGTATTTAAAATACAAAATATGAGTAACTGCAGTCAAAAAAATAGTTCATTGGATGAACGTAATTTTATCTTGCCACTTATATTCCATCTAAACAAATCATGTTATATTAATCCATCTTGGTTGTGTTGTGTCAACACGATATATGTGTGTAGGTTTAACATAATATTAACATTAACATTCAATTAATTTGACTTTTGTTCAATCAACATGTTTGTACCACATTAGTCTAATTAGATTTATTTAAATTCATCTTATATTGTTTAAACACTTTGGCACATCAAAAGTCAGTCTTGTTACATGAACTAGTAAAATATTTGTTTGTTACACCAATGGTAATCTTGTTGAATGAATGAAATGTAACTTATGTCTGTAGTACATGTTGTATTCATATTACATAATGTTCAACAAAAAAATTCAAGAGATTTACAGCAACTTCCAATCCACCCATCTTCTTATCTTTATCTGGGCTGCAGAGGTAATAGAGTAACAGGGGCAGGGTACAGACTGGACAGGTCGCTAGTCTATCATACAGAGACGAACAACCATTTGCACTTCAACACCTTTGCGTAATTTAGAATAACCAGTTACCCTTACAACTGCATGACTTTTAACTGTGGAGGAAACCAGAGTACGCAGAGAGAACCCACTGCAAACTTCGCCACATTGTGGATTTGAACCCAGGATCTTCTTGCTCTGAGGCAACAGCACGAACCACCATGGCATTAATCTGTCAATACAGACTTAACAAAACTAAGAAAGCTATGCTTGATGATGCTTTATGTCATTGTCCTTGACAAGTTAAACCATAAGAAATAGTAACAGCATACACGTGGTGTGGTTGTCTGCCTCTTGTAACCCCAGTGATTTTTCTGTGGTTTGACATCTAATGTGATCTTGTGAATTTCGTGAGTCGACTCAAAAAATGAAATTGGGTGGTTGTTACATGCACAAGATCCAAACTTGTAATTTGAACTAAATAATTCCATGTTTCTATGGTGAACGTAATTAAATCATGTAGCATCTGCATGAAATTCAGCAACTTAATTTGTTCTTGTTGAGATGACATGATACAATCCAGTAAGAGTGGCTGGATCCAGGCAACTAACCACTCTTACTAGATTGTATGATGTCATCTCAACAAGAACAAATTAAGTTGCTGAATTTCATGCAGATGTTTGGGTTTTGTTTGACAGCTACGTTCTGTTGTTCCAGGCGGCAGCGTTACGGTTGCCATGGTTACAGGGTGATGCTCTCTCTCTGCGTGTTTCCTGGGTGAGAGAGCGCCTGTTGTTGTTGTGCTAAGCTAATAGGCAGAATGCTACAGGTATAGCTCTAAAGAATGTAGCATCATAGGCAGTGTAGTCCGTGCTGCAGGGAGAATGGACTGCCATACCCGCTATGTGTCTGTGAGCGAGGGAGGGAGAAAAAGGAAAAGGGAGCTGGAAGCATGTAAATATAATAATAACCACTGCAGCCAAGACGAGTGCCTGACGAGCCCAGTTGTAAGTAAGCTATTAAGACTCGACTGTACACCATGTTCGTGTTTTCCTCCAAAAACAATAAGTTCTGTTGGAGCAGCTTTTCAACACCTCTCTCTGTCTCTCGCAAGCAAAGTTGACCCAGACAACAAAGTAAAGCTAGTTTTCGGCTACGAGCCCGACACAGAACCCACCGTATTAGCCAGAGGTCCCTTTACTACGGTTCGGAGGCGCGGGCCTTCAGTAACAGTAATAAATCACAGCAATAGTACATTCACGTAGTTGTAAACAGCATGATAATATATTAAGTAATCCAAAGTATTCAGAATACGTTACTCTCATTGAGTAACGTAACGGAATACGTTACAGAATACATTTTGGGGCACGTATTCTGTAATCTGTAATGGAATACATTTTAAAAGTAACCTTCCCAACACTGTGTATCAGTTATAATATTTTCAAACATGTTTCAAGAAATGTGTGAAAGCGATTGTGAAAAACTGCAAACTTGTAAGTGCCACTTGGTGAATATTCAATTCAATACAGGTTTATTTATATCGACCCAAATCACAATTTTATATTGTGAGGTCAAGACCCTGCAATAATACAGAAAATAGAGAAAACACCATCAATCGTAAAACTCCTGGCGACAGTGGGAAGGAAAAACTCCCTTTAAAGAAGAAGAAACCTCCAGCAGAACCAGGCTCTGGGAGGGGCGGGGCCATCTGCAGCTGCAAGTTGTTGGTTAGGGGTAGGGGACAACACAAAGACAAGATGTGGAAGAGAGCCAGAGATTAATAATAACTAATGAGTAAACGCAGAGTGGTGTGAAAGAACACAGAGTTAAAAAAGGTGAGTGAAGAAAAAACACTGATTGCATCATGGGAACTCCCCAGAGCCTACACCCATGGCAGCATAACTAAGCGAGGATTCATGGCCACCCGATCCAGCTCCAACTATTAACTTTGTGAAAAAACTAATTCTAATCTGTTATTAAATTTGTATTGGTGTTACATACTTTGTAGTAAGTGGCTGAGTTACATTTTTAGATATTATTCATTTGACATTTAACAGTGGGACCACACCTCAAACCGTCCTTTTCCAGCAGCAAATGTCCGCTGCAGCCATTTTTTTCTCGTTTCCATGTTCCACCTTCCCTCCCAAATTCTCTCTTAGTCATGCTTTTCGATAGATATCAAGCCAATCCTCAGTGAGCCTCATCCTCTAGTGTAGATTGTTGTTCTTCACCTAGCCATCATGTTCATTTTAAATAACCATTGCAATCTCGTTTGGGGTTGTGAACTCTTACCTACTCCACCAACCAGCTGATTGTTCTTTCCTACAGTCTGAAAATCGCATCTTTAGTTCCTGCTGTCCTGTTGTGCTGTCACAAACATTTAAACTAGTTTGTTAAATCTTCTGTACATTTTGTTGACACATTTGTATGGAGATTTTGACTCTGTTGTAAAGACGGGCCACATAATTACTGCCACAAATTGTGTTTCACCAGAGCTAAGTGCACTTTACATAATTAAACATTGTTGGGTCGGTACATTATCATTCTTTTGTTTTTATTCAAGTTGCAAATCCCGTCTGTGCCCCTATCTCACAGACGTGACGAGAATTGATGCTGCATAGACAACGCAACACAAAAATAGACTTTGTAACTGGGCACAATGGAGTGTTTTTTAGATGGGATTGAGGGGGAGTCTAGGGGAGTGGGGTAAGGCTTGTGAATAGTCTTGTACTTTCAGGTAAGAGGATTTTATTCACTTTGTGTTTGTGTTCTTTTTTCCCCCAGTTCCTGAGCACCGAACTGGCTCGAGCTGTAGACGAGAGCAAAAAGACCCCCAATGACCTGATCCACGCTGAGAATGTGAGGGCGGGCCGTGACAAATACAAGACCCTGCGTCAGATTCGTCAGGGCAACACTAAACAACGCATCGATGAGTTTGAGTCCATGTGAGCGGGAGTGCTGTCGGCTGGCTCAGCCTGCAGGAGAGACTAAGTTCGGATGAGCTGGACACACACAGAGATTTTAGAAGTGTAGGGGAAACATTATCACGTTAATCGTAAATTAAGCTTAAGAATGACAGTTTGAACCCGAAAACAAATTATATTATAGACAATGTTGACGATTTCTTTAGTAAGTAAGTCAGTGAGAATGTAGCAGCTGTTCTTCTAGATGCATTTTTAATTTTGCACACACCCACATTCCCACTTCTCATTTATAAACAGGTTTGCTGTTGCCCTTATCAGTCTGATTACATCCTACTGCACTTCCAATATGTCCTATTGAAAACCTTATTAATGTTGATTAATTGAAGCAGTGACATTTAAGGCAAATGTTTTTATTCTAGCAAAATGTGAAATCATATTTTCTTTATCTTGGAAATAGAAGTAAAAAATAAAATAGAGAGAGACACAACTGATGTGGGTTGGGTGCATTATTTTCCACATGAGCAATATTGGGTGTCTAATGAGTACATCTGCTGCTGGTTATCAGTTTTAAATGCATGTTTGTGTAATATAATGTGATATAGGCAATGTTAACTTGCCACTGTGGAGCAGGGATGTGGCTGAGGGGGGCTTAAATTCAACTGGCCCTGTCAATGAAAACAAGGGTAGAAATGAACCTTTTTGGTATAAATGCACCTTTGTAAGCATATTTATAAAAAAACAAAAAAAAACAACTTTATTTGATGATTTTGATTTTTATGATATGAGAAATGAAAACAAATTGCTGTAAAAATAAAAATCTTACAACATAATTTTACAGTATTTCAAAAAATACAGTAATAATCTGTAAACAACAATGCATTCTGGGAGCTTGGATAAAGTCTATACTGTAAAATTCCATATTTACAGATTTAAAATAGTCGTGAGAATTTTCAGCAATGCGTGGAGGGATTTCTAGTGGTGCTAAGTGACGTATTTAATTCATTTGTTATTTTAATATTTCACTCTTTGTGTTTAGCAGCTTTAAATTCGACATTTTGGAAAGTAATGTTATATCACCGCTCATTCTCTGCTAACAAGGTTAAGGTTAGCTTGATTGTTGCTGATGTAATCATAAGTGAATACAGAGGAGCTGTTGGCACTGATGCACAAATCAGGAATTTAGTTTATGGTTAAATTAATAAAAGTTGATGTGCTCAGCAAGTAATACTAAACCTTTTCATTATATTTATTTTAACAGCATCTTTAGGTTTTTACATAATTGTCCTGTAAAACAAATACAGCATCATCCTGTAAAAAAAAACAAACTACAGGGCAGGCAACCCTGCTGCCATATTTTACTCTAAATTTTACAGGGTTTGTCTTACAGTGTTCATTAAGTCTTTTTTACTCTGCAAAGAGGAACTTAAAAAAAAGATGAGTGCACAGATTTTTTTTTTATTTCGCCAACTCAGTATAATAAACCATATTTCTGATTAAAACTGGACAGAATTTTCTTGTCTTGTCCTGCAAAGCACAACATTTTTGATAGGATTTTCTCATTTCCCATGTGCCCACCCATGTGCCCTCCCTCTTGTGTCACCCCATTAAAAAAAGGGTCTGCCCAACTTCTTCTCCTCCAGCAATCCAAAAAGGAAGCTTTCCACAAACGCCCCAACCCAATCTAGACCTTTTCTATATACTGGGTAAAATTAATTTGCAGTCCCCAGCTCCTGTCGTGTGCTGAGTCATCACAAGCTATCCAAAAATAAATAGTTGAAAGCACTGCGTGACTACCTATCAGAGCCTTCACTGACCACCCCATTGTTTTTAGTTGTTATTTTAATATGGTTTAAACCAGCGGTCCCCAACCTTTTTTGCGCCACGGACCGGTTTATGCCCGACAATATTTTCACGGACCGGCCTTTAAGGTGTCGCGGATAAATACAACAAAATAAAACTAGTACCGGTATCGAAAAAAAGAAAATTTATTCATAACACACGTGAAAAGACCAAGGAAAACCGAGTAAACAATAAAAATGATAACAAAATAACGCTGAAAACCGATAAAAACCCTGAAAACTATACATTTCACACCTGAGCCTCAACTCTCGCGGCCCGGTACCAAACGACTCACGGACCGGTACCGGTCCGAGGCCCGGGGGTTGGGGACCGCTGGTTTAAACCAAGGGCGTAGATTTGGCATGGACGGTAGTGATGGGATTTCCGGCTCTTTTTAGAGATCCGGCTCTTTCGGCTCCGAACCGGCTCTTCAGGTTGTTTTGTTGCTTTAATTATTTAATCATTAACAATAATATAAAATTATGCAGAAAAGGAATTACTAATGTAAAAAAAGTGGTTTTATTTATATATGTTTATATATGGCCCCTAGAGACAAATCACGTACAAACTCTAAAGCATATACAAACTCCAAAAAGCACGTAAACTCCAAAACACATTTCTAGTGTTTACTGAACTTCCAAAACAGAGCTACCCAGATCACTTAAATTACACAATTGAAAGCATGTGTGTATTGTTTGTGTATTTATAGACAAGCACTCATATTTATTCAAATAATTTTTTTAAAAAAAGTTCATTTACCTGTTACTACCACACACCAAATCCGGTTGTTGATACTTCCTGGCTTGTGTAGCCACTAGGTAACAAAAGCTCAACACTGCGCCCTAGCATCCTGGAGCACTTCTGTTGTCTTTTGTACATGATTCTGAGTTTGTTTGTGCTTCTGAGTTTTTACATGCTTCGGGGTTTGTAAGTGCTTCTGAGTTTTTACGTGTTTTGGAGTTTTTACGCGTTTTGGAGTTTGTACATGCTTAGGAGTTTGTACGTGTTTTGGAGTTTGTACGTGCTTTGTCTCTAAGGGCCACCATAAATATACTTTATTTATTCACTCCACATAAAATGTAATAAATAAATCATATAATACAAAAAACAACTATTTACATTTTACATTTTTAACTATTTAAATTTTCAGCTTTTTCCTTTTAAACAAATTTAACGTGAAACAACACAAAACACTGCAAACCACAACATAATTAAATATAAATTAAAATATTAAAACAAAAAGAAGATGCACATTCTCTGTCATATGGGCCTGCAGGATTTCTGAATCCTTTATCATCTGCAACTGAAAATAGTGGATGATTACTATACCTTTCTAATTGTTGTCCCTCGCTCTCTTTCTCTCTGGCTCTGTTCCTGTGCTACTGCCAGTGTTGCCAACTCCTCAGTAAGGAAAATCGCTATTGGCTGTCCTAAAAGTCGCTAGAAGTCGCTAAATGATGTCATTGCCTAATTTGCATAATTGGTCATGCTAATGTAATTGTAATCTATGTTGTTGGAGAGAGAAATAACATCGTGGAAGAGACATAAAGTGAGTAAAAAACGTCCTAAATGCATTTAAAATTTATTTAGAACTACAAATTAAATTTATTTTAGCAATTATTGTTTTTTTAGTGTCACAATTCCAACCCTGCTTCTTTACCCGGGCTTGGACCGGCAAAAGTGACCCGAAATAGGCACTCTGGTGGAGTTACTTTGTGTGTGTGTGTTTATAAGTAGTTTTAAACCTTGTGATCCACAAAACAGCATAAGAGTAAAAGAGTAAAAGAAGAACTGACTGCGTTACAGCACCCGCTGCTTGTTGAGAGTAAAAGCGATATGCGCTTTCACGTCTTTTTTTAGCGGGTCTGAAAACTCGCTAAATATAGCGACAAAGTCGCTAAGTTGGCAACACTGGCTACTGCGAGTGTAACTAACGCCCTTTCCCCCTTTGCCCAGCGCAAAGTACAGGCCGCGCATGCGGAGTTTAGAGGAAAAAAGGGCGAGAGAGAGGGTGAGAGAAAGAAAAAAAACCCTCACGGCTCCCAATAAGGAGCCGGCTCTTTGAAGTGAACGACGTCAGCCGGCTCACGTCGTTCACTTCAAAGAGTCGGCTCTAAGAGCCATTTCGTTCGCGAACGACCCATCACTAATGGACGGAAGGGACATGTCCCCACCAATTTCCAGCGATTATTGAATTGTCCCTACCAATAATTTGATCTCTTCGAGTAAAGAAAAACAAACCCAATAGAAAGAAAAAAAAACCGATCTGTCAGCGTCTCATTCAGCCAGCGGTGCAGAAAGAGTTAAATTACGTTCTCTACTGGAGTCCTACGTCATGTGACAAATATGGCCAATGTGATTGGCTGTGCCTTTCAGGGATCTCTGTTTAGTTTTAGCAGCGGCAAGCCTGCGCTGCGAGGAGGAGAGGAGGATGGCAGCAAAAAGGAAGAACCTGGATATAAAAAAGTATTTTGGAAGCTAACTGCACAACATGCAGCACTATTAGTTATCTCAGTCTCCCAGAGTAGCATTTCTAATTTTGATTGAAACTGTCAGAGAAAACAGCAGCCTCGAGCAAGCCAGGATACTAGTTTACAGAGGCTGTTAGAATTATATGGCTAACGTTAAAATGTTGGTGACACAATAATTTCATCCTAGTGGTACTGACATATTCATAGGGTTAATTTTTGAGACAAAATATCATGAGGTAATTATGATTTTGCAAATATTCCACCTTGTAGTGCAGTTTGCACAAATTGTTTTAAAAATGCACTCAACCTACAAACATTACTGATGAGTCAAGATCTGCACAAATTTACAGAAACACTGAAGCAGCTACCCATTTTATTCTTATTGTCATGTATGTCCTATTTGTCAGGGGACAGAAGAACCAACACAAAGCTCAGAGAGTAATGGTGATACAAGATCACAGGTGGAATTGGATGATGACTTGATGGTTCATGACTGTATTTGAAGCACATGTGTGACTGCATGTATTTGGAATGTCTCACTGTTATTTATCAGGTGACAGAGGCAGCTCTGCCATGTTGTAGCTCGGACAGAGGTGAAGAGGTGAGGTCACAGGTGACTGACTGATGTTTTGGTGCTATAGATTAACTAGTATTTATTATCATGACAATTGTTAGGCTGCTGATGTAAATTGATTCATTAGTGTATATTTGACGAAGAATCTGAATTGACATGTCTGACTTTTTATATGGCACGAATCAATGTGTTATTTTATCAGGTGGCAATATGTCCTAGTGCAGTCAGGGGGGAAGAGCCAGGGCCAAAGGTGAGGCAAAGCAAGCACATAATAATACTTTTAATCTGAGGATAAAACGCATGTACTGAGGCTGAAAGAAACTTCAGTGCTCTCAGAAGACCAAAAAGATGGCAAACAATGACTCAAATGAGTTTAAACAATGCTGCTGTATGTCCACCAGGAGAGACTGGACAGTATAGATGTAAAACAAATGTGCCAGCAGTTAATGAGAGGAGAAGGCATGTGTTTGGCGGCTTCACATAGTGGACATTGAGTTGTTGTGTGGGTCACCAATAGTCCATGTCTGTTGCTGTAACAGTAGCTCATGTTTAGAATAAAAAAATCCCAGCTCACTGATTTGATCGGAGCAATATTGCCTAAAATGTTGCATAATTTTGCTGAGAGATCTTTTACTCTGTGGTAATCTTAGATGAGTAGTTTTATGGACAAAAACCACCAGGTCATTCAGTGTTCCCTTAGTGCTAATGTATAAGAGATGTTGGTGTAGTATAACTGAAGTAATGATGTTAAGTCCTTCAAGTCATATTCTTTTATTGTCATGACTGTATTTGAAGCTATTTTTATTTTTGTATGATACCTGATTTATATCAGGTATCATACAAAAAATAAGAATTATCCAGATTATTTTAAAAAAGATAAAGATATTGTGCTTGATAAAACTAAAGACATTGCAAATGAATTTAATGATTTCTTTGTAAATGTTGGCTTTAATTTAGCAAAAGAAATTCCAGAGTCAAGAAATAATAACGACCTAAATAAACATATTACTCAGAATGTGTCCTCCATGTTTATTGGTGTTGTAACTCATAGAGAAATAATTAACATTGTGAAGACATTTAAAAATAAAAAGTCCACTGACTGTTTTGGTATTGACATGATATTAGTTAAAAGTATTATAGAATATATAGTGCAACCTTTCGCATACATTTGTAATCTGTCCTTTCAAACTGGTGTATTTCCCTCACAAATGAAAATAGCAAAAGTTAT
The DNA here is from genome assembly GCF_963576455.1 of Neolamprologus multifasciatus. NCBI lineage: Eukaryota > Metazoa > Chordata > Actinopteri > Cichliformes > Cichlidae > Neolamprologus > Neolamprologus multifasciatus. The sequence continues at coordinate 20,963,396 of NC_140440.1, forward strand.
TCCAATCCATAAAAACGGAGAGAGAAGTCAGTTTACCAATTATAGGCCAATATCACTGCTCCCACAGTTCTCAAAAATTTTAGAAAAGTTATTTGTTAATAGACTTGATAAATATATTGAGAAGCATAATCTCCTAAGTGATAACCAATATGGCTTTAGAGTGAAAAGGTCCACTTCGATGGCAGTGATGGAACTTGTAGAAGGGATATCTAATGCTATAGATAATAAGGAATATACTGTTGGTGTTTTTATAGACTTAAAAAAGGCGTTTGATACGATTGATCATTCTATATTAATGAATAAACTAGAGAGATATGGCATAAGAGGGTTAGCATACAAGTGGATGAAAAGTTACCTGGATGACAGATATCAATATGTCGAATTCAATAATGTAAAATCTAAGCAGTTGAAGGTAACTTGTGGTGTTCCTCAGGGCTCTGTGCTGGGCCCTAAATTATTTATATTATACATAAATGACATATGTAGCATTTCCAAACTGTTAAAATGTGTATTGTTTGCTGATGATACCACTCTGTATTGCTCAGGTAAAAACCTAGAACAGCTTCTGACTACAACGGAAAAGGAGTTAAATATATTAAAAAACTGGTTTGATGTAAATAAGTTATCATTAAATATAAAGAAAACAAAATTGATTATTTTTGGCACTAGACAAATGAAAAATGTATCTAAAATCAGGGTTAATGGAATTGAAATTGAAAGAGTGTACAAAAATAAATTTCTTGGAGTGATAATTGATGATAAGCTGAGTTGGAAGTCTCATATAAACCATGTGAAAACAAAAATGTCAAAAACCATTGCTATTCTCTATAAAACAAAGCATGTCCTGAACAAAAAATCATTATACACACTCTATTGTACTCTGTTGCTTCCATATATGACTTACTGTCTGGAGATATGGGGTAATGCATATAAAACGAACACTCTTCCTATTTTCAAGTTGCAAAAAAGAGCTATAAGAATTATAAACCAATCAAACTATATAGAACCAACTAACATTTTGTTTATTAATCTGAATACCCTGAAATTTTATGATTTAGTTGAATATAAAATGGCACAGATAATGTATAAAGCACAAAATAACTTGCTTTGCCCCAGTACTCAGAAGCTGTTCAAAGTCAGAGAGAGTCAATATGACTTAAGGGGAACAGATTTCTTTAAAAAAAACAAGATAAGGACAAATATAAAGCAGAGATGTGTTTCTGTTAGAGGAGTTAACCTGTAGAATAGTTATGACAGTGATTTAAAAAGGTGTAGTTCATTTTCCTTGTTTAAAAATATGTTTAAAAATAGAGTATTAGAAAAATATATATATCAAGAATGAAAAGAGCAGAACAAAAACAAAAAACAAAAAAACCTCTTGATTCTTTTGCTTTGATGTAGTTACTTACTAAGGTGGAAAGTTTTCTGTTTTTTTGTTTTTTTCTTGTTTGTTTGTTTGTTTGTTTTGTTTTTGCTTTGTTTGCCTTCTCTCACCCAACCGGTCGCAGCAGATGGCCGCCCCTCCCTGAGCCTGGTTCTGCCGGAGGTTTCTTCCTGTTAAAAGGGAGTTTTTCCTTCCCACTGTCGCCAAAGTGCTTGCTCATAGGGGGTCATATGATTGTTGGGCTTTTCTCTGTATCTATGAAGCGCCTTGAGGCGACATTTGTTGTGATTTGGCGCTATATAAATGAAATTGAATTGAATTGAATTGAATTTTATTATTTGCTTCGAGCCCTGTGTACAGGAGCTGCATGCTAAAAGATCTTTTGTTAAAAGGGTTGGCGTAATAAGCAAATGCTTCAGCCAATACCTTTTGATTAGCCTTGTCTCATGCTTTCTTGCTTTGTGGTAAATCTTTGTTCTGTCTTCACTGAGATATTTGAATGCTAATCAATAAAAAAAACATATCACTCATATGGAATATGGCTGAAGTAAACTAACAAGTCTAAAATACCTAGTCAGTCATTTGTTTAATAGTAATTTAACATTATATAATTCACATATATGAATTGTAATTTTAAATGCTTTAAAAGCATGTAGAATAGCAAGTATAATTCTCCCTTTTTTTTTTTTTTTTAATCAAGAAGCAAAGACAAAAAGGAAAAAAAAGAAACAGGGCAGGGTTCGGTGGTTGAATCATCCGTCCCCACCAATGCCAAAACCAAATCTACACCCTTGGTTTAAACACATCAATGATTGTGCAGTCTGGTTTGTTCTTAACCTGACTGTCTGTGTGAATCAGACCGACAAACACCAGCAAGCTTATATAACTCTAAGTAGGAAAACAAACTACTGCACAGAGTGCTTGCAGAGAAACCCGACGCTGAGCCTGAGCCACACATGAAACGTACTAATACATGTAATGATTAATCGTGGCTATGCTCTTGAGACGCCATTAGATTTGCACGTAAAATAGTGAGAGGCACGCAGCTGGGTTTTAACCCTTAAGAACCCAGACCTATTTCTGCTTTCATGAAAATTACGGGGGTTGTAAGTTATATCAAATGAATCATATATAACAGCGGTCCCCAACCCCCGGGCCTCGGACCGGTACCGGGCCGCGAGAGTTGAGGCTCAGGTGTGAAATGTATGGGTTTCAGGGTTTTTATCGGTTTTCAGCGTTATTTTGTTATCGTTTTGATCGTTAACTCGGTTTTCCTGGGTCTTTTCACGTGTGTTATGAATAAATCTTCTTTTTTTCGGTACCGGTACTAGTTTTATTTTGTTGTATTTATCCGCGACACATTAAAGGCCGGTCCGTGAAAATATTGTCGGGCATAAACCGGTCCGTGGCGCAAAAAAGGTTGGGGACCGCTGATATATAACACATTTCTGAAGGTTTTTTTGTAATAGCTCCACCCACTGCCCCAGATCTGAAATGTCACATATGCGTCACATTGGGCATACAAGGTACATTTGTTCCATATTTAGAAAGTAATTCTGTAAACACTTTCTTGCTTTTAAAAACAGAATTTCCTTTTTATTTTTAAATTCTTAACATGGATAATGATGGTAACACTTCTTGGTTTACTTCAACAAGCTTCTTGGAAAAAAAATAAAATAAATCAGCCCAATGTTGGAGGTACAACTCGAACTCTCTTGGGTGGTGGAGGTGGTGATGAGATGTTCTGTGATGGGCGCCCCCTGTGTGATTTCCAAAGGTAAGGCTTGTGGCAACTTCTGCCTGGAAGCTTCTTTGTTTCAGTGGCTTTTGGACACCAAGTAGCTTGCAGTCACGACGGTAAATCAACCATGCGTTGACAACACCGAGCATGATGGTTTGCCAGAACTTGTAGAGATACCACCTCCGTGACTTCATGTGGTACTTGTACCTTGCAATGCAGGCGTCAAGCAGGTCAATACCTCCCATGAATGTGTTGTACTCCTTCACAATGTGTGGCCTTTTGACCTCAACAAATGCCTTGCCCGATTTGCTCCACGGACTGTATCTTGAGGCTCAGTTGCACAATAGGATGAGATGAGGGTAACAGATTTGTTGTCATACCACTTCACAATAATCATGCTCTCCTCCTTATTCACCCTGGCATCAACAGATCCTCTGCCTCTCTGGGCAAGACTTTTTTCATCTTCAAGCTGCCAACCTGCTAAGCGATTTCCACGAAGTGTTCCTACAAAGTAGATCTGTCGCTGAAGAAGTGTGAGCACAAGTGGGGCTGAGGAGAAGTTATCAGCAAAAACTTTGTAGTTTTGCTCAGCTGGCAGAGTTTCACACAACTTCACCACAACATCTCCTCCAATCCCAAGTAAAGTCTTCTTCCCAGTACCACCTTGATAAACAACAAAATCACGGAGCATACCAGAGGATGAGCACCGGGCCCAGATTTTCAATCCCCAGGGGTGGGGCTTTCCCTTCACATACTGCCTTATTGGGCTGTGTGTCCCCTTGAAGGGTACCATTTGCTCATCAACAGAGTTGTACTCCTCTGGGATGATATCCAGGCATTGTTTGCGAAACATTTCAAGCCATGGACGGATCTTCCAGCACTTGTCTTCTGCATCTCTGTGTAATAAATCTGTATTGTCAGTGAAATGTAGAGATCCCAACAGGGTTTGAAATCGGTTGCGGGACATGTTATCTGCTACCATAGGACACCTGGTGTCATTTTCCCAGTATGCTCGATTTCCAGGTATTTGGAAAAAATAATTGAATGAGCTAAACTGACTAAGCAAATGATCAGTTTTTGTCTTTTTGTGACAAATATGTGACATCAGTTTTTTTAAGAAAATTTGGAGTTTAATGCCCGATGTGACATATTTGTCACAGCGATATTTAACAAACTGATTCTAGATCAAATTGTTTCAGAAATATTACCAAACTAGGTTACAAGTGACCTATGACATCTTATCTAAAGTTTAGAATTGCTGAATGAGTAAAAGCTTACCTTTGCAAAAAGAAAAGAAAGTTTTTAAAATTAGCATAGTGGTCTCATTTGCTAACCAGGTGGACCACGACTTTGAAAATGGTGTCTTGAACACCCAGAGTGCCTCACTTGTCACATGACTGAACTAGTTTGTGCAGTAGACGTCACTTAGGGACTTTATTAGTTAAAAGTCAAAGTTAAACCATTATAAATAGTTTTTCTCTAAGTGTAAGGGGGCGGTGACACCAGTGTCATTGTGGGTCCTTAAGGGTTAAAATTGCTAAAAGTTAACTTACACTGGGTTCATTAATCACTGTATGAAGAAGAGTCTGTGCCAAAACCAATTCTCACTATGCTGGTGTTTTTCTTTCTTTCTTTTTGGTAATTCGTGAGGTGAATTTTAATCCTGCATTGAGAAAAAAAATAGAAAGTTACTATAAAAGTGTCGAAAAGCCCCCGTCATTTGTAAATCTGACCGGCGGGACGTCCCTTCCCTTTCGTAACTTACGTCGACGACTGATGTGCATTTCCCATCCGCCTAGACGCACGAGAGTAGTGTCACTGGGTAGGCGTTTTCTAGTCTGGAAAGTGTTGTTTTGTTTGTTCGCCGCACACCCAGTGCACTCTAACTCCGAGAACCGGAGCCGAAAATGTCCTTTCACTCGGTTTTGGAAGAAACAAACTCTTTAACGATGAATGAAGGGGATCGGTTGGATACTACCATCTATGCGTGTCCGGCTTATGAGCTCAGTAAAGCGGTGTCGGTGTCTTTGGGTTTGGATTCGGTGTCTTCTCCGCCCAATAATATGAACCAGAGCTCCAGCAGCGCCTTCGCGGAATGCGACTCCACTGTGGCGGATACTTCTCGGGGAGTGCCAGAGTTGAGAAGGACGGGAAATATGAACTCGGACAGCAGCCTGCTTGTCCTGGGTGACAGCAGCCTTAGAGAGGACGACTTTGGAGAAGTGTGTCAGGGCATACAGCAGGTGAGCTGTATGGATCTGTTCGGATCGGGCGAAATGGACGGTGCGCAAACTGTGACGCGTGGCTCGGTGATATCCAGATACGTCTGCAGGGAGTCAGATGTGTTTATTAACCCCACGCTGGAGCTGCCCGCGACCCCTCAGGTGGCCGAGGTCGTACCCTTAAAACCACCTTCGTCTTACTATGCCAGTTCAGACCTATATAGGGATTTCCCACCGCAAATGTGGTGCGCAAATGAGCGCGCATACATCGACCGATCCCAGCCTCAGCCACAGCCACACAGGGGAGATTCAGGGGAACATAATTTTTTGTGCAAATACTGTAATTGTGGGCAAGCTCCTCGCAGAAACAGGCAGGAATGCCGCTGTATCTGGTACGGTAGAGGTGAGCAGGGTGGCATGCGAGCGACGGCACAAGGATATGGCCAAATGGAAAGTTACCCAAGTGCGATTCCTCAGGGGCAGAGCACTTTCTCCACTATCAAGAGCGAACCTTCGGTGTGGATGAATTGCACAGATCGCAGTTTAAGGTAAAGATCAGATTCGAATTTTGTGTGCGTCAGGTCAAAAGGCCATTCATACTGAGTACAGTACATTCAGTACTACCGATCCCTCCCATCTCTCACACGTTTCGTTAATGAGAAACACACAGCATGAGCATCGTGCCAGTAACTGCGCTTCAATCAACCCGCTTTGCAGTCGGGCTTTGGTCATTTTGTCTTCTAAAAGGAGTGCTGTAATGAGTTTAGGCGTAAGTTCGCAGATGTTTAACGGTGCACTGTCTTTCCCAATTTCATGCTTAGTTTCTTGAAGTTTCTGTGAGAGCCACAAAGCACAAGCTAATTGGATAAGTGTCAGCACAAATAAATCAAAGGCAGCGAACACGATTATTATGTATCGCTATCAGCCATGACTTCTATTGATACTCTGTGGAGTCCTGAAATGTTCAGCAGCACTGAACCCTTTGTCCTCCAACAGCATGGTGTGCTTTTTTTGTTTTGTGTCTTTCTCTAAATCATGTTATAGCATGCAGCTACAGCAACTTAAAGTTTATCCTATTCTTAAGATTTTCCAGAAATGTCCTTATAAGCCCTGGGACTGCAGCAGTAGGAAATGTATCAGTGTCCCTATAAAGAAGAGATACAGCACCTGTTTCTGCTTCTAGAAAGAAAGCCTTTTATTTTATTACAAGTTGCGGATTCATTAAAAAAAAATTCACTCTGGCATGTGTTAATCACAACATTTACTTTGGAGCAAACTGACTCCCTTTGCTGACAAATTGTCAACCACATGATGGAAAAAAATTAATTCGATTGGATTTTAGGGAATTGGCATGATAACGCTCAGTGAAGGCAGACCTACTAACCCAAAACCGATAATGTCTGTGTGAGTGCTTTTTAATGTCTGCTGCAATTCTTCATCAGTGTCTTCCCTCAGTTTTAAAAAGGGTTTAAAAACTGAGGGAAGACACTAAAACAACACCATCGTGTGTGTGTGTGTGTGTGTGTGCGCGCGCCCAGGCATGAGGATTTTTTTCCAGGTGTGTATCTGTCAGAAAGGAGAGTGTGTCAAGTGTGCGGAGATGACGCCTCGGGTTGTCACTATGGAGCAGTCACCTGCGGCAGCTGCAAAGTATTCTTCAAGAGGGCCGCTGCAGGTGGGTGCAACACACACACACACACACACACACACACACACAATTACTCACTCACTGATTTTAATTTCTTACACCCACTTGCTCTCTCCTGTAGACAGGGCACAGTGACCCTGACATTATGAGGTCGAGTTATTTGTTATCAGTAAACGCCCACATATCGTTGCTATGAGTGGAAGCCTAGGCATTGTTGAACTCGCACTCCTCATCCCCCAGCACTCTTGTGTGCCTCCAGGTAAGCAGAACCACTTGTGTGCCAGCCGAAACGACTGCACCATCGACAAACTGAGGCGGAAAAACTGCGCGTCATGTCGCTTAAAGAGATGCTTCATGTCGGGAATGAGCCTTAAAGGTGAGCTGCCAGAGATGAGGAAATAATGAGACATAAATAAAGGAAAGTATTTTGCAGTTTTAAAAAAATAGGTCAGCGTGGTCAGATTCCTTACATTTATTAGATTAGAAGCCCTCCAGCTCAATTCCAACAGAATCATCTCTCCAGGTCGCAGGCTGAAGGGAACTGGGCAGGCGAGTAATGGAGAAGAGGAGCAACAGCCAGCCAGCTGGGGACACGGAGAAAAAGAAGGGAGGGCAGCGAAGAAAGATGCAGTCTTGGAGTCCAGAAATGCAGCTCTCAGGGCTCAAGGTGGTATGGATTAGTTGCACAGAGCTCAAATGTCAGGTTTATTCAACGCTAAATTTACTTTTGCCAGAAAAGACTCGATCTTGCCACACTTTCTGCTTCATGTTGTTTTTATCTACATATCTCGAGCAGCTTCCCAGGCCCTGGTTGCGGCCATCCCCCCACCCCTGCACTCCCGCCTGTCCCTGCTCAGCATCCTACAGGCTATTGAGCCTGCTCTGGTCAATGCCGGGCATGATCCTGCCCAGCCAGACAGCCCTATGTCCTTGCTCACCAGCCTGAACGAGCTGGGAGAACGGCAGCTGGTAACTGTGGTCCACTGGGCAAAGGCAATACCAGGTAAACCAATCTGAGCCAAGGTAATTAATTCCAAGTAGCTCTTCCAGAGAATCCGGTAGGGAGCACATTTCCATGGCTGCTTCCATTTTGGTTTCTAGTCAAACATACCACTTGCATTCCTTGTTAAGCAAAACCCTGAAAGATCAGACTTGTAAACAACTTTGACTAAGAGAGTGGATGGTAAATGAGCAGTTTGAGAAGAAATAAGCGTAATTCAATCAAAAATTACATTAGAATTCCCTGCGGTTTGGATGAGCAGTACCACTGTTAGGAAATGTATTTAATCTGCCAGCACTGAGCAAGGCCTCAGTATCTAGGTCAAAAGATGAGAGACCTTTCCAGAAGTTTGCGCTGGTTTAGTGTCCATGCAAAACAAACAAAGTTGTTCAAATATTAGCCACTAGAGGGGGATGTTTCCCATTTAAGCAAAAAAGAAAAAATACAGGAAGGCTGAAAATGGCCATCATTGTATCCATGTTTGCCTCAACAGTTATTTAATTGAGCCAAATCAGCTGATTTTTTTTTTAATAATAAAACTGTTAATGCTTAACCCTGAGGAGAGCTTGATAACAGCGTCTTTTGTTAACAGGGTTTCGGGACCTGCATATGGATGACCAGATGTCAGTGATTCAGCTGTCATGGATGGGGGTGATGGTGTTTGCCTTAGGCTGGAGATCCTACACGCTGACTAACAGCTCTATGCTCTACTTTGCTCCAGACCTGGTTTTCAATGAGTGAGTTTCAGCAAATATTCAATTTAACATCAAACAACGAATTCACAAAAAAGGAGACACAAAATCTTTATCAAACTAAGAAATGAGAAATTATCACTGTGGCATGGGGTTTTCTGGAATGCCATGAGACTTCACTTGTCATCGTGAAATGCGATGAAAGGCACGGCGCAACACTTTTCTGGTGTTTTTCGGCAGGAGGAAAACAAACAGCGAATGTCTCTCCGGGCATGCCAGCAAACCCGCCACTTTGCATTTGATAAATGCGGCAGGCAGAGGAAATCGCCTCAAATGCTTTACTCTTTTTCATCATCGCATAACCATTCATCAGTGTCCAACAACTTCCACTCTGACAAGTTTTAATTTACACTCCAACCTCACCCCCTCGGCCCCTTATCAAAATGTTTCTGACACCTCAACTCCAGCCTTTGTCTTTTTCTTTCTTTCCCAAAAGAAACTCCGACAACAAAAAATTGCTGCACATGAGTCCCCCCCCCCCTCCCAGGCTGTTATCAGTAAATTGTTGTGTCAAAAAGAAAGAAGGTATGATTATGTTCGCCAACCCTCAGGGCAGCTCTGAATTGGTCAGTGTTTTGCGTGACATTAGCAAAACATTCATTCTGTCTGTGTTACACCCCTGTCGCTCTATTAGGCTGCTTCTGACCTGCATAGTAATGGATACGCCTGCCCTTGTTGCTGACCCTCATTTTTCAGTGCCTCACTGTCATTCTCTATTTTCCGTTATCCATCTAACTCGTTTTTCTCACCTCTGGTGCCTTTTTTCTCTCCTTTTTTCCCCCCATCATGTTCCCAATAACTACTCCTTTCTACATTTCTCACTACGTGACCCTTCTCCTGCGTCACGCTTTTTCCCCCCTTTTTTCTTTTTTATCCCTCCTCACAGCCAGCGGATGCAAGTGTCCAGCATGTATGAACACTGTGTGAGGATGAAGCTACTATCCCAAAGGCTGTGCATGCTCAAGGTTACCCAGGAGGAGTTCCTCTGCATGAAGGCCCTGGTCCTCCTCAGCATCAGTGAGTCACCCGGGACCATGAGTAATGACGCGAATGTCAACTCAACATGTGAAATACAACTGCAATAGAGTACAGCCATACTTTAGAGAATTGATGGGATGGATAAAGTCTGTGAGAGTTACTGTTGTGTTCTGGCTTTGTGGTCACAGTGCCAGTGCAGGGCCTGAAGAGCCAGAGTTGCTTTGACAAACTGCGGACCTCCTACATCAAGGAGCTAGACCGTTTGGCCAGCCACCACGGAGAGACCACCCGCACGCAGAGACTGTTTCAGCTCACGCAGCTGCTGGACTACCTCCAGTCGGTAATACACACAACCGCATTCCAAAAAATGCACCATGCTGTGACACTGGACATGGATGCACATGTCATTTTTTTTTTAGAGTGAGTGCAAAATAATGCTCCTTCCTCTCACACAAAATGAAAGACACAACACTATACAGGCTTGCAATACAACTGTAAACCTATTTTGAACACACAAGCAAGATTTGTATTGTTTTAAAATTTCACAGCTGGATTAATTCAACCGAGTCTGTTATTCTCTATTAGCTACTGTGTATCTTTGTTTCGGATTATATGATAACCTGGATTTGAGATTTGCTTCCTTGAAACGCCTAATCCATAACAGCCTACCATGATAATTAACAGTTATAAAAGAATAGTGGTGCCGGATGCTGCTGTATTAAAGCCAATAAGATGATTTCCATTTGTAGATGATTTATATGGACTGAAGAATAACCCAGACACAGTAAATGAACAGTCATGTGAAAAATAAAGTTTAAAGAGGCCTTTACTGCTTTGTGAGTAGCTCTGTGAAAGCGTTCATGTGTGTTAACACAATGCCACAGTCTTCCCAGGAGTGGACGTCCCAGCAAATTTTCAAACCTCAGTGAGAATGTTACATGGCAGCACAATTAGAGAAAGACTGAAAAGGTATAGCTTGTTTGGAAGGGGTGCCAGGAGAAAATCTTCTCTCTAAAAAGAACATGGCAGGATAGCTTAATTCGAAAAGGTGCAACTGAATATTTTGCTTCTGAAGATTTATGGAAACAATGTTTTCAACGTCAAAAATTCAACTGGAGATGTTTGGTCATAATGCATAGTACTCATTTGGGCTTGTTTTGCAGCCGGAGGACCTGGACACATTGCAGTGATTGAGTTCAACATGAACTCTTCAGTATACCAAAGCTTTCTAGAGTCAAGCACAGCAACAAATCTGCAACAGAATGGCTCACAAAGAAAATAATCAAGGTGTTGCAAAGGCCCAGCCAAAGTATAGACCTTAACCTGACAGAGATGGTGTGGCAGGACCTAAGCAAGCTGTGCTTAAACAATTGCCTGCAAACCTCAAAGAACTGAAGCAATGCTGCAAAGAACAGAGGGCCAAAATTCCTCCAGAATTATGTGAGAGGCTGATAAAGGTCATACAGAAAATTATTATTTTGAGTTATTGCTGCTTAATGTAGTTTTACAAGCTACCAAATTATGGGCTGTTTTCACATGACTGAATACAGAGGTGGCAAAGGTACAGACTTTCTTTACTTAAGTAGAAGCACAGATACATTTGTTAAAAAAACAGTAAAAGTTGAAGCACTGAAACAACTTTACTCAAGTAAACGTGAAAAAGCATTTTTGGACAAAGGCAACTGAACTTTGCACTATAATAATATAATAAAATAATGTTAGTACATGAGAATACCAATGCTATTGAATCTAGAGTCTAACTTTAAGAAATCCACTCAGTTTCAATCTGTTGTGCAGTGAAAGGGAATTAAAATAATAATAACTTGCAAACATTGTAGAGGGTTACTTTGCCTCCATATCTAAACAGTGAAATGAGAACAGTCAGGGGTTAAAGTGAGATTCAGCAGATCTGTGCAGTGTGTCAGCATAGGACAAAGAATCAGACCTGCTGTAAGTACTATGTCTGTGATCAGCTGACCTGCTGCTCTTTGTAGATTTACACAACTGAATTCAACAAGATGTAAACAGTTTCACAAGCTATCTTCACTGATGAGTATCCCCTACACTGACACTATACTGTTTATACTTTCTACTACACAGTATACATTTGGTATAAAGTTGGAATTCAGTCAATGAATCTAAACATCATCATCTTAACTTCAAATTTATCTCTGTTACACTTGAACCTAACACCGACCATGAGCACCACAGCCACGGTGCAAAAGTCCAACACAAAGCTTTATTCTGGTCGAAACTACCTAATATTTTCATGCAACACAAAATGAGTTTAGCTTAGTTTGTGTTGCAGGACATTTCACAACATAAAAACACATAATTTATCAAAACATATCATATGCAAATCCAATATGTGATTAAAATGAAGCTTTAAATTTGCAGTTTATCAAGCATTACTGAGTAGCCCTTACCTTCAAACCTCTGTTCTTCCTGCCCTGTCTTTCTTATCTTAGCTGATAGAAACGTTGAATTTGAAATTACCACCTTTTAACCACCAGAAAACCAAAAAACATGTCACTTCCTTCCTGCTTTGTCCTCCTCTGCAGCGCTAGCTAGATGCTGTACCGCGTACCGTGAACCTGCACTTCTATCGGTCCACTTTAACCCAGAGTATAAACGCTATAAATTATCATTTTAAAACAAAAGTAACGAGCCTGATTTGAAAATGTAAGGAGTAGAAAGTTCAGATATTTGTTTAAAAATATAGTGAGTAAAAGTAAAAAGTTGCTAGAAAAGGTATTAAGTATAAAAAGTATTTGTACTTCCTTACTTCCAACCTCTGACTAAATTTGACTGCATCTGACTGCTTTTTCTACTCTCACTCAAAAAACTTTTCGCTACAAGCCACATGTACCTATTCACACGCAAAACACTTTAATCTGTGGCCATAATTTTGACTTGACGTCATAAGAGTAGTGTTAAAACTCGAAACAAATGCATAAGCAATAAAAAAGCAGGTTCATAAAATTTACCTTTATATGCGTGACCATGCAGAAGGTTGATTAACGAGTTTCATTATCATTTCTGTCAAACATTTGTGCACATATATACCCAATACCAGCAAAATCAGCAACACCTGAAAAGAATTTTAAAAAGCGCTTTTTATTATATTTTAACAAAATATAGAAAGGTCAAGTTGTGCTGTGACCTTCAGTAAAAAAAAGAAAATGGAAAGATTATGAACCAAAAAAAAGGCATAAAAGTCCAAGTCCAGGCATTTGAGGTAGATTCGAATGAATAATAAAAGGTCTTTAATTTAGTTTAAATTCACCCTAAATAAGACACACGCTGATAGCCATCAGTGTATTTAATATTTCTAGATTTATATTCTGTTTATTTTGTTAATAATATTTTTTCCTTTTTACCTCTAAGCCGTAAAAGACTGATGTGGTATTGTAGGTACGCAGGTCAGTGTTGGGAAGGTTACTTTTAAAATGTATTCCATTACAGAATACAGAATACATGTCCCAAAATGTATTCTGTAACGTATTCCGTTACGTTACTCAATGAGAGTAACGTATTCTGAATACTTTGGATTACTTAATATATTATCATGCTGTTTACAACTACATGAATGTACTATTGCTGTGATTTATTACTGTTACTGAAGGTCCGCGGCTCCGAACCGTAGTAAAGGGACCTCTGGCTAATACGGTGGGTTCTGTGTCGGGCTCGTAGCCGAAAAATAGCTTTACTTTGTTGTCTGGGTCAACTTTGCTAGCGAGAGACAGAGAGAGGCGTTGAAAGGCTGCTCCAACTGAACTTATTGTTTTTGGAGGAAAACACGAACACGGTGTACAGTCGAGTCTTAATAGCTTACTTACAACTGGGCTCGTCAGGCACTCGTCTTGGCTGCAGTGGTTATTATTATATTTGCATGCTTCCAGCTCCCGTTTTTGCTTGATGACAGCTCGTACTTTTCCTTTTTCTCCCTCCCTCGCTCACAGACACATAGCGGGTATGGCAGTCCATTCTCCCTGCAGCACGGACTACACTGCCTATGATGCTATATCCTTTAGAGCTATACCTGCAGCATTCTGCCTATTAGCTTAGCACAACAACAGCAGGCGCTCTCTCACCCAGGAAACACGCAGAGAAAGAGCGTCACCCTGTAACCATGGCAACCGTAACGCTGCCGCCTAGAACAACAGAACGTAGCTGTCAAACAAAACCCAGACAGTCCTGACCCGCCACAGTATGAAACAGGGAAATACCGCCATGTAATCCATTTATTTCAACAAAGTAACTGTATTCTAAATATAACCTTTTTAAACGGTAACTGTAATGGAATACAGTTACTCATATTTTGTATTTTAAATACGTAACGGCGGTACATGTATCTACTTAAAAACACATGTAGTTTTCCTGTTACGACTTCTCAATGTGCATTTTTTGCATTTTTATTTTCTTTTTATTTGGTGAACTTTCTTTTGTTGTTGTAATACACACTAATCACTCATCTCATCCTTACTGAGGTTTAGGAGGGGAAAGTGTGTTGATGTAGATGTGCAACCACTAGGGGGTGTAAATGCACTACTTTTAACCCTTTTAAGGATTTTTTTTTTCTTTTTGTACTTTTATCTCAATGATGAGAACAATTAGCTGTCAAAGGAAAAACCCCTTATATCATTATATGAGTATGACCAGAAGAGTTAAAGCGCTATGTGGAGAGGAGCCACAACAGTTTGAGCCTCCTGTCTTTCACTGTAGGATTTACCTTTAAATGCTCGGCTTTGTGGCTTTTGAGCTGGAGGGCAGCCAGAGATTGTCTGGAAGGGCCCTTTAGGAAGAAGATCAGAGTTGATGAGGACTCCTTCAGCTTTGCCCTGTCTGTGGAGCTTAGTGTCACAATAAGTGTTATCTCCTAAAACCGCCTCTTAAGCTGTGCCATGAAAGTCTCGTTTGTTTTTGTTCATTCGTATTATTATTTGGGCATTTTTAGTCTTTATTATACAGGGACAATAGACAGCATCTACATGTTTTCCACATTACATATTTATTTATCTCTTTGTTTCTAATAACCCCACCACATGTATGTATCATGTTTTTGTCTCTTGACTTAGGTTGTGAGGAAATTACACCAGTTCACCTACGATCTGTTCATCCAAGCTCAGTCCATGCAAATGCATGTCAGCTTCCCAGAGATGATCTCGGAGATTGTGAGCGTCCACGTGCCCAAAATGCTCTCTGGGATGGTCAAGCCCATCCTTTTCCACAACACGGCCTAGTGAGTGAGAGTCTCCAAGACTGTCTTTTCATCAGCCACACCGACCGGAAAGAGTTCTCAATGATTTTTACGCTTCTGTCCTGAGAGTATGGTGCAGTCAAGGTGTAAGCAGGTGCTAACAGAAGGGCAGACAGCACATTCTTCCAGTCTAATGTAGTCTGATTTCATCTTCTCACTTCTTCTTCTTATTGCCTGTTTGAATGTATCCCGCACATACACAAATGCTTTTTGGGGGCTGATTAAAATACTTGCATGCATTTCTGTCCACATACTAACAGTGAACCTCATAGCATGTGAATTTCTTCGGCTCTTCATGTGGATAATCACAAACTCTTCTGGGGCCTGCGGTGCAGGGGGACAAGTTTGAAGGCAGCACATCCCCGTAGCTTGTCTGTGTGCATTAGCATGATATTTTGAACTAGCTTTTTTTCACAATGAATGTTACTGTGTGCACCTGAGATGAAAAAAGAATAAATCAGTGACTGACAGTTAATAAGCGGTTGTGACGTTCATGCTTGGAAGCAAAGCTATCTCGCCCGGAGGCATATAAAAACATTTTTTGACAGCTGTCATCATCTATTTAAAAAAAATATCGGACTATTAGATTTCTATTTTGTCAAAATGAAAGCACTTTCAAGGTGCGACTGCAGCGTCACCAATTTCAAATGTATATTTATCCATTTTTGATGCCAAAAAGGTCACAGCAGTCACAGTGAAGGACGTAATTGGACAAAATGACTTCATTAGTCGATAAACACCACGGGTGACTTTATTTTTTTTTTTTTTATCAGGAAAAAAAAAAGGTTTTTCAGTGCCAAATATTATTAAAGTAAAGTTTATTCACAGTGGACGTTTCATACTGTTGTAACTTTTCTACAGTTTCCTAAAGTGTTCTTTGCAAATGCTTTGTTGTGTATTACCATGTAATCCTCGTAGCTTATGACAGTTTTTGCTAAAGGTCTAGCCAAGAACCCGCTCTATTGTTGCAACATTTACAGCTTGACATGTAATAAAACAAAATAAAGCCAAAGTCTGAGTGCCTACCTGCTGGGTTTTTCTTTTTTGCTAATCTCATTGTCTTGATGATTATACGGGTGAATATTCCAGTTTTTCCCCTCCGCCTCATTCAATTCAAGCCCGCGAGGAGTTTAACTGGCTGAGCAGGGCGAAGGAAACATCAGGCAGACATTTCTACTACTGCATTACCCACAGTCGGGATTATCACACATTCTCCATCCAGTCAACTAATACATTACAGCAGAACACGGCACAGAGCTGGATATTTAATAGCAGGCCTGGAGGATTTCTTTCATCAGTTGAGCCTGTCTGCCAATCAGTAACTCCAGCCTTTCGCTACCATCTAGTGGCGGCTGCGATAACCTGCACCAGTGAAATGAAACTTGGCAGTTGTGTAGTAGCACAACATCTGTTGGAACCATTGACATTTGCTTCGTAATGTAATTGGACACGGGTTCACTCAATGTTTGAGTGAGGTTACCATTAAATAGACCGAGGCACGAGAGTGGACTTGAGTGCATTAAAGGGTAACAGCAACTAAAGGCTGCATGAAAAGCATGATTAAGGATTGAAAAACTTAATATAAATGTTGAGTTTAGGACCTTCACATTTAACCAGGCTGTGATGTTGAAATCACTGATTTAAAAAAATGTTTTTCTTTCCTTTTCCAGAGAAAGACTCAGGTATGAGACACTATAAACAGTATATATAAAGCATTTACATAACGTCTGTAAGTCTAGATAAACAATGAGATTACTTTAAGAGCTGGCTCGTTTTAGTTACGTGGTACATTTGAAAGCATCATCCATAAAAACGAGCTGTCTGGGTAACCTCTGCCGCCATTTTTAGTCCCATTTCCTGAACCACCTCTTTCAGCAAGTATTTGTCCCTCTCATAAATGAATCGGAGCTGAACGAAGTCGGGATTGAAAGACACGCTGAAATATCACTTATTTCTAAATACGTCCCTTGCTCGGCGTGCCCCTGTGGCTTCCCTTGAAGGGAATTGCATCTGGTAGGTTTGCAATGATCAAAAATGTATGCGCTGAAGTCGACATTTGAACTTAGTTTGGATTCCATTTGATTTTTTGTGTTTCTCCGAGTCTGTTCCGCATCAATATTACATGTCTGCTCTGCGAGAGGAGGGGATTTTTTTTCCGACGACCACAGAAAGCGCAGTGACTCTGACCACAAACAACAAAAGTTAAAACTATTTCCTTATGTGTAGAAGATGGAAAGATTAACACGAGGAAAGACAAAAAGGGCGCCCAATTAAAAGAGAAAGGGCGCGCCGAGCTTGACCCCAAAGTAACTGAACACCCACAATACCAGAGTGGTGGGGAAACGCGCTTTGCGCTTGGTACAATACTTTCTTTGCCAGAGCTTATATAAAACTCAAGCGATAATGTCTTTAACACCAGGTTACTGCAACTCAACTGCTACGGTGACCGGAAACCAATTAGATTGTGGAGGTGGTAAGATGACACCCCTGAATGGGGTGTTTCAGTGGCCTATCTAATGGAGGGTGATTCCTACCCAAGCACCAGTCCATTAACAACCAATTAACTTCCTATTAATATTTTACCAGACAGGGCCTCTCATCCTGACATGTTTTTAAGGAGCTTTTCCCAGGAGTGTTTGAACATGAGCAGCTTTTAGCGCAGCATAAAGAGGCCTGTGTAATGGGCTGGAGGAAGAGGAGTGGCAACCTGATAGCACTGAGAGCAGAGGAGGGGAGAGAGGAGAGGAGACAGACTTCTGCAGCTGGTCTGCCCCGAGCCGAGCCAAGCCTGAGCAGGGCCAAACGTACAGAGAGGGTGTAGAGGGGGGTTGCAGTGATAGGAAATCCACGAATTTTGAGACTGTGACACCACATCAGACATGATGAGTAATGATCTTGAGCGTAAGCGTGTTTTAACGGTTAAAGATGTCAGCGATGAGCGTTTTTGCTGTTTGGTCAAAAAAGAAGAGAAGGGGGGAAAAGGCTGAGTAGCAGTTTTGCTTCCAGGACCATAAGTGCTTCTCACCATCACGGGGTTCATCGTAAAATAAGTCTTAAAGAGCAACATTCCTACTACCGATCAGCCCTAAACTTGCTTTATGCTGCGTAACGCTGGTTTTTGTGGACATTTCAAACTAGTTCATGGAAACTCCCTGCCTTCAGAGAAGAGGAAAGCGAGAGAGAGAGAGAGAAAGGCCATTATGACTATAGCCTGCAGCTACTCCCAACGGATAAGGCATTTGTCTTCACTTGAAAGTATGATTTATTTTTCCAGCAGTCAGAAGGGTTATGTTTGTCACCGCGCACTGAAAGGACTTTTGGAAATAGCAGCAGAAATGGGGAAAAAATAATGTCTGCTGGTTTTCTAATGTAGTCTTGATGTTTTCTAAAATGCTTCTCCCTTCTATGGTTACATCGCCTGTGATCGCTTTCAGTCTTCATTAACTTTAGTTAATCATACTGAACCTCGCGTCTAATTTATCAGAGGGAGCGTTTAGTGTGTGTGAGCTGATGATTAAGAGAAAGAGGGATATGTGGGAAGGGGGGCGGAGGCGACGTGGTTGTATCAGGTTCCTCCACTGGGTGTAGATGTGGTCTTAGATTTCTCTCCGGGCTGCTGATTAGCCGTGCGTACGTGTTTGCGTGCGCGCGTGCTCAAGTGTGAGCGCGCGAGCCGGGAGTTGCACCGGAGGAGGAGACGAGAGGAACTTCGGCTTTAATTTCCCCCAGCTCCAGATATTACACCCCCGCGCGCTCCTGTTTTTATTGGAACGGAGACCAAAAAACACCAAGTGTTTATGATGCATTAAAACATGGCGGGGAACTTGAGTGTGGAATTGTAAATCTATACGTTTGGCCCCGTCTCTCCAAAGCGAGCTTAATTCTTTTATCGAGGATTTTGGCGTGTTTTACAAAGACTGATGATTGTAGTGCTCCGTGAAATCATGTTTATCATCTTAATGTGGAGGACAGAGGTGAGAGAAGCAAATGGAGGCAGAACTTTGGAAATAAAATGGGTTGTGGTTGAAGCACAGAAGGAGAGAATTATTCTGCATTCCCCTAATGGACATTTGAACAAACAGATAGGTGAGGAGACCGCATTACATTCTATTAAGACCACTTTTGTTGTCAGTGAACTGTTAATGATGTACAAAGGGAGTTTTGCACCTCTCTCCAGGACACTGCGAGCTTTGTGTTTCTCATTATTCTCAGGAAAACGCCAACAGCTTTTATACCTGGAGACACATTAGCTGGCTCTAATTAGAGTAAATATTCTTCTGGTATAACAGCGGTATTGCCTCACCAATCCGGCAGCGATTAGCTCTGTGTTTTTCTGCAGGGCTGCTTATTCATTCCCGGCCCCTCTCCATCTCTCATTCTTTTTTTCTGTCTTGATCATTGCTTTCGCCTCTTCCTCACTCTTTCCCTCTCCGCACTCAATTTACGTCTCGTCTCTCTCCGCCGCTCTCTCTATCTCTCCCTCCCTCCATCCTCACAGCAGGCATGTAGCACCGCTAGCTGTGACAGAATCACACTGCCTGCCCATGCTCCACACACCTCCCAAGTTCATTCATATCTGTACACACAGGCCATCTCTTGTAGGCCCTCATACCGCCTATGTCCCAGCCAAATGCAATGTGACAGCGCCGCCAAAGCCCTCATTTAGGGCCATCACAGGACAGATTTCCCCTTCCAAGGCTCCCGTCTGCAGCCTGATAGATGGTACCCCTGCTTTTTTCTTGCGCGTGCATCCTTCAGTGTTGTTATTTTGTGGGCGTGTGTGCTTTTACATCCCTACATTCATCTACGTCTGCACCTGTGTTAGTCTTTGTGTTTGCAGCAGGCCTGACTTAGAACAGCAACGTTTCCCCTGTCAGTAGTGATCGCTGAAACAATGTGTTATAATATTACCGGGCTTTGCTTCCACTTACTCACACGCAGTGTTTTTATATCTAATGCACTCTGCATACGTTGTTCTGATTTCGCGCTTAACTTTCAGAGCGCTGCTCAGTTTTAAGTGCACGCTTCGTGCGAGACCCTCCATTCCTGTGGCGTGCTTATTGGCGCACCCTTGGGGCGGGCACATATCTAGTTGGGGGGGAGGGGGGGATGCTGCAGCACACTTTAGTTGGCGTGCACACTTTCTGGTATCTTGTCTTTTCTTCCCTCTAAATTTTAGACTAAGAGTGGCCGCCCTGGGCATCAGTTCTGTGTCATACTGGGAAAGTCAAAAACAGACACACACACACACTCGTAGATTTCGAATATCTCCATCAGCCCTCAGAGGATCAGATTGTTTTACGGGAAATCATGTCACGGGTCAAATGATTGAATTATTAATGGAAGTGTGGTGCAATAACAATCGGCCCTTGTCTATTATGATTCCAACGTGATATTCACAGGCCCCCTCTCAGCCTGACTTACTATGTTACAATCCAAATCCAATAATGCAGACTCGGCAGAAGAATGTTTCCCCTCCTCCTCCTGCTATTGTTTCATCAGTCGAAGAGCGTCTTTAGTCTGTTGAATCCACAGGCACGAGTATTTCCAAGTCTCTCAAACCATATCGACTGCCGTGCCATGTTTCCAAGGTTAAAGCAATACATTTTCATCAAAGGAGTCATGGTAAAGTAATCCGTGATGTAGGACTCTTTCACAACATGCTGCTCTATGAAAAGTGTATGTTTTTGTGCATACGCTGGGTCTAATACAGTATGAGGGTGCGTAATCTAGCATTCCTTCAAAAAACTCTAATCTTTGTTCCTTTTTGCAGTGCCAAATATGGATTTTGTTTCTGAGCATAGCTGGAAATCAACCAAGCAAATCTAAGGCCTATTCATGATTCACATTATGGAAATGAAGGCAGACAATTTGGTATTCCCACATTTGCATATGTAAAGATCCACACTCTGAGAGGTACAAGTATTTTAACTTAATTTGAAGCACAAGAGATTCAATTGGAAGCAATATGTTGGTTTTATGATGTTTTGAGAGGGGCTCAGTGCAAGTAGAAGCACTTCTTATCATTTTCCCTCGGGCCTGCTTCTCACACAGAGCCGGTATGGAAATGCATGTTCATGTAGGGAAAAGGGGAGGGGGGGGGATGGTGATGGATTCTTGACCTCGACTCAGGAGGATTTCTCGGGTCTGTTTTGAGAATGACCGTAAAGCAACACGGGGGAAAGAGACGTTAGGTCAACCATTTCGCATTTATTATCTGCTGGTGCCAGAAAACACAACTCTTTTAGACATCCTAAACATAGCACACTGGACACATGGGCTGACAACTTCACTTAGGCAAAAGAAATCAAGCAGGCTTGTTAATGCAGCTGTTGAAAACAGTCCCATTAGGAGCAGTCACTCCTATGCTTTGTTTTTTAATCATTTGTACTTGCCTTTTCATCGTCTCTCCCTACTGGGTATGGCTGTGGGTTTTGTGTTTTTTTTTTAATTTTTAAAAAAGAGAGAAATGAAACATGTTCCCAAACATTTAATGAAGGCATCTCTCTTCCTCTTATGGCTCGAAAAAGGATATCACAGAGAATAATAGAAGAAAAGAAAAAGAAAAGTTGTAATAGGTTTCTTGGTTTCATGTTCCCCAACAAAGGCGCAGGCATGTCTAGCTTAATCAAGCTCGTTTGTGTCATTATGCATTCTCATTACAGCTTAACAGAAGTTTCCCATCTGGAGAAGCAATGTCGCTGTTTACAGTCCTCTCTTCCTCCCTTCTCCTCCCATTTCAAACCCCATAGACATTCTCCGAGGCCTAAATGAGCTTGAAGACAAAAAGAGCACTGTGTAGCGTTACACGGTTCTGTGTAGAAATGAGCTTTTTCCCTCATTATGCTCCTCATTTTATGGGAATAGAAAACAAAAGAAGACATATGTAATTACAGCATGAGCAAAGCATAAACATGCCACATACAATGAGGCTACGCTCTCGGCAGCAGGCTAATTGTAACTTTGCCCTTCTCCTTCAGTGCCTGAGTTATGCGATCGCTCACTTCGAGACCCAAAAAACACGCATATGTGCTCCTAAACACGCACGTACGCACCCATGCTGTGCGTGTGCGCCCGACCGAGCTTCACTTTCAGTTTCTCAAAAACGGGGACAATTCCCAAGGTTGTTTATGGTCTTTATTGCTTTATAGAGAGAGGCACGTGGCTTTAATGAGGGTAAGTGACACTGCAGCTATTTTGTCAAGCACATGATAGTCATATAGTTATATCTTCTGCACTTTGCTCAAATAAAATTTTGTTTTTTTAAAAAAAGATTCTGAAGCAAGCAGCGTTTTTTTTTTTTTTTTTTAAAATGCAAACAGCGTTTGAGATTGCGACAGGTCATGTGTTAAAACTACTGTAAAGAACTTGCCAGTCACAGCCTTAAAGTCTCCTCAGGCAGTTAAAACCACAACACTACAACCATGAATGGCATCCCAGCCTTGGTCCACACACACATCATTCCACACATTACTCCCTTCAGCTCCCCTTTTGATGTGTCAGAGAGAGAACTAGCCACTGTTCCACTGTTTTTTTATTGCTCACACAGCAATGTGCGTGTACATATATGACTCTGTGTGCGTGTGTGTGTGTGTGTGTGTGTGTGAGAGCAGCAAAGTGTTTGCTCTTCAAAGGCAGCAAAGGGGTGTGCTACTTAAGGCCTATTAAACCTGGAGCTCTGTTCATTGTGGCTGGGAGAGAGAGCACTGCATGCTGAGGCAGACAAAACGGCAAAGGCGTACCTTTGAACTGGAATCATGTGGGAGCTCACATTTTCACAAGTGCTGCAGAACAGAAAACAATGTTTTGGAGAGTACCCTGATATATATATATGTGTGTGTGTGTGTGTGTATGTGTGTGTGTGTGTGTGTGTGTGTGTGTGTTTGTGCTAAGGACCAGCTAACAGAGAATCTGTTATGGCTTTGCCCCTGACGGTGTGATATTACAAGCTTGCAGTACATAATCCAACATACTGCAACTTATTAAAATATGACCATAGCAGCTCCCTGAGGCTACATAAACCGTCTCTCTCCCTCTCTCTCTCACACACACACACATACACACACACACACACACACACACACTCACACTGGTATACATTCCTGTGGCACACATGGGAACGCACTGTCCATACTTCTGTCTCACTCTCTTTCTCTAATAGCACATTCTGTAGACCCAAGCTGCACTGTGGCTCAGCGGCTGTTAGCACTGTTACCTCACAGCACGCCAGTCCTGGGTTTGAACCTGGGTTTGAACCTGGGGGCTCCATTTCCGCCATAATTAAGCCAAAATCAATATTTTCTCTGTATTTGCTTAACTAAGGCTCTGGCTTACAGCTGGAGTTTTGGCACTTCGTGGTGGTTGCCTGTTGCTCCTTAAACTCTTTTTTGAATAATCTTTATTTTGTTATAAATAATTTACAGAAAAGAGGCACAAAAAGTACAAATATGACGGTGGGAGTTATATAAACAGACAATCATTTAACAGCATGCAAACTATTGTTCTTGGGAACACTTGTCAAATGTCAAATAGTATAAAGCTGTCCTTTATAAAGTGATGCTAATACATTTTTCATACAAAAACATCATCATATCAGTCCAGAAAATCCTTGTCATGGGCTGGGTCTGTGACCCAGCATTTTGAGTTCATGATATATTGTGTCATGTTTGTGGTTGATGCTGTCATGCCTGTCTTGTCATGTTTTTCTGTTTATTTTGAAAGTCCGGTTTTCATGTCATTGTGTTTGAGTTTACATTTTCTGTGCATCGTTATGTTCATCCTTGTCAGCTGTTTCCTCATGTGTCTCGACTTCCCCTGATCACCTCATGTGTGTATTTAAGTTCTCTGTTTTCTATGTTTCGTTGTCAGGTCATCTGTTTGCATCCGCATAGTGTTTCGTCATAGGTTACTCAGTGTTCATAGTTTGTCATAGCATTTTCACTGAGTTTCTTAGTCCTTTAGTTTTTTGAGTGTTCACAGTTTTCCTAGCTTCATGCTTTTTCATGTACCAACATCCAAATAAAGGATCGTCTTCTGTTCAGCCAGCAACTCCACCTTTCAGTGTCTGCTTCTGGGTCCTGTAAACTAAACTTATCGGCGCACCCCGCCGTGACAATCCTTACATCACTCTGCATTTCATCATTAGTTATTATTAATCTCTGTCTTCCACAGTGTGTCTCTTGTCTGCCCCTCCTTGAGCCTGGTTCTATTGGAGGCTTCTTCCTGTTAAAAGGGAGTTTTTCCTTCCCGCTGTCGCCAAGTGCTTGCTCAAAGAGGTCATTTGATTGTTGTTGTTTTCTCTTTATTATTGTAGGGTCTTTACCTTATAATATAAAGGGCTTTGAGGCTACTTGTTGTGATTTTTGGCTCTGTATAAATAAAACTGAATTGAATTGTGTGGGAGCAGTTGCAGAAGAGAGGCATCACTGCTCACAGTTAGGATGGGTTAAATACATAGAATCAATTTCCCCTAGGGGGATTAATAAGGGAAAAAGATCCAGGCATGAGCACACACTTTTATTTAAAACTGAATTTGAGTTCACATCCCGCCATGGGAAGATAAATGTCGCCAACAAATCAATACTCTGATGGAGTTTCGTACTTTCATTACACACCTCTTGCTGCAGCTAATTGTCCCACAAGGTGAAGAAAGGCATGCCTCAGGAAGAGCATACCAGTGTATATGTTACTCAATATCACTGGATACAGCTGATAAGCATATCAGACACAGCTCTCTCTGTCAGGAAGCAGGAAGGAAGTGAGTCAGACGCACCGAGTCTGATCTGTACCACAGACTGCAGTTTATGTATAGGGAATCTAAAAAACAGAGTGAAAGAATTATCATAACCTGCAGGGTGGTTTGTGCAAAGCAAAGTTTGGCTGGATTGATTTCCAAAACTCATTCCAAATAACAAGAAGCGAGTTGAGCGCAAGGGCTGCAGTAATGATAGATATGCCCGTATTGGATTCTTTTATAGAGTGGGAGTGGAGCACTATTGTTAGATCATAATTCAGACAACCTGCTTCTTTCAACTATGGTGGATGAGTCTCCCAGGAGGGTACTGTTGTAGTCATCTGCATTATGTGTGTGCTTGCATGCTCACACATAATGCATCCACATCCACCTAGACACGCACATGCACACACACATTCTGTGGGCTCATACAATTTTGGTGTTCGTGCAGTCCCCAGGGCGCTGAGCAGGACAGGAGATTTATGTTCTCTGTCGTCCAGACACGGTTCTCCCGGCTAGCTCCCCACTCATTAGAGCTCCTACATGGTCATACGTGTTACTCTAACAAGCTGAATAAAGCCTCCCTCCAAAGCCTGATGGATTTGATGGGTGGAGTGAGTTCTCCTTGTTGCAAGAACCCCGAAGGAGACGTCACAATACACGAAGCAGCGCAGCAACAACTTATCTACATAGAAGCGGGGGGGGGGGGGGGGGGGGGGGGTGGGGGACTACGGTGTTGTTCAGCCATCCATCATGGTTATACACATTTATTAGGACTTAGTTTAATGATCCCTCCGTGGACATGGAGATGCACTTAAATTAAAATGTTTGGTTTGCGCTGTGTTGTGTGTAAAACTGAGGCGAGGAGGCCTGTTATCACCGCTACGACTGCAAGTGAAGCCATAGAGCGTGTTTGCTAATCTCTATAGTTACCAGATATGAAATGAGTGTTGTACTCATTCACTCCCGGTTACAGAGACTGGAGTAAACATGAAGGCCAAATGAACAAACAGATGAGTTGTTTGTGAACTGCTCTGCTCACAGGGTTTATCAGTATTGTTTCTAATCCGCCTGATAATGAATCCAGAGTCTATTTTGCAACCCGTGCCTGACTGGTCATGGTATGTGCACGTGTCTTTGTGTCTCTGTGTGTGTGTTGATTACAGCAGAGCTACTGATGTATTTTCCAATGAGAGCTGTTCGCATTGGTGGAATTGACTGCAACGTAAAAAGAGCTGTGCTTTGTTATAAATTTAATTTCTTGTGAAAGCTCGGGCAATAAGCGGTAATATTGCTGCCAATGAAGCTCATTTCGTCTAAGTCTGCACCCTGGGATTTAATCAAAAATCCTTTAGCTGTTTGCTTACAAGTGTTGAGATCAGGCTCTCCACTACAGAGGAATACATTATAATGATTTCTGTATGGGAGATATATTGGATGTTCTCATGCTAACTGCTGAGGCTCGGATCAGGAAAATGACTGACCAAGCCACAGTTAATAATCTCCCACTGGACTAGTTTTTTCTTCTCTTTTTACAGCCAAGGCAACAAAGTTGCACACAGGTGAAGGTTGCAATGAAGCAGCCATTAGTTGGTAAAGCGAGATGGGAGACAACCAGCCAAGCATTATTTACAACTTAGTTGGCGTAAGACGGGCTGAAGAGATGCCCCTACATGCTCCACACGGCCCATATTTCACACACAGCTATCAAGAAGTGGCAAATAAAATGTCTGCAGTCAAATTTTACAGACCAGTAAAGTGTAACTTAATAAAGGCGGTGAAATGCGTGGTGCATTGACTGCCTGTGCAACAACATAGTGATTCCAGAATGATGGAGGATGCCATTAACAGCATCATTAATGAGCCAACTCAATGCCTTTGTAATCAAATGAATCCATTCAACGGCCTAACTTATTCAAACAAACAGCAGGGAGTGAAAAGAGCGGTGATAGCACAGCCACAGCCGGCAGTGCGTTCCTCCCAAGCCTTTCCTGATTAATCGCGCTAGAATTTTTGCACGCTGGGTCATTCACCTCAGCAGTTCTGGCACTGAGAAGGAGTTGGATGGCTCTTGGAAAAAGCGCTGTTTATCATCGCACCAAGAGCAGGCTTTTTTTTTTAATGTAGCACAAGTCAATTCATTCATCGTAAAAGTGTTTGAGTTGGCATGCGGCGCAGGTTTTTAAAAAGATATTTAGTGATCTGGGGAGAGTTTCACTTTTCTAACGCAACATCCAAAGTAAACCTTTTTCACTTCCAATGATAGTGGATCAGCGCGGCACAGACAGAGAGCCGTGCCATTGTAAATTAATCAGGTTTGTGGAGGAGAAAGAGGAAGAAAGCATTCCTCAAATGAGACAAACCCCAGCCCCAGCTTGATGCCGGCAAACCCTGGCTGTGTGATATGGCCATCTTGCATTCTAGAGCCAAGGCAAATTTAGAGCTGATAAAGTTGGCCAGGTCTGTTACAGAGAACCTCTGCATTATCACAGCTCCGGCCAATTATCTGTACAGATTCCTCCACTTGTGCGCTTGTCTATCACTCCAGGGGCACAGTGAGAGCCAATAAGTATGTAGGAGTATTTTTCTTTTAGGGAAATAACATTAAAGTCAAGTTGTGTCTTGGCTGTGTGACTGGGATTCCACCACTGAGTCACTGTCAGATTTGTGCCTTTTTTTCACCTCACTGGGGAATAAAATAAGGGAGACTGTTGTGTATGCAGTCTCTGTACAAGCTGCTCTGTCTGGGGGGACACCAAGCCAGCCTGGCTGCCCCTTCATGGAGACAGTGCTGGGTTTAATTATTCCCAGCTGTGCCTCATCTCCCTCCCCAGCTGGGCTCTGTGTCCCAGTGTCCTCTGCAAGTATGCCACCTTCAGCGAAGTCAAGGTGAGACACAAAGATGAGTGTACCCACACACAGAGCCGGTGCTGGGGCTCATTCAAATCCACACAGAGAGAATCTCCCCTGCATAGAAGAAGAGAGACAAAGTAGCATGAATTCCATTTGGGACAAAGGTTTAATTTAGTCAGCTTGCAGAAGCTGGCACTGTTCTGCAGGCTCAGTCAATTTGAATTATAAAAACCCAGTTTCACATCAAATTGCACTTAGAGGAGTGTTATGTCAATATAAACAAGTGTGGCCAAAGTTATACCAGATGAACTAAAATAATATTTGGAGGTTTGTGTAAATTCCTCTGCAGTCAGTGACTGCCTGGAGTCTTTGACCCAAAGACATCTGCAGATCCTTTCAATCCACCTTCTCTACTGCACACACATTTTCAGCTTTTGCTTTTTTTGTGGGCGCTCTCCACCTTTAGTCTGCTCCAAGAAAGTGGAATGCAGCTCAATCAGATTGAGATCAGCAGACGAGGATTTCCCGCCTACACGTTTAAGGCCGATTCCGTTGTGTGCTTCAGAATTGTTGTCCTGCTGAATTGTGAAATGTCAAATATGTTTTGATGCGTTTGGCTCAACCTGAGCGCACAGAAATCCCCCTGCAAACCTCTGCATTTATCCTGCTGCTTGCAGCGTCAGTGAAATCATCAACGAATACCAGCGTACCGGCGCTAGTGGCAGCCGTAATGATGACAGGGGTGCTTTAATCATGTCGCTGTTCTTTTTCATCCGCCTGACAGAGGTGAAGTTTTGTTTCATCAGACCAAAGAACTTTGTTCCACAACACTGCCTCACTTTTGTACATTTTTGTGAACTGATGCTTGGCCTATCTGTTTCTGAGTCTTGCCAGATGTTGCATGCCTTCATCCTGGAGACCATCGAGGACTTGTGCAGCCATAAATGGGTTTTTTTTCTGCACTATTCAAATGGGTTGCCATTTTCAAGTTTCTTGTGTGCACAGACTTTTTTTTTTAGAAGGAAACCAACTGTTGATTTTACCTTTGATATCTCTCTCTGACAGATTCTGCCATGTTATCTCATCTTACTCACGCTCTCTCTCTCTGAGCCACTTCAGAGCTCTTTTATGCATGAAGGAAACTTTGAATAAACACACACCTGGCTCAAAGGGATATTGTGGCAGTTTCCAATTACTTTTGAATCTTGCCGTCTGGGCACCGTGTGGTTAAAATAGCTATATCTCCCACACAGTTTTTTTTTCATCACTGACACAAACCCACTCAAATTAATGCTGAAATTATTTCATTTCAAATTAAATATACAGAATCTCAGGGAGAAGGACGTGACAAGTGGAACTATCCAAAAAACCTGTATGTTTTTGTGCTTTAATTCAATTCAGTTTCATTTATATAACACAAAATCGCAACAACAGTCACCTCAAGTTGCCTTATACTGCATGGCCCTATCTAGGTCCTATAAGACCCTACAATACTGCAGAGAAAAGCCCAACAATCAAACGAACTCCAATGAACAAGCAGTTGGCAACAGTGGGTTTAAACTCCCTTTAAACAGGAAGAAACTTCCAGCAGCAGCCATCTGCCACAACCAACCAGCTAAAGTTGAGGAGACTAGATTGCATTACTACAAAAACACAAGTGAGAGTATGTCAGGATAAAATGCTGTCGTTTTTTATCAGAGAAACCATTTCCATGGGTATGTCTCCATCTTTTTAATAAGAGTCAGAAACACCAAGAGTACCAAAAACATGGTCAGTTATCTCATCCAGGTGTCCTTTACCGGTCCTTTTTGCAGCCTGTTGCCACGGTACCAAAGTTTTTAAAATAAAGGTTGAATTAAATTTGGTCTACTTTAAATAGCTCGCCTAGTATTAATGCTGTAAAACTGAGTATTTGGATTTCACAGAGTTGGATAAATAGAAGGAAAAACAGGCTGATCATACCCCCACCCTCACCCATATCTGACTTGTATTAATCTAGAGCTCTACCTCATATTGGGAAATCCCATAATCATCCAAAAAGAAAATTGAATTAGCAGTGTTTTCAAGGATCTCAGTCTCAGAACATGAAGTATTTTTTTGCTAAACCAGCATGTTACAGAGTTTCTCTTGTTTCCGTGAACGTGGCCTGTGCGGAAGGACAGCGACGCATTAATCATGCACACTTTCGCGTAAAACAGATGTGATGTGCTGAGATAACAGAGCAGCGATGCCGCATACTGTTTTCAGAATGAGACAAATGCTTATGAAAGCTGTCCCTGCGTGAAGCTTTTGCGTGACCACCACTCTGGCAGTTTTGATTGAATCCCAATCTGACTGAGTTTGACTTGGTCCATCTGTGCAACTGTCCTTGGCCTTGGTTTAGGGTTTTGGGGTAGAAGGGAGGGGTGTAGAGTTATCACACTGAGAGGCTGTTAGGGTCATTACAACCCTCTGCTTCGATATTTCAATTTTTTTCCCTTTTTTTTGATGGGAGCCAAATGTTGTGCTGGAATCCCTGTGTCTGTCTGTCTTTGTTCCTGTCTCTCACCATCCTGTCCAGGGCTATGCCAGCACAGCTGTGAGCGGCAGCGTGTAATAAAAGTCTAATGCGAGCAGCTGCTGGGGGTTTAAACTGTAATGAGATGGTGTGTGAGATTACCACACTTCGCTAGTCGCTGAGAGAAAGCCTGGCACCCCTACAACACTGTCCCCCCCAATGGTACAATTACACTTTAGATATGGCTAATAGAATATCCACACAACGCCTGTAAGCAAGATGCATAATGAGCTTTAGCTCTGCCTCTTCTCCTTCTTTTTTATCTGTCTCTCCATCTCCCTCACTCTCTCTCTCTTATGCCCACAGCTGCACAGAACGTACACCCCCAAGGAGCTGCTGTAAACTGTGAAGGGCTGATGTAGGAAACAGAGACAGTGTTTTTGAAATCAAAGGCACGCCTAGTCAGAACATTCCCACAGAGGGGGACAGTTTTTTTCTCCCCCTTTTTTCTCTTTTCTTTTTTTTTCCAGGGTCTGATCGCTGGAAACACAGTTTGCCTTCTTACATCAAGCCAACAAATAATTCAGGCCTCAAGTCATGAATAGTTGAAAGCCCTGTGTCAACTTCATTAGTCATCACGGGGGAGTTGGTGGTGGAGGATGTATGCATACCCACATGGTGCCCATGCATTGAATGGCAGGGTTACAATAGAAAGGAGGCTTGCTTTAGGTCTGCTGTGGAGCCTTTGTTACGAGCTACTTTATTATGCAAAAACCTTTTTCCCCACTTCTCTGTTATTGTCTTGCTTATTTTTCTCTTCTCTTCTCTTCTCTTCTCTTCTCCTTCTGTGTCATCCTATTATTAGAGCTCTCTATCTCGGGCTTGATTCGATGAATGTAGGAACATAAAAGTCCTTGTTATGATTCCCGCACCTCTTCTGAGTCTCTCTGTAATGAAAGTTCAGGGTGTCTGGGTGTGAGGCGTACGTACCTGTCATAGCGGTGCTGCGATAATAGGCCCATTGGTGCCACTGCCTCATCGTGGCAGATGAGGAACTCCTCTGAATGCATGCTGCTATTCATTACCTCATGCAGAAAGGCTAAACTCCAGATTCACAGCTCTGTAGGGCTGGATATTGTGAACGTGACCCCGGGGAGCAGAGCAGCGGAATTTCAATACGCCACTCGGCCAGTATTATTCCACACCTGAATGCAGAGCCTTCCAGACAATTAGCGGAGAATTATAGCAGGGGAGACGTTGGGTAATTTACAGAGTCCGTCTCGCCTCTGCCCCAGCCTTGGCCTTGCCATCCGTGCAAGGATATTACACATTTTGCACAGCGGGGAGATTGCAAAGTCACTGGCAGGAGAAAGAAAACGGATGCTCTCAGAGTACTTAAATGGGAGCAAACTCCATTTCTACAGGTATTTACGAGATGTCGAGTGAGGCGGCTCCTGCCTTTCAAAATCTTAAACATTACTGTGAGAAGTGTGCACATCAAGCCTAATGTCTGACTCCTTTTTTTCCCTCCTCCAGCTGCACTCATACGTCTACATTCCCTGCAGGTACGGCTGTGAGGCTTTACGTGCAGCAAATGGCCTGTAACTGTTGCCAACTGTAACTGTTTTATCAATCCAGCGCAGACGAGCTCCATCCCATTATAAATGCAAAGGATGATCAAGTCATTAAAGTAATGTTTGAGCCTGGACCGTGGATATGCAGCCTTATCGCCGTATTCCACCGTCCCTTTCATTAGCCCACCTCGTCTTGTTATTATCATCAGCAGCAGATATCGTCTGCTGCAGATAACGGTTGTCATTTAACCGCGCCGCAGCCCTTGATTAAAGTGCGCCATGAATCCATCTCTTCATCTATACAGAAATTTGGGTGATTATGATACGGCATGAACATAATGGGAAGTTGAGCAGAATCTCCAAACAAATGCTCAAGCGAAAGCATCAGTCAACCTCACTTCTGTTTGCCTTGTCATCTTGTCATGCGACGCCTCGGCTCGCCGCTCGATGTGGAATGCTCCTTGCCACATGAGATCTTCTCAGTATCCCAGCCCTCTCCTTCCAAAACGTGTGTTCCAGCTGTTACCACTCTCCGGAGTTGTGAGGTTATAATGAGCATGGAAGCAGCTGCTTCCTCCTACAGTAGAGGCCCCAGCCTCTCTAATCCTGATCATTAAGAAAGGAAAGGGTGTGTGGAAGCCAGAGCGCGCAGACTTGTGGGCCTCGACACTCCAGGACAGGCTGCGGAGACTTGGGTTACTCGACCATTTTATTAGTCCGCCCAGCAGGTATAGCCCTATTGATCTGCCTGAAGTGGTAAAAAGAACCAACTTATGCAAGGCAGCTGGAGCAGCGACTACAAAGAAGCACTGCCACTATGGTTTCCGCCTATCGTTGTCCAAAAATATTTGCCTCCATTACTCCACGAAGCTGCTTACCCGAGATTAAGACACAGTAGCCTGATATTTCGGTATTCTCCCAGCCTTAACGTCGCCATGCATAAACTCAATCTTACACAGAAAATATCAGATTATGAAATATTTATGTTCTGACCTTTCTCAGTAATGATTTCATGATTTAATTTTCTCTGGCTTTACCTTAAAGTGCTGAGAGAATACAAAACAGACCAACGCACCAGGCACGGGCGGGGGGTGTAAAAAGATGATCTATAGAGACGATGACATTTGCATTCAGCTTGTAAATATCAACAACACTCAGGCAGATTATTCATAGGTTTAGACTTTCCTGTTCCACAAGTGTCTCTCACTAATCCTTCAGACATTGCCAAAGACATCTCTCTCTGTCTTTAATTTCACTCGGATGAAACAGTAGAGTGAGCGAAGTTTAAAACACACCAATACCCAACGCAAAAGCTGGAAATAACATACCGTGGATGCGTCGCCATTAAAGCGAAATATATGCAAGCACACAGCATGGAATGTACCAGTGTAAAGTTAATAGAGTTACATTTAGAATAACAAGCCCGCTCAACCTTGTCATGGTTCGGTCGACGCGAAACTGCACCCAGAGCTGTGTCTCTAACAAGGCTCTGTCTTTGGAGATATTTTATGTAGATTAGTTATATGCTAATTTGAAGCATGACCTCACTGTTTGCCAGAGAAAGTCTGTCTCTCTTTTTGATCTGCATATTAATGCCCAAAGAGTAGATGGAAGTTGAGACATGAAAAGATTTAATAAAATCAGCAGGTAAAACGCAGCCTCATAATTAATCCAGCAAAGAGGAAGTCTTCTGCAGACAATAGCCGCACCTCAGATTCATAATTAGGCCCTTTATTGATATTCCACAGCCTCTCTGGCACATCACCTGAAACAGTGATTAATCTTTCGCGGTAAGAAAAAAACGAGACGTGCTGAACTTCCTCCTGTACGACTGGCTTAGCCGAGCAGAATCCTGAATTATCTCGACCAGAATCATAATACACCCCCCTCATCCCCCGATCCCCATGCGATAAATACACAAACTAGCAAAATTACTAACCAAACTCATTTTTCAGTTCCAAGCCCAAACGTAGGTGGAGTTCACGGGACGGTGCAGCGGCTTTGTGTGTCATTGCGTTTGCTCTGCCTAACCTCTCCTGACACCTGGAGTCAGGGACCCCCCTCTAAATGTGTAATATTCAATCTTCCTGACAGCTCTGCTAATGACCAGAAGGAACCAAAACAGAGGTAATAGGTGAGCCTCAAAATTGCTTTCAAATTATCCCTGATAATGATTCCCGTCCAAGTAATAAACTCTGCTGTGTGAGCGAGTGTGTGAGTGGCGGTGTGTTTATGTCGAGGGGGGAATGCTAGAATGGCAGGGATAATTATCAGCACTATTAAAGGTAAGTACATCCAGCTGCATCCCGGACAAGTCCTAATGAAGGACAGCAGACGAGCTGGACTCTTTCATCTGTCTGCTGTTGTTGGTCAATATCCACACCTCTGGACCACCGGTGTCTGTGCCACTCTGCTCCGACTTGGAGGAGAGAATTAAACATCGCGCGGTGACAGGGGTCGTATTTCTTCAGCGCCTGCTTTCTTTTCCACTTGTCAAGCAAAGGGCGATTTTGTGATGGATTATAAAGTTTTCAAATGAAAAACGTGTTATGTTAGGTTGATTAATTCTCTTTTTTCCTCTTTTTTACCTTCTTCACTGGTGGATATAATACAGCCAGCCTGACTTTGTCTATCTGTGGTTTATTCTTTATTTATTATTACTTATTTATTTATTTATTTTTGACAATAGCATTAAAAACATAATGTTGTCACTCTTGAGTTGGGTTGCTTTCCCTATAATTAAACCATTAAAAACCCCAGTCTGCACTACACAAATTACACTTATTAGACATAAAGTAAAACTGTACTTTATCTGTTGAGCATTTAAAATTGCTCTTTAAAGTCCTATGATTTATATATATATATGATAACTGGATCAAGATTTTAATATACCTAGACAATTAGAATGTAATACAAAGGTATTTGGTGCTTGTATAATCTTGTCATCTGTCCAAAATTACTTCCATAAGCTTTCAGATGGTGCCTCACCAAACAGCTCCAATAGAAGGATTTTATTAGCTGTGTAAAGTTTGGAGGACAAGCACAAGAAAACACGTGAAATATGTAAGCGTATAAATAAATGTACCCCAGTAATATTTTATAGACAAGGTGCACATATATACATATATATAAAAATTGTGTTTCCCAAATGCTTTGTGCTCTGTAAAAAGCCCCTGTAGGCTGTGTAGCCTTGGTCTCTTTATCTTTTTTTGATAGGGGATTTAAGGCGTAACACAATAGGCAAAAAATGAAGCGTACAAAAGTGAAACACACAGACTTCCACAGACATAAAACCAGTGTTACTGTTGGAAACATGTCATGAAGTATTCAGTTACGAAAAATGGTGTAATGTCAGAGTCCTCATTAAGACCCTGAGAAGCTACGATACTCGATACGATATACCTCCAGAAGTCTGATGCAGGGTATTGTACTGTAAGCACTGTACAGCTAAAAAAAAAAAAGGAAGAAAAAAGGCTGATCTGGTAGCTGTTTGGAGTGTGGCTCGACATGTTCTTACATCTGCTATGTTCCTGATCCGGCACCCTTGGTATTGAATTTTCGGGTACGTGTAATTTTTCTCATTTTAACTTTTCAGATAGCGCTCCCATCCCGTTAGCATCACTTTCCAACATCTCCAAAATTGTTTTTCTTCCCTTTTAAAAACATTCACGGCCTATTTGTGTTTTATGATCCGTCACCTCTGTGAGATTATAATTTATAAAGAATTGGCCAGGTTTAAACACAACAAGCGTTCAGAGGCTGTGCTCAGTGTTAAACAGACACCGACACGGATTGTTGGTAGCGGACAGGAAATAGCAATTTTTGGTGCAAAGTCCAATTTTTGCTTCGTCACACTATTTCCACCTCTGCCTCTGAGAGAGGGAGCAGTCATGAGGCAGGATGCCTGTCAGGAAAATGTGCATTTCAACCAACCCAACAAATGGGAGCTTCAACCAAGTTGTTAAGTAGTGACCCATAATGCCGCAGTGTCACGCCAAGCACACAAATCCCAGGTAACACTGAGTCAGAGGCTGTAAGTGTTAGTTAAGCTTACAGCACTTTGTTTGTTCTACTTGGAAGCCTGCAAATGTTTTTCATCAGGGTCATGGGTGAATATGGGTTCAGGAAGTTGTTTTATTTCTGTAATCTATGCAATACACTGATTTTTTTGTGCTCTGCAAATGATAACAAAAACACTTATTCCCCTTTAGATAGTGTTACATGACTATATAGGAAGTCCTGGCTTAAGATATCTTGTTCCACTGTGTAAAGCCTGCAGATCTTTTCCCACTATCTTCTTGTAGGGTATGTTTGGTGCCAAAAAAGTAAAGAAATAGCCTTTAAAAAATAGCCCTGTTTCTTCTGGACCGCAGCTCATTGTATTTACAGTGCTTCACTGTAGTTCGTAAGCCAAACAGCAATCCATCAGTCTCTATTTCTCCTCTAATGCATGTAATGTAGCAGTTTGTACATTTCTAATCAGTGCTGTGTATACATCACTGTCAGCATTCAGCACCCCACCGACTTGTTTCTTTTCTCAGATTACAACCGTTGTAGTCGGTTGTATATTTCCAGAGCTCGTGAATTATGAATGATATAAAATATATTTTAAAAAAAACAGCACAGAGCAACAGTAGAAAGAGCTTCTCGATCAGTCGGGTATGCATGTGGTCTGTACTTACCTAAATGAGCCCAGAGCTGTGCACAGTCTAACTGTCTGACCTCTACGCTGCACATTTATTTTCCAAACATATGTTGGCTATTTCGGCAGCTCTGGACTGTGAAACTGAGACAGGAGGAGAGAGGTCTGTCGAACATGTGAGCATGATCTAACTGGCTGTGAATACGGGGCAAATGGACCAGCGGTTAGCGGTTGAGGAGAAAAGCTAGCAAACTGACTGACATGTTTTTGTGATCCGATGCAGATTTTGCAGAGGTGCTCTGTAGGACTGCGTAACCCCGGGCCTTGGGGCTATGAACTTCCAATCATTTCCGAAAATGCATGAGCGCACACGCACACACAGCCACACACAATCCCCACCAGCATAAACACTCATGAGGTACAGCTGTTCTACTGTGTCTGATATTAAATGACAAGGTGACTTGGTGTCCTGTGGGCCACCTGAGAGGTAGGGCTCTGCAAGGGGGACACAGCAATCTATTCTCCTCAGTACTGAGAGGAACTTACTCAAGCAGAGCAGCAGTTATTTCCCCACTCTGCTCTGCCCCTGATCCCTCCCCGTTTGCCTTCAAGTCAGCACCAGTTAGCAGTTTCTTCAGTGTGTGCACGCGCGTGAACATGTGTATGCGAGACCGCGCGCCGGGCTAATTTCTACCGCCATGCACTGCAGTGTGTTACGAGCATTCTCCGGGATATTGATGTGCTGCATATTAGGGAGCCGAGTGAATCAGTGCTGTGCGCTGTAAATATTCTATTGTCACTTTAATGCCTCTGTCAATGGCTTTGTCCGGGGTAATTCTGTCCCCCGTAGCGTCCACACACTTCATGCGCACACATGCAGACACTGAGACTGAAACAGAGAAAATGAAGGAAGAGAGATGGAGAGGATACACACACACACACACTTTGCCTGAGGTTTTTTTCTTGCCGTCACAGATGATCAGGCCCAGCTCTGGCTTTAGCACAGCTCTGGCCAACCCCGGGTCCTGAAGCCAAACTGTTAAAAGACATTAAGTCAGCACAGAGACGCGCCACTGCTTCCTCCCTCTGCTAACCACAGGACACTAAAAGTGTGTGTGTGCATGTGCGCATGTGTCTGCGCTATGGAAACGGAGAGACTTTGGGGCTAAGATCTGCACACATGTGTATCCTAATGAGTCTTTGCATGTACTGCCGCATGTGTAGCCCTCTCCTTGCTGAGGTCAGATAAAGCGGGGGGTTTGGTGTGTGTGTGTGTGTGTGTGGGGGGGGGTGGCAGAATATTTGGAGCAGCCTTCCGGTCTCTCTGGGCTCACCACATGCCTGTCGCAGCTCAGTGAGCAGACTGTGAAAAGCTTATGTAAATGACGAGTCGCTCAGATGTGAAATCAGCTCTGTATTAAATTGTTTTGTTCCACTTGTCAGAGCTGATTAGTCCAAAAGCTCTCCAAAAGCTGCACAGGTATTGTGTTGATTGTATTCATATAGGAGCGAGTGCAGAAAGAAATGCGTGGAACACCTCGGGGAAGAGCATCTGTGTAGGTAGCGGGGTGCAATTGCCCTCTCAAGTGTGATCACTAGTCAGATATCCGATGGCAGATTAGTAGATTCTGAAGATGCTGGATGGCCCCTCACAGATGCACACTGATTGAGATCTGCCCCCATACGAATCCAGAAACACTCCACTTGTCTCTTCAAAAGAGGCCATTTTCACTCCATTACAAAGCCCCAGATCACAGGCTCCATTAGTCTAACCTTAGTTCACTTCTGAGAGAGCCTCAGAGCTACATCCCCCTACCTTGCCTTCCTCTGTTGCTCTCTCTCTCACACGCACATGCACATACACGCTTCTGGGATGCAGCACAGGTGACATTGTTTTTTCAACTGAGTGTTCGAATAGTGGGGGAGAAATTAGAGTGAAAGAGAGAGGTATGTGGGAGAAAGCGGGGAAGCAGGTCTGAGAGACGTGTGCAGAGAGAAAGAAAGAGAGGGGGAGAGAGAGAGGCAGTGAGAAGATTGCAGCACTACGTCTGGAGGGCTCCCAGCATAAAGCAGGTCTTTGAAAAGGGCAGACAAAGAGAAAAGGTCTTGGCCAAATACCTGAAAGAATGTAGAGAGGAAAGAGGAGCGCGGCCAGAGGGAGATAAGGCAGTTAGCCGCACACTGAGGCCAGCTCCTGTGTCATTGGATCGGGTTACTCCTGCTCGCGTTCGCATGTGCATGTGTCTTCGCATGTGCTCATCTGCGCGCTCGTCCATTTGAGCCGGCCGAGCTCAATGCCGACATTCCGGAGTGGTCTGCCTCTGTTCACGGTCCAGTGAGGTCGCTGACAAAGCTGTGATGGGCAAGGATGTGTGTGGCGCCTCCGGGGCGAGCCCAGGTTGGTCAGACAAGACCCCCGGGCTGCAGATGTGAGCATCAGGCCAGACTACAGGGTAAAAGAGGTTTAACAAAGTCTCAATATTTCTGTTAAACCCAAGAGAATCTAGGTTCCTGTGCGTCACGTTTTTCTTTTTTTCCAAGCTCTTCTCCTGGGCTTCAAAGCCTCTAAAGATGAGAGCCTTCTTTGAAAATGATTTTCAAGTCTGGGCTTTATCGGTGTGTGGGAAATCACCCTCTAGCTATTTTGTAAAGCTTAGGCACCTTTGAATATACTAACAGAACCTAAGGATAAAGGGATCTACTGAGCTACCATACTGGCAAGGCAAAACGAGGTGCAGACCAGCTTCTCCCCATGTTGGGGTGGCAATGACAACAAATCCGTCAGGATATTAGAAGTGGATAATATGAGTATCGAAACAAATCTAAGCAGTTATTAGTTGTGATTGAGGTCTGATAGCAATTAGTCTCGCTCCGGCACACAGACTGACTCCTGTCTAATGATGTCATTGACCTTGTCACCTCCCCGAGGTCAAAGTGTCCATGTTAAACCATGCGTAATGGTTCCGTGTTTAGACTACAAGGGCCTGTCCAGCTAAATAGTGATGGATCGCTTCTTCTCGCTGCTGGTGGTGTGTGTTGCATCAGATGATACGGGTCTCAACATGATACGCAGTTGATTAAATCAATACTCCAAGGAAATATGTGGTGAGCTCAATTTCAGTCCAATAACACAGGGGTTTTAGGTGCACGTGTGAGAGCGCGCGTGTCTGCGCATGTATGTCTCTCCACGCGCTCCCCTGAGGAGCATTTCCACAGCACACAGAATAAAGGACAAGGACATTGTGTTTGTTTGCAATATGCTTTTTCAAATGAGGTCATCAGCAGGAAAAAAGAGAAAAAGCTATCAGTGATCATCTGAAAACACATAAAAAAAAAATTCCCTTCCCTATCAGCCATGACAGAGCGGATGACAGCGTGGTTATTTACTGCCCCGGGTGTCAAAATCATAAAGGCGAGATGGAAAAATTACAAAAAACCCAAAGTCGGCTTATGCAAAAACTGGAGAATATTTTTCTATTTTCTCTCGCTTGCTTATTAGATTTGCTTGTGTGAACTGAATGAGGGAGGCAGTACATAAAGGATGCCAAATTTGGATGCAGAATAGCAGATCTGAAAGAATTTCCACCCATATGGCCACTGCTTTCTGTCTGTGAGCCGGACAGGTGCTGCCCTTAGGCAGTGAACGTTAACGAATGCAGACACGCTGTTCAAAACACGAGCAAAACAGGGCTAAAAACAAGAACAATCATTTGTGCTATTTTAGTCCTTACCTGTATTTTGTCCTTTTCTCTCTTCCCTTTTTTCTGCCTCGGCCCAGCGGTGACCCACAGCAACCCCCAGCCTAATGACTGCTGCAGTTTAACACTCATTAAAGGTGGTCAATTAACCAGAGGGCCCAGAGTCACTTTCATTAGGTGACTTGTAAAGGTCTATTTTAGTCTGGCTTTAAACACAAACATAAGGGGGGCAGACAGGACGGGTTGCTCGGTGCCTTGACCTCCAGTGCTTGTAGCTTTAGATGCAAGAAAATAAGGGTTGGGGAGGGGGTCGGTTAAAAACCTGCAAGAGGAAGAAAAAGAACCTCTGGAGAGTCATTTGTTTTGTTTATTATTTGTTTTGTTGAACTGGATTCTGTTGGTGTTTTATGGAAACAAACTCAAATGGTAAAAAAAACAAAAAAGCAGAAAAATTGCTGAACAGAGCACAGAAAATGAGATCTCATGAGAGTGAAGATGAAAAACAGAGCCATCTGCGCCGAGGGTTGGCTCTCTAAAGACGATCTGGTCTCATTTCAATCCTTTGTATCACTCCTTTACAGTAAATCAAGGGAGAGACTTTTTTTTTCTGTGGTTTTTAAGTTTTTGCGTGCGCACGTACTTATAGATGCTCGCGCTCGACACAAGACCAACCACGCTAAGAGGGAATGATTGTTTTTTTTCCCCCCATTCCTATAACACATCTTAGAGAGAGTGTGTGCGTGTGAGAGGGGAATGTGCGGATCTGGTTTTAGGCAGAAAGCGTCTCCTGGTCCCAGGCCTCTGGAGTCATCAGCCTGTGAAGGTCAAGTCTGATTCAGAAAGAGACAAGGCAGATTGGCATGGAAATGGAATCTGCTGTCTCTGTGCCAAACGTCCAGACTGACTGACTGGCCTCAGCCTCTCATCACATCCAAGTCTATCCTCTCATCGCACCATGCACTCCTCCTCCTCCTCTCGCGGACGCCTCTGCATACCAATATCAGAATAAGACGGCGGAGGACGGGCTCTGAAACAGGCCTGTTTAATAATCACGATGTCAAACAACGTCCGCATGAAAAGGAAACATGAATACAGCTGTTAGTCGCAGCTAGGAACCATCTGCTAAAAGCAAAACTGTCTCTTCTTGCCGCCTTTTTTTTTTTTTTTTGCATATGGCAGATTTAGCCTTAAGACATTTCTGAGGCAGTTATTTCATAATGAAACAAGAAATGCACTTATTGTGCTAATGGATTCATAAGCAGCTGCTGCTAAAAGATATTGTTCAAATGTTTATTATATCTTTATGAGCGACAGCAAGTTAGATGAGTTGCACGATGGCTAATGGCTGGTGTGCGAGTGTGTGTGTTCTGCTGTTGTATGTAATGAGCATGCGCTTTTGATATGAATGAGTGCAGTGAGGCATGAGATGAGTATGTGCCTGCTGGTATGGAACGAGTCCTTGCACTTCTTGTGTGTGTGTGCGTGTGCGTGTGTGTGTAAGCGAAGGAGAGAGGGAGAGAGTGTTCACTGGGCTGAAATGGGTCCCTGCCCTTCATGAATATTCAGCTGCTCTCCCCCCACCACGTTCTACTGATGTCTCACTGATGTCAGCGTGCGTGTGGGAAAACGAGATGGCCCAGTAAAACAGCACTCCCCTAAAGCTGTTCTTGCTGCTGCAAAAAAAAAGGGACGTGCTCTCTAGGTCATCCCCGAAAATGCAAAAGAAAAGAAAAAAAAAGTGTGCCGGTGCAGAGCTAGTAACAACATACAGATGAGTGAAATGTTCTTGATCTCATGTGGCACTCCTAAATCTAGGGCAGCACTTAGGTCACATGTTTAGGTCAGTCACCCTTCACTCAGAGATCCTCTAATGCATCCTGTCAAGCATTGCGCGGCACGTATGCGGACGCTCTCTTGATGCTTCCCGGCTGCTCTTCTCCATTTTTCATTTTTTCTCTGTGTTTGTTAAGCTAACAAGCGCTGATACATACGCTCTGTCTTCAAGTCGGGTGACATTGAGAGATCCTTCACCGTGCCGCTGACTCAGAGACGTTATTATTCTGACACTGTCGTTGAGGAACAGATTTCCAGACAAAAACACCGTGGCATGCGCAGACACACACTCCACTCTGCCCCCACAGATGTTGTTCAGTATTTAGGTCAGTTAGTGTGCAGATGGGTGGTCAGCGACGCTTGTATTAGCTCGGGTTTACAGGAACTGATACAATAGGCCAGTCAGCACTCAGTTGCCACCCTGGAGAGACCGGAAGTGCAGCTCTTTATAATCACAACGGACAGTGTTTGCTCACGGACACCAAACAGCATTAAGGACCAGTTAATGACTGTAGCCAGAAGATTTAGACTGCTGTGAAAATTTAATATACTTCTACAGTGCTGTAGCTGTGGAAATAAGATTGCTCATATGACTAAGTACAGCTTACAACATGTTCCTAGAGGTAGGCTATTCCTTTTTTTCGTATTACTCTGCACGGGGGCCATAAATTCACAGACCACTAAGCAGAGACTGGCATGCGGTAGAGGACAAAACATTATTACAGTGTGTTGAGGAAACTGGCAATCAAATACAAATGGAAATTCAAAGCTACGAGAGAAAAATCTGTGCTGTAAACTAGGCCGAATTTTTCATTTAAAAAAATTATCCCACAGGTTTGTACGTGTGATATGAAGTTATAGAACAAGATACATAAATGAAATCCTATGCCATCAATTCTCAATGAGTCATCACAGAGCCATATAAAAACCCAAAAAATATGGAATACTTTGAGGACTGGCGTTGGGTGTTAAATGCGCTGCATGGTGATGGTGGCGTTAGTCATGCGTTTGCGCAAGCATGACCGCAATGATTCTTCCTCGGGCTCAGCTTTGTGAGGTTTATCTGTGGTGACACTGTCACTGTGTGATCAGAAAGCAACCACCCATCCATTTTGCAAATGGACTATGTAAAGGTCATGCATGTAGTGCTGGCTGACTGGCAAATGCACAGCCTGGACATGGAGGGGTTAGAAAATACATATAGGAGACAGACTGGTCAAAGGGACCTGAAGTCTATGACAGAGAAGAAAGCAAATATTAATCGACCACCAATGCATAGCAGAAGGTAGGGATGCAAAAAAAGTGACAGGAAGAAAAGAGTCCAAACTACTATACAAACATGAATGTAGCTGAAACAGTAACTCATACACAATGTAGGCAAACATCTGGACTAATTATTTGCAGCCTAATGCAGCATTTATCAAACACAATGATTATAAGGACATAATGCTGAAATATGTCAAGTACATATAGAAGGATAGCAAATTACAGGTAACATTAATAGTCTCAGTAAGGTGCTAGACAACAATGTGCTGCCGGCATTGATTCTCTAGTGCAGTGCTAGAAGGATGAAAGACCACTCGTCCAAATAATATTCCCTCATTTGGTGTTTTGATGTGTTCTGATGCAATCTGGTGGCTGCAAAGGCCATATCCACCCACCGGCCACTTCATTAGGTACTATCACTGGGTTAAACCCCCCTTTGCCTTCAGAACTGCCTTAATTCTTTGTGGCACAGAGTCAACAAAGTGCTGGAAACATGGCTCAGAGGTTCTTGTTCATTCTTACATCATATCACTCAGTTGCTAACCGGAGGCTACAGTCCCACACACCAACACAAATGGGTACCCCTTTTTTTTAGTGTTCATGTATGAACACAAAGCCAACAGCACAAAGCAAAAATGAAAGCCAACCCAAGAAGAACTCAAAACAATCACCACAGTGATTCTACTTTAAACACATGAACAGGTAGAAACTGAGACTTTAGCCCAACTACTCATCAACTTGTTACCTGTTGAAGTTGAGGGTCTGGCTGCTGGGCTGGGGTCAGGATTCACTCAGCTTTAACATCTCTCTAGGCTCTGGGTTAGCTTAGCGCTAGCTTAGCGTTAGCATGCTGCCTGTGCAGATGCTTGCAAATAAGTTGTGTTAGCAGCATAACACAGGTGTTTCTGTCCTGGATGCAGTTTACATTCTACTGTTGTTATCATTTTGTTGAATAAAAATAAAAGTAGTGTCCACATCTCCACTCCTGAAAAAATGCACATCACTCTGTCATTTTTGTCCTCTGGCACATAAACTGAAATCAGTGCACAGG
Organism: Neolamprologus multifasciatus; assembly: GCF_963576455.1. Classification (NCBI taxonomy): domain Eukaryota; kingdom Metazoa; phylum Chordata; class Actinopteri; order Cichliformes; family Cichlidae; genus Neolamprologus; species Neolamprologus multifasciatus. The sequence continues at coordinate 21,007,528 of NC_140440.1, forward strand.
AAGAAAAGAAAGCATGCTTGTTTGCTGTTTTTCTTTCTTTCTTTCTTTCTATGCTCCCTGCGTGCAGATAACTGAAAAACCTTTGTAACGAAAGTTACATATAATTGTAACAGTTTCTAATGCATTACACTCCACACTTGTGGGAGGCTGTGGTGTTTAAATGATGCTCAGATGGTACTAAGGGGCCCAAAGTGTGCCAAGAAACTATCCCCACACCATTACACCACCACCCACCTTGACTGTTGATATAAGGAAAGAAGGGTGCATGTTTTCACATTGTAGCAGAAATTGAAACTCAACAGACAAGGCAATGTTTATCCAGTCCTCTGTTGTCCAGTTTTTAGTAAGCCTTTGCTGCTTGTACCCTGAGTTTCCTGTTCTTACAGGAGCGGCGCATGGCGTGGTCTTCTGCTGCTGTAGGAGAACTGTTTCAAGGTTTGATGTGTTGGCTGTTCAGAGATGTTCTTCTGAATGTACCTTGGTGGTAACAAGTGGTTATTTGAGTTACTGTTGCCTTTCTATCAGCTCAAGCCAGTTGGACCATTCTCCTCTGGGATCAACACAGCTTACTCACCCAGAGAGCTGCTGCTCAACTGGATATTTTCTTCTTTCCAACCCTTCTCTGTAAACCCCAGTAGATCAGCAGTTTCTGAAATATTCAGACCAACCCATCTGGCATCAACTTTTCTTCCCCATCTGATGCTTCTGATGCTTCTGTTTGGTCGACATGCCTAACAAAACGACTGGTGAGTGTATATGATTTAGCCATTATGTGACATTAATGCCATACGGATAGGAGCATTGCTGTTTTAGAGACATCTTAGAGTTTCATTAAAGGTTAAAGGTCATCACTTACATAAATTTGTATTGATTTCCCCTCTTTCTATGGGGTGTGCCAACAAATGCTCCCCAAAGACTTACGGAGCCGTCAGATCCCCTCACTGAATGCACCCAGAGTTAATCTTCCCCACTTTTCAGCCTGTATTTAATTTGTGTTTAATATTTTTTGGTAATTATATTTTTTTGTATATTTTTGTAGAGTATTCTCAAGGGTTCTGGAGACTTTATGAAACATTCATTCATTCTTCACTTCAGATTAAATACCCTCAGGTTTTTGAGCCACCATTTGATGGTTTCTGTTTAATAGTTTCTTATCGCTATTCAAAATCTCATTTTAATGCCGTTAAAATGTTTATTTAGTCAAAAAAGTTTCTATTCCATTCAATGTTTCTTGTATTTCTTCAATGTTGTAAAGCTTTTGTTTAATTTCACTTAATATTCTCATGTTTTTGGCTCAGTTGGGCATTTGAGCAGTGATTTTTTTGTCATGTTTGTCTTTCTTCAGTGCCCTCGAGTTCTTACTCTTTCAGTAATCTACATTTTTTTATGATTAGGCATTTTCAGATTTTTGTTTATCACTCATACAGACTCACGAAATGTAAACATTTCTCAAATATTCTGGTGTTTTAATTCCAATTTTTTTATTCCCCAGGCATTCTTTAAGATTTAAGTTTTCTTTCTTGCTACCCGTCAGTCACACGGCGCCAGGGCGCAAATGATTCAGCTCGAGGTCCTGAAAGTAAAGTTTCGTAAACACCAGCAACACATGAAGAGAAAAAAAGGTGCCATTATTTAAAAGTAGAAATGTATGTCTGTATTTGCAGGGGTGACTCTTTTGTAGTGTTACACATCAAGAGCGGTTTGAGTGAAAAGGGGGGAAATGAGAGAGACAGAACGAACCAAAGCTTCAAGGCATAATACTGTAATTGGAAAATTGTGCAAATGCGTTATGGAGTCATGTTATATAAATGGCCAGCAGAGATAATGCCTGAGATTCGAGGCATGGCCTAATTGAGAGTAGGAGATGGAGGAGGAGAGGGGTGTTGATGCTGAGGGGGCAAATGAAGTGTGGGTTTTAAATTGGGAGAAGAAAATGTGGATGGAAATGGCGTTTTCAAAGACATGGGAGGGCGGCACAGGGAGAAAAAGAGCCGTTTCTCTTTAAAGGGGAGAGGAGGGAAAGAAAGAAAGGGAATAATTCCCACTTTCTCCCTTGCTCTCCACACCTGTGACCCAGCAGCCAAGCGGCCCCAGCTATTTCTCCAGGTTTTTTCTTCTTTTTTTTTAATGCATACAAGTCTCTTTGGTTCCCTCACTCTGTATGATTGATGAGTCTCGGTTAGACCTGGATCCCTGCCACGGCCCAGGCCTGATCAGGCATGTTCTGGTCATAACAATGCCATCAATATGTGGCTGACGGCTGTGCTTGTGCATGTGTGTGTGTCTGTGCATATGTGAACGTGTGTTTATAGTGAAGCATAAAATAGAAACATGCTATAACCCTTAAGAACCAAGATGCTTTAGTGGAATTTCCGTTTCCTGCCCCTCCGAGGGATTAAAGAGGAATGTTGTTTAGACACAGTTCCCCCCGCTGATTGGAATTTGAATCACATTAATGAGCCCTTTCATGAATGATCTAAATGTTACTGTTTGACTAATGAACTCTCTTTTCATGTCTCCCCTTCCCCTCCCCTCTCGGTTTCCCCTTTCTTTGTGCCATCTCAGGTTTCCTCCGTAACTCTGAGATTGAGCAAAAATCTGCTTGATATTTGATGAGCACCATGTGATGAAAGGCATTAGAAGGCCTGCATTATTTATGAATGGCGAGTGATGCATTAAGTCATTAAATATGTATATGTACATTACATGAGAAAGAACATGTCCCATTGCATGTCATATTGATTCTGGTGTGAGTTACGAGTCTTCTGTATGATCCCTATGAAAAAACATTAAGAGATCGCACACCAAAATCACTTAAGAGCTCTATTGACCGCCTTTCCCTCTGGATCCCCCGGTCACAGTCGAAAAGTTGCAGAGTTCCTAACCCACTTGCTTCACCAGATCAAGGGTAGCGTCTGCACAAGCAGCAGATTTTGTGAGCGAGCGGATTGTGTGAAATAACGTGGGGGGGGGGGGGGGGGGGGGGGGGGGGGACTAAGATGCGGTGCCAGCTTACACCGTTTGAGGAATCGCACCAATGTTCCTAAATTCTTTCCATCATCTGGCGCGGTGTCGCTTTTCTTCTCCAACTTTATTTTTCCATCTGAGGCTTCGTGGCCTTGTCAGAACTGCAAAAGGCTTGCCTAGTAGACAGCGACGTAGCAAGCGAAATGATAAAAATCTGAGGGAGATAACCACCGGCAGAACTGAAAATAAATTACTTAGTGCAAAGGGAGAAAAAAACCCCCATTAAGCAGTGCTTCTTCACCTTAAAAGACCCTGCTCTTGTTTAGTTTACATCACTGGTGACAATAATTGGTATGGTGGCCACACGCTGTGAATTTCTTAATGCATTTTTTTTGTCAGCTTGAAAATAAAGTTCAACTCCATTTCACAAAGATGTGAGTTTGCTTGTTGGGCTTGCTGACTAAGTGTGACGTTAGACTCTCCAATAAGTCAAATCTTTTCCACAGTCAAAAAGAAAAATCTTCCTTGGAAGTCTTCTTCTGAATTAGTATTCATGGTCATGCATGAATATCTAAGTTAAATTGTTCCCAAGCCACCACAAGCTGCTGGCAGTTTCTGCTTTCCCAGGTGACTTGTTTCATCTATAAAGATGTTCCAGCCGCCATGCTACACGATTAAAAAAACATAAGACATGCACATACTTACATCAAGTGGGAACACGTAAGGACGGGGTTCAGCTGCTGACAAGTAAATAGACAATACCGAGATGCAATCAAAAGGATGAATTACTGCACACTACAACCACTGTATGCTGCCAGAGAGTCTCCTAATGCTGCAGCAACATATGCAGCGAGGACACGAGGCTAATATTTGATTTAAGAAATGACGAGGAAAAATGCTGCAGTGCACGCTGCAATGCTATTTTTTCCCTAGGATTTTTGTGTGTGTGTGTGTGTGTGTGTGTGTGTGTGTTAGTGAAAACAACAGAAGAACCCCCGTGGCAAATCCGTGCACACACACACACAAACACACACTTGCAGAGTCACAAACACAGAGACATACACAGAAAAAAACATGCAGTCACACACAGTAGCTCAGTGGGGGGAAGGATTTAATAAACCCACAGTAACATGGATCTACGGGGGTGTCTCGGGACCGAGCCAGGAAACCAGATGAATGTACCTGCCCTCGGGCACAGAAGGAAACAGCAAGGGTTGGGTGGGTGGAGTGAAGTGAAGGGCTATGGTGTGTGTGTGTGTGTGTGTGTGTGTGTGTGTGTGCGCATGGGGGGGGGGGGGAGTGAAGCCACAGGCACATTAAGCCTCTCATTGCCCTGACTTTTTCTTTCTTCTGCCATCAGTCTCTTCACTCGCCCACTCTGTCTCTGCTCACATCATCAGCCACAACGAAAGCCATGCCCACAAACACTGATGTGTTTGTCAGAGAAAATGCCCAATCACTTTAATAGCATTTCATGCCATCTCCACTTTCACCAAGGACTTCGAGTTTGCTCCTCAGTCGGATAAATGGGGACTGTAATTTCAGACAAACGCAATGGAAATGCCGAGTGCAGCCAATCAGATTTAATCATGTATGAAGAAATGTAATTCTGGAGGACACTGGGGCAGAGCGGGTTGATATGGATATTAGTTACTATGCAAAAAGGCGTGTCCATACTCCCCGAATATGAATTTATGAAGCCTGCTTGTGATTTCAATCTGACTAATGTATCAGAACAAACCCATCTGTGCAGCACTGACCCCTGAGGTGAGGGTTTTTGGAGGGGTTTGGAGAGGAGGGGGCACTGAGGGGGAAATGCTTCGAGCGTGGGCGACTGGTTTGTGCTCCCACCATGTACGAAGGTGGTCAGTGGGAAGGCAAATTAAATCTTTTGCCCACATTCATAAGGCTTTGAAGAAAGGGGGATGACAAAATGAAAAGAAAAAACATCACTCCAGACCAAGTTCCATGGGAAAAATTTTATTTATCAATATGCGGTAGTTTCCAAACTGGTGGAACGTTATTTCCATTGTAGCTGGTGCCAACAGGTTATGCTGAGAAGCTGCAGGGAAAAAAAAAGTGAACGGCAAAATGAAATAAAAAACAAAAACTTGACAGCTGTGATTCAAACAAAGGGAAACGAATTCAACAGGTTCTGCTTACACATGCACATTGAAAAATAATACTGTGGCTTTGAACAATAGCAGAAATCAACCTACAGTGAGGCTCGTGCCACGAGCGACCAGCATCCTTGTGCTAAATTGGGAAGGGAGTGATGACAAAGGAGAGGGGAGGAGGGAGGGAAAGAGAAGGAGAGAGCATCTTTAAAACAAAGGACCGCCTGGGAGATAATGAGTGGTGTAAACCAGATGATTTATTGGCGAGCGCAGTACGGCCACACACTCATACATGGCCTCCTTTTCTCCTCCTTTCTCTCCCTCTCTCTACATCTCTCTCTCTTTCTCAGTCTGGCCCGACAGACTTATTAAAACTGAGGAAAGATTCATCTTTGCAGGCCCAGAGTGTTTTACATCTTATAATAGAGTGGAAGGTGCAGGTAACTCAAAGGCAGTGGAATAACAGTCTTCATATGCAGAGTTAAGTGCCGTCTCCAACAGGGAAGGGCCTTATCACTCACAGCTTCAGCGTGACACATCCTTTTCAAAGCCACTCTGTGACAAAGCTTCAGTCCTGAACAGCTTCTAGTACAATTTGTGTTTAATGGCAATGTAAAAAATAAAATAAAATAAAAATCTGAACCCCATTTTTTTCTTTTTAAAACACATGTGGTAACAAAGACTTTCTTTATTTTGACAATACTGGACAAAGCTGCACAAAAAAGGCAGCTCATGTGAACTTTTGCAATATTAACTCTAAAGGAAAAAGTAAATAAAAACATGTTGCAGAGACCAAAAAAAAAAAAAATGCAAGGATTCATACAAAACACACTTTAAAAAGACAGCTATTTACAAACATCCTCCATTACAAAAATCTAATCTTAATTTTTTTGTCCTCGTGAGCAGTGTTCGGGTGAAATTACATCTTAAATCGGGCTCTATCCATATATTTACATTTACTGTTTTATACCCTTCCCACCCCGCCCACCCACCCAAAAAAAAAAAAAAAAACCTCGAATAACATTAAGTGGTTTACTAGAATGAATGAAAATGAGATATGGGTTTGTGGTAATTTGGTAATGACTCCCTAAGCTGGTGTAGGTGAACGGATGCGCGGCGATCCGAAACAAAAATATTTGATCTAGATGTGTTTCGCAGAGGGCCGCTGAGGGCTGCATGCTGAGTTAAAACACAGGACCACAAAAGCACAAGCAGCTGTTTAGGTTGTTAACTCTGAGGTTAACGACACGCACAAAAAAAAAAAAGCCACTGGAGTCTTCCCAGAGTCTTCAAGCTGGGCTGCCTTTTAACTCAGCAGTGTCTGTCGGTGGATGGCAACAGTATGTGGCAGCGGATGATTGGTGTCTCTACCGGTGAATAAACATTAACCGGCAGCCTGACCGTTTGACTGGAGATAAACCTGGACCCGTCAGTCTTGGTGTGTTTGTGTATGTGTGTGTGTGTGTGCGCGCGCGCACATGTGCGTCAAACGTCAGCTCATGTCTGCGTGCCGAGGAATGGCTGTCCTTATCTGCTCCCCTCTCCTCTCGCACATCATTAACCGGGACTGCGGCACTCTGTACTTTGGCAGCCACACTGTTTGGAGCACCTACTTCTACAGTCCCAAAAACAAAAAAAAGGTCTGTTCAGAGGCTGGACCACGGAAGGGTACACTTACACACACTCACACATGTGCGCATACGTACAGAAATAAACTGCAAATATAAGCACAAATAAGCACTCACACATATGAGCACCTACACGTTCACGCAGCGAGCCTCTGCGTGCACACACACATCCAGCAGCAGTAAATCCTGTCTCGGTGCCACTGCCCTGGGCTGTGTGATAGCTGGTCTGCAGTGTCCTCGCTGGCTGAACACCTTGACTGTGGAATAATTTGCGCAGCATTTTTATTCACAGCACAACTGGCGAGAGGATGGGGGGGGGGGGGGGGGTTAACGCTAAAAAAGCTACCTCCGCCTCACCCGTCACCCCCTCGTTCCCACCGCCATCACCCTCGCAGGTTAAAGCCAAATCACAGGAACATTTTCTCTTCTAGCCGTTGCTCTCACTCTCTCTGCTCCCCGGCTGGTGAGTGTGGGCATGGAGATGGCACACAGATTAGTCACACGCTGGCGACACCGCTAACTGTGCACTCCACTGACTCATCCACAGATGGCAGCCAATTGGCATCTGATAATACTGTAGCTCTGTGTTCAGCTGTAGCTCTCCATCCAACTTATATATAGGGCATCCTACCTATGTAGGCCAGCCAATCAGTGCCAGCCTACGCCCACCTTGCCCAGGCAGCGAGCATGAAATTGTTTGATGCTTACACTGTGGCTCCAAAAGCTAGAATAAACAAATATCAACCTGCCTGCTGTCTTAAAAACAATCGCCCTGAAAGCTCATCAGACACAGTAAAGATCATTGCCAACTGGAGCACTGAAAGGTTTTTGCAAGAGCTCGGGCTTGTCTCTCTGCAGGCGCGTCGTTCTGTCTGTGTGTGTCATTTTTGAAGCTTGCAACAGTAACCTAGTGTTCTACCTCTAAGCCAATAAGGCTTCTCAGATACCAAACGGGTCTGGACATGTCCAAACACACTAACGGAAGACACGCCCTGATAAAACACACACACAGAGAAGTTGTAATGGTAAAGCTCATATCAGGCCAGCAGAGATAGGAGTATTCCTGGAAACATACATACACACACATACACACCTTGACATCAGCAGTCCAGGTCAAGGTATTTCCTTACGGGGAAGGAAAAGAAGAAAAGAAAAAAAATGGGAGCAGTGGATGATATGGGTGATGAGAAGATGGAGCAATAATGGCGCTCTATGTAACTCTATACATTGTGCACTTGTAGGAAAAGTCTAACAAAATACAACTGCTTTGTGAACTGAATCGGGGTTCAAGGAAATCCTCCATCAAAAATAGTAAGGCAAACATCAGAGGTGCGAAGGGAGAGGAACACATTATTTCACACACTGTGTCTGATACCTGAGCTATCTGGAGAGTTTCCTGGCCCAGCACGGAGCCCCGACTAACACACACGTGCGCGCACACATGCACAGAAATGCACGCATACACACACACACAAACACACACACACACACACGTTTGTTTTGTAGTTTGTTTTTTTCCAACACTTGCACACAAACTGCAGGCCGAGCGGTGTTCGGGCCTGCGTCTGCCTGCTCCTGCCTTAGTGTGCTAGGGTGGTGTGTTTAATTGGGTGTAGAGCAGACTTTGGGGAACTGAGATAAGTTATATCCCGTCCCCACAAAGGGACAGCGAACGACGAAGTTTGAGTTCCATCTGTTGGTGTCTCCCACCCCGCAACCCCACCCTCCTCGCGGTCAGAACACAGCTGGGAGAACGGTACGGGAGGTGGGAGGTGAGGCAATGTGGGGGGGAGGAGGAGGAGGGAAGAAGGTGGGGATTGTCAGGCAACCCAAACAAACAGAATAAACCTCTGTCTCTCATCCGTCAGCTCCTAACCCCGTTGGTTACTGGTCAGTGCACGGTTCTCCAGATTTGTGCAGCAGGTGGTAGAAATAACACGGGCTTGAAAAAACAAGTTCCCCGAAAATGCAAAAGGAAAGTGTCCTTCCCACGAACATAAGTCAAGCGCTCCTCTCTTTTTTTTTTTCCTTCTCTTTCTATCTCCTGACTGGGGCGCCGGCTGCGCAAAAGCGCGTCAGACTTTGTAGTAGATGTTGGCGGGGCTCTGCGGCGGCATCTCCTGGACGATGTAGACCGGGTGGCCATAGTCGCCGCTCACCTTCTCATAGTGAGGGCAGTAGTTGTTCTCTGTCCGCAGCGGAATGATGATGTCGCTGGGCTCCGTCCCAGCCGTGCCCCCCGGCAGCTTGGGGTTGGACAGGGTGCTGAGGGACAGCGCGGAGGGGCGGGGCTGTGAGTGGGCGTTTTTCCTGGCCCGCTTGCGCATCTTAATGAGGAGGATAACGAGGAGGAGGATGAGCAGGAGGAAGATGATGCAGCCGACCCCGATGACGGAGAACAGGGCCGCTTTGGACCTGAGGATGCCCTCTGAATCTGAAGACCCGGACTGGTCCTGATTCATGTGGTCTAGAAAACACACATAAAAAGAGAAAAAGGGGGTTTAGGGACTGTATAAAAAATTATTACCACGGAAAGAAGGTCAGGAAAATCGAGAATATCGTAATTTATACTTTTTTCCGTCTGACTTCTTGCAGGAAAAAACGACAAGTCTTTTTATCTTTTTTGGGGGGGCCCTATTTCACATTTTGCATTTGTGAGATTTATTATTCAAAAAGATCAAATGCATACATCAGAAACCTGCTTGTCATGCGCTCTGCAGAGTTGCATTTGGCCACGTGTAAAGAATATGTGGTGGTGGTTGTGTGCTTTCCATTCGGGAGGAGGTGCAAAGCTATCACCTCTTGTTGCTTCACTCATTTGGTGGCTGGAATCGGCCTAATCTCACTATATTCAGAAGTACAGAGTAGGGGGCTGGGGGTAACAGTGTGCAATGAAAATATTAATGAAAGCATCAAGCTTATTCCGTTTTCCTTTTTTTTTTTGGTGGTAAATAAGGTTGAGCACCCACCGCCGCCGCCACTGTAATTTTCATATAGTCCCTTAGAGACTGCAGACCATTTACAGTAAGCCCGTCCTGTCGTGTGCACATCTTGCAGTCTGAATCGACTGCGAGCACGGCTCAGTTTGTTGTTTGCTCAACATGACTAACAGCCCCATTGATGTAATCTAATTGAATCAGCTCAATCAAGAATAGGCCTCTAATGAAATCTGTAGTCATCACTCAACATAACAAAGATTCCGGCTATGATAGGATTTGTGCCTGGGCAAGTCGTACGACATGTCAAGGTTTATGTGGCAAAGGCCAAATGAGATATGGAAAAAAATGAGGAAGGCATATCTGAGCATCTGATTTTATTTGATCCCTTTGTTTAAGGGATTCAGGGTGGAGGGGGAGGCAAGGTTGGTTGTTACTGGTTGGAAAAGAGAATGACTGGCTCCTCCAGTGACTGAAATATGAGAAGAACCAAATCTGTTTTCCATGTATGCATGCAGCTGCTGCCAAAGAGCAGCACTCGCCCCTCTCCCAGCACCACCTATTTACTGTCCGTGACCCCCGCGCAGGCACACAAAAGTCTCATAACTCCAGAGACTGCCATCCCCGCTTAATGACTGTGTCTCTGCAATCATCTGGCCACTCCTGGACTTAACCATTTAGCGAAGGAGGGGCTGGCTCCGCTTTTGTTTTCAAACTTTTTTTCATGCCTTATTGCAACCAAATGGCATCAAGGAAAGCTACGAGTTCTGGCCTTATCAGCGAAATCAGAAACTGGAGGAATTTTCTACACTCTGGTCGCTGAAGAAAGCTGGAAAAAGAGGCTGTCAGAAATGTCATTCCTGAAATATCTGCCCCTCAAACCGCATTGCCTCGTCCTTCATTCTGCCCTCTACTTCTTCACTTGACATAATCACTGATCTAACAATGGCATACAGGCAAAAGCCCAGGTATGAGGAAAAGTGACATTAGGAAATCTTTTTATAGAGCAACTAGTGTCAAATAAGCAATTATTAAATGAGGACAGCTTATCACATTGGGACAGGCAGAACAGTCTGTACTTGGAGGAAGTTTGTAGCATCGAAAGTTGTGGAGTAAGTCAAAAAGTTAGCACGGGGAGTGATCAAAAAAAGAAAAAGAAAGCGGTCCCTCCTGTGGGAAGCAGCTATGAAAGGTGCTGGTAAAAACAGGAAGCAAGGAGGGCCCAGAGCATCCGAGGAGGCTCATGTGACTTCTTCAATTATCGCTGCCTCTAATCTTCATTTATCTGCAATTCTAATGAGGTTTAAAAAGATATATAATAAAAAAAAGTGTGTCTTTGAGTCTCCTTGGGTGCAGTACACCATGTGTGTACAGCATGAATAAGTAAAGTGAGCTGTATTTGTTTAAGGTGGCGTTTCATGTTGTTGGACTGGACCTGTACTTTTGGGTAGTTTTATTACCTGTGATTTTACAAGTATGTTAGCATGCTGACCCCCCAAAATCAAAGGACTGCTGGAGGGGTGAAAAATCCATATGAGAGAATTCAGACTTCATTTTTTACTTTCTCTTTTGAGGCTAAATGTGACTAATTATGAAGAAGAAGCCTGGAGGCTGTGAATATTCTCTCCCTCTCTAATTTTTGTTTCTTTTACATTTCACAAACCTTTATTTTACTAAAATATTTGCACTCGAGAAACTAGAAAGCATTTTTAATGTGTTAAGCTGCAGTTTATGGTAATAATGTCAGTCAGTCTGCTCACCAGTGTTTCCTGGTATCTCTGCTCCTGGCCGATCCTGGTCAGGCAGACTGGGACTGGACTCGGGTATGGTGTTGTCTGGAACCTCCGGCATGGCGGGGTTTGCATTTGGAACTGTAGGAAATAAAACGCACACAGACACAGAAAAAACTTAGCCTTGACGAGCTGCATATGCTGAATTACAATGACTTGTTCTCTGCGACGCCACGGATTACTTTTATTATCTTTTGATATATCTTTTGTGTTGGGAGAAGGTTATCTTTGCGTGTGTTGAAAGTGTTTCACAGGCAAAGATGAAAGCACAAAAAAAGGAAGGACAAGTTAGCGAGCATCTGTGAAACACGCCAAAATCCCTGTCCTGCTGTAAAAAAAAAAAAAAAAAACGAGCTCACATCTACATCAGCAGCTCCTTCAGCAAACACTCAGACAGCCATTTCCAACACTGACACATTCATGAGAGCGTAGGAGACAGACACACACACACACCGCCATGCGCACACACCAATGCACACACCTTCAATATACTTACAATACACTTAGGCATGGCAGAATGAGGGTAAAGTAGTTATATATTAACTTTTTATTGTTTTACATTATTCATCACGTTAAAAGGCCATAATATGCCTTATTTATTGCTTTGGCTTTAACTCTGCCAGAAAGAGGCAGACTTCTGAGGAGAAGAGAATAGAAGGACAGGAAAGAAAATGGGGGAGACGAGGAGAGGAAGGGATTGCATAAGCTTTGAGGTGAGGCGCAAAGGAAAGAGACAGTTTATCTCTCTGTCTGTTGTGATCTCAGCCAACACACTTTGAAGTCTTTGTGCAGTAAACACTGGTGGGTCCACAGCGTGGTTTTTACAAGGGCAGGGTCGGCAGACAGAAGACAGTTATAAGCTATTACCGTAGCCAGCCAGATGGATGCCACAGTACACTATCAGATGCTTCTTCTCTATCAGGCCTTATCTGCATCTGCCCAAAGGGCTGTTCAAGGGGCGTGTGTGCGAAATAGAGAGGAGGGCGTGTGAGGAGGCAATTTACATTCGAGTCCCCCATGGCAAGTTTGTGTGTGTGTGTGTGTGTGTGTGTGTGTGTGTGTGTGTGTGTGTGTGTGTGTGTGTGTGTGTGAGTGAGTGAAAAGAGCCTTTCAGTCTAGGAGTGTACTTCCTATTTCCACCCCAGCTTGGCCAAATCAAAGTAGAGAATGATCAGCGTGGGGAGTGCAGGCGAAGGTGGTGGTTTTGGGGGGGCGTCTGGCAGATATGATAGAAGAAAAAGGAAAACAAAGAAGGAAAGAAATATGAGAGCGTTAATTCGTTTTCTTCTTCTTCTGTTTTTTGGAGCATAAACCGCACTGTTCCCCCATGTTTTCTATGTCCACACCAGCCCATCGCTGCTTACTGATTGCAGCGGTGGTGAACCTTAGGCGTGAGCTGTTGTGCGCTGTCAATAATTGATGAGGAAAGACAGGAGTGAGAAGTGGGAACATTCACGCATGGCAGAGGATATGAGAGGACACAGTGATCTGATTCACTCCATGAATATAGCCACAACACTGTGTCAACCACTGAGCATGTGCAGGGAGTGTTCTAACGTTCTGACCCATTTTTCGAGCGTGTACTGCTGACATTTCCCTTAGCTATGCAGACAGCAACTACCTCAGAACTGCCAACCCACCAGAAGGAGGAGGAAGGTGGGGGACGAGGAGGAGAACGCGAGTGAGTGAGGGAGACAATGATGGAGCGATAGAAGGGAAAGACAGATTTTGCTGGGGAGAGAAGAAGAGAGGGAGAGAAAACATGAGGGGGAGATGCGATCGAAGCGGTGAGTCAACACATTTCTAATGAGCACATGAGTGACACGAGTGTAGCGGAGGGGATAAGAGTGTGCTGAACAGCAGCGTACGTATAAAAAATAGACTTCCTGCTTCCCCTCAAACGCCCCCCCCCCCCCCTCCAATCGGCTTCTCTTCTTTTTGAAGACAAAGGAAAGAATGCGAGGCATTTAAAAAACAATTAAATATCAATGTGTCAGAGACGGATGACTCGACGTGACTCTGCCCAGACGTGTTGTCACAGTGAAATGGAAATGCAATGCAAATGTAGCATTAGAAGAATGTGCACATATCTCACAGTGGAGTGAGTCACCAGAATACAATCGTGGTGAAAGTGCAAAAGGAGTACAAGGGGACATATGGGAAGATCTTGGGGATCTGGCAAGAGGAGGAGCTGGCATTGGAGCTACAGATACGCAGGGAATGTGAAGCAAACAGTCAAACACGGCAGCATCTGGGGTCAGAAGCAAGCGGAGCCCAGGTTTTAGCGTTTGCTAAAGCAAAGCCTTATGTGACTGCAGAAGATACGAGTATAGGAGTGTAAATAAGGCCTGCTTTCTGTAATGATTAGTCCACTGAAGATTTTAAAGCACAGTCATTTAAATGTCAAGATACTGCAGAAATTACATTTAACCATGGAGTAGATCAATCTCTGAGCCAAATGTATTCAATTTGTGTATTAATTTAAAAACTGATTTCTTTAGTAATTTCATTCCAAGTCCATGAATTTATGTTAAAGCCTGTCGATATGGATAAAGTGGTGTGTTATTAGCTGAATATACTCCAGTATTCAGCACTAATAATTGTTTGTTGGATTACAGATGGTGAAGGTAATATCTTAAACTTAACACTGTAGAGAGTATGCACATTATATATATATATATATATATATATATATATATATATATATATATATATATATATATATATATATATATATATATATATATATATATATATATACACACACACATACATACATACATATACATACATACACATACATATATATATGTCAAAATCAAAGTCCCTGTCAACACTCTAATTTCTCGAGGACCTTCTTCAAATAGTTACTGGGTTGGACAGGAACATTATACATCAAAAGTTCCGCCCGCAGAAATAGATTTAAAAGTAGTAGCAGCAGGGCCAACAGCATCTTTTCTATCAAGGTTTTTAGGGCACATTGATTGTGAGTGACAGCTCGCTATGGACCATTTTGGAAAATGAGCGCATGGCTCTGGCGAAGTTGAGGAACAGCCAGGAGGTACAGGAACACACTCCAGCTGAGACAAACTTTCCTCGAACTTTCCTCGAAAAGGACATTTCCTTTCAACTTTGATTAACGTTAAACAACGAAATTGTTTCCCCCCAGTTAATAGCGTGGCGTAAAACCCCGCACTCATGCATCCGTGTTGTCATTCTGCGAGGGGATTGCAATCCCAGGCTATTGGATGCTCAAATTGACCTACATGGAAAGATAATGCAATGGCTGTCTCCTTGTGAGATTGCTGTGGGTATTTTTTTACTGTATTTGCTGAATTTGTTCCCACTCAGACCTTGCTAGCATCAGCAGCTTGTTAGCTTCTATTCTGTCTCTCTCTCTTTCTCTGGCTGCCAGGATATGCTGCTGTCATCTCACAAGCCAGAATTCAAATATCTGCACACAAATTTGCAGACACACACACACACACACACACACACACACACACTGGAGATTTCTCAGCGAGACTGAGTGAGTTTATTTTTGACGGGATGTTGGGATCGAGCTTTTAAGCTGGAATCAGATCACTGTGGCAGGCAGATGTTCCTCTCAGATGGTGGTTAGTGTCTCTTTCGGTCAAAACAACCAAACTGAGGATTGGGGAAATGTTTACAGAGTAACACATCTGTGTACTGTAGTCTGTCAAACTCAGGATATGGATGTCCACATATCAAGTAAAACTGCGTATAAAAGTGAAATGTATGATGCAAACCAAATGTTGCGACCAAAGATATCCAAACAAAGTGAGCTTGTTTACTTCTAGCATTTTTAGATGACTTGCCCCGACCGTGCACTTACATACCAATTTCAAACACATTTTCGTTCTGTGATTACTGCATAAGAATCACAGCCGAGGAACATCAGAGGCCTTTTTTTACAATTTGGAACTGGAGTCATTCCTCATAGATGTTTCTCATTTGGTTGTTATTCCTCCGGGATCTCATTTTCCACACTGTGCAAAAACTGTTTGTGGATATTTAAGATGTATTCAAAACTAGTGTACGAGTGCAGAGACGAGCTAATGGATAAAATCAAGCATTAGGGTAAATGTAACTTTATATGGTAATGACAATCTATATTGAGGTAGTACTTTCTTTTTTTTTTTGCTCTGTTCAACTGAAAATGATGACAGGAATTCAATGGGTGGAAAATCAGGTCAGTGACACACAAATCCTGAAAATTCAATAGTGTAATCTATAAAGTAGTCCTGGTTATTGATTTACAATATTGCCTGTAACTATGTAATGCAACACAGAAATCAAAGGGGTAATAACTGCAGTATTTCAGTCCAAAATGAATCGATAGCTACTGATTTTAAAGTGATGCCTAAAACTGGAATTTTTTTTTTTTTTGCAATAATTAAGTTTTCTTAAATTGTGTTTAAAAAATACATAATTTTGTAACAATTAATTGAAAGCTACAAACGACTTTACATGTGAAGCTTCCATAACAGCTCATCAAATAACTGATGAAATATAATAAAATACAACACTTCTTGTGATAAAAGCTACAAGATATGAAAGAAAGTATCAAATAATTATTTCCAAGGTCAAGATTAATTCAAAGTTTAACATGTTTGAATGAAATTTGAAAACGACTGGAATTAACTTTCAGCATAACTGTAAACAATTTGTACTTAATTAGCCTAAATATCTTTTTTTTAAACTATTTGGTAAGTTTTTTGTTTTTTATAGAAAACTTTTCATATTGATGATCTCACCGTGTTTTTATTATCTTCTTTTACAACTATATTTTTTCTAAACTACCACAAAATACTGCTTTAACAATACTATTTTGAATTTTTTCTTAAATATTTTATAAATAAATAAACACAAAAAATAATCAGATCAACTTTGTCTCATTATACACAGAAAAGTCCAAATCTAGTTTGTAAATGTTAATTTCATATTATCTGGAGCAGCTCGTTTACATGTCAACATTTTATCGAGTCCCATGTCGCTCAACTCAATAAATTAGATACTGCCCTCAAAGAAGTCAAATAAAAAAAAAAAAAGACAATAATATTAACCTTGGTAGCCAATCTATTTTCTAGCGTAACTTAACAGCTCTGCAGAGCAGGCCTGGTCGGAGGCCGGAGGCAGTCGTGTCACACTAGTAACGCACGGCGTTAAATGAAAATGTCACACCAAAGTGAAACATGGCTTTGAGGCAGAAGCGCTGTATTGTGTTCTACATGTGAGGTGAGCGCACATTTACCTTGCCCGACTTTCATGATGACTTTCATGGCTCGGCTCTTGCACACGCCTCCCTCCCGGTTCTCGAGGCCCTCGACTGTACCGTTGGAGGTTGCTGGAGGGTAAGAAGGAGAAAGTGGGGGGGAAAAGAGAGGGAGAGAGAATGAGAAGAAGTGGGAGGACGTTGATGGAGGGTAAAGAAGTGAAAAGTGGGGGTGGGGGGGAGAGAGAAGATGACACACCGGTTAATGAGCACGTCCATAACGCACAGAACTAATCAATATTTACGACAAGCACTGATTAGCTGTTCCAGTGATTAGCCGTTCCCATCCTCAATCAACCGCCGGCTTCTCTCAATGGTGTGTCTCATTAACACAATAAAGTGAAGTCAAATGAATGGAACAACATTAGAGTCTACTGAGGGAGGTGGGTGCTGAGGTGAAGAGAAGAAACATGGTCAAACCTGTGTGTGTTTGTGTGTGTTTCTACTTGTGCATAGTTTAGCAGTGAGGCATGCCAGCAAGACTTCCAGCTGCTTGCCAACTCCTCCAGCAGCTTACTCCCTCTGAGCCACATGTGTCACTACTTGCTGGTAGTGCAGTGAGCTAAATGCCTCCCTCAATGTGTGTGTGTGTCCATTTTTATATTGGTGCATGTGTGCGTGTCAGCCTCTCTGCATTTGTTTCAAAGCGCACGCTCGTTCCCTAAGTTGAGCGAGGAGCTCAGGGTTGAGGGCTGTTTATTCAATGTCACATTCACTTCAGACACCGCGATACAATTGGCCGTCTATTTTAGGGCCCATGATAATGACCTAGGGAGACAGAGTGTGACTCTGACCTTAACACTGGGCAGCTAAGCACACGGCTGTATGCGTGCTCGAGTGTGTGTGTGTGTGTGTGTGTGGGCATGCGCCTGTGTGGGTGCATATGATGGCAGCTCTAATTTTGGAATTCCCCAAATGATCTCCATCTCCGCTTAGTCTGCCGTTTCAACTCACTCCCTTCCTCTGAAATGCTTTTGTTTCTCTTCCTCGCATTATCCGTCTTGCTCTCTCTTTCCCTGCTTTTTTTCCCCTCCGCTCACTTCATTTAGGTTTTTTTTTAGTCTTCTTTTTTTATCAGCACTATCTGGCTCTACCCCTCCCCTTCCCTCCCTCTTAACTCAATGACCATCTCCCTGGGTGATTGCCTCAGATGGCACCCTCATTATGATGAGATAGTCTTGGAGAGGCTGCTTATCTAATGATGACACAAAGAGAAGCAGACTTGGCAACAGGCAGGGGAGTTGGGTGGGTCCAAACAATGCACTACAAACACGGCTGGCACGGTGTATCAGTGTTTCTACACGTGTTCCCCTGCTAGAAACTGATGTTGTATTGCTCTGTGTTGAAATTTGGCTCCGGAGCGACGTAAAAGCTCATCTAGCTGATTCATGTCCCGTCACTCCTAAGTGTTATTAATGTTGACATTTTGTTGCCCTGTGGGATTTCAGCTTTGTGCTTCGGCAAAATTGAAGAAAACCAAATAATGAATTGCACTAATATTATGCTACATTATCAGATCGCACTCAAGAGTCGGCGGCAAATTTACAACGAGAACCACAACATTTTGTCAGCGTGGCCGGTGAACTCGATAATTTGCGAGAATGATTGTGATAACATCATGTCAGGGGCTCTTTGGCAAAATCCCCCTCGCTGTAGACTCAACACGACTGAGTGAACCGGACACCAAAATATATACGAGGGGGCCAGAGGAGCCCAGCGCTGCGCAGGACCAGAAAAAAAATAAGAGCGAGAGAGACTTGAAATTTACGTGGGGCATTAATGTGAAAGAACACTCACGACTAAGTGAGTCTTATGATTTATGTAAAGTCTACTCAGGGACCGTGTCTCTTCTAAAGGGAACATTCAAAGACAGTGAGGTGAACAGGCCTGTTTCCAGTCTTGAAGGCGCACACCCGTCTCCCAGCCCCCGAATGGCCCAGACGCTGCCACAAGTGCTAACCTCATCCTGCCATTTTCCACCCAATTTCTTCTCTTCGTTCAATTTTTAAATTTCCAGGGCAAGGTTATACAAAAAAATGAGCTCTTTGAAGATCAAGCTCAAAGGCGCTTGAATAATCTGACTAACAGTGAGCTTCATGCTATGAATTTTATATCCTCTCCAGGAGAGCAAATCTACTCAGTGTTAACTTACTCCTGTCATCTAAATTAACTATTCCTTCAGGCTGGCTGAACGGGCCTGTGCAATACTGATGTGGCATAATGATAAGTTGCCCCTCTGGGGCCTCTGTTTAGCCAAACAACAGAGACTGAAAACAGAGCAGGATTTATAAAGAGATGATTGGTTTATATGTTGTTTGCATTCAGGCCATTTAAAAGTCAAATAATTCAGCCCTTTACTGTACCAGTGGAAATTCATAATCCGATTAAATGTGTCCAATTTTAACCACATTTCCTTATGTGAATCATTTTTAAGTATTATTCAAGATGGAAATCAACTAAAGAGACAACTGCTGAGCGCATTTAAAAACCTGCACTAAATCTCGAAACTCGCACACCGTTAAGAACCGTGCATTCCTGTGTTGCTTGATATCGGTGCATTCACATCTATCATGTCAGATCAGAGGAGGAAAAAAAAACTGCCAGCCATGTTTCTCAGAACCCCCAACCTTACTCTGCAAATAAAGACATACTGCCAGCTTCCTCCTCTTTAAATCTAAAAGCCTTTCGCTCATTCTATCACTTCTTCCTCTCACTCAATTTGTCCTCCCCTCTTTAACCCTCCCTCTCTTTCATTTCATCCCTTGCATACTGACGTTAATCCAAATCTGGATTTTCAGATATTAAAAGGCCGACGGTCGTGTCGCATTTTGGAAAGAGGAAACTGGGGAATTGGGTCTTCCCGTGTGTCTCAGGCAGAGATAAAAACACATGGGGATAAAGGAACGACAGCATGAAGAACAAAGAAACTCCCAGTCTGCTGCTAATGATTTGGGGGAACAAACTGTTTCAGAGTGCAGCGGTTCAGAATACAGAAAGAGCTGGTCATTGCATGAAGGAATGTTGCTTTTTTTAATAAAGCCGTCGGCTCCAAAGAATGTCTTTTGTATGATTTAAGGCCCTTTTAGTGGGTGTGGATCACTGGCCACAGAGTGACTAGTGGGGGGAACAAAAGATCTACAGCTGCTGAAGTCATAAGAGAAACCAGGTGCCAAATGTTGATGTTGGGAAATATCGACAGCACAAATGTATCGGCCAAGGAGAAGCCTTACGGGGGGAAAATTTTTAAAAAAAGAGCTGGCCTGGAAGAAAGGCTCCTGTTCCAACGCTACACACGTACCACTACTGCACACATTACCTAAAGCATAACCCATTAACATGCATATGTGAATGTAGGCGCTTGCAAATACACCAGTGCACACAGACTTCACAAGGACATACAGGGTAGAGTGGAAGGGCTGCTCCCCGAGGTGCTCCGAAGAGAAGAGTGGGAGAAGTGTGAGAGGCGCACCACTGACTGGCCAAGACAACGTGAGCTAAGGCTAGAGTGCGAAGCGGTGGTCTATATTTATTCTCAGGTCTGCTAAATGAGGTCACTCAGGTGGTCCTGCTGAATACATTCCCCATCGCTATCATGAATCATCTGCCGCTTATTATTCCTGTCCAGCCTGGTGGGGGGGGGGCTTGCTTTCATACAGCGCAATGGGCTGTGTGTCCGCAAGTGTGCGTAACGCTGCTGTGTGTGTGTGTCTATGCGTGCAACATCTGCCCAAAGCACCAAATCAGGGGATGGATAGAGCCCATGTGACAGACAGAGAGCAGGTTGTTTAATGAGAAAGTGGATGAGAGGTGACATTCATTGGCTACCTTTCACACACACCACCGACAACACCCCCCACCCCCACCCCCCCACCCCCCCCATTTCCATTCTCTACAGCATTCAGACTTCCACTTAGACGAGCTGAGCAGGCACTGGGTAGTCACAGTAACCACCAGTAATAATGTCTATATTTTCCAAAAAAAAAAGCTAAATACATAAACAGGCACAACCACAATCTGATCATTTACACTTACCATCAAGGAAAAACACCAGCACAAAGAGCTTTTTCATCCATTTGAGGCAAAAGCAGGAAGCCCTGCTAACGCAGCTGTGGCAGGTATGAGTGTCTGCATCAAACAGAGCGTCACAGCAGAAATGGCTATTTCTCATACCTGCGACTTTCCTATCTCGGCTTTTGTTTACATTACCGAACCAGAATCAAAGTGGTGAGAAGGAAAAGAGGGCCTATTTGCACAAAATATTTCACTCCTGAATAAGCACAGAGAGGGTTAGATTAGGTTTATGCGCCTGATTCCAGAGATAACCCACCCCAGCAGATCTGGCATGCATGCAAGAATGCATGCAGACACACACACACACACACACACACACACACACACACACACTTCCACAGACACAAACACAAAGTGAGGTTGGCAGACTGGAAATAATACTGGGGGATCTAGATGTTTGCACTTTGAACCTTTTCTAATCCTTAGTATTAGGGCATGGCTAAAGCCTGATTATGGTGGAATGAAATGGATCTAAATAGATGTCCCAACCCATCAGCCTTCCATTTCTTTGTCCTAGAAATAGAAATGGAAATAAGTAATCAACCTCCAACCTCTCACTGGCCGACTCTCCCACGTAGCCTCCTCCGCAGGTTTGGCACCAGCAAAGAAAATTCATTCAGACTTTTCACATCATCTCTGATGAATTGGGTGCTCTCTCAGCCTGGCCGAGGCTTTTTTTTAATTCCCGTGTTTCTTTTCAGTAATAAAAGCTGACAGACAATAAAAAATAGTCATATCTTCAACGCTAGTCCCGCGCATTTTTTATGCCATTTTGGAAATTCAATATTGAATTTAGGTTAGAGTGAATGTGGTTTTGAGTAATGAGGGTGGACACAGATGATTTTCTCATCTTCACGTTCAAAAGCTATTCTCTTTCTTCTTCCTCCTTTTTTTTTTTTTACAATTCACTCTTGCAAGCATCACCATGCACCGGCTCTGGCATTACCACGTGCTGTCTGCTCTCAGGAGCCACTTTGCTGAGGGTAGCAGGTAGCAGCAGCGTTAGAGACGAGGTTTAAGGCTGGTTAGCGGCCCAGTGCACACAACTGTTGCTTAGCTCACTGCTTCAGTATACAGCCAGAGGGGGAGCTCCTCTCCTGTGCCCTGATTAGAATGCTCTCTCTCTCTCTCTCTCTCACACACACACACACACACACACACACACACACACACACACACACACACACACACACACACACACACACACCAACACACACACACACACACACACAGAACCACACTTGAAATGGTTGCAAGAAATATATATACAGACATGTAAGAACTTGGGCCTACAGAAGTGAACAGAGATGACGCATATACTCACACACAGACATATTCACATAAGCACGCACACATACGCACACATACGCACACACACGCACACACACACACACACACACACACACACACACACACACACACACTGGCTGCCTGTGTAGCCAGAAGATCAGGCGGGACTTAAGAGCTCCTCCGGCACCAAAATTACAGGGTACCTCTAAATCCTCCCAGCAGAGAGCACTATGGGATGGTGCAGGGTGGGGGGAGGATGAGGAGGAGGGGGTGGGTGAGGTGCTGCGGGGTGTGAGAGAGGGAGGTGAAGTGGAGAGGTGTGTGTGCGAGCACATGTGCGGTGTTCAGGGAAGGGATGGAAAGAGGAGTGCGTGCAGGGGTGCAAGGAGGGGCGGGAGACGAAGCTGGAGATTCCGAGAGAGTGTGCGAGCTGGAGAGGGGTGAGATTTGATCTGTCTGAAGTGTGCGTGTGTAGGGGTTTGCAGGATGGGTGTGCGTGCATATGCCGGTGAGGGAATATGGAAGGAGGTGATGAAGTGAGGAGTTGAGAAGGAGGAGGAGGAGGAGGAGGCATGCTCCGTTTGGAGAGAAGAAGTGGGAGGTGATCTCTCTGTGAAGTAAAGGAAGCATATGTGTGCTGGATTGTGTGCATCTGAATATTTGTGTTCATTACTGTGTGTGTGTGTGTGTGTGTGCCAGCTTGCTTCTCACTCACACTCAACATTTCTCTTACACTCTCCCCTAAGTATTCAGTTGTGTGTGTTTTTTGGCTTGTGCAACTGGGTCCATTTGAGTAAACTGTGTGAGTGTGCACATACATTTATGTACATTGGAGCTCACATTTGCAAAAATGTGTACAGATGTCACTGGGAATATATATGACTTTTGCAACTTTTTTATTGAGTGTGTGTTTTATGTGTAGGTGTGTGGTCCTAGGTTATCAAGACAGAGGTAGGGCATTATGAACTTCCCAGCTAGCCCTACAGTGTAAGTGCTTCAAGGCTACTTATGACAGCTTTTAACCTCTGCAGAGGACCTGTCAGCGGATCCCAAAGTGTCTGTGTGTGTGTCTATCTGTGGAATGTGTGTGTCTCTACAAGACTCCACAGCCTGCAGTCACAGAGAGCTTCTGCATCATTTAGCTGTGGGTGTCTGCGTGTCACCTCTACACTGGATCCGGTGGGGCAGAGTTTTTACACCACTGCACTTTCCACTCTTCATTTCCCAGCTCAGCATGCTACAAAACCCCTGTGCTCCCACACAGCATCAAACTTCCCCTCGTGTCCGCACACACACTTGCACGAAGATAGAGGACGACACTGTCCCGTGCGCGATCACAAAGAGTCTGCACGCACACACATACATACCGCACACCTACACGCAAACAAACAAAAAGTAGGCACGCGGCGCGGGGCCGTCTGTCGGATCGGTAGGAGATAAAGGATGCAGAATAACAGGAGGACCTTGGGGAGCAGGGCAAGTCATCTGTCTCAAACACGAACAGACTGAGCGCGCTCCAACATGACATGATGTAGACAGACTCGTCTTAGAGCACATCGCATCCTGAACCTCTCTCTCTCTCGCACCCCACCCAGCACGAGCGCACGCAGACACATCCAAGGCGCACAAATTTGCAAACACACAGGGAAAACAAACGCGGCCTGCTCAAAATGTGCAAGCATGCTTCCGAGCCCGAGCCCACACAATCTGACAGGTGCACACCGAGGGAGTGCAGAATTCTGAATGCAATCGATTGTCACAATAAAACTGTGCAACCCGAAGGAAGGCGAGGCTTAAAGCTCCTAATACTATAAGCTGTTGCATACACTATTAAAAGTTATGAGAAGCAACGACGGCGCCAACAGCATTCAATATAAATTTAATAAACCACGCCGACAACTAAAGTTAAAGCCTACCCACAGCTCCCAATGCTCCCAATATGGGGCATTTTTTAGATATTGGCTATTTCAACTTTTACCAGTTATTTTAGCTATAATATATTCTGTTGTGTGGAGAAGTTAAAAGTAGCCCACACAACCCTCCCTAATGACAGAGTAGCTAATTGGCAGTAATGGCTCTTTTCACCGAT
The DNA here is from genome assembly GCF_963576455.1 of Neolamprologus multifasciatus. Classification (NCBI taxonomy): domain Eukaryota; kingdom Metazoa; phylum Chordata; class Actinopteri; order Cichliformes; family Cichlidae; genus Neolamprologus; species Neolamprologus multifasciatus. Next base: position 21,031,712 of record NC_140440.1, read on the forward strand.
ATCATCGAGCTGCAGCCACAGAAAACCTCAGCAGTTTAACACTAATCATTTGCAGAGAAACAACTGGGGCGAAAAAAGCCTGAAGTAGAGGCCTGGAGTAACTCTCTTTGCCTTAGATGACCAGCATCTATAAATGTGTAATTACAAAGGCTTAACCATTTGAAAAAACAGACAGTTGTGACTGTTATTTTTCTTTGTTTGCTGTTGTTCCTTGTCAATAAGGTATGTTTGTTTTTTCCTAGGTACAGCCTTAGTGGGCGCACACACATACGCATTGTTCACCTGTTAGTTTAGTGTATTCAAGGGTGCTACACGAGCCACGGGTGACACACACACACACCTACACAGACACACACACACACAAACACACCGTTGCCTCTGAACTCCCCCAGCAGACAGCGCATCATTTGACTAATAGCAGCTGAAATGTTGCGTGTTCAGAGAAATAAGTAGAGGGGAAACTAGGTCAGAGAGAGAGAGAGAGAGGAAAAAAACTGGCATTTCACCTTCCTATTGGTCCGAGCTAAAGGTTAGCAGGGATGCTGCACATGCTGGGACACACACGTGTGCGCACACACGAGCTCTCTAAAGCTAAAGGTTAATATGGTTCACATAGGAGTTGCTGAGTTGGTGCTTATCTCGGTCTTAACCATTATGTCTGTGTGCACAGGGCTTGATTGCACGCCTGTGTGTGCAGCTAACAATGAGCATGAGTTTCATCCCTGTTAAAGACAGAAGCCAGTTCTGTATTTGCTGTCCCGTTAATCCCGCCAGAGACTCGGTTTGCTTTCTATCGCTGTCATCTTCCAAATGTGCATTAATCCACATTAACAATCCGTCAACATGACTTCTAACCGCGTATTTCAGTTCATATCTTCATCCGACTGATAACATCCTCACTAACTTCTAATTAGTTATGAGGAACCTTTGTTTTGCAGCATGAATGATCACTTCAGGTTGGAATAATAATAAAATTTAAAAAAAAACAAAAAAAAACAACCTCCCTTCAACATTGTTGCAATTTCATTTGGTCATGTTCACTCTGGGAAGTTATGCACAAAGAAATGGAGCATAATATTCAATTTTCATTCTCTATTAACTGTCATTTTATACAAGGGGGGAGCTGGGGAGATGCCAAGAGAGATGGCAGGCAAAATAGACAAGTATCTGTTGAGAATATTAAGAGTAACTGCCCTGAAATGAGCGCCTCACATGAAATGTGTCAAAAATCGTAATGGCAGCGATAAATCAGAAAGTAAAATTCAATACACGGGATGAATAACATATACCAACAGGGGATCTTCAGAGGAGAAGAAGTGGTTTGACGTGTGAATTATGTCCACTACTAAGCCACGCATTCAGACTTTTATTTATTTTATGTTGCGTATTAAGTATTAATGTTATGACCGTTAGCCTGTTTTGAGGAATTAAACTAGCAAATGAATGAGGCATTTAAATGAAGCCAGTTTTGGGACAGATACCATTATCCATGAGAAAAAAAAACAACTTTAAAAAAGTCAGAAAAAACGTCATTTCTGCATTAATGGAAAAGAACGGCTGTTTCTTATCCCACACTGTGACCATAATGAGGGAACCACTGGTCTGAAGATATTCAGCTTTTCTCAAGTTTTGTCCTTACTGTTGACATGAGAGCTGATTACTTCACAGGCTGCGAAGGACAAGGCCTAACTGCGGTTTTATATGCCATAACTGTGAGGGACACCTTTTCCCTATGCCTCAAGTAGAAGAAAACTCTTTCCATAGCACGCTGCTGCCTTCTCTGCACAAATGTTAAATGCATGAGGAGCACATTTTTATTTGAATGCACTAAAAACTTTTTTTCTCCAAAGCAAATGCATTAACAATGCTCTTGCTGAACGCTGAATCCATAAATTGTTTTTGCAAAGCAAAACTGCAGCAATCTGGCCTCATTCTTATTGTACTGTCAAGGGGGGGGGACGACAACACTGATTATCCTATTATTTCTCTCATGAAAATGCCTTTGTATTTAGCTTAGCCTACTATAAATCCCAGTAGTTATGTCCTTAAAAACATCCCGCAGCATCCACATTAGTGGGTGGTAGTGCTATTGTGAGGTGGCACATGTGTAATCAGGAGGCAGATGTATGAACAAGGTTCCCCCGTAAGCTCGATCCTCAGCAGGATGCTCATTGAAGTTTTTTTTTTTTTTCTTTCCTCCGTCTTGCTTCATTTGCACTGCTAATCACACGAGGTGAACCGTGGTTCACCCGCTAAATCCCGACAGATGATAAACCTGATCCTCCCTGTCTTTTCTCCGGCCTCTGTGGTCGTCTACAAAGGCCGATATGGGACTCTGGACTCCAGAAAGGAGTCGCCCTCCTCGATCCACCTCTGAGGGCGCACGAGCCACAAATCAGCCCACGCTGCCTGATAAAAGAACCGCTGGGATGGATCGGAATGTGGTGGGAGATAGCAGTGTCATGTCAAAGGCCGTGAGGGTCCAAAAAAACATAGACTAGCTCTAGGAGCCGTCTTTGAGTGACCTTGCTGCGAGAGAAACCAGAGGTGAAGCAATGAAGCACGTCGACGAACTCGACGTTCACTCACGCTGACGTGTACAAAATGTTTGTAATGCATTTACATTTTTAAGTGTGCGAGGCTCTCGTGTGTCTGTGCGGCTCTCTTATACCATATCCATTCATCCTCCCCCAAGAGAGGAGCTTCATTTTTGCTGACCTTTTCAATACGGCCTCCAGAGGAGAGTTATGACAGCTGAGCGAGCCCGGTGTTTCTCGGCACAATAACACACATCAAAGATGGAGAAACCAACAAACAAACAATAATTCCTACTGCAGGCGCAGCGTTTCCCCTCTCAAACAGGCGATGCAAAACAAACCAAATGAGGCAATCTAAGTCAGAAGGAACCGTACCGGTGGACGGGAAGGATGCAGAGTCCAGGCACTGACCCAGGTGAGAAAACTGCCTTCAGGCTAATGATGCTGCTTGTATAATAATCAGGTGTGAGCAACATCAAAAGGGAAAAATTCAGCTAAACGTGGATTAATTGTTACAAGATGTCAGAAAGCAGCTTCCATCAAAAAGCTGAGAGATATTACTCAATTGACGACAAAAACAACCCCCCCGAAAAAGAGATCCTGCAATAATCAGCGATTGGAGCTTTTTCTCGCTCAGTAACTAACTGATGATGTGTTGCAGCGATGGAGAGATTATAATGTAAAGGCAGTGAGATAGAGGGCAGAGAGAGAGATGTCAGTGAAAGAGACAGAGGGTGTACTTGTGATGGAGGACAGAGTCGACGTCGGTCCATCTGTTGTCCACAAAAACAAAATCTGCAAAAAGCAGAACAAAGACAGACAGAGAGAGGACAGTGCACAGGTGTGTGGGCGTGCACGTGTCCCTGCGATCGTACACGTGTGTGTGTGTGTGCCCGCGTGTGTGAATTTTTGCACATTAACGTGTGAGCCTGTGTGCCTGGGCCCCGGGGGAATCTCCTGTACCTGCTAACATGGAGGCGACTGAGCAAAGCTGACTGCAGCTGACATGCAGTGTAAAACGCACATGATCAAACCTGAGACACATGGTGGCACATGGGCAGATGGATTATATATTATATATTTTATATATATATATATATATATATATATATATATATATATATATATATATATATATATATATATATATATATATATGTGTGTGTGTACATATGTTTATATTGTTTTTTTTTTTTTAGATATATAGCAATATTAAAGTGGGTGTGGGGAGTATAATGGAGCTGATGTGAAAAGTGCCAGGGCTCCAAGCAAGGCTCCAAAACCGCAATTCGGCTTCTCGGGCATTGAGGCCAGGCTTGCAACACAAGAAGCAGGGAAAGAAACACGCTTTTTCCTCCCTTTCCCCCCGTTAACCACCCAAAAAACCCCAATCAGAAAAACACAGCAGACCACAGAGAACATGCTGCTGATTACATCCTAATATGCACAAAGGCAAGCAATTGACACGCGTATACAAACATGCACAAACACACACACTGATTACATCCTCTCTTTCTCCTCTCTCCTGATCCTTGGTATCGTTTACACGGTAAAGACGGCGCTGATCGAGGACCAGTGTTTTTTTGGCACAGGCCAGCAAAAGAGCTCAGGAGCTTAACCTCTAGTCCGATGAGCGGAGAGAGACTGAGGCTCAGGATCCCCCCCACCGCCCCACCGCCTTGGTGCCCCCAAGCACAATATAAACAGCTACAACACAGACAGACACACACAAAAATGTCTAGCTTACTCGAAACAGTTTCCTGAAGAATCTGTCACTGTGCAAGAGGGATGGGAGAGGGTGGAGGGGTGATCTTAGGAGGAGAGAAAATAGGTGGAACAGCAAAGGCGGATGGAGAGGTAGATTAAGTTGCACGGAAGGGGGTTGGGGGGGGGGGGGGGGGGGGGAGACGAACAGAAAAGAGATGGAGAGAAATTGGACCCATGGGTTTGGGGGGGAAAAAACATGTACGAAATCATCGAGTCGCTGCGAGAGGCGGCGCGAGCCTGAACTCAAAACGCAACACATATTCATTTGAAGACACGTTTCTTTTCAGCATCCATCCATCCAAACAACCAATCGTTGTGGCACCCGTGCACAAGCTCCCGACAGCGTGCACGCTTTTCACTCGTGGGACAGCTGACTGAGAATATCTCGTGCTGAGCTACAGCACAATGCATACAGCAGCTTCTATTAGGCAAGCAAATCTGTGGAGAGGGAGAGAGATGGAGGACGGATGTGTGCGAGCAGATTGTGTTTTTGTGCAAGCATCTATTTGCAATCTAGTGTGAGCTTATGAGTATATATATATTTGAATTTGCTTATGTGGCTTTGTGCTTATTTATGCCTGTGTGTTGGGCGCGCATGCATGCACACACAAACGCACACGCTTCTTGTGTGTTTGTCTGCTCCTGTTACTGTGTTTGTGTGCCTGTGGTCGTGCTGGAATGGAACACGGACATTTTGCCGCTGAGCTGAATTCACAGAAACGGGTTTGGTCCTGGCCTGCAGAGCAGTATTTAGACTCTGTATTTATGCGTTGGACAACCACAGCAATCTCTATCACCGCCTTGTGATTCATGTTTGTTTGCTTTGCTCTGTGTTGATTCGATTCCATCAAGAAGTTGCCCCCCTCCCCTTCTATCTCGTTCCCCTAAAACTCTTCCCACAGAAATGTTCACGCCATACCCGGTCAGAGTTTCATCAGCCACCCCTCATCGGAGCTGACCAAGCACGCAGTGGGTTTCCATAGCGAGGATGCGACATTAAAACTAACAGCCTCTATAATTATACATCCATATTTCTCCGATGAGTTTGTGTAAACAAGTCCGGGCTCCAGCTCGGGGGAGGCGGACTTCTTGGCAGGCCCTGGCTGAGGGTGCCACTGAATGGCTGTCGGAAAACAAAGCCATTTCAGAGTGTGCCTTGGAAAAGACAAACCGCTGTTCTAGGGATGGTGGAGAGGCAGAGCGAGCTCCATCTGACAGACACAGAGCTGTGATTTGAGCTCAGTTATTGGCCAGAGAAGAAAGACACTGAGAATATGTGTTGTTGGCAACGCAGAGGGCAAACAACCTCAGACAATCTCTGATGGAAAAGAAAATATGCATTTCCAGAGTGTTTTAGATTACGGGCCTTCATTGTTTTATCCCGTGTTTCTGCTTGCGTGGTTTTTTTTTTTAAAGCGATACGCCATTGTCCAGTATAATTTGCCTTATGGACATTGACGCTCGTCTTTCCATGTCCTACATTTACTTTTCCTAATCATCGCGGACTCCAAAAATGCAGCTACCCAGCAGTCTTAATATGCCTCCCCTTCTTTTTGCCTGAAGCTATTTTAGGGGTTGTAAAAACCACAGAGGTTGTTTCAGCATAGAGGATGAAATTAAAACAAGCCCAGGAAGCCACGTTTGACAACTGAAAATCGCTCCTGGAGAAATAGTAATTCGACAAATGAGTTTGTGCTAGATGAGAGGGTTGGAAAAAAAAAACTAAAAAAAAAAAAAAAAAATCAACAGTGTTGTTGCTTCTGAGTCAGCTCTGCGGTCTCTCGTGGCCTCTGTGCTGAGAGGAGATCTAAGATAGCGGTTAACAAAAACGACTTGAACAGACTTCCCACAGCACCTGCAAATGCACACACACACACACATAAAATTTTGAAACGTGAGAGCAGAGGACGGATGGTTTAAGGGGTGGAAACGAGGAATGACATCGCAGGAAAGAGCAGAGCGCGAGGCCTCGCATCCGTGCAGGATAAAAATATTCTAATAAGATCAGCGCGGAGCACAGCCGAGGAGGGATGAGTGTCTGCGTTTGGGGGATGCACGGAGAGGACTAATTGAGATGAATACATGAATATATCAGCTTCATCTAGCAGCAACGGGTTCAGTCGTAACCAATGGTTACCATTCAGTTGTACAGTCACATGAGCAGCCCCCCCCCCCTCCACTTACCAAAAAAAGCCCCCCCCCCCCCCACAATCCTTCAATGCCCCCCCCCCCCCGCCCCGACTCTAAACAAACTCTTCTGTAATAAACGAAAGGCAATAACCAGCGACAATCATGCTGTGCCTGCTAACCCTCTCTGAATGAAATATCCAAAGGAGAGCTAGCAGAGGCGGCCCGGATAGATTTGCAAAGCAAGCAGAAAGTCATATATTACACTGGCACTCTAATAAACACTGGGCTATGTTCACTCACGGGGGAGGGTGGTGGTGGTGGGGGTTAAATCTCCTTAGTCCAGGCCATGATGCTTCACCGGTGATAACCTGACCTGTTAGCGGGGTTTACTTTTGAAAATGGAATCCTTTAAAGCTTACTGATTAGCCGCTTTAACCTGTAATCAGTAACATCAATGACAGTTATTTAGTCAATCAACAACTATTACTCTCTACGATCAATACTCAATAACTTTAAACACACACTGAACTTAATCATGTATGATTAAATTTAAGGGTTACTCGAGGCATCTTTTGTTTTTTGCTTCTTTTACGAATGCTATTTATAACTTTTGAATCAAAAGGATGTTAAAACTGCTTCATTAATATTGCTTTTAGAGTCTTTTATGCTTTTAAACTGTAATGTTTTACAAAACAGGACAGACAGAAATGTTTGCCAACAATACAAATTATTATTTCAGTGCCTGTCAGAGATTTTGGGGGGGGGGTTCTTCAATGTCCACAATCTGATAAATATGCAATGAAACAATACAGCTTTTGTTCTCTACTTATAATAAGTATGTAGGAGAGGCCATAATTGATGCAAAAGGAAAATCCTACACGGAGCCTCTTGCTTGTAATTAAAATATTTCAGTGTGATTTTTACAGAGGGAGGCTACCAGATGTTAACAGTTATCATTTCTTGACAAAAAAATTCATTTAATTGCCAGTTAAGAAATGTGCGAGTTATTTGCATCTCTATAATCTGACAATCAAAATGCCTTTGTGTAGTTTAAATGCTCAGCTGACAACTGCAGCTGCCTTGTTTCTGAGTGCCTGTGATTTGATTATGGTAATTTTATGTTAACTCTAAAAGATGACATTTAACACTTTTTTTCTAATCAGATTACTGTTATTGCGCTACATCATAATCGAGCCACTAGTGTCGATGTATATTTATTCGGCTGTGTACGTGCCTTTGCATTTGTATGCGTGTTTCCAGCTTCCCAAAGTCGTGAACCTTGCATTAGTGCATGCGAGGTATGATAGAGAGTTTATGTCCTTGCATTCAAATGTGGGGCAAGGGAGGATCTTGTGATCTTCTGCAGCCGAGCCCAGGGTTTCATCCTCAACCTCCAACAACTCCAAGGCCAAAAAAAAAATTCTTATATATGCGAATGTTATCCAGGGGGAAGATGACTGCTATAAGTGGTGGTTGGTTCTGCCGGAGGTTTCTTCCTGTTAAAAGGGAGTTTTTCCTTCCCACTGTCGCCAAAGTGCTTGCTCATAGGGGGTCATATGATTGTTGGGCTTTTCTCTGTATCTATGAAGCGCCTTGAGGCGACATTTGTTGTGATTTGGCGCTATATAAATAAAATTGAATTGAATTGAATTGAATTGGATGGAGGGGTATTATGTGTGGGCTGAAGCAAAAATATAAATAATAGAGATACTTATGTAGAGGAGAGTCCACATCAAAAAGCATACTATGAGGCGTGAGCACCACGGAAATGAAAAAAAAAAAATCATCTCAGTGTGTCAAATGCAGTTTGTCAGATATTCTCGAGCAGTGATTTTCAAATACTGGATAAGCACCCATCTTTAAGTGTTTTGGGAGATAAATACGGCTCTTTCGTGACTGACTTATTCTCAGACGACAACAACAGTCTCTTTCTGTTTCCAGAACAAACAATCAGAAGGTGTTCCGACAGATTTATGTGGAAAGTCAAAGAAATAAAATCAGCTTGACTGTTTGCTGTGAGCAGAAACAATGTTTTTGGGCTTTTTTTTTCTCCTCCTTTTCGGTTGCTCCCCCCCTCTCCCCGTTCCTGCCTACTTTCTCTCTTCCAGTGGGGCATATCTTGTGGAGGTGAGACAATGTGTGCTCCACTGCGGCAGCATTCTGGTGGGGAAGTATGTGCGTGTCAGTGTCCATGATGGTACACTGTGATGGAGAGTGACAGCTGTCGGGAAGCATCAGGCTTACTCTGCCCCGCTACACGGGAAGAGGAGAAGTGCACCACGATAGGTTGCCTCCGTCTCCTGCCTCGTGGCCTTTTTTCCCTTATATCTAGCAGAGCTTTACCGGCCCGGCTAACCACTGCAAACGTCTAACCAAGCAGTCACGCTACATTATCTCAATGAGGAGCGAATGGGAGAGAAAATGAAGGGACTATTTTTTTTTTGGCTCCTGCTAGGTGACATATAAAGAGTGCCTATGTATATATTTGTACAGGCGTGTATGCTTGTCCTCCCTCTCTCTCTTACCGCTCTGTTGCTCATTTTCCCCATTATATTTCCTTTTCCTTTAAAAGCCTCCTGTCTAAAATCACCTCTCTCCTGCCTCTAACCCCTAAACGCGCCGCAGTCATTTTGCTCACAAACAGCTCGTTCGAAATCCACGTGTTTAGACAACGCAATGAAATATAACCAGTTTGTCCCCTTTTACACCTGGATGGGGTGGGAATGTGTATGTGTGTTTATGTGTGTGTACATAGCTGGCATGGGGGAAACTGAAGGTCTGGGATTAAGATCAGTGCAGGGTTATCATTACTGACCTCCCTGCTGTGTTTCCGTGACCCCTTTGGCCATGAATTTTGACCTTTAAACCCACCATGACTCCTGTAAAAGCGGGGCTGGGATGAGTGGACGGGATCCCCTGTGGTGATCACCAGAGTCAACACACACGCTCACCATTTGGTGCTTACTTTACCCCAAACCTTTTGTTGCCTATTCTGCCCCACGGTAAGAGACGAGGTAAAGGATGGGAGTGGGGGTGTGCGAATGATAAAGGGGCTAACAGAGCCACGGAGTCAGACTGGAGGTCGGGTGTGGACAAGAAAAAGACTGGCAGTAGATTGAGTGGAATGTCCACTCCCCTGTGCGTCTTCTTCTGATCTCAAACGGTGTCTTTCCCGTCTGACCGTTAATCAGAGCAGATAAGCCAGGTCATTATACACAGAGCAGATTTACACCGCTCTGCTGGCTGACCGGACCACATTCCCACAGAGTCACTGGGATAACCTACTCACATCTTCTAGGCAGGGATAAGCTTGCCTAAGGGGGCCTCAACACACACACACACACACACAGTGCACTGCTGCACAGGTAAAGCAGGCGGTGCGTTCAATGCAGGTACTTATTCTCTCTTGCGCCCTCAAGGAAATGCACACATAACACACACACACACACATATGCGCCAGCCACGCATGGCCATTATCTAAATGATAGATGAAGTGTGTCACGGTGTATGCACAGGCTGCGGTGGAATAAATAAAACAAGCTTTTCCTGTTGCAAAGGACAACAACATTACCATAATACCAAGACAAATACTACATCCGATTACTGCTGACACGAAAACGTTACAGTATATGAGCCTAATAATGATCCACCATCAGGCTGGATTCTGCACGACCAGACTCCCCCGTGAAGGATTTACAACTGCTTCTGTGAGAAAACACTATGGAGAGAGTGTTAAGTGCTCCTAATGCTTACATAAAAAAACACGCATCAGCAGGAATGCTGTTACGGAGCAGAGACACAAGAGAACGTTGCAGAAAAGCTCATTCGAGCTAAAGTAAAGCTGATGTTCGCTCAAACCGCAGTCGAGATGCACGGAGATGCATGTGCCATTAATAAAGTTCGCTCAAATATTTATGAAGTAATCGGGAGACAATATGCGGAGAAGCTCTGCGAACAGCTGGTTAGCAAAACTTTGAGGAAGACGCCCAAAAATAAAAATAAAAAATGCCCAAGGTGTTATCTGCAAGACATGTGGGCGTAATAAAGCTCAAAGAAATATTTCTAAAAGACCACGAGAAGCGTTGAAACAGCAGCCCACCCCTCTCTAAAAACGTCCCTTGATAACATCACAAGCTTCATGCTTCTCTGCATCCCCGTTTGTGAGGGGGAGTTCGCAAGTATCGATTGAACCGCTACACATGAAAAGAGAAACATATGTGCGATTTAATTTGTGTGTGTGGAGAGTGTGAAAAAAACAGAAGCCACTTGTGAGACTAAAATCTACACATCTGAACTTTGGAGATGTTTTATACCCAAAGTTTCATTTTATACAGTTAAACAATACAAGGAAGACTTATGTTCTTATTTGGGAAAAATGTAACATAAGGAGATTAATCGTGTTTTGTGAATATTTGGAAATATTAAAAAAGTTAATTATGTGTTGGATAAAACACTGTTATGTATCACGCCTCATTAGAGGAGACTGGTACTGGGTCCATGTTTTCCTGCAGTAATTTCTCATTGTGCCAGTCATCCTCTGGCATACAGCAGCTTGTTGCATGAGTTTAGAGAGTGTGTTTCTAAAGTCAGAGTCATCTCTAATAGTTTCAGAATAAATCACAGATGCAATGAAGACTTTGACTGACTGTTTTCTGAGACAAGATCAAGCAAAGCTTGACGTCTAATTTTAGAAATGTTTTAAAGTCAGACAACTTTTAAAAAAAATACAAACAGAAGATAAAATTAGAGCCTAAGTAAGCGAAACAAGGCCTTATTTTCCTTTATTAGCTCAGTATGTTATTATGTGCAGAATCACATTAAAAAGACAAAAACAGCAAGTGTTTCATCTTTTTGCAGATTGAAATCATTAGCTCCATCCCCGATAAAGACGACATTTGATGACGTTCTGAAACCTCAGTGTATATCAGTAAAGACGTGGTGGTGGTGCAACTTCTGATGCACATCTGTGCTGATTCCTGCTTATGACAGAAACAGCTCAGTTCAGATAAGAGCTTCAAGAGTTCCTCCTAGTCGACTTTCAGGCTGCAGAGCATTAATGAGTGGTTCTAAACAAACATAATATACAGTAAAAATGCATGTTGTCTTTCGACTTTCCCGAATAAAACAAATTAACGTTGTTTTTTTGATAAGCTCATGCACGATCTGCCTCTGCAGCTCGGCTGGCTTATCAACAGTTAAAAGATGTCAGGTGAGATTTACTGTTACCACCAAGCCAAAACTAACAATGAATGTCTGCTGCAGTCTTATCAGAGTGCATTTAAGTGTGAATCATATGCTTTATGTTTTTTTTAGATCCCACTAGTGATAGAACTCCTCCAACGTCAGACAGAAAATAAGGCTGTTGAAGACATGATAATCCTTGTGTTGAAGGACGGCAAAAGGACAGTGAGTTAATAAGACATATACAAACCAACCGCCCCTACAAGTTAAACTGTTTGCAATGAAGTAAAGTACCTGAGATAAAACCCCTGTTTTTGTTTCTCTTTGAAGGCTTTGGGAGTTTAAACTGGAGGATTTTGATGAAAATGTTGCCAAGCCTCTTCTCATGCTGGCAAGGCTAGAAACCAAAAGAGGATCCATAATAGTTGCTTTAAATTCGTAATGATTTTATCTTCTAAATGTGTCAAAACTGCACTTTATATCTGGTTTTTCAGGTGTGAGTTTTTCAGGTAAATACAAATAATAAATGAGGTTTCAAGGCCAGATGCTCCACAGTCCAACCTGTAAATTTTTAGCAAGCTATATTTGATGCACAATTACTAACAGCTTCAATTCTGATGACTCGAACCTAGGGACGTCCTAAAATCCCAAAACATGGCATACGATGTATTTAGAGAGAAGCAGGATGAGGCGGCCGACCGGTATTGGTATCTTCCAGGGTCTGGGCTCCGGTTATTGAGGATTATCAGGACAACTTCTCCTATTCCATCAGGTTTAAAATGGTCCTGTCCATTTTAAAATGGCACGTTTCAGCCCAAGATCCCAAAAGTCTGACTTGTTTCTAAATCACCCCTTGTCAAACATCAACCTTTTTCCAAAGGTTCGGAGTAACAGGATTGAGGTTTTCTACATTCTCCAGGAGAAAGACCTCAAACCCACCAAAGAACCAGACACTGCTGTGCTTCTGGATTTTCCGGCTCCTCTAACCCCACCTGTTAAACCACTGGTCATTACTTCAGCGCTAAATTACTCAACCAGACACTTGGGTGAAGCAGATTTACACAGCCAAGTTTAGAGATAGACACGGTCCCATCAGTTTTTTCCCCCTGCTGAGCCTCAATCCTTAAAGGAAAATATAGTACGTAAAGGAGCAGTCCAACCACGAGAACTCCTTCCAGCTCTTACACCCACTGCTAACTCTGAGGTAATTACTACGGCATCAAATTACACGAGCAGGAATCTGTGTGAAAGGCAGCAACCGCCACCCAGTACAGTGACTGACCCAGTTCCTTTGACACCCTCTACTAAAAGTCCTTTACTCATACACAAACCAGTGAGGTTACAAATTAAAAGATCTGTCCTAAAGCCAACCAGAGAGCAAGACTCTGCTATTGTTCCAGCGTCACTGCAAAAATAGTCACCTATAATAAGGAAGCAGTAATAATTTATTTTGACAGTGTCTAAAAAATATGTGTAGGGGAAGTTTGCCCAATCTACAATCTTTAATTTTTTAGTAAGTAAATTTAACACTACACAAGCATTATTATTAAAGAAAATATGGTAAAAGTACACATTAGATGGAAGGGCAAAAAACTCCAATTCTACAAGTTTGTAATTTCTTAATAATTTTCCAGAATATTTTCCCAAAAATAGCTTTACAGTTTTACTTTACTTTTGGCACTAATTACAGAGAAAATACACATTTCCGTAAAAGAAAAGCTACATTTAAGCCCAAACTGTTCACTATTTATTTATCTTTGCAAACTGAAGTCTCCATATATGTTCAGCTGCCTCTCTGTGACAAATTTGGCATTATCGCACGCCCATCTGTCTGAAACGTTTCGCTCTGGTGATGAAAAGGTTCACTCGAGTTAGTGGAAGCGATCAAATAAGAGTGCAACAAATGCACTGTATTTTTGCATTTCCATCACGTAGAAAAAAATAGTACTTTTTTATTTTTTAGGAAATTTAATGAAATATTACCTCATATTATTATAATATAATTGCATTCTAATTATTTATGTTGTGTTAAATTAACCTTTATTTAACTTCAAACAGCATATAATAATATGCACACAAATGCACGTATGTAAAGTAAATATACACACATACATGTTATAAAAGACTGAGGTCCAACATAATAAACTTCAAAGCTAAACAAACTAAAAACAGTGTATTAAGTAACTGTCACAGTCATCTCAGACCAAACAAGGGCAGTAATGTTCAGGCTTAAAAAGATTTCCAAAAGATTTGAAGCCTTTTCTTCTGTATGAGCTCGAGGAAAAGCTAGAATAAATAAGTCAACTGCTTCCTGTGCTTTTTTAGACAGCTGGCGGTCAGTAAAACAGAAACAGACAAGTGTTTCTTTTATTACTGACGTTTTAGCAAAAAAGCAATATTTAAACCTAAAACGCTGCATCTAGTGGGAACTGCAATATAGCTGCTTTTACCGTAGTGTTGTTCTCTGTAAAACAGCAGTTTGAAAGAATAAAGTAGAATCAGGCTGAAAACTTTAAGTGAAATGTCGAAACAGTGCCCGAGCGCAGAACTAAATAGCAGCAGTAAATCTACTCGGTGACTTTAGACGACTGCAGAAAATTCTATTTTTCCCACCACAAAAATGTAAAAAATAAAAAACCCAACATTCAGCAGTCAGTCAAGGTTGCCACTTTAAGGTCCCGTAATGATATGGAACATTTCCATCCTAAACACCTAATACCGCTCTGCTCTCTAGCTGCTGCTGTGGTGCTGCTGCAGTGGCCATTAAAATGCAGTTTTCCTAGGAAACTCCCAGGTGTGACTGTGTGTAACTGAGTGTGAAGCAGAGATTATTACTCAGATCGTTCAGTCGGGCCTCTGCGGTTAAATGAAGGTTAAAAAGCTAAATATCAACAATAAATCATCTTTCACGACAAACTTACAGGTGATGTAGTAGTTGACGTTCCTCTTGAACTCCAAGCCCATGTAGTTGGGGCTGAACTCCTGAAATTTGATGGTGAACTTGATGTCCTTCTCGGGTTTGTTACAGTTGACCAGGACGTTAGGATCGAGGACTGTACTGCAGCTCTCCGCCTGCTCCCTCTTCACCAGATACAACTTGTAGTATTCGTAGTCTCTCCCTTGGTCCGCTTTGGGACAGATGATATCCAGCTTGTCCCCGATGTCGGGGTAAATCACCAGGCCTTTTCCAGCCACAAACCTGAGAGTGGGGAGGGGGCGAGAAAAAGAAAATAAATTGTTACAAACACATAAAAAACTAAGTCTGGAAAAGCAGGCGCATAATTCAGCAACAGTTTATACAGCCTTAATACTTTGAGCTGTCGGAGTTATGGGTTTAGATTTGTCTGGCATGGCCTTTTAGGCAGAGCGCAGTTAATTTAGCCCCGCAAAAACACTACATGTAGCAGCTTGACATTGTTCAGCATTAGTGTGTTTCACACAAATCCCCTTAAGTTCCTTCTCATACTTGGATATGAATCAAAGCATACCAAAAGTTTGCGAGAAGGGAAACAAGATGGCCTGACACAAAATGGCCGCCACAGAAACGGCCGTACGGGTGGGATTACATCACATTTTTGAAAAAAAGCTTCTTCATAATTTCAGATTTTTTAAGTTTCGGATAATACCAGCCTGTCGGCGTGGTATTCACATGGCATCTACTTCAGTAGCCTGCATCTCTGGAGGAAAACATTGTACCAGGGGTCTGCTGGGAGCTTACAGCTTCCCGGTTCATCTTCCCCTCTGCCGTGATCATCTACTGAAGGATTAAGATAATCCATCTGGCCTTACTGTACCTCTCCACCTCGCTCTCTGCTGCCAACTCAATCAGATCAGCTCTTGTTCTCCTTTATTCACTAAAGGTGGGGAACAGGAGGAGACCCAGTGTGTGTTTGTCTGTAAGTGTGTGTGAAGAGAGGAGGCGGAGGGGACACGCCAAGTACTAAGCAGTATGTTTGGGCAGTGGTGTGTATGTTTATGCACGCCTGCCTGTGTGTGTGTGTATGTGCGGTCAGCAAAATGGGCTGAGGTTGCAGTCTGATGTGGGGTGGGGGCTGGACGGGCTGAATCATTGTTCTGGACTTGTTTGAGGCTTAAAATGTCAACATGGTTCAACTCTGCTGTCCCAGTTAGCCAAGCATTAACCCAGACAGCCGGACTGACCACGGGTGTGTTTATGTACGTGTACGTGTCTGTGTGCGTGCGTGCGTCATGGGCGCAGACAGCGAGCACAGCAGCAGGGCTATCTGCTAGATCTGCCCATGCCAGCGGATTTAAGCAGGATTTAGCAACGCGCGATGCATTTGTTGTTTTTTCTGATCCCTTGTGTTTTAACAAGACATCAGGGGTTGGGCCCCTCTCTGTCCCCCCCCCCCCCCCCTCACAGTCTCTTCCCTCTTTTTTTTACCCTTCACAGTGTAATCTCACCTTATCTACAGCCCCTCATTTCATCGTCACACACATCATTTCACCAGTAAATAACTGACTCCTCAGACAGCCCCGGATGAAAGTAGAGAACTGATGCCTGATAGTGTAAGTGCGCGAGCGTGGTCGAGCTTATTGGGGGGAGGGGGAGGCAACGGCGGTGGTGGTGTTTGATCACCAATCTTCCTCCTCTGATGATGTTAAACGCTGGCAAACACCCACCCATTGTAAGAAATGATCTTTTAAAAAGTCTTCAATCTTCAGAAGAAACCCCCCCCCCATGAAAATTAACATGATTGGATTACCATTCATGGCCATTCATCTCAGACAGGGTCATTACCAAACATATGAGTTCATTCACAAAAGAGATATGAGATATAAGATAAGAGACATGCAAAGTGGTCAAAATCCTCTCTGTCAGTCCGGCTGAATATGATGTCATGAAAGCATGTGTGGGATGGTGGGTATGTGGGGGGGGGGTCTTATACAACGCTTGGAAGCGGGTGAGACGTTATTTGGCCGCCATTGTCTGAGGCTCATGGGGGTGGAGGTTGAGGGGAGGGGTTGTGCAAATTCAAGGGCCGATAAGAGAGAGGGAACTCGGGGTATCCTTTTGTCCTACGTCTCCCGACAATCTGCCTATTTTCAGCAGCAACAATTTGCATGCGCTTGTGTGCTCGTGCACTTGTGTGTATGCATGCATCCATGTTTTCATGCATGCGCGTGTGCGTGTGCATGTGTGTGTGTGCTGTGCCCAGTTACACGTGCGTATGTCTATGAAGACACAGACACAATCAGTCTCTAATTGGATCTACAAGATGCATCAGTGAGGCATAAACAAGTTTCCATGGCAACATTAGGCTTTGTTACTGACCACCCCTCCCCTCCCCACCTTCTCGCTATTCCTCCATCTACCCCCAGCCCCCTCTATTTCTACTCCACAATCTCATTCCCCATTGCTTTATCCTTCCCTCTCATTCACCTCCTCAACATTTCCCTCATTCCGATTTTCTCTCATCACCACCACCCCTTTCTCCATCCTCCCCCCGCTTCTCTCTCCACACACACACACACACACCTACAGAAAAACAAGCATGAAACCACAGAGCAGGGGGAAAAAGGAGAAAGAGGAGGCAAACATCATGATTACACTGCTGTTTGTTTCACTCAACAAGTAGCTTGCAGTTTCTGTTTTCTTTGTAGGGAAATTGTTGGCAATTTTTTGGGTTTTTTTGGTCAAATGTTCTGATTCAAACATTTAAAAGCCTGGCTAGCAACTAAAACGAGTAGCCTCACACTGGACTCCTCGCTTTTACAGGCCATTTATTCCGTTATCAAAGCGAGCCGCAACAATTTAGATGAATAATTAAGATTTCCAAAAAATCTTAATATCTTAATATCCCTGAAGGATTTCATCGTGAGCCGGCCCCTGTCATTGATTCAATTTTCCGAGCAGGCCTCCTAGTTGGCAGTTAGATAGCTATCCTAAGTGAATTCTCCGCTTCTGTTTCCCAGCCTTTGTTAACTGTCTGCTATAATGAGGCTCTGGCTGCTGTGGAGGTCTGGAAGCGCCATCGCAGATGGGAAAGAAGCAACATAAAAGAAATAGGGCAGCAATTAGTGTTTAGCCCAGTTTAAAAGCCCTCCACTTGGCAAGCTGCGGCCCAGCTCCAGTCCAGGATGTGAAACTAAACTGGTGGGCTGGGACTTTGTCTCCTGTTTGTCTCTCTGTTGGCTTAATCAGCGCCACTCCGGTGCTACACACAGCCACGCAATGAAGAGGAGGAGACGAGTGACTGAAGATTATTGTACTTTTGAGGAGGTCGAAAAGGGAAAAAAGGGGGTTGGCGGTGGGGTGGGGGTGAATTGCATCTTTCATTCATGTTGTCTGGAGACTTTTTAAGACCTGTTGATGAAAGAAGGTTGAGCGCACAGAGGAAGAGCTGTGCAGATACAAATAATGTTTCTGGGAAATGACCCTGAACGTGAGAGAGCCTTTATTCCCCTCATGTCAAACGAGGTGGATCTGCCTGAACCAAGCAAAATAAAGAGAATCATTTTCAAAACAACCAAATGAGGTTGGTTTTGTTTCATCTGGATGGCTCCACAGCATGCTGAATCCTGTAAAGAGCTTATGCAAACATACCTACGCTGTGGTGGAGAGGGAACAGAAAACAACGAAGCAAAAAGAGAGGAGAACCCCCCACCCTCCCACCCTTTTCTTTTTACATTCCAATGGTGAATATGAGCACATGATCTCAAATATGCTACACCCCCCACCCACCTTCCCATATGCGCGCACACACACACACACGGATGTGAGAGCACACAAAAGCACTGTGGGGTGCATCCTAGGCCTTCCCAGCTCAACTTCCCAGCCACCCCTATTCAAGCACCCTGCCCTCACCGACTTTCATATAAAACGCCGCCTACACTAAGGCCCACTCAAAACCCCTTACAGAGCCTCAATCTCCCCCCACCACCGCCATGTTCTCCACCCCCATCCAGTCAGCCCGAGCCTCTGCCCTGAGCGTTGCGCTGGCAGGCAGCCTCGGCCGCTGAATGAATGGACCCGAGGCACAGGAACTGAGAGAGAAAGGGGCAGAGACGGCTCATATCAACAGAATGGTGTCAAATTGATTTGTTCCTCCTGAGCAGCAGCTCGAACATGCCATACATATCAATTAAAATCAATTACATTTCTGCGACGTATACACAGTTAATTCCTCCGTGCCGGCCCCCAGATGCAGGCACCGGCTCTTCTCTTAATGTCTCGATTTTGCAGCTGGGCGCATAATTACTCTCTCGTTCTCTTCAGCCTTTACAATACATAAAACCATGTAAAATAACAAACATATGCACACTCTCCACGCACGACAACAGGTATTCAATTCCCCCTGATATCAGCGTGGTAATTATCACACCAGGAAATCTGTTCCCTTACCAATTACTTCTTCTCTCTCTGCATTATCCACACAATCAGCATGGCCGCCCCCACCCCCCACCTATTATTAGAGATTACACTTTCCAAACAGTGTGAGACATTTCCTAACATTTCAATCAATACTCCATAAGTTTGCCGCTCAAACAGATACTAGAGTCTCCCTGCAGTAAAGCAGGGAGACACAGTTATAACTGTGTCATAACTGTGTGACACAGTTATGCTTAAGTCTGCAAGAACACAAAGCCATGTTATGCAAAGAGCATTGTGGTTGAGCGCTTGTGTAAGATAGTGTGCGGCGGCAGGGATTTACAACAGATTCATTCACTCGAGGCAGTCTATGTTTTGTGTAATCACAGGCTACAAATGCGTCCTGTTCTCATTCAAGTCAATCAATATTAAATAATTGCCTGCTACCAGGGACTGCTTTGGCCTTTCATTTCCCTCTAGGTGCAGCCAACTGCTTGCGCGGCCTCGCAATGAAAACATTCAAATAGTGGGTTCTGAAATGGCTTCGCTCTTAATGTGGAGAGAGGAGAGAGAAGACGCAGCATGGTCGTTTCAGGCCAAAGAGAGTTTTGCCACTAAGTCACGTGAACGACGACAGAACCAGACCCCAAACCGGTCCGAAGCTTCGAGAAGGTGAGCTGGTCGCAGGGTTGCGCTCGTAGCCCGCAGCCCGACCCCGACCCCGATCGGTTGTATACATAGCTGGCTTCTGTCAGGCTGTCGCGGGGGCAGATGTTCTTAGGGAGGCCTGACTATAAACACACGCGCATAAACACACGCCCCGCAGTGTACACACACAGATTTCCTCACATGTCAAGCACAGTAAACAAGTCGCCTCCAATGCTCACCAAGGCCCCACACACACACATAAAGACACATGAGCAAACACAAGCATCCTGAAATTAAGAAAAACAAGGTCCATCTGGCCCCAGAACTGTTTAGTAAAGCAGGAAGGATTTGACCCTTATTATAGAAAAAGAACAACAAACTAGCCAGAGGGTAGCGATATTGGATAAACTATAAACTCCGGTCCAAGCTGCACTGTAGGCCAGACTTGGCAACAGTGACTTGCTGAAAAGTAGAAAGCTTGGTATTTTCCCTCCGGGCTGTCCCCATTAGAGGGACATAAATGACGATGTCAGAGGCAAAAAAAAGACAGACAGAATATCCTGAATTCCACCCTGCAGAGAACTGCTTTTGTATGTGTGAACACAGGCTTCCTTTTTCTCTCTCTTTCTCACAGAAACACACAAACACGACACTAGCTTTAGTTAGCTCAGTCAACAAGCTGGCATGCAGAGCAGATCCCATCCAGCGTGGCTCATAACAGTGGCAAACGGATGAGCTCCAACGCAAGAGCACACACCCCTCGTGTTCAAAAACGAGCCCCGTATGCTTGCCCTCTATCACTGTCACATGAAGGGCTAGCATAACACCATCAGCGGCTGTAATGAGCTAACAAGATGATGCCCAGATGGCCTTGCCACAAGTAGGACAGAAGTGGACGTTGTTTCCAGACGAACAAGCTGAAGAGCACTGTTGAGCGAGAGGAGTGTCAGAAGTCATTAGGGAGGAGAAAGAGCATAATCTGTTTCTTCTTATGGCCTCTGTGGTTTCTGTCAGAGCTGAGCCCATCCCTCCCTAAGAGCAGGGGAGTTAAGCGAGCATGGGTGTATGCGGCGTGATTGAACGTCATCCACGGTATCGCTGACAGCAAGAGAAGGCCCAGGCTGTTGCTCTCTGGGCCTCCACTTATTCATTCTTCAGCTCGGGGATTGAGCTCTTCCAGCTGGAGGGCTGAAGAGAAGAGAAGAGAAGAGAAGAGAAGAGAAGAGAAGAGAAGAGAAGAGAAGAGAAGAGAAGAGAAGAGAAGAGATTTGGCTCGGCTTGAGAGACATTGGGTCAGTTTCAGCCTGAGTTTAGCCCTCATTCTGAGGTTGCTCTGTGACCCAAACACACACAAGGCTCTTTCCTCTCCCTAGCCCCTTTTCCTGGCCACAACACAACACACACAGACACATACACACAGCCAGCTGCCTCCCATCACTGAGGAGCAGCCACAGATGGGCTCTGCATGCTCCGTAAAGATCTCTCCACAGGCCCAGTCTACAGTCACAGCCAAACCCGCCTGGCCCAAACTCACTGTATATGTGCTTGTGTGGCTATGTGCAGATTATACATGTGTCCATGCAGGCCTGAGTGGGTGATGGTGAGCGGGCCTGTGTGCCAGACGCCCCGATTGAGCCAAAGTTTGCGATGAATGTGCGTGTAAATGAGGTGTGGGGTGCTGGACGATCACAGAGAGAAGGATCCCAGAGGACGAGCTGCCGCAGAGCAGAGAGTCGAGAGCTGGACCGGGATGCGAGGCTATAATCAGTGCCGAGCAGGCCGAAAAGGGGGAGAAATCAGGAGAACCTCCCAGACGAACAATAGCATCCCTCACCCTCACCCCAACTGGGTTTCACTCCCACTTAAGGGAGCACAGGAAGAAACATGGGGAATGAAAAAAAACCCATAACCATTATCAAACCCACACAGCTTGCAAACATGCTACCAGAGGCCTTTTTGTGCTTGGTATCTCTAACTCCATCAATGAGCCCTCAGAAAACATTTTCATTAAAAAAAAAATTGCTGCTCAGTCACATGCACTAATAAACACATCCAACACACACACACTAAAACGTTAAAAAGTTATTTAATTTCTGTTCAGCTCATATACAGCCAGTCATGGTTAAATTCAATTGCTAACAATTGCCTTCCTATCTCAGCATGGTTAAAATTACTTGAGGGATCTCAGTTTTAGACTGAATAATGAAGCAAGTAAAAAAAGCTTATTGAGGATGAGGGTCTGGATACGGTTTGTTGCTAATTTTCCAAACTTGTGCTTCTAATAAAAGTGGCTCTTAGAAACACCGTGATGAAGTGCAGCTGCCCGGTTTAGAAATATTCTGGCACCCACACATCTGGGAATCAAATCAAATCACCAAAACACACTGGACACCCATTACTAATGTGGTTTTTCCTCTGAGGGATAGCTTGACATTTTGAGAATTTTGTTTATTTGCTTCCCATAAGGCTAGCTTAACCTAGCATAAAGTTCTAAATGTCATAAGAGAACATGTCACTTTAATGCTTCAGTTTATAAACATGAGATATGATCATTTCTAAGACCTTAAAGTGCATTTAGGTTACCCTGCTCTGTCCTATGTGACAAAAGTAAATAATTTCTCTGTTTAAAGTAAGCTACATTGATACTTGCTTGTTTTCCAAAAGGCTAGCTTAACCTAGCATAAAGTTATTAGTACAATAAGAAAACATTTAGTTTTAATCTCCAGTTTGTGTCATATAAAAATGGAATATGATAATTTTTAAGACCTAAAGGTCCATTTAAGTTAATTTGTGACATAGGACAGAGCCAGAATAGCCAATTCTCTTGATTTCTATTCTTTTTCTTTAAACACTTTAACGATACTTCTAGAAATGGTTAGCTCAACCTAGCATAAAGCTTTTGAATACCAAAAAATAACATGACATTTTCACTTCAGTTTGTGTCATATAAAATGAGATATATTGTAATAATTTGTTTATGCTTGCTTGCTAGCTTCATAAATAGCATAGTCTTTATCATAATTCTTAGCAAGAAAGAGCAAGTGATTATATATTCCAAAAGGTCAAACAGTTTCTAAATGAATCTGCCATAATGTGGTGATATATTAAGACTTGTGCTCTTTCTTCTAAAGGATTACTTGACTTTTTCAAAATTTTGTTTATTTGCTTCCCAAAAGGTTAGCTTAACATAGCATCAAGTTGTGAATGTGATAAGACATGATATCATTTTAAAACTGTATTTAGTGTTCTATATAAAAATGAGACCTGATCATTTGTAAGACTTACAGGTATATTTGAATTAATTTTTTCACATAGGACAAAGCCGGACAAACCATTGTTCTCAATTTCCAGTCTTATGCTAACCTAACCCATATGGAAAAGATATATATAAATCTTATAAAG
Organism: Neolamprologus multifasciatus; assembly: GCF_963576455.1. Taxonomy (NCBI): domain Eukaryota; kingdom Metazoa; phylum Chordata; class Actinopteri; order Cichliformes; family Cichlidae; genus Neolamprologus; species Neolamprologus multifasciatus. Next base: position 21,054,710 of record NC_140440.1, read on the forward strand.
TTTGTATCTGTCTTGTGTGAAACTTGTATGAAAAACATAAAAGAGTGAAAACAGATATAAGATCCTTAGAAAAATTATATTAATGAAACTTGTATGTTTTGGATACTTCCTAAAATAGTATACAAAAGTAATGAGAAAGTGGCCTTATATGATTCACTATATGAAGCAAGCCAAATCTGATGCAAGTCTTTTATAAGTTTTTTCTATTTCTTTCCCATATGGGAAACAAGCCTGATGTTCACTTTGATGCTTGCTTAATTAATGTAAATAATAATTATATATTCCAAAAGGTCAAATAGTTCTTAAATTAATCTGCCCTAATGTAATAACATATTAAGACTTCCAGAGTCGGGGTCTTATAGAAAGATTTGAGTTTGCCTCTATAGAATACAGAAATGAACCGCATGCAGGTTGAACTTTACAGCAGCTCTTTACGATCAAAGGGGAGCTACATCTATATTTTATAAGCCTGTATGTTGTTAACAGGTGTTAATATGACACAGCTACAGAAAATCTGCAATACTGGAAAGACACCAAAGCCTTCCTGGAAGAACAAAGAGAAGACATGGTGCACAGAAAGCGAATCAATCAATCTCTGCCAGAACACGTCTGGCTTTGACAGCGCAGCTCTGAACCCAGAAGTAAAAGATAGCACGCAGCAAAGTTCAAAATACTTCCATTGTTCATCTGTCAGTGTGAAAGACAATTGCACGGGAGAGGGAGGAAAAATACTAACACAATATTTATCTTGTGTCCCCTTCCATCCTGACTTACTCTTTTTTTAATGTATTCCTGCTATTGTGAGGAGTGCTGGGAGATGGATGGGTAGAGGAGTCCGGTAGGTGATATGTGTCTGCTACAAGCACTGTGCAGTCACTCACACATTTCCCCCTCCGTCTCCAATCTCGAGGAACGGCAATAATTCAGTCACCAACAAACAGCACCGGGTTTTTTTTCTTCTTCTTCTTTTTCTTTGTGGCATTTCAATTGTCGGTGGTTGGTGGTTTTTCTTCTGCATTGTTCTTGAAACTGCTTCCCTGGGAAACTGGGAAAGTCAAACAGCTGACGAGATGTCACCTCATGAACTCCCTCCTTAGTTTCACACACTCACAAACAACGACGTCGGCGATCTGACACACACTCACCCAGTTTCTCTTTTCTCCTTCCACAAACACACACACACAATTCTAAGGATCTCTCATCAACCGCGTGTCAAGCTCAATGACACACATCTCTGTCTAAACAGGCCATGAGCTGCTGCCTCTCACAGGCACTGGCTGTTGCCTTTCAAGGCCAGTGACTCTTGATCATATCAAATCGGACATGCGAGTCTTATGAAGGCTGCCGGTCTTCGCTCTTTGTTCGCGAGTCACGATAAAAGTCTCCCAGTGAACGTCTCTGGGTTTATCTTAGAGTGTGGACACATTCCTGAAAACCTTGTTTTCCATTTTGCCTCCAGCAGCAATCACTAAAAAAGTATGTGTGTGGTGCAATAAAACTTAAATTTAACAGTCATTTCCCCATAGCAATACCTGCTCACTGTGCATGCCCGTACCTGGGCTTTGCACATGCCTGTTGCAACTGGCGTTATATGAGAAGCACGTATGACCCGAGGAATCATCCGGTTGTTTGAACAGGGTTGTGAACACACACATTCTCACATGTGCATATATACTTACACATTCTTTAAAAGCCAACAGTAGCGAAACAAGAGAAGATAGGCCTCTCTGTATGCAGCTGACAGAGTGAATTACACAGAGAGCTAAAAACCACCGCTTCCCGTCTCACCCAACAGCACTGGATGGCTTTCAGATGGATTTCTCCGAATCTTGTACAAACAGTGAGTCAATATCGAGGTAATGGCCTATCGTTGAGGAAGAACAATTCACAAGTGATTTGCGGAGAAAATGTGTGTTTAGGGCACTTTGGACCGCACTCTGTCACCCAGCCGTAACTAGGGCGCTCTGCCAATAGGCTCCATTTGCAGGGCTTGACAAGAGTACTGCGTGCAGGTATTTGAGTATTCTACCCGACCCCTTAATATGTGCAGCCATTCCTCATCAGAGGCAGGCATCGGAAAAAGAAAAAATAATAATAATAAGAGAGAGAGAATTCCCACTGATGAATAGCTGATAATTCTGTTTCTGACGATTCAGGAAGCCATGAAATCAATGACAAATTTGCGTTATGAGCAAACGTACACGACGTTTTAATCCTTCCGCACTTTGCCTCTGATATTTATGCCCTTCGCGGGCGCTTTCATTATCATAGAGCGTGTTTAATATTTCTCAGCTGCGTGAGAGGGACCGCCACACTACAGATGATTGAGTGTGCTGGATTTAGTGTCGTTCTCCTTCCCTTTCTCCAGCTGTGTCCATGTACTTCAGGACATATACACACACACACACACAGACACGACAGAGTCAACTGTGAGAGAGGGCACCAGAGAGAAGGGGGGGAAAAAAGAAAGAGGGGAGGCGGGGAGGAGGGAGCAAATCTGAGGACGTGGTGCCAACCAGAGAGGCCCACCGTGCCTCAGTCCCATCTCTCCAGCTGAGGGCTTTGATTCGCCTGATTGTCTCCAATATTGAGACACACAATAAACACAACACTTGGCGGCCATTTGCAATTCTAATCAGCTCCTCTCAACTGGCCAGGACAACTCGGCTAGAGCCCTCTGAGATATCACTCATCTGACTGCAAAATAATGACACAATCATCGCCATGGCTACGCTCCTACTACATCCCATGAGCGGCAGCACAGAGAGGATATTAATACACAGGAGCACTTGGAGAACCAAACGAATTAGCAAAGAGATTAGCCAGATACCGGGTTAATGAATGTGCCACGCAAGGAAACGCGCTCACACCCACCTCCTCTTTAAAAAAATGAGGAGCAGCAAGCGGACAAGCTAGCAGGTCTACACCTGTTTCTGCAAGTGCATGCTGCAACAGGTTTGCTAAATAAACTATCTTCTTTCAACGCGAAATTCCGACTATGTAAACTTAGGCTGATTGTTTCTGGATAAGGCAGCGAGTTGTTAACTTTGATGGCACTATCTGTTTTTCAAATGCTCTGCAGAGTGCAGAAAAACCAGCATGCGAGCTCCGATGCGATCATTATCGAGTGAAACGTGAGCCTATATGTTGACACGGTGAAATACTGTGTTTCCTAGTGTTAAGAGGTTAACGTAATTTAGGACGTTTACGATAAGATAAGAGCGAGGGGGGAACGAGGGGTTTATCTTCAACAAACTGTCCCAAAAAATCCTACATCTGTGAATTCTAAAAAGCCCATCTGTTGGCTTTTCTCCCCCGTGCCGTTTGCACCGACTTGACAACATGACGGTAATAGATGCTTTGCAGATAAATGAGAGCAAAGTGACATGCAATCATCCAGCGTTTTAGTAGCCTTGATGTATTTGCTTTAACACGCAGGCGGAAGATGAGAAACTGAAATTTATTTCAGAAAATAACAGGCAGGTCTTATGAAACTGGTTATTAGACTTGCAAATCATTCCGATGATTCATAACGGGGACCATGCTCGTATGACCTCGTTTTTGTTTTTTATGTTTGTTTGTTTTTTCCAAGCATGCACAAGTGCATGCCTGCATAGGTTCATTTAAGTGTGTGTGTTGGTTTGTGAGGATTCTTGCAGGGGCATGTGAGCGACAGCCTGTCAGTGAAAGAGATGTCATTATCTGGCTGATATCTGTGTGAATTGTGACCGGGTGCAGGGTCACATCTCTAGTGGGAAGCTGACACTGCGGGCAGGAAGCATTACTATATGATTTTCCCTCCAGGAGGAAAACACTCATCACAATCAGCGACGCTACTGTTCAGGCCTCGTTTCGAGGTTAATTCAATATGGGCAGCATGCTAATGACAATAGCATGACGAATGCCTACATCTTAAAACCCGCTTTTTACAGGATACATGTTCTTTAAAATAACATAGTGGGGAATTTTTTTATGCTTTGTTCTCAGTGCCTTGAAAAAGAAGAAGGCAGGGGGGTTCAGGCAAAGCCCTTCCCTCCCTGTTCTTAGCCTTTGACTTTTTCTGTGTAACAACAATACACGGGGTTTTAGTTCAGTGTCCTGCAGTCGATCTGTTAGGCCACTGATAAGAGAAGCTGATGGATAGGTTTAATCAGCCAAGCCCAGGGATCAAGACCACGGGACAGATCAATCAAATGCTGTGTGGTTTCTAAAAGAAACTGCTTTTATCAGTGTCAGAAAGGACTCTCGCTGGATTTTTTTTATTTTTTTGTGTTTGCAGGAAGGAAGAAAGCAACATTAGCAAAGTAAACTAAATATAAAGAAACAAGGGAATGTATTTCAGGTGCATGAGTGGAAAGCTACACTAACTAAGCCCGGCTAAAAATAAGCGCAGCAGAGCAGAAAAAGAAACATCTGTAATCACTACGCTGAGATTGTTAAAACTCCTTGAGGCAACTCTCAGACAAAGCATAAAACGAAATGTCCCTGGTCTCTTATATACTAAACACCTCCTGACATAAACAGAAATAAAATGTAAAAAAAACAAAACCTTCTGAAACAGTGAAACTAAACCTGCACTGAAATCAAACAGGAAGCACAACAGAAAGACTGAGAGCTATCTCCAGCGCACAACAGATCTCTGTAGAAGAGAGCAACGATGAACTGTAATAACTAGGACGCGGTGCTTTTAATACACAGCTGCCTTCCATTTCTTAAAAGAAGCTTCTTATCGGAGAATTTGAGTGACAAGCCTATTCTCTCACTTACAATCTCGGGCTCATGATTGTAAAAGACAGCTACACATGTCCCATCAAATCCAAGACAAATTGGTTCCTCTTTCTTCTTTGCCTTGGATGGGAGATCTTATCCAGGCGGACATGCTTAAGTTGTCAGTGGGTTTTCTAAAACCCGTATTGAACGGCATATTGACTGATGCAATCGCGGAGACACACATCATTAGGCTCATTAACAGCAAATGTAAAAAGGGGAGGACGGCCTAACTGGTGCAGCGGGAGTCTGTGTCTCCTCTGATAACACTCGCCTTTAACAAGCGGAGTGCGCGGGCAAAGATGCAGGCTGTCGGTATTAAAATGAAATGTATGCGTGTGTGTGTGATGCGTCTGCTAATAAATAGCTTGTTTGACATGACGCTATTCTCATTCGCGCAGTTTGCTCTGTGATAACCGGTCGGATTGTGGCCTCGTAAAGACGCTCCATGTGTTGTTTTAGGAAGCCATTACAAACTGGGCTGTCTCCATTACAAGGGCTATCTGATCATTATTACTGCCATCTGTAACGCACACTCAAACCTTAATCTGGGTGAGCCAACCACAGCTGACTCCTGAGCTGGCACGCACACACATCCATACTACCTTCCTCTGTATGTGCGTGTGTGTACATCCAAACATGACAAGGCAGCTGTTGCCTCGTCACATTGCGGGCCCTTGGGCTCGACACGTTTTACTCCAGCCTACTAAAGCAAGGCTGAGTGGAGCAGCGCAATCCCATTGAAGCCACTGACTTGCAAGTCTCTTTTTGAGAGGCCGAACCCCCTCCAACACCTGTGCAATGCAATCGCAATCTCCCAGCCAGAGCTGCTCCCACCCTTCAAAGGCTCGTCACAGGACGCACATCTAATGCAGAGAGATGGCCGGTTAAAGCCTCAGCCAGGCACACCGCTTTGAAGCGACTGCTCCGGCCCCTCCAAAAGAGAAGCCAAATCATTTCCCGTCCCTCTACCCCCGTCCATTGTGCGAGAGGTGCACCAGGCGCTCTTATTCGGTGGCCGCATGTGGGGCGCCTTCAAAGATCACGCCACTCCATTCCAAAGCAGGGCCACTACAGGAAATGAGACTCTCCCGGATGCACGGGGGCTTCTCGGCGATAAATATATTCATGCATTCATGTATATTTCAAATAAGAATTTGACTCAGCCCGCATAATGCACATGGCAAGGTTCAGACTTTGAGATTCTTGACATGCATGAGGCGCTACAATCAGGAGTGTATAAATAAATCAGAAAACGCAGCAAACAGAGCTCCTAAAAGCAGCAACACAGGGCCTGAGCTCGGCACGAAGAAAAGGACTCGCAGAGGTTTGTCTGAAAGAGAAAAAGCTTTCATCTCCAAGACAGCAGAGGAGAAGAGAGGAGTGATGTGATGGATGTTTGGGCTGTCATGTTTCACAGTTGGGGGGGGGACTTGAGACAGATGAGAGGAATAGCTAAAAGTAGTCAAACTTTTCAGGGCGAAGGGGAAAATGGAAGATGAGACAGCAGAACAGCGGATGGAGCGCCACACATTAAGATTAGCCGGTTAAAATCGCAGTGTGAAATCTCGTGCTACGGAGCCTCGAGAGGCAAAACCGCCAGAGTAACTCGTTAAACGGAGCCGACGCAACGCCGATGGTCGTGTTCTCCGAACAGTTCATAAAGGGAAGCTGAGAGGTTTTGGGATATTGTGTTTGCTTTAGCAGAACCTAACTCCGATTTCCAATATCGGAGAGATGATGAGGGACTTCCACGGCTGAGCACATCATGGGGGAGAATAAACACACATGTAATGGGAAACGTGTGTGCGAGATGAAACGGCCTCCCTCATATGAATGGGATGAAATATAGACCTGCGTCCTGCCAGGCTCCAATCAGGGCCGTAAGAACTCTGCATGGAGGGGAAATGACGGACCCCCAACGGGCTCACACACACACACGCACACACACAGATACGGATAAGCTGCCAATATGGTCATTCTGGAGCAGATTCATGTGGAGGCCAGAGTCTGACAGTGACATCTCCATTCACTCCTGAATTCTTTTTCGCTTCCCAACATGCATGGGCACACACACACACATGCACACACACATGCACACAGAGCTAGAGGCCATGGGAGGAGGAGGAGCAGCACTGAGGCATTAAAAAAAAGCCTTTCTCCCCGCAGTGGGTCTCTGTGGGGTTTAGCATGGCATTATGGGAAGATTAGACTTTAGAGTGCTTTACTATCTGATGTCATTGTTGGTTTTACGTTGTCTGGATGGCTTGTGGAACTCGGACCTGATGGCAGGCACATTTCTCTCCAGACAAAATGCTCGGGGCTGCAGTTGTGATTGATTACAGGTTCCTATTGTATCTGTCTGGTATGGCTCTGTTGGAAGAAGAATTAGTCAGACAAAAAAAGTCATGGAAACGCTACACATTTGACTCCATCAATCAAGTCAGCAATCAAAATAATTCAATTAAGAGACTTAAATCCCGCTGGCTCACCAGTCCCTGCTCCAATAGCCCAGAGACAAACTCAATTTACTGACAACCCATACATGATAGCATTAACTCCACTTTAAGGCTCCAATCTTTTTCCATTACTTATGTTTTCTAAATATCAAGGGAAATTCAGAGGAAATAGCAGAGCTATGGTGTTTACCACGAGAGACGACAAGTTGGAAAAAATTAAATAAACAAGAGCAGCTTCAAATACATAATGAAATTGTAAAAGGGCTGTCCGGACAACTAAGCTAATTTGCAAGTTGTTTAGAAGGCAGACTTATTTGCAAAACACAAGAAACTTTACAAATGTGTTTTCATAGGCCGTACATCAATGATGCAGGATTGCAGACAGACTGGGAAATGGAGGTTGCTGAATATGTGTGTAATTGTCTTTTTTCCCCCTCGTTTCCGAGGTGTGAAAGGGAATGCAGGGTTGCGCTGGGGCGTCCCGGGGAGAGGCGATTGAAGCGTCACTCACAGCTGCCACACAGAGCCCCGGCGCACAGCAAATCCCAGGCCCGGGCTTTTCCCGGGCAGAGGGGCCGGGGCCGGGCCTGGGAGCAGCAGGAGTCCCACAGGCCTTTTCTTCCAACTCCTCTCACCAGCACAAGGGGGACCAGGTCCCTGCTGGGAGTTTGCTTAGAAAAGACTGAGCCAAGACTTGGCAGAATGGGTTAACGGAGGCATACACACACACATATACACACACTATTTCAAATGCTTTTTGGGGGCTGTCTGTCTTGCCTGTGGGCATGGTGGGAAAAAAATGAAGTAGGGAAGAGGAAAAAAACCCCAAAGATAAATCAAACTTCCAGTTAACAGCTGAAAATTTGGGACACGCAAACGCAGAGATGCAGAAAGAGACGACGAGCAAGAGAGGCACTGCTCAAACTAGATTACTGGAGAAATGAGTGGGGGGTTTTCTGCTCGGTGCCCAGGGAGCCTAATAGAGGAAAAGTCCCAAGGATTATACACTGTGCCGTTTCCACGCTCGCCCTAATAGTCTCCATGTCCTGTCCTCCTGTATGCCATAGATGGATTATGATGCTTTATAATTAACATGGGTAAGGGGGTTGTTACAGACCGCCCATCTGCCACGCTGACACACTTACGGGGGTATCCCTTGGGAAAAGGAGGCCGCTACCACACTATTCCATTACTTTATCATTCTATCATTCTATTATCCTACCACTCGATTCAATTACCCTGTCACTCCATTAGTGTACTCGTAACAGTGAACAAAGAGCTCCGTGATGATCATTAATGATATGTTCCGAGCCGGTTGTGGCGTGGTCATGCTTCATCCAGGCTCTTCTTGTAAAAATATGATCTTTTACAAAGCACGGCTCATTTTTGGTTCCAATTAAGATGTCAAATGTAAATTGAGAAGCTCGTCGGCAGCCATAAGAAACATCTAAATGTGATACACTTTATTTTATTATTCTTTTTTGGACTTGACTTGCAGAATAAAAGCATTTTTTGTCAATAATACACATTTTTTTAGTGTTGAAAGTTCCAGAAAAACTTTTGTCCAACTAAATCTATCGTTTGATTAATTAAGTTGAAACTTTCATTTGTATTTTTGTTTTGGAGTTTAAAAAAAAAGGCAAGAAACCGTATAACCCTACATCACAATTTATATTCCCACCTCAGTGTTTTCACCAATTTTATTTGTTAATAAACACGCACTTCCTCCCCTGTCCCACACATTTTTGCGATTAGTCGCTGGGCTCCGTCACCTCCTGGCACAGTAAATGCAAACCAATCCCACAAAGGTCTTTAGTGTGCCACAAACTCGGAGGGGGAAACAGATCCCTCGTCGCCTGTATGCCGGTGACAGCCCCTGACGTCTTAAAGAATGTGCGGTGCAGCTGGCTGTTGAGGTTGCCTGCCCACTGTTAGGGAATGGCATCCGATGAGGTCTGCCCCCTCAGCACAGAGGGGTTCTATGAGAAAGAGTTAAGTCTGTGAGGTCAGTCTGGAGGAGGAGGTTACGAGTTCCCCGAGTCGGAGCCGTGGGGGTAATGGTTTTAGAGATGGCTGTCACACAGATCCGTTCCACTGTCCAATACTGCCGCTGATCTCCACCAGCCCGAGTCTGCTTGCTTTTCAATTGCTCAACTTCTCTATCCCCGTCCTCCTTTCTTCTTTTCTCCCCTTCTTTCCTCCTTGCACTGACACATGGAAGTAATCTAGGATCTCTATGCTGGACTCAAAGGATGTGCGGTTGAGCCCGGGGCTGCATTTCGACGCTCTACATTAGCTTCCTTTCCTCTTCTGTTTAATCCCCTTATATTCAACTGCTCTTATGTAAAAGAACTTAGATGGAAAACAAAAGGCAGACTTTGCCCATTCAATTTTTTTTTCTCTCTCCCTCTCTCTTCATTTCCTGTAACTCTGCATCCCTTCCCATTTTTCTTCTCGAATCAGCTAAAAGCACAGGCGAGGTGACAAGTAGGAATCTTAAGGGAAGCCTTCCAGCACCGTCGTCTGTGCCTCTGCTTGGCAGAGCCGGAGCTGATGGGAACTTCCTGGTCGCTGCCAGCCAGGCCTCCGTCTAATGAAGCTGGGTCGCTAACAGCCTGTAAGGCAGCCACTGTTCAGCCACTCTACACTCATCCACCACCCGGCCCTCGACACTTTCACAGGGGCACACTGGCACGCTCCTAACACTTCCTTAATGCTCCGCTGTGGCTGGACAAAGAACAATGGCGCACGGACGTACACTCTTAAGCGCTCCTTCACTTCCACGAGCTCAAGAGGAAAAATAAACAAGACTCAAACTGATTGGAAGTTTATTTTATACTCAACTGAACTTACAATTACTCTTTAAAAAAGCATCTATACACCCTATTTTTTCCTTTTAGGAGGTAGGATCCTTTATTGGGTACAAGCAAAAGAAGACAAGGCAGGAAATACGGGACAGAGGGCAGGGGAGCGACTCCCAGCAAAGGAAGCAAGCCTGTTGTGGTGCTGCTCGGCTGAATTTGCACCCATGTGGTGCACACCCTAACCACTCAGCTATCATGACCCATTTAAATGAATGTGGTGTTTATCCCAGTGAAGAATTTTTTGTTGCATAATGCACTTTGCTGCATTTATCATTGTTATCAGTGACTCACAACTCTGACTCACTAGCAACTGTCACACCTATATGAAAATTCCCCAAATGTAAAAACAGTTTTTACTCCAGGGCTTTGGTAACAAGTTCTTATCTGTCATCCCCCCCAAGCATAAGTATATTAGATGTCTTATTTCACACAAACACTCCAAAACAAAATGGCAAGTGTTAAAAATGCAAAATCCCAACCAGCTTTTTTTGAAAAATTAATTTAATTAATTGGTGGTGGGGGGGCAGGAATTAGGCAATATGTGTGCAATGTGTGCATTTTGCTGATTTTTTCTGTGCCATTTCTGTTAGTTGATGTGTGTGCAATATTTCTACTAGTGTCAGGTTACAATCTTGAGCTGCAACTCCCCAGATAAACAAAAAAAAGTCAATACACTTGATTTGGATTTTTGCCTGTTTGTGTAGCTGTATATATTTATAAAAATTTAAATATAAATTTAAATAGAAGTACATATGGTAATATTGTGATATGACACGTTGCCTGCGGATTTAGATTCTCGACGTCAGTAAAGTTGCTGTTGATTGTGTCCAGTCACTGCTGTTTATGTTCTTGTTCTGCTAATTGACTAATCCTTCCAGGCATTGTCCCCTCTTGCCAAATGATTCACTGCTTTCAGCTGCTGTCCCTGTAATATGTCTTGAACGAAAACCAACTGGAACTGTGGGTCACGACGACCAGTTGGAAAAACACACACACACACACAGAACAAAAAGACGGAGGAAGAAAGAAAGAAAGAAAAAATCCAAACAAATTAGTAGCAAATGCTACTTTTCCCAAACTCGGGGAACAAAAGCTTTGGTTTCGTGTGCACCACTGCTTGAATATAAAGAAATGAATGCATCAATAACACAGCAAAACAGAATGATCAGCTTTCAGTGATGTGGCAGCCAAAACCACCAGTGGATAAAGTGAGTCCATCTGGAGCAAAACCATGATGAAAAAGCTGCATTGTTTTCCTCTTTTTCTTTTTCTTCTACTTCTTCTTCTTCGCTGAAATAACCTAAACGCCCTGCAGCCCTCTTTCCCGAGCCCAGGTGCCTTGTGTAGATAACCAAATGAAGAATCTGCCATTACCCACACACACCGCTGAAACAACAGTCGTGTCGACACAGAAGCACGCGTGTGCGCGCACACACACAGACACATAAAAGAAAACGCAGCTGTCCTTACAGCGAGACACAGGGACCCTTTACAGCACTGTGGGCCAGTTGCTATCCAGAGGTATTTCTTATTGGTTGGCCCTCTCTCGTTCTCTCTGAGTGGGGCTCAGGCTCTAAGTCCTCTCTGTGTGTAATGAGATCTCTATCAGAGGGAAACATGATCAGAGTCTAAAGGGTGGAGAAAGGGGGAGACTGTGGGAGGCAAAGAGAGAGAGGGAAAAGGTACGTATCGCGAAGGGGTAACGGGGGCAAGCGGCGGGGTGTGAGGCAGGGAAGAAACAAAAACAGGCCTCTGACCCTCCCCGACAGTGACCGCAGCTGCACGGAGCAGGAGAGGGAGCGCTCGCCGGACTCCGAACCAAATCCTGATTCTCGTCTGAGGCTGCATCCGGCTCTCGCTCAACAGGTTTCGGCAGTTTTCAAGTTGTGCCGTTTCAGTTTGTTTTGTTTCACTTCCTCCTGAAAGTCAGCATAGCTGAGCAGGTGAAAGTGGCAGATGAGTCAGTGTCTGAGAACAAACCCATTGAAATGATTGCTTTGGTAAGAGGCACTTCCAAGATAAGGAAGACATTGTATTCTTCTCATTACCTCATGCAAAGAAAAAAAAGAAAGAAAGAAAAAAAATCTGCCTAATTAGCTTATTGTAAAACACTAAACATGAAAACAAAACCAGCAGCAGTTAAATTAAATTATGCTGTGATGGAAATGTAGTGAACCAATAAAATTGCTGCCTCATCATCTCAAAGTGCTTTGCAATTAAAAGAAAAAAAAGCCACAAAAATTTCCTTTTTTTGTTTTGGGAAAAATTAAACATATTTGCTAAATGTCCCAGTGGTAATAAAGTTTAGCTTAATTACAAGCCCACTGAACCGTTTAACCACGCAAGTGTGATATAAAGCAAACCAGTCAACTGTTAAACTCTGAGACAGACAGCTGAGGTAAAGGGACAGCAAAGTAAGTCGAGTAAAGTAGAGACTCACAGGCTCGAATCAGGAGACTTTACTTTTTATCAAACGCAAACGCTCTTTTTGTTTTTACCCCCTTTCTTCTGCTATTTTGCGTCCTTTTGTGGGCTTTGACCCAGAGGCCAAAAAATAAAAAAATAATTCATGTAAAGTCTTTCCAAGCCTCACCAAAAAATGCAAAGAGTTCAAAAGCAGTGCAGCAGACTGTTGCCCAGCCTGTAGCCGCTTCCTCGCTGCATGTTTTTAGAGGTGTGCAACTGTGTTTTCCATCTCTCCTCCTCTCCTTTTCTTTCTCTTACCCCTCTCTCACCACCTTGTTTGTCTCCTGAGCTGCTGCAAACAGGCTGTGGTAGTTACAGGTCATGAGGTAAATATTAGCCGAGGAGGGCTGGAGGACGAGCAGGAACCGCTCATAGCAACCTTGTCAGATCATCATTAAATTGGCATCACTGTAGTGTACCTCAGCACAGTGTGAGTGTCAGTGTGTGTGTGTGTCCATGTATGTAGCACGCCTGTACATAGTGGCGCTAGCTTCAGCCAAGGCGATGGGACGTGATCAGTCATAACAAAGTGACATTTCGTGGCGTAATCCCACTCAGCTAAATGAGAACTAATCCGATTTGCTCTGATCAAATGTTAGACTGTTCTTTACCGGCCGGGGGGACGCTGACACATCCCAGCCTTCTTCTTCTTTTTCTGCACGGCTGCTCCTTCATCACCCCCCCTCCCACCGACACCCCTACTTTGCCACTTCACTCATCCGGCCTCAAATTAAATATCAAAAAGGTCTGATGCATCCTGCAGCAAAAAAAAAAGAAGAGAGAACTAAAACTCAAGTATGTTTCCTCTTGTTATTTTTCTCGCAAGACAGTGCTACCGCGATGATGTATGCTGCCTGTTCAAGCACGCTAGGAGGAAATCAATTAAGCAAACCCCCAGTTATTGATAATACAGGAGGCGGGAGTGATGGCATCCTCACATGAAAATCCATAGCAGCAGGAATGCACATAAACCTGCACAAACACACACACCATAGCGGCCCAAACCTGCTGGTTTCCTAGACTTTGCCTCATAAGTCATTGCCTGTGGGGAGGCACTGGTATTGTTATAGTTTTTGTGTGTATGTAGTACACTGTGCAAGCAGAGGGCCAGATTAATTTATTAGCTGAGGCAGCAGCGCTCCCAAAAGCAGGAACAGGAAGTAAGACATCGTAAATCTCGATAAGTCACCAGATAGTGTACTGTACATTTCTATAGGCTTCTCCCACTGTTATCGCTATAGAGTAATACAGGCCAATACCGAGAGATGGAGTTTAGAGGAACAAACAGTGAAGACGGATGCTGATTCCTGCGCAAGCACACACACCCCATCTCTTTTTCTTTTATTGCCTATCAGCGAGTGCTGCTGACTGATACATTTCAGAGCAAAAACAGGTTTGTCTCTCTCTCTTTTTTTTTGTTATTGTAAAGCCTGCACACAGCAAGATAATTGTCTATTGTTTTCCAAAAGGCAGAGCAGCGGGATAATTAGCTTGAGAGAACACTTTGCAGAGTGCATTATTGTTCCACTGTGAACTTTATGAAATATTCAGCCATTCGTGGGGATTTTACAAGGAGCAGAGTGGAGAAACAGATGGAGAAACAATCTTCCAGTCCCCAAAATCCCAGCATGGTAACCTTCTAAGACATTCCCTTCAGGTGACATCATCAATCAATAAATGTCTCCCTCTATTTTTTTTTTACTCTTAACTAAAAAGTGTGGATTTTTGCATGTGTGTGTGTGTGTGTATCTTTGTCTGATGACGCTCATTGTTCCACTACTTCTTCAGCCAAATAAAAGCTGATGGGCCGTAGTCTTGCCATTAGGACCGGGCCACACACACACACACACTCAGAGACACACACTCCAATGAACATGGCAGCAATATTCATACCCACTGACTGCACAACGAGCCTCTATGACATTTGACATTTGGGGGATAAATCATGGATTCACTTCAATGAGTAACTTACAGTTATAGGCTGGTCGAGCTACTCTCCATTTCCCCTCAGTGCTGTGAGCTCGAATGAAGGTCAGCTCCAACCACACAGATCTTTTTCTCTCTCTCTTTTTCTCTTTTAGTTTATTTCCCCCCCTTTATGAATGCTTTCCAACATGATGTAGATGTGGGAGTCAAGTCTAAGTGGGTGATAATTGTTACCAGAGCGTAATCTATTATCAGTAGTCTGGGCTCACTTTACTTGTTTGGATGGGAATAATATGGATTTTTAAAGAAAGTGTCTGGCTTTCAGCTGCTGACTTTTGAAAAACGTGTCCTTGATTTCATGGGAAGAAATTGCGCTGGATCCAAGCCAGGGTAATTAAGAAAAATACAATTATTTTCGATCATTTGCTCACCTGATATCTGGAACCATCTTGTTATGCATTTTTGTGGGGAGAAACTAAATTCAAACTTGGCCACTTTGGACGGAGTGTGGCCCTCGTACGCCTGTTGGGAGGAAAAAAAATATCCTGCGCTATAGCTGAACACACTTGGCGTGGTTTACTTGACTTTTTCACCTTTATTCTTTGCACCAATTATGAGTGGATGAACTTCTCACAGCCCTAGAATAGCCGTGATTTAGTTGGAAAATAAAACGGTGGGTGCAATATTGCGAATAAAATTGCTATAATTACCCATCTTAATGTGTGATTTAAGCTGGGCCCGTTGTACATTGTATAAGCATGTACTTAACGGTGTTTCTTCAGTGTTGGGAAATTCCCCACTGGGAAAGACGTCAACGCCACACTCTGCGGCGCAGAGAGGACAATTAGAACTAAATAAATTATGTTCTTTTTAAGATAATTGCCACATTTAACAGAACATTTATCCCAGCATGTACACAATGGCAACTTTTCCATAAATGTTAGCCCTCCATTGAGCGCGCACACACACTCACACACACCCATAGAGTTTGACAGCCTCGTCCAAATGAAAATGCAAGACTTACTTGGGATTCTGCGAGCTCCAGATTATAGTCTCCAGCGACTTAGCCGATGGTAACGCCGACCTGCACATTATTGTAAAGATCCAGAGGTAATACTTCCAACAACCGAGTCCCGCCATTCTGATAAATACACAAGACGAGTGAGCCGAGAACTCTAGAGCTACGGACGGTGCGCTTGGCAACCTTTATCTGCGGTTCGCCCGGTGGGAAGGTGAGCTACGATCAGTCGGGAGCATGTGAGGTCGATATTAGATACATGTCCTTGTGTCCGACTTCTTTAGATCTGCTCCAGACCCCGTGTCCTTAACTGAACTGCCGTGCGAAGGAGCCCCGGTTCTTGATAGGATTTGGAGGAAAGCAGCAGCAGCAGCAGCCCACCGAGTGTCCTGGTTGACCTGTGGCTGAGGCAGTAGAAAGAAAAAACACCCCCTCACGACCTTTTCTTTCACTCTGTGGACAAAACTCAGCGATCCCTATGCGTGGAGCGGATCTGACCAATCGCGCAGTTTTGCCACAATCTGGCGATGCGGCTGTCGGTGGAGCGCCGCGCCGCGTCTTTGTCAGAGCTGCCCTCGGTGGTGTGTGTACCTGTCGCCGTTTATAGCCAACAGATGACCACATTCATCCATCAGTTACAACTCCGCAGCACGCCAGGAATCCCGAGGTCCACTTCATTCCAGTGTTATCTTTCACTCCTCCGCCCCCTTCTTTTGCTATTCTTCCTTCCCCCCCCCCCCCAAAAAAAAAAAAAAAGGAATTGAGTTTATATTGTAAATATTCCTCCTGGCTCTCAGTGGCGTTACGCGTGCGTGTTGCGCTCCGGCAGGGTCGCTTCTAGTCCAACTCGGGCATGCTGCGTGGCCGGTGCGTAAAAATACAGTCCGGTCTCACCGCTAGTTTATTGCTTCATGAAACACACAAAAAAGTGCCGAGGTAAGATTAGACCTGCTCCCCTGCTTCTCGACGTGGCTCCTAAATCAGCTCACCAACATTTCCACGCCGGTATGTTGTGTTTTTTTTTTCTGACCGTCTGTAACACTGTGCCCTCCGGTGTGTGCGGCAGCCCGAGCTCAACTGTAACCCGAGCTGAACAGAGCGCATGAGGAACAGCCCACTGTGCCAGCGGCGGCCAATCACAGCGCTCTGTCCGAACTTGGAAGCAGGAAGCGAAGGCATTTAAGGGACGTGGATGGGTAGATGGTAGGTAGAAGGAGGGAGCGAGAATTGGTGAGGGGGGCGGGGGTGTTATTGGGTTGACCCCACATCTCCACCTCCCCTCTCACCACCACCTCCACCACCACCTCGGCCCGAGCCATCGACCCAAATTGAAATGGGCGTTGGAGTTATTCGTCATACTGAAAACGAGTGCACCAGAGTGTGTGTGTGTATGTGTGTGTGAAAGTGCTTACAAGAGCAAAACTTTGGCCCCTTTAAGTCCAGGGCTTGTTGTTCCCAGTAGATAACTAATTACTAATTGGTCCATCAAGAAATTCGCCTGGAGCGCCACATTTATCATTTTGGTTATGAAGGATTGCATTTGTAACATTTTCCCTACGACTAGTCTGTAATTTCTGCTATTTCTAGCTGTGCCGCTGTAAATATATTGGTTTTATTCTATATACACAGGATTACAGTATCTGTTCTTTTGGCCCCCTTCTTTTTCTTCTCTGAAGGGAATGATGATTAATGGTCTCTTTGGATCTCTTTCTAGTCGTCCTCTTTTGGGATAATGAACTGCATGAGAACTTAGTCTCCAGTGTCAATAGACAATAGACGGTCGGTAGCCTATAGTCACTGGGCCATTCATTCACTGAGGAAGAAATGCTTGACACATAATTGATCATGTCCATGTCTGTGCCCCCTTTGTGCGCGCATATGTGTGTGTGTGCTTGAGGGAGAAAGGAGAGGAGAGTTCCCCTTCATTTCCTTGCATTTATTCAATCAATGCTGCCCCCTAATGGCTGTGATGAAATCGATTCTCAGACTACAGGTGGGGGGTGGGGGGGGGGGGGGGGGAGACTGAGTCTAATTGGAAAGGAAATAAAGCAGACATTTAAAGACACGTCTTAGGGTTTCTGAAATTTTTTTTTTTTATTACATCCCATGGCGTGTTGACAGCTCATAAATCTCTGTGAGACAATAACACAGGCTTCCAGTGATTATACACCCTAATTGTCTGAGTAAATTTATATTTGTGCAGTTAATGTGTGTGCATCCTCAACAGCAGCAGTTGCCACAGAGTTGCCATCTTGGATGCCTGATGCTTTACCAATCAGAGGGTCATGGACAGATGCCACCTGTGTACAACTTTGTGGACTGCCACACATAGTGCCAACAGTTCGTGAGGATGGTGATGTAGACGTTTGTTAGCCCAGCAAAACATTATTCATAGATTTGTCCTAGGAATGATCAAAATTAATCTTTTACTATAGTGTATGTAGATTTCAAAAGAAAAAAAAATGTTATATTCACTACAATATGTGAAACATGACTGACTGTCCACATGCCTTTACATAAACAAAAACGCCTCTGTGCAACAAGGAGTGTATTGATCTTAGCCTTCATATTCACTCACATCATAGAGAACCCATCGAGTGTTTTTCACCCTTCCTACAGCTACCTATGAGATACTAGCATTTTCAAGGAATGAGGTCATTGTGTTAATGTGTATAGGTGGCTGTGATTAGTGCTTCCATAAATAGCCTGAATGTACTTTCATATCACAGCAGCTCACGCACACACACTTCAAAATGGAGAACGCCCATGTCTAAGGGGTTTTTTCATCGCTGATTGGTAGTAATGTGTAAAAGTCTTGAACCTCACATTATTTATTTCAGCGCAGCTGTTTATCAGCTGGTTATCCAGGTATGTTTTTACTGCTTTTCTAGTGTGTTTGTGATCAATATCAGATTATACTCGCTGTTGTACCTCTCTTTCGACCTCACACAACCTGTTACATCTGATTTTCAGTTCAGTTCTTAAGTAATTTAGCAAACCTCAGCCACTTCCTCTTCCTTAAGAATGCCTAAATGACACCTACCCTTCTACTGAGACTCTTTCGATGAGGCTTCAGTGAACGGTAGTACAGATATTGCTCGTCTGCTGTAGGATTGGGGGGGGGGGGGGGGGTTTGTCTAGTTTCCTCAAAAATTTTAAGGCCACGCTACACACCATGTCACAATATAACAACTTTTCATCTAATAGCTCTTTAAGAATCACCTTGTTGATGCAAAAATACAGTTTTATGTCGGTCAAACAGTTTTTCATAGATTCAGTTAAACTAATTATGTGTTTTTGCAAGAAGCTGCCGGTAATAAAGTGTCTAAAGATACAATTTAAAATTGGTTTTTGTTTGTCTGTTTATGTGCAGACACAACACTGGTTCAGCCCACACATTAAGTGCCTTTTTGCTTTAAGAGCTTGAATGATTTATAGATCAGGTCAGTGTTGAGTGGCTTAACGAACAGACAAACAAACAGAAGCTTCCTCGGAAAGTTGTCAGGTACACGGACTGAAAATGAGTTAAAAAGCAATCAATGTCCAAAGAAAAGCTTGGAATGACCTTCACAAAGCCTGGAGAACTGTGACTCAAGACCACTTTAAAATATTACAGGAAAGTCTGGCTCCTTGGAAGCAGAATATAAAGAAATCAGGGGTAGCTCAACACTTGTGCACAGCACTGTAATCATGCTTTTATTCATTTAATATTTAATTGATCAAATGTGTCAGAATGTGGTCAAATCACAGTTCAAAACACCTACTACCACGCTGACACGGTTATAATGACCAGGCAGATAGTAGGTGTCCTGCTTATTCACCCTCTCACTTTTAGTGTTGCAAAGTTCAGCTGAGGCTGATTAAGAACGTCACCACTTTAGCAGTTATGAAGTTGTAACCCAAAGTACTGGATTAATTGAAATTTTGACTGGATATTGGCACAGACACACCTGAAAGGATTACTAGAGTATTTCTATCCCGCTTTAGGGAACACGAGCGCACAGCAGATATTATTGCAGTATATCCAATTGCTTTGAAGACTTTTTCCTTAAAGATGCTCCTGCTGGTGTTAAAAGAAATGTCAGGTGATCACCATTCCTCCTCTGCGGGCCATGAATGTCTATATGAACCTGCAAGGCAACACATTCAGTAGTTTTAGAGACTGACTGGCAGTCAGCTTAACATTACTATCCCCAAATCCTGCTACCGTTCTTGCTATGAATACTATATTGTCATATAAAGCAGGAACACTGTAAATTTTCCCTTTTTAAACTGAAGCGATTCTTTGGTTCTTAAACGTTCACAGATTTATATGAAATTCATTGTGTCGTCATTTCTTACAGCTCGTAAATGGGAGAACGGAGAGACATTTGCTGTCGCTTTTGTTTTCTTCTCTCTGAATCCAAGATGAACCCTGCTGTCGAGCACATAGTTGCTTCCCAATCTGATATTTACACTTAGCAAACACTGAAAGTATGACATCATGGTTCCAGGATGAGGCTGCTGCGGGCTTGTAATTCGTCCAGCAACTCACAGGGGAAGTAAATCACGGTTAAAACGCCCTCCTCTCGCTTTTAATCTGCCCTTAATGAAGTCTGGCACATTTCCCTTTAGTTGTGGCTGCATGACACGACTGTGATCTACAGGCCCAGCCCGGAGACCAGAGGCTCATGGCCTTGGTAGTGCTGCGGGAGACGCGGCTTGAGCCGGGTCTGCGCGTCCAGGTATGAGCCGAGCCCCTTTGGCATGTGGTTAACCCTCATTATCTGGAGAGGACGAGGAACATGTGACTGGGACGTTCCAGCTGCAATCAATATCGAACAGTCATTAACCGCGGAGACAATGCATCCTCACACACAGAGACGCCCGCGCACACCCGAGCAGTTAGTGGCACATGTTTCTCGTCCATGTCACGTACTGTAAAGTCTCCACCAAAGGAAACGTAAGGGCATAAACACAAACAACATTGATCCACTCCAAACACTGAGCCATTTTAAACGGTGGGAAAACTCAGCTAATGTTAACAGACTATTTTCAGAGGCTGACACTTGAAGGTTGTTGTATAAGCTTTTCCTGCTGCTTTGATTTAACTGTAGCGGCAGAGAGGCCAATCACAACAGCTGGGCTATCCGCAGACTTACATTTCCTGTTTGTGGTATGCTTGATTGCTGTCCAGACGTCTTCCTCCCTTTTCTTCTTATGCTTGCTTCAATCTTCCTCCTCTCCTTTACTCGTCTTAGCCATCACGACTGACAGAAAAGCACTGATTACACACAAATAACAATCTGCTCAAAACATGTCCTCCACATATTACCATCCCAGTATGAGACGCAAGTAAAACCTTCTTCTCTTCTCTTCTCTTCTCTTCTCTCATAGTAGTAATTAGGCTTGATAACCACCCAAGACAATAGACATTTCATGTAACCATCTTTGTCGACATATAAACATCCAGGAATCTCGATAGCAATCCTGATTAGTGCCTGGTTGTGATCCTCCTATCTTAACTTGCCGCAGTTCCCTGCATTATACCTTTTTAGCCTCTCGGATGAGATTAGAATTTGAAAAGGGAAATTGTCCTTTGATGCTTCATATCAAAGAACTAGACAATTCCCATTGAAAAAACGGGTAGAAAGTGAAGACATGCGCTCACAAACACACACACAGACACGCACACACGCATATGTTATTAACTCACTGTGATTATTTGTTAGCGTAAGCTGCATTTTGTAGGCCTGTGGCCCGGAGGGTTTAGAAAAGAGCTAAACTGATGGAGAGAATATGCCAAATGCTGGCCTGTGGGGGTGTTCTGTCTATTCTAATAGAATTACCAGCCTCTGATAGATGAGTCTTTTCTCCGAGGCTACTTGTCTGTCAAACATTAGGTCACACTCAGCTTCCAGACTTGGAATTGGGGTGGGTGGGTTGGGAGGGAGAGAAGAAGGGGGCTCAAGGCGCAGGAAAAAAATGTCTGGAGAGGTGCCTCACTCCCTGCCAAGAAAAGGAAGGCAACAAAAGTGAAAAAGGGTTAGAGAGGGAGGGATGGGAGAGGGGGGGAGCGAGGGTGGGAGCTGGTGAAAGAGAGTGAAATGAGTGAAAGTGGGGGTTAAAGAAAGAGAAGAGAGTGAGCGGGGTACAAAAGGGTGCATTCGAATCCACTCTAATTAAGGCCCGTGTGATGGACAGGACCTGCGGACGTGCCTTCTTTTCTTTTTTGAGTGTCTGTGTGTGAGGGGACGGTGTGACGATGGGAGGAGCCGGAGCCCTAGTAGAGATGTCTACTGCCAGCAGCCTGAATGGGACAAAGACCTGAATAGAAACTTCAAAGCAACCTCTGTGAGCTCGACCCCCCCACCCCCACCCCACCCCCTTCTTTGCAGTCCCTTGGCTGTGTGATGGTCAACAAGCTCCTGCTCAAGTGTGTCCGTGTGTGTGTGTGTGTGTGTGTGATTCTGTTTGGCAGTCTGTTATTTTCTGACTGCTACATGCATTTCTTGGCAGCTATGCGTGCAGTGTGGATTTCAAAGTGTGTCTTTCTGCCTGGGTGTGCTTTTTGTCTTATGCAACGATGTGTGCGTGTGCGTTTTAAAGAGCAGACTGCAGGATGCAGATATAATTGGAGCAGAGGATCTGACTCATTGCTCTCTCCCTCTGAACTGAGCGCCGGCTCTCTATGGCAGGGTTGGAAGTGAAACAAGTAGCCCACAGAGCTGACGTGTTGAAGAAATTATTGTTGCTAAATGATACACGGGGATTTAGCATCTAATTTGATCCCAGTGTCCTTACTGATTTTGGCCTGCGTTACGATCTTGCGGTGTGCGTCATCTAATTCGATTTGGCTCCGGCTCAGGCCAACTAATGATCTTCCACTTATCACCCCTCTTCTTTTCCCCAGTTGATACTCGTCAAAGTGTCTTTCCCATCAGACCCACCAGCCTCAAATGACTCCCGACAACTGCAGCAGAGAGTTGGAATCACTCGGGGCCCCTTCAGAAAAACAGGAAGCCCTAAAGGGTGAGGGACAGGGCAGAAAGATAAGATTTATGCATACTTGTGTGCTGTACACTCTGGCATGCTAACGATCGTGTGCATGTGTGTGTGTGTGTTTTTGGATATCTCGTAGAAGTATCTGTCCTGTCTGAACCCTCTTGCACCAGTCAAGTGTCAGGTCAGACTCTAAAGCTCCTGAGATCAACATGTCATTGTTCCTGCCTGGTGTCACTGACATGTCCTCAGTGACATCATCGCCAGGGGACGCTTAGCATATCTCTCACCTCTCTCTTCAGTGCTCGTCTGAAGTAGCATTAGCCTCCGCCTCTAATCAGAGTACATAATAAAGTAGCCACAACAACCTCATCAGTGGCTTTTATGCCCTGGCAGGTGCAGCTCAGCATTGTAATTGTGTAGGCTGCTGCAACTTTGATCACGTATTTATATTTAAAGAGGTAATATAGCAACCCTGGATGCATGCGTGCATGTACGCCTTCACAATCCTGGTAATGGAAACATCGTCTGAATGGGCCTTTTTTTTCTTTCAGTAGCACTTGTATTGCATTTCCAAGCAAACGCGCTTCAATTCATGCCATAGAAAACCACTTTGAGATAACTTTATCAGCAGATAGAAAATGTTATCTGCTATCCTGATTATGTCATGTTTTCAGCTGAGCAGCAATAAATAAAGAGGCCGTAAAAAATCCTGGAGGTAGTTTATGGGGAATAATTCCCCTGCCCTCTCACACACACACACACATAATGCTGTAATTGTGACACGCCTTTAAAGCAAAGACGCAAGAATGATCACAGGGAATGCATATGTGCACATGCCCACGCTCAAACTTGGAAAAAAAAGGAAGCATTGCACCTAAGAACGCACTGTTGCGCAAACACACCTTTGGCAAACAAAGATATACTTAAAAAAAAAGAAGAAGAAAAAAACACTTTAAACCCAGGGAGACAAACTCCTAAATCTGAGGATGTCCTTGTTAGTAAGCAGCCGAGGGTACATGAGTGCTCTCAGCCGCATCATGAAAGCCTCAGCAATTACTCCCATGCTCCCTCGCTCTGGCATAAATCTGCTCTTATCTCGGCTCGCTGCAGGATCAGGGAATATCAGCTCTAGCATCTGCTCCATCTACAAACCCAGCCACTAAAAGCACAACAAAGTGGTTCTGCAGGCATAAATAAAGGAAGGTGGTGGCGGGCGGGAGGTGTACCGGAAGAAGCGCAGGGAGTTGAAGAGAGGGAATATAGAAAGGAACTGAGAATGAGAGATAGGAGGAGGGGGTTGCGTCTGTATCTCTTTAACATTTCTCTCTGCATGTGTCAATCAGCCAGTCAGAAAAACATAATTCCAGCTCAGCTCAGCTCAGCAGAACCTCTTGGAGGGAAATGAAGATATATGGAGAGAACAAAAGGTCAACAGCATGGGTCATAAGGGGCAACTTTTACATTAGGGAGTATGGGAAGATGCAAAGTTAAGACAGGGATGTTTTATCTACTGGAGGGGTAATCACTGATGCTTCTTTTATCCAATAAACTTTTCTTTTTCTTTACATTAACATCATTATTGTCATTACAAGTTTATTCAGAGAGGTCAGCGGATTCTGGGCATGCTATAGACAGCAAAGTTGCTCGCACCTGGCTAAAGTAACAACAAGGACGGATGAACAGGACTCCAAACTATTTATAGGAGGATGTTTATTTTCCTCACGGTCCGACTGGAACATCTTTCATTCTGGCCTCTTTTTTTTTTATCACAGCTGTGACCCTGACCCCCCCCACCACCACTCCGTCCTCCGCCTCCTCCGCCCGTCCTGTCTCCTGTGCCTCCCCGGTTCCTCTCTCACTGTCCTCTACTCCCATGTTACCTTGGGTCAACCACTCCTTTCTCTCTCTGCCTGAGTGTGTGTGCATGAATGGTAATGGAGCTATATAGAAATGTATAACCATTCCAGTCGGTTCTGCTCAGCGTGCACGCCTGGGAAGTCATAATAGAGATGAAATGTTACAAGGAAATGTTGAGAGGAAATACCTCAGCTCCAGGTGCTGGCTGGGGGTCAGGGGTGAAGAGGTGGCACACCAAGCCTCGGGGTCCCCTGAACCCTGACCTCACGAGACTGATGAATAGCGTGCTAACAAGGACCAGCTCTCTCTTAGGGTGTCTGCACTCTCTCTTCTTGTCTTTGACTACCTCTAATTTTGCTCTCCCAGGAACTGATCTGGCAGCAGCAGAGTAGTAATACTTATACCGGCTGAACCTTTAAAGTACCTCGCCATCTGTCGTCTTCCTTGGATTTATAATTATCATCATATCACATTCAAACTACGCACTGTCGCACTCTTACATAACCTAACCCCTATCTACCAGTGCCTGCAATACTTAAGAATAGATTGAATAAATTATTATTGGGTGAGGTGTTAAATCTTGGCCAGGAGTACAAGTGCTTTCTTTCTAATGAGGCTCCGCTACATTGTCTCTGCTCCTCATCGGCACGGAAGAGAAGCGAGAAAGCCTGCAGCAGGCACATTCACGGGCCTCCCGCATACACACATGCATGCACATACGCCGAGTACACCCCCACATACATGTACAAATGGTAATAGTTTAAATGTGGGTGTTGCACACACGAACATGCACATTTACACTCACACACACACACATTCCAGCCGCACCCTGGCCCATTTACAAAGCTGTATCATAAAGCCAATTAAAGAGATGAGTCTTATTAGCAGAGGTGTCTCAGCCCTCGTTCATCACTGGGGTTTCCTGGCAGGGGCTGGTGACATGCAGAGCTCTTCATCATCTTTATGAGACCTGTCTCATCACGCCCTTATAAGACACTCATCCAAACTTTACTGAGACTCATGATTTAGCAGAGCGGGCTTGGCCCACAAATCCATTCATTCGTCCTCGGGTCACCTTTGAATGCGCTTCAAGGGATTTGAAAATGAAAGTGGAGAAAATGTCGGCCTTGCGTGGCACACTGCTACCTCGCTGGCTTGCGTGTCTTCTGTCCCCCACCCTCCTCCATACCCTCTCATTGAAAAACCCGTAATCTTGTTTCCTCTTCCTGCAGGGAAAACCTTTATTATCCTCACCGCAGAGCACAGGCCCACTGGGATGAGTGAAAGTGGCTTCACAACAATGGTGTGAAGTGAGGAGAGAAGGTGTAGAGAATCAAATTCCAGGGTAACCCTGGGTAAATATCCTCCTGCTCCCAGCTGAATGCTCGTCTTGTTTTCTTGCTTCGTGAGGTCGAATGCCCCGCTCAGACCTCTGGACCACCTGCAGCTCTGCTGATGACAGATTCCCTCCACACTCTGGACCATCAGTGCCAAAGAGAGACTAATCCTCCAGCTTCTATCCCCCAAGTACAATAGCCCTGTCACTCGTTCACTCATTCAGCATACCTTTAGCCGCTCTGCCTGTGTGTCAATATGAAGAAAACCGACAGGAGGCAGAAGGTGGATTCCCACGACACTCTATTCATAGCTTCTCACTGGAATCTCTGACCTGTTCTGGCTTGTCTCATGAAACCTGCTCATCATAATGAAGGGCATTGATCCTACTTCTCATTTCACATTCACCTTGACATCTCAGTTACAGCCCACAGAGCGTCTCCTCTTAGTCCAGGAGAGATTATTTCCCTTTATTTGGTTACAAGATATTTTATTGGATGCCCAGCACATTGTTGGAATGATACGGTTTGGAATGAATGAGGCGCTAGAAGATGAGTCTGGACATTCAAGCGCTGCTGGCCTGTCTGTGTGAATGAGGCCGCATGCCTAATCTGAGGCCGGCTCTGGTAAATGATTTTCCAGGGTCAGCTGCTTTCCTCTGCCCTTACAAGCTGAGAAGATTACAACCAATGTTCTCATTAATGATTTATCCACGGAATTAAAAAACTCTAGGTTTATCTCCTCGCAGAGTCCTGGAAAAGTCTCAGGCGCTGCATGAAACAGCTCTTCTTAGGGGGAAGCTTGCGATCAATCACAAGAAAGAGCAGCAATTAATGTAGAGCAAACATATTTTGAATGACCATGAAATGCTGTTCGGATCCTCTTAGATGAGTTTCCACAGTGAACTCACGTGTATGTGTAAATCAGAAGTCCTCCTTGACCCACTGAGGTTTCAACACCAGCTGAACTGATAGTGTATGTTGAGGCCTTTGGGTTATCAGAAGTAAATACAGGCTCTAAGTCCATATGAGGCTCTGATTTAAAATCCGCAGCCCTGACCTCGGCACAGCTTTTAACCCCCAAGTCAGCCCAAGCAGATGCATTGCTGTGGGAAAAAGAAAAGGAAGTAAAAAAAAACACAAAACAAAACAGCTACAGAAAGAAAAGTATAGGGAAGATAATCGCTTTGGCACAGAAGCGTGAGATGTGGAAATAACTTTGACAATTGGTTTGACAACAGCTACACACAAATCCAAGATTCCTTTTTGGTCTCTTTCTGCATGAACACCACTAACAGCATGTTACAAAAAAAGGTTGACAGCTCAGATGACAATTACACAGGGCTGCAGAGGGAAGTGCTTCCCTTCGCAGTATTCTGATAGCCGACGTGTGACAAGCAGACATAGTGATAGATGAGCCTCTTCATGTATTACAAGCTGGACATGAAGGGCGCTCACTGCCAGGTCCTATTCTGGTACGCCCGCAGTGATCTGAGCACCTCTTTATTAATCATGCATTTAACACAGAAGTCTCAGTTGCCTTCATCCCTTTTTTTTCCTGCTACCACGCGTCCTCACTTTTATCAGAAGAGGAACACTGGCGCTCTTTGTCTCCACATGACAACTCTTGCTAAAAATGGGATGTTTTTGATAGTCAACACAAAGGTTGTGTGTAGCAAGATGTGTACATTCTGTTTGTCAGTAACTTAGTAGAAGTGCAAGATATATATCTATATGTATTATGAGTCAGAAAATGTACAGCAGTAAAGCCACTGTAGGGAGAGTGGAGGTCTGCCTTGAACCACACTGCCCCCATGTGGCATGAGAGGTAATACCTTTCCAGCGGTTACCTGTTGTTTACCTGACGTCCTGAAAAACTCAAACTCCCTCAGAAGTAATTCAAAATTTCAAGATTGTAAGTCAAAAATTTTCTCCAACTAATAATTTTGTAATAACTCAAAATTTCAACATAGCTCTGCTTGCTCCAGAAACAAGCTTCCATAGAAGTGTGTTCAGTTAAACCCATTTCTAACTGAATTTAAATAATGTTCGCTGAACAATTACTTAACTGTAGTTTGTTTTAGTTGTATAAATTAACTCAAGGAATCAAAAGCCTTTTCAAGGATTCCGTTTCAATACAACGGTTTTTATCCGCACTAGAATGTTACGGCTTTAAAAATTAATGCAGTTTAACGGTTTACCTCCTAGTTTTACTACTACTAGTTTACATTACTACTTTAGTCAAATTTACATTTTATTTACATTCGCCATCCACTGAAATTTACTTTGTTTGTTCAACAACTGTGTTTACCCGTAGTATAATTTGCTTTAACAGTTACTAGCTTGCTAACGGTTTGCCTCCGAGCCATACTTTAGCCTAAATTTACATCTAGACATATACATAATTAACAACAGTGTTTATCCGTAGTGTTTCTCTGCTTTATATGTTAATACCCAGCTCAAAAACTTAACCGCTAGCTACACTTTTCGTTCAATTAATATTTTATTTATGTGAACTAGTAGTGAAATTAGCATTGTTCGGCTAACGCCATTCCCCCCCTACATACCGTTAGTATGAAAGCTAACTATTATCCATATTCTAGTGTTAAGGTTAATCGGGTTTTCGTTTTTAGATTTACACACTTTGGCTTTTTTTTTTTTACTTTATAATAATCAATTGTTAACATGTTGAGGTGCACTTCATACTGTATACGTTTCAGCCTCCTCCACCTTTGGAATCACCAAACCACACCATATTTAGGCTTTGCAAAGAGAACATAAGAAGTCTATTGTGCAGCCTGATTAGTCATAGCTCCATTAGTTGCAGTTTGTTTCATGTGGTCAAAAGTAAAAAGTACCACAGATGAAATGTGTTGATTTTTATTCAAAAGTTACTGTCTCCAGACAAGTACAAATCAGAAAACAGAGTGACTGAAAGAGGATGGGATAATAGACAACAACTCAGAGTATAGGCAAGAGTGCTGACAAAATAAAACACAGACATGGCCAAAATGAAGGAAAGAAATAAAATTTTGTATATATACACATGATCTAATAAGAATTTATACCGATGTAGTGGTAAGTAACAAACAATAAACAGTACTTTTTTCCTTAAAAGAATTTTTCTTTTTTACTTACATAAAATAATTAGGCAAAACACATATAGGCTGTTTATCTACTTTATCACATTACATCTGACCACCTCATATTTCATGTTCTAAGAAGCCAATTATCCACCTTTAAACATGACTGATCCTCTGACATGGAAGATTACTGTGAGAAAATGTGACCTCCACAAGCATGTTTAAGGCTTAAGCATGGAATGACTACAAAATAAAAACCTCAGTAGACAAAACATTTCATTAAAACTTGTGTGTGACAAATACATGTCAAAATCTAAGCTTTGTCTAGCTGCCACAGCGCTGCTGAATAACTTTCATCTTCAGTATTGGCTGAATGACTACCTTACAGTTTTAACATTTGAAATCTAGAAGTATTTTGTGACCGGACTCTTTTTTTTTTTTTAAATGTTGAGAAAACCTTAAAGCTGAATTTCACAAGTCTTTTCATTAGTTTTATCCAAACTAATTTACATGTAGGAAAAAAGGTAGAAACCCGAAGACATTATCAAGACAAAGAAAAAAAAATAAAAGAACAAAACATAAAAATACAAATTTAAAAATCTTCCTTGATGCATGACTTTACATGCTTTCATTTTTTTTAGGTTTTACTTACACATTTCTCACTTTGTGACTGAAGGTTGAAAAGTTGAAAATAAGAAAATAATAAACCAAAAGCACATATATAAAATCAGCACCGATTCATATATAACTTTTATTTAAAATGTAGAGATACCCATTTCAACATTATGCTGCTGGATTTTAAAGAGAAAAAAGGTGATTTTCTTTGACCGAGCTGTTATCCCCCAGAGCCCACACGGTGGTACTACTGGGATTAAAAAAGAAGAAAAAAAAAGAGCTCATTTTGAGGGGGAAAGGTGTACATATGTATCTGGTAAGATGGTGGTTAAGGAGTGATCCAAATCTTGGGCTAAGCTCTGGGACTTACAGCGTGGAGCGTTCAGTGGACTCTATAGGAATCTTCACAGCATAAAGGGATCTTAGCTGATTCTACATTACATCTTAACCACCAGTGGTTATTAGGACCTCAACTCAGGGGCAACAACAGGAAGAAGAAACAGACAAAAGGGAGGGGGGGGGGGGAAAAAAAAAAAAAAAAAAAAAAAAGCACAGAAACATAAAGACCTCCATCCACTTGGCTAACACAGTACAAGCAAGCTACTACAGTCCGTTTATAAATTACTACTTCACACCTGGTAACTTACTACAATTGTAAAAAGGGTTAGACATAAACAAAAATGTTTCTTAAGTTAAACACACCATTTCATCCCCATTAAAAAAAAAAGAAAGAAAAAAAAAGTTAAACAAAAGGCTATTACTGATTTTTCTTCAGACATGTCTCATCTCTAATAGGTTTGGAAGTGGCCTGTTACGCTATTTCTGAACAGGAAGAGCTTACCCAAGATTATAAAAGTAAATATTTGAAACAAAGTCCTCTCTGAGCAAGCAACACTGAGTGTGGGTTGTCATTGGTCCACGTAAAGTACAAGCCAGATTTTTTTCTTCTTTCCTTTTTTTTTCATTTTTGCCTTTTCTTACAGAAAACACTTCTGTTTTCGCTTCTAAAATTCTCTTTAAATACAAAGCGCCTCTTCTCTCATCCCAGCGTCAAAATCATCTGGATATTAGCTTAAAACATGGACACCCCAAGCATCTGGAAGAAACAAACAGAACATTAATACAGACTTCACACTGCACTCTCCTGGATGTTTACATGATAGAATGTCCATCTACATCAGTAATGATTAAAGTCTGACAGAACGTGATCGTTTTCAACCAGTTTCCAAACTAAATTAACAGTTACTGAGAAATCCTGATCTTAAACAGGCTTGTTCTGAGCCGTGCAAAAAAACTTGGTAAAAGCCAAGTACATCGGAAATGGTTTATATCCTCAGAAAAACCTTAATGGAACAAGATTTGAAGTATTTAGCGCAGACAAAACTGCTCCATTCTGATGATTTAGTTTCATTTTTGTGATCAAAAAGGTTGTTTAAGATAACATAAACCAGTCACACAGGGGTCAACTTAGCCTTACATTGTTACATTGGAGGAAAAAGAAAGAAAAAAAAACCTTCCCAGAGGTTTTGTGACAGTCTGGAACAAGAATTTAAGGCTGGATATCCAGTCAGACATAAATAAAAATCGTTCATACAAGCCTAATGGTTGCTCTGCTCACCAAAAAGAAATGTTGCACTTGGCTAAAGGTTAGTCAGCTCAACCTGTCAAAATGCACAGCCTCATTCACAACCCAAATAAAACAGGCTAGCAGCTGGTCTAGCTTAAAAGGCAGGCAATTGCAATTTACTTCCCAACAGTTGTGTCGCTTCACATGTAACAGACGTCAACAAACAAAATATAAGATTGTGAGCAGGATCAGTACAGGATCCTGATCTTGGTGCTCCTTACCGATTCATCCATGATAGAAGGGTCAAAGTAATCGGGCTTGAGCTCAGACCTCTCACGGCGGTTCTTGGAGGGTGGCTATGAGATTTAAGAAACGGCATATTTAGTAGACTGTCAAACAACTACTCCCACCCACTGTTAGAACTTTACCCCCATATATTAAAAAAGGAGAGAGAGAAAAGCAGAGATTGCAGAAATCGACAGAACCAACATACAATACTTATATGTAATTTCAGCATATGCTTGGAACATTCAAGTAGAGTGAATTTAGAGAAACAAGGACAGTTGTACAGTCTTCTGGTTGATTCAACATGACATTTGGAGCCCATCTCATGGAATCCAGCTCCAGTATCCAAGAGAGGTATTAGCCTCGGATCAAATTTTGTTCTGGCTTTACACTCGGCATACATAAATCTGTGGTGTTGGCATAAATTATGAAAATATTTTTGTCTTTTTTGATCATGGTATACCAACAATTGCAATGTACTGGCAAGTACATACTTTAAAAAAAAGAAGAAGAAAAAGACATATATTCTTTCCACAAGCAAACATTTCTCTGATTTCTGACTTGTGCTAGTTCTATTACAGGCAACATTCAAAACAAGGTGCCTGGTTACATCCTATGCCGGCAGTGTGCGCAATAAAAAACAGTTACACAAATGCATCAGAATACATTCTGAACTTAGTTGTAAAAGGGTTAATGTTCTTTGTTAATCTCCAACTACCATCAAACTGAATCATTAAATGACAAAGAGACAATTTGGAAACAGACACTTGTGTAAAATGCTGATTTGCCTTCCAAGACCATTAACAAAAAACAAAAACAGACTTTAATTGTGATCTAGAGTTTCCTCTAGATCACAAGAAGACACAAGCTTGTATCACAGCGCTTCAGAGGACATCTTAATGTTTGTACACCAAGTACAAACTCATGAAAATGCATGTATCTCACCAGATCAATGTCCATGGTGTCAAAGTCCATGCCTTCATTGAGGTCATCCATACGGCCTTCTGATGACATCATCACATCCTCCACAATCGGCTCTTCGTCTTCTTCCATGAGCCCAGTGCCGCGACGACTGCTGAGCAAACCATTAAATAATTACTAAGTGTACCTAGTCTTCAGATTTACACATCGGCATACAGGTGTGCCTGTGACTTACATAGCATGCTGCAGATTGGTCCTGAGCTTGGCATAATTCATGGCTCTTTCTTGCTGGCGTGCGTCCTCTTGCTGTCTTTGAGCCAGCATCCACGTCACCTGGGAACTAAATATATGAGAGCACATTATTTAGCCATGTTTTGACCCACAACTGTCTGGTGTTTTTACTGGGGATACCATGAGGATACAACTTAGTTGCACACTGGCCCGATGCCTGCAGAAACTCAGGGTGGATAAATAAACTAGTCAGTCACTGTCCCAGTAGGACCAACACTTGGCAGGCTGTTAGGCACAACCATTTTGCTACCATTTGCCCTCCAAATTAATAGCATGCAAATGGGCAATTACACTGAACCCTGTCTTAATGTATTTTGGCTCATTCCAGTCCAAACCTTTTCTCAGAGAATAAGTGATGCTCTGGCCTGAATAATCGGCCTGGATATAAGCCTAGATGTATTTATAAAATGTTATAGTATGAAACATCGGGATATGCTTAAATAACAGATAATTAATTAAAAGTAAATGGTCATTAAAGAGCTTTGAGATTATAGGGTCAACAAAGAAAGAAGAGGGAAAAAACATTAATGTTGGACTGTGGGGTTTTTGAGTAATTGGAGGTGCTCAAGGAAAGTAAGTGCTTACTGCTGTAGCTCCAGTCTACTTCCAGTTTTCTCAGCCTGTACTTTGAGAAGCTACAACTATTCACTACTCATCTTATATAATCTCAACTTACTTAGAGGCACGATTCCAAATCCTGCTCACTAATATCATATAGGTATATTTTCGCAGATTGATTAATTCAATTCTGAAGCTCAGACACCATTTTTCCTCATTGATCTGCCCATTCTCTGCTGATTAAGAGACACATAGCAAATCTGTAAAGACTCCTAATGTGTTTGTTCTTTTCCTAGAGATTTATCTAGGTAATAGGTCATTATCAAAACTGCCCTCATTATTGTGCATCAAAATGCTTCGCTAATAATTTCACACTGATATGTTACAGACCTAAGTAATGTGTTTGAGTCTTTGAACCTATGTGTGGTCTTGCCAACTCAAGTGTACTTGTATTTTATTACGCACTTATAAACATAAAGTTTTCAGAGGTTTTGCATCTAAGCACAGTGAAGAATCAATAAGTCCTCTACAGTAAAAATGTTTTTATTTGAAAGAAGCAGTGTGTATTAGCCTGTAACGATTACTGTGCTGAACATGACAGCAATAGTGCAGCAATGAAAGACTGAGGCATGCATACTTGTAATCCATGGATGCCTGGTGGTGCTGGGGCGTCGGTTGATGGTGCTGCGGGTGTTGGTGGGGTTGCTGCTGGTCGTGAGGGAGGGGGTAGACCCCCATGAAGCTGTCATCACGCGCCCTCTTAGGGTCCCGCATGGCAGTGGAGGTGAGATGGGGAGATGGCATCATGACTGGAGTCATGCTCTGCTGCCAGACTTCGCTGCTGCTGCTGCTCTCCTCTGCACGGGAAAAGCCAAAGTGTTTGTTTCAAACAATCACACACATTCTAGTTTTTATACATTTTGCACAAGTTAGCAATGCAAAGCTCTATTGTCCTGGCCATGCTGAGTTTGAGGAGAATCAAAATTTAGGATTTTGTTTGGTTGCTATGGTAAAAGCAACACATTAACCTTTGCACCAGGGGCAGGGATTGCCACAGTTCACAGAAGAGGCGTAGGTATACAACTGAAATACAGTTCTGAGCATGTCTGTGTGTTTGGCACTCCAGGAACAGAAACCACCTGGAAAATTACACAACAGCGAAAATGGTGGGCCGTCTCTCCCCAGCCCCCAGTGAGCCACAATACTCAGCCGTGTTGTCACATTGATAAAGGCTAGCATATCTACCTATTATTAATCGCTTTTCTTGGCTTAATTTGTCCACAATATGAATTAGCATGGCATTCTGTTGCATTCAAGTGCTCTGGTGGCAACAGAGTGTGAGATAATGTTCTCTGGAGCTGTAAATTAAGCCATAACATCAGAAACATGAAGTATCACTTGTAAAGGACAAAACAAAAACAAACTTGATGGTGATTGTATGGAGCTTTTATGCTTTCTCATTTATTAGTTAGGGGCTTTAAAATAACCAAGAAGGCTTGGACTTTGCCTTGGGGCCGGTAAACTCTACTTTTCTTGAAATCAGAGCGATATCCTGTCATGAATAGTTCTGAAGCAAACATAGACTAAAGAGGTTTTTTGACTGTTAAAGAGTACTTTGACTCTCTCCTAACATCTGCTGTTTAATCTCCTAACCCCACCCATGCAGGCTAGTGAGAAGACATCTGGGTTAATCTGGGCTCTGTGTTTGTAACATCGTGCCTGGCTGAGTTGTATGCATTTCTCCGATTTAATTCGTGTTTATAGTTTATAGAAACCTGCTAGCTTTAATCTTTTTAAACCAAACTAAAAATCAATATATTTTTTCCACCTGCACTATAATTAAACACTTTTATTTTAATATTTCTGAGTAAACAATACCTTCTGGCAACTTCCTCTTGGCTGCTGAAGTTCCAGCTGTAACAACAGGAGGCTTAGTCTTCTTGGAGCGAACGGAAGAGCCTCTGCTGGAGTAGCCACTCATCACAGACATGGTATCATCATCGCCCCCAGCCTGTAGGGAATTCCTGTAGGAGATGAGGGGAAGCCAGCAGTCCTCTCGCTGCAGCGCCATCTGGAACGTCATGAATCGCTCCAGGTACATGTGGCTGGGGAGAAGAGGGAGGTCATCTTGAGAAAATGAAATACGAAATACACAGGACAAACTTCACACGTGAAACCAGGTGCACATTCCAATTGGGGCATTCGAAGCTGCAAAAAAGCTGTCATGCATCAGAAACACCAGTTGCACCAGTTGTCACAAAAACCTGTTCCACTGAGATACTGAAGCTTCCCATCCAAAAACAGAGGGGGGAGAAAAGAAGAAAATCAGCTTACACAGTCCTCTTGTCTTGTCTCATAAGCTTGGAGGAGAACTCGCTGAGGATGTCCAAGAAAGCCAGGTTGCGTGGGGGGCCTCCTTCTCCTTGGGGACTAGGCTCCTTAAATGCAAACTCAATACCATCCCTGAGAAAAGCACAGAGGCAGAGAGAAAAAGAAAGACCTGTGAGTAAGGATTAGCAACGTTTTGTGGACATTAAACAAAAAGCAGTTCATCTTAACTGTGTAGTAGAGGTGTGCATACGCACATCATTCATGATAATACCGTTAGTTTTTGTCCCGGGTCAATAAATCAATATTATATCGTGATGGTGTAAAAACAAATCACCCTATTACACAGCGGATTACGCTAACGTGGGTCATGCAGCATGAAGTTATTAAAGTTGTGAAAGTGACGGCAAACATGGCTAAAGCATCACTGCTAAAGATTTAATCCCAAAAGAGCAGCTACTTGAGTGGTTTGGAAATATTTTGGATACAAATGAGCAGATACAGAACAGACCACAATAATATAGAAGGAGTGCAAGACGCCTGTAATATCGAATGGGGGAAAATACTTCTAAACTTACTTCACCATCTCAAGCATCAGCAGCCGAGTCTGTACTAGGATTGTCTGAAAGCCTGAGAGAAAACTCTGCAGCTAACGCTACAAAACTAAAACAAAGTAAGCTCATTCAGCATAGCCTCACCGAGTCTCTAGCTAGTTGTACTCCGTATGATTTTAAAAAACACAAATGCTGGAACTAGGGCTGTGCGATATGACCAAAATCTCATATCCCGATTTAAGAATTCTATCCTCTCGATAACGATATAAATCACAAAAATTTAACAGTTTCTGTAAATTCTGTGAATCTCGGGCAGCTCGACTTGCGTGAAGCGTTTCCAGCTGCGCGTCCTTTACCTGGAGTCGAGTGTTTTAACCGATGCATGAAACTATACATTTTTATACATAAGTTGTAACGGCCGCAGTTTTCTTTGTATTTATTACACAGCGTGCTGCGGGGAAAAGCCTGTTCTAACATCTGAGTCCAAGGTTTATTTTTTAGCACCTGGAGGCTCTTTTTTACTTCTCATCGGTAAATAATCTGCTCTTTCACGTGATTCAGTTTATTTTGAAAAGTCTCAACAGGATCTTGAGCTTTTTTGTGAAAGGTTTATGTGGAACATAAACAAGCGGACACGCAAAGGTGTTACCGTCGTTGTTGCTAACAACAACGCATAAAAACCAGGCGCTTGTCCGTCAGTAGTGTGGTTATATTACATATAAGAGAAAGAGAGAACTTTAAGAAATTAATATAGCCACTACGGTGACCATCAAAATAATGAAAAAATATTAACGTAAACAGTTTATTTTGCGATACCACAAAACAAACAATAGCGTAAAATGAAACGATAGATGTTTTTATATTGTCATCCGATATATATCGTTATATCGAACAGCCCTAGCTGGAACTATACTACCCAAGCTCTCACCATTTGTTTGCCAAAAGATATGATGCCAATCCAAACGATGGTGAAGGAAGGCTTCATGTAGCTTTTTAAGAAGATAGACCATACTCCCCAAAAAATGACCAAATTTATCGTTATCGTGATATTATGTTTGGGCCATATCACTCATTCCTACTGTAGTAAAATATCTGAGTTAAGAGCAGCAACCCTGTGCATATCCTTAGATGCTGAGGCTGGAATCACTGGGATTTTCAACATTTAGAGACCTTTCAAAATCAAAAGATAAAAAAATAATCTGCTTCAATAACTATTTGTATAATATGGTACCTACATAGAACTTCACTAATTAGATTGTTAATTGCTCAAACAGCACACTCATTTGTTATTACAGGCTAGCGGTTTACCTTTCCTAAATGTAACAAACTGAGAATGGACAACTGAATATTTTAGGTTATCGGATTCTTAATATAAAAACAAACTGTTTTGACTTGTTGGCCACATATCAGATCTAGTAGTTTAAGTGTGTTGAACACATACAGCATTTGATTCGTACCACTTAAGTAAAGCAAGTTGCAGTAGTCATGCCACAACTTTCAATAGTGTAATATTACTTTATATAAAATAATTAAACCTGTGAAATACTAGAGAGAGCTGTCAGAATTACTACCTCTATATTGCACATTTTAAAATATGACTTCATGACAAGTGTACTGGACCCAACTAGGCAGGCATATTGTAAGATTCTGGGCCTATAGCAACAATTAATGGGAACTACTTTTATACATTTATTTTTGTTTGTTTCAGTCCTCTTGCAATCTTCCCTCTGCACCATGGAACAAAAGAATTCAATTTTCAGTAATAACT
Organism: Neolamprologus multifasciatus; assembly: GCF_963576455.1. Lineage (NCBI taxonomy): Eukaryota > Metazoa > Chordata > Actinopteri > Cichliformes > Cichlidae > Neolamprologus > Neolamprologus multifasciatus. The sequence goes on from NC_140440.1 coordinate 21,092,355, forward strand.
TAAGTAGTTTTAGGCCTTCTTTCAGAACTCTTTGAATTGGAACAAATTTAATAATACTAATCTGTGAAACTGATTGGCTCAAACAGATAAAGGTTTACTAGTACCAATGTTTCATCAGAGATTTCGCTCCGTATGTCCAATATAACGTAGCATTCACTGACTGTGAGAGATTTAACAATTCACATGAAAAAAACAAAAGCCACCGAGAAGATTGAATGCTTAAAACAACCAATTTTCCACCACTTATAACGGTATTAAAATAGATTTCTGCCACCGCAATAGTTTGTTTTTAGAGAAGATAGTTGAAATGATAGTAGTGATGATCCACCATCAGATATTAAGAAAACTCTGTGCGGCTCATTTCATTCACACGGCTCAAATATGTAATGGTTGGTTGCCTTCCTTTATGTTTCTGCAGTTCAGTGTTGCGTTTTTGTTTTTGTTTTTTTTAAACATGTTTTTCTACAATACTTACTGTACTGGAAAAGGCTAGAGTGTAACATTTCATGCCTTAAGCCTCTCAAAAATTCGGAGGAAAAACAACATGGCAAAGGAAACACCGTATTCAAGAAGTAATTTGTCTAACATGACAGTTCCCAGATACGGGGCCAAAATCTAAGAAAAGCTTTGTAACCCAATATGAGCAGAATAAAGCCTTACTTGTGCAGCATGGCAATGGCATCTCTGGTTTTGACTTGATCGAGACCAAAAGTTAGAGAAAAACGACGTGCCAACTCCTTGATTCCACAGAATGCCGAGGAGGAGCGATCAAAGCCATGACCCAGTTCAGTCACCATTTCAATAAATAACTAGGACACAGAGAGATATGGAACATTAGATAACATCTTAACCACTGGGACGCATGAGCAGAAGGTCACAATTATGGAATTAATTAATACGCGAGCAACAGTGTGCACACTGACCTGCTGCAAACTGAGGATGAGCGTCTTGGCACACTGAATCTTGTCAATTTGCCGAGTCTTACTCATAGTCTCCTTGATGATATCACCGTAATCATTGTAATACTGTAAAAGCAAAAAAACAAACAGGAAAAACATTGAAAGGTCGTGAAGAATTTTGTGTGTGTGTGTGCATGCATGTGCCCAAGGTCAGGACAACAGCAAATGTGTTAATTAAACAACTATTTTTTTCCTGTAAGAGTTACTTATATTCACAGTTTATGGGGGTAATACACAACTGCATATTTTTAAAATGACAAATGCTTAAGCTTACCCTCATGTACTGTTTAAAGATATCAGCTCCAGTCCTCATTTCTACCACACAGTAGATAATGAGTTTACAATAGGCAGCCAGGAGGTTTCTTCTCTTGTGCAGAGCTTCGATCTTTACTGCCTCGTCGTCCTGTTGCCCATCTGAGGGGGAACAAACAATTTGAAATCCCATTAGCTACTTCCTCACTTTGGCCAGTGCAGTGCCAAAACTGCACATCTGCATATTCATACCTGTGCTATTTGTGTCATCATCCTGGTCTATAAAGACATGGTTCATGATGAACGAGAGCAGTTCAGACTGCAGTGAGTCCTCTGGAGAATAGACCAGGGGCTCCAGGTGTTCTCTGCCTCCGGACACCATCTGGTGGCTAAAGATGAGCAGGAGATCACACAGGATGGTGAACGCCTGTGGAAAAAAACAAAGAAGAAAAGAATAAAGTTAAAACTCTGTGTGCACAAGCCCTAAACTAAATGATCACAAATTAGATTTCAAATTAAGCAGATACATTATAAGTGCTCTGGAGCTTAACAAATATCCATTGTAGCTGCAATAAGGGGCAACCAAACCACCACTTCAGAGTTAAAAGGCAAGTCTGTTCAGCTGCACAAAGTCCATGTACTTTAGGTGTTCTTGCTTTGCTTTCAAGCTGATTTTAGGCGCACTTTTAAACATGGATAATTGTCACTTTCTCATCTGTGTCACCTGCTCTTTGACAGCTGTGTTAACGTTGGTGAGGTAGCGCTGACACATCATACAGAATGCCCTCATCTGCTTCCTCAGGGTCACCAGATCATCCTGAAACAAAGACAAACACATTTTAAAACATCACATTTATAGCTGCTTAAATCTGTTAAAACAGCACAAAATAGCAATGAAATGTGATTAGACCTCACCTTTCTGGAGCTGCCCTCAGATAACTTGGCCAGGTGCCACAGTATCACGTAGTGGGTACATTGCAGTGAATGGATGACTATCTACTCACAAGGAGCGAGAGAGAAAGAGAAAAATCCCACACAAAATAAAAAAAAAGAAACATGTATCAGTATTTTCGAGCATTAAAAAAAAAATTTTTTTTTTAAATTATGCAGAGTAACTTATGTATATTACCTGCTCAGGCATGTCCCCGTTCTCTATGCCAGTATTGAGCAGCTTGAAGTTGCTGGTAAAAAGGTCCCATCCCGAGAGGTCATGTGCACTGCAAAAGAGTTGATGACGTCTCATCACTTTCAAAAACGTGCACACTGAATCTACCAACAATGCAGCAGACGTAGATAAAAGCACATAGATAATATTTCTGAGAAAACATACTTGTGAAAAGCTGTGATCCTCTTTAGAGTTGACAAAACCTGATAAGCATCATCTTCATCAGCATCTTCACCCTGTACAGAAAAAAGTGATTTTAACAGGTCAAGATCTTTAATGTTATTATAAATAAAAACAAACTGGAGTTTTCAGGTTGTCCAGAAAGGTGAACATTTCTGATGAGCTTCTTTACAAACTATATGATAAGGTCATTCACAGCACATCAAGTATTTTCATCCTTGCTATATATAAGACTTCTGTACAACAGGATAAGTTCCACTACCAATAAATGAAGAGTTATGAAATGTGACAGAGCTAGAACAGAACACAAATAATGGAGGCTGTGCTCTTTTCATGGTTTATGTTGAGCTAGTTTCTGTTGTACTGGACTTATAGGTATGCTGGACATTTAAGCGCACTATTACTCTCACCTCTTGTAAAAAGTCCTCCAATAGCCTATTAAATTTGTCCACCAGCTCATCCAGCAGCTGGGAGCGGGCTATGTCCACCCTGTTAAAGATTGTGAATTCCTCATTGCAGAGGGCGTGGTAAGTCTTAGAGCAGGACTCTAAAACCTCAGTGTCTGTGTGCTTCTCCACAATTTCTTTGATCTGACGTAGCAGGGATTCCAGGTGCTGGATGGAGAAGAGCGAGAGATAAGAGATATTAGCATCGTGTGTGATAAACAATCACATTAATATGTTAAATACATTAATCCGATTTGTTCTAATCTGATTAGCGCTGTCCGACAAGCCAATTTGTCTTACCTTCTCCAGACGCCCTGTGGTATAAATTTCCAAGTCAAAGAATTGCGGAAGCTGCAACAAGTTAGTCACCTTCTCTGCATCCACGGCATACTGTGGAGCACATAAAGAGCACAATGATGCTGTACTGTTAAAAGTACAACCTCCTTAGGAAGATTGCTTCTAAGAAAGCTGAGTGGATATGACATACCTTTGCCAGTAGAGGGGGCAAAGCCACAGCAAACAGCTCTGTTATTCTGGTTCTGTCATCCAGCTGAGTCTTCTTCTCTTTAGCCGTCATCACCTGATGTGTGATGCAACCACATTAGACCACACAACTAGTCTCCATTCATCCATTCAGAAAGTGTACTCTGACTTCTTAATACCGAACACTGCCATTTAGGGTAAATGTAAACTACATTAATCTTTTTTTAGCGCTTCTGGGGAATTTTATTTTTAGCTTTTAACTGAATTTGCTAAATAATTTAAGTAGTTCTTTAGAAATTGATGTGTTGTAAACAACTCAGAAGGACTGCATAAAAAGGGCCGAAAGCAGCTGTGGTTAAACTCATTAAAATAAAGAAAGTATGCAAGTGCAGTAGAAACATGACAGAAAGTACAAGTTTAGTATCTACAATTATGCAGAGCGAAGCTACGCACCAACTTTCAACTGTTTAAAAACAAAACAAAACATGAAGAATATCCCAGAACTGTTCTTATCTCCAAAATCAAACACCACGACAATGAGCAAAAGAAAGTATATACATTAAAACAATCTTAGCAAACAGTCTTATCCTCTGATAGCCTACATGTTGCACTTCAGACAGCAAAATTACAAAAATAAATAAATAATCAAACAACAAGTTGGCTGACAATTATTTGAAGACCTATGAACAGACGTGGATCTGTAGATCTTTTAAGTGGCCATGTTTCAGAAGGTTCATAAAGAGTTAACCAATTTAACATAATTAACTCTATAATATTACTGTCACCAAAGAAATCCCAGGATAGTTGGCCGATTAGGCCAGCACAAAGACAGCATAAGCCAACAAACAGACGTGACTAGTATTGGCTTATGATTTTTAGCGTGTCAGCCACTCTTACCCTCTTCCCTGTTCCTCTTCCAACAGGTGGGTGGCACTCAGCAGCCTGGCGTACAGTGCACAGCATGATTTCAATCAAAGCCGTCTCTTGTCTGTCTGTAAGAGCTGCGAAAGAAAAACCAAACAGAGAAATCAATAAATCACAATAGTGCTCTCAACTGCATACCAGTACAAAGAAAGAAAGAAAAAAACCCAGTGCCATACCTTCCTCTCCTGGCAACGGGTCATCTAGCAGTAAGCTGATCATACACTCCCAGTCTTTCAGTAGCTCTGCACCACATTCCCAGAGTGAGTCCACTAGGTAAGCTGCATGCTCGTGGAGCTGATGGAATAAGTGTTCAAACAGATGAGGGATGGATCACTGATACCGTTTACAAAACAGTACGCGCAATAAAGACAGAAATGTGAGAACAGAAAATATAGCATGATAATGTACCTCACTCTCCAGGAAGAAAAAGACAGTGGTCTTAATGAGGTTGGCATTGGGACTTTGTCTGCCTCTCCTTTTGGGGGCACCTTCATCTTCCGGTTCTCGATGGCTGAACAATCTTTGAGAATATTTTTCATTAGTTGGGAATCACAAGGAATACTAACTCAAACAGCTGATATACTATTTCTTGGAACTGTAAAGGTTTACAAACAAAAATCACTACAAGCCTGAAGCTAGAAATCTTAACTTATGTCTAACATACTTCTTAAAAAGGAATTCTCCAGCTGCAACTGCGACCGGCCTGTGTGCCGAGTACACCAAGTGATAGACACTCTCACAGTCCTCAGGAGTCAGCACCTCATCTGTACTACTGCAGAAACAAATACAAAGAAAATTACAAAGACTTTATCAGTAGCACACATGTACTTGATGTAAATCACAAAATTTACAAGTGCTCAGCCTTGAAGTATAAACTACGTCCCAATCACTTGTGCTGAACAACATTACATATTATCAAAAACAACCACTTACTTCAAGACAAGAGTAAGTAGCTTAATAGCTTGTACTGCTACATCATATTCTTTGTCAAGAGTCATAGAGACGATGCGGTCCTAAACAAAAGGAGAGACAGAAAACTTAATGAGTCATTTTGCCTCGCAAACTCCTGAATTACTGAAAGCATAGTTAAATAAAGACAAGCCCATGGAGTTTGTTTCTCCAAGTATGGAACAAATACAGCTGTTGTGTTTAAGTTGTCCAGCAGGTGGTGCTGACCTTAAAGCGACTGGTGAAGAGCTCCAGTCTGGCATTGAGTTCTCTGTTGTGATAGAGGCCCTGCAGTGCTGTGAGACACTTTAGACGTACTTCACCTTGCTGGAATAGAGTACGAACGTATCCATTACTGGTTACTGCCGTTATCAACACACTCTTTTTAAAAAAAGCAAAATAAATTAAGTATACACCTTAAGAGGAGCTTTTAAAAAATTCAGAGTCCTTTGTATTGCCCACCTTATCGTGCATCGTCCATCCCACATACTTCAGATAGCTGTCGTTGAGGAAGGCATCACTATAGAGTTTCATCCACACTCCAATCTCTTCTATACAGATCGCCCTGATTTCTGCTATTGAATCCCTGTTAAAACATTATTTAATAAAAAAACAAACAAAAAAAAAACGAATGAGGGCTGTTAGCAGTCTGTAGAAAAGACAGTGATAAGTTCAAGACTGGATGCTGACTGACGTAAGGCCATACCGATATCTGTGCACAAACACTCCTTTGAATATTGCATTCATCATGTTTTCAATCTCATCCTGATTTTCCTGGAGCTGAAATTAAGAGCAGAAAAAAAAACCATGTCAGCACATTTTATCACACAAACGCAGCAACTGACCAGACTGCAACAATAACTGGTGGTCAGGATGCATTGTTAACATAATAAGACTAGTGTGACAGTCAACTATGCCACCATGCTGTGGTGTGGCTGCACAGTGAACTAACAGATGGATGCCCTGTGGGACCTGCTGTTATATAACCAATAAACCCGCCATACAGGCTAAATAACACTTGGCATTGCGGGTTCACCACCTACAGAGGAGTAGCAGTCACTATTCTTCCTAAACCAACAAATGTCTCCTCACAAGCTACAGTAATTCCTGTTTACATGGTTATATAGGTTCTTTCATGATTTGGGGAGAGTCCAAGTTTAACGTCAGTTGTTGATTTTGTAGAATACTGGTTTAAATTCTTTGAGGTGACCACAAAAAAAAAAAAAAAAAAAAAAAAGGAAAAAAAAAGGAACAAATAAAGAACAAATAATATACTGTGAATCTTTCACAAATCACCTGAGATTTCTGGTATTGTCATCTCTGATTCACAATAGAGTCCTTATTTTGAAACAAAGTTCAATTCAATAAATACTCAGAAGAATATACTGTGTATGCAATGACTATTCCCCCCCCCCCCCCCCAAAAAAAAAAAAAAAGTTCTGAGAGAAACTGGTCTGTGTCCTCCCACTTTACGGGGGAAATGGGTACAAAGCGGGACCCTCCCACTGTGTTGTTGCCAACACCGTCTCCAGCTGCTGAAACATAATAACCAGTTAAGCCCATTGTGTTCCACAACTCTGCACAGACGCAAGCTCTTATAAATTGAACAAATCAAGGACCAAAGTAGTTTTCTTCACCTAAACAGAGTAGGCTCAAAGTCATCTGTTCAAATGGATTTGGTGACCAGGGAGTTTTTAAAGCTTGTTATTAATTTGCTAAATCTAAAATGGATCCATTCTTTACAGTTCAACTTTACTGTGTGCTAGATGATACACATTATTCTCACACATCAATGCTACACTTTTACCTCATTTACATAGCTACACTGGCAATATTTAAAAATCTATAGCTACTTTCAATTAATGTAATGGCATCTGAATGTGTTGGCTTCGTGTCTAAAGGACTCTGGTCATTTTTCAAAAATGGAGAAAAAAACATTATGAGAGTATGTGCACTAGGGCAGACACAGTAACATTTGCAAATCTGCTTGAACAGAGCATAAATCTGAAATGCATGCAGTCACATTAACAGGCAGACCTTGAACAGCAATAACATTTATCTCTCCAACTTCAATTTTCATTCGCACTAAGATTGAAGCATTAGTCATTTCTGTTACTTTCAAGCTGTAAGAGACGTCCTTCTCACAGCCTGTGTGGAAGGGGCAGGGAAGAGATGCCTCTCAGCTGCAGCATCATGCAGCACGTGCACACAGACACAGAATTAAACTTTCAAAAGTGTGGCTCCACTTCAACAGTCGACACGATGCTTGCCAAGTCTTTTAAACACAGGCCACACCTTTCTTATGCACCGCATCTCTCTGAATTAAGCAATTTGCTGTAATATTTATGAACTTTGAAAAAAGTATACATTATTGAAAATTTTCTCAAAATATTGTGATATATTTTTGAGGCTATACAGCCTACCCAACTGCTCCCGTTTTTGTCTAACTGAAGGAAAAGCAGCATTTAGTGCAAATAAATGAAGGGCGTTTTCAATGCTTCTTTTCCATAAGCTACTGTCATGGATGACAAACTACAGTTGTAGTTGAACAGCATTATAACCATCAACAGCATAAATAAAATGCAAGCACAGAAGTAGAAGTCTAGTTAGCATTTGTCCTGTAAACTTTAAGTTTTATATAACTGTTTAATACTTTAACAAAAGCTGACATAAATCTAAATTCTAATTCATCAGAAACTTGTACAACATTTTCATACATGTGGATGATGAAGTTTTTTTCTTTATATTTGGGTCAAACATCTCCAGCTGCAAGCATCTCCTTCCTTTGTAGCCTGGTTTTACTCAACAGTATGTTTTTATCTCAATAAATGTGTTGTTTCCACATTTATGGGGAACAGTTGTATATGTACGTATGTGTTGCAAACATCAGTACTTTGTTGGAGATTGTTGAAGTAGTTCTCTTTTAGGTACGAAACTGTCATTAGTGACACAATGCTCTTACTTTCAGACATGCCTGGGTTTGTCTCCTTGTTGTACACACAAAAGAACGTAAACAAATGGTTTTGCTACAGTAAAAATATTGCGATAGGATACTTTTAACGTAAAAATGTATACCAGTACTATAGCTGATTATACAATGTGGCAGAGCCCTAAGAAACAGTCGCCAATTATTTTGATACATTAACAAATCGCTGCTCAAACAAACCAGTTTTCAATGTGAAGTTTAAAGTGTCAAACGTACAAATGAATAAACATGACGTGCTTAATGTGATAAGCTGCATGACAAAAACAAATGCAACAAATTGTTGCAATGCTTACCTCTTTACGTTTTTGCAACAGCAGCTCCAGCCTGTCATTTGCCCTTTTAGCGACCATTTTATTTCTCTCTGCCTCATACTGGCGCTGGGTGTTGTCCATGTTGATGCTCAGGTTTAGAGCTACATTCACCAGGGCTGTCATCAGCTTCATGGCTGTCAAAAACACAACAAGGAACATGAAGAAATAAAATAATTTCTGTTATCTGTAGATTATTTCAAAACTGTCTCTCATTAAGTTATGTGAGCTTATCTGACATCAGTGGGTTTTGGTATTAATAATTTGCAATCAAAGTTAGTTCTGATTGCACTACAGAGCAAAATCGCAATACCTTAAATTTAAAGGATGGTGAAATGGTCACAACTGGAACAATATTTATATTTTAGAAAAAAAAAATGTTTGGGTTTCTTTAATTCTGATTAAGTAGAAACCTTGAATTCAAGTATGCTTTACAAAAGAAGACAAGTCACCAAACTCAAAGCAAATTGATTATGAATAATAGTTTTAGCAACACCTGGGTAACACAGTAGCTTAGGTGCAGAGAACAATCATTAACTAGTGTATTATATAAAATAACTGTCCACCAGCTGAAACAGGCCAGCCTGCCAAGACCAATACTCACACCCAAACAGAAGCACAACAAAAGCATACTGAAAGTTCGTGACAACAACTTTCCAGACAGAAAAAAACCCCTATATGTTTTATAGTCACAGTACCTACGTGACAGAGTAAGCATTAAGCCTAACAATATCGGCTATGTGTTCTACACAGCTCGGATTATTGTAGAGCATATGATCAATATTCTTCTGCGTTTTTAATGCGTTTAAATCCCCCTTTGCTGCTTACATTTATCCTAAGTGTTCATGTGTACACAACAAGCTCATAATAAAGACTTCAGTTTCCCTGTCCTTAGGAGTGCAAAAACATTTAAAAGGATCTAATCACGAAAAATAACTTAAAAGATTTGTGCAGGTGGCCCATCTAGGTTGATCACTGGGGTTATTAACTTTAATACTACTATGAAACAAAATGTGCAGACAGTATAAAAAAAAACTAGAGTCTACACCAATGAAGATTTCTGACCTCTTTTAATATCCAAGAGCACTACAAATGAGTTTGCAGTTCAAACACAAGGATACAACAAGGAAAAACCTTTAAAACACACAACTTTTCCCAGCTAGCTAACTGTTGTATGCTTGGAAAAGAAGCTATTGATTGTAAATCAGCACAAACACTTAAATATAATTCATAAACACACACGATCTTACCTGCCAGTGTTGAGGTGTGTCTGAAGGCTCGGACTTGGGAATCCGATAGTCCGGTGAGAAGGGAGATGACTGTGTCCATCATATACTCATCATAGATGATACTGTACTGACACTGGCGCACTAGCACCGAAATGAATTCACAAAAGCTTGTTTTGAACTTCTTCCACTGGGGCCCGGCTATGGTTAGAGGGTAGTCACCGCTGTCCTGCAAAGTACACAGAGGAACGACAGTCCTTCACTACAATGACTAGTACAGGTGGCAGTTATCTACCACAAATTAGCAAAGTTTATTGTCCTTGGTATGTACAAGAATTCTGTATTTGGCATCTGAAATGAAACTTAAGTGATTTATAGTGAATATGGTGTGATTATTAGTCTAATGTGGTAACTTGCCTCATCAAATTCCTCTGTCATCCGTCGGATGATCTCAGAGTTCTGCATGTTGCGAAACATTTCTCCAGAAACCACACCTGACAGGAAAAAACACAGAAGAAGGAGAAGACGAAGAATAAAGAGGTTAGACAGAAGACAATTTCCTGAGTGGAAAAGCGGAACTACTGATTCAGATGAGTGGAGGGAGGTTCTGCAGGACAACAAAGACTACATACTTCCTCAATATAGTTTAAGAAACAGCCAATCATGTAGTATTAGTACTGAAGCTGAGAAACATAAATACCTTTGCATCCTGAGCACTGGATGAAGAAATTGATGAGATCCAACAGTGCAACATCTCTGTCATGTTTGTAAGATTCAATCCAGTCATCAACAACAGACTGCAAGAAGATGGGGACAAGCACAAGTTGTGTATTTTTTTCTCTTACTGAGTAAAATAAAAGGGAAAAAACGGTGGCAATTTCAAACGGTTTACTGTTCATACCTGCATTGCACTCCTTCCCAGCTTCACAACCTCAAACAGCATCATGTTTTCCATGCCATTCTCTTGGTGGTGGCCATTTATACGGCCTGCTCCCTTCCCTCCTTTTCCTCTCTCCCCTGCTGCCTTCTTCCCCTTCTTTCCACCCTGGGAAAGTAGTGAAAAAACAAATATAAATCTGAGAACCAGTGCAGAGCGTAAGGAAAGAAAAACAATGTGTGTTACCAATACTTGTGCAATGGTCCATTTGTTGCATCTATACCTTTCCTTTAGCTGAATTTGCACTCCTTCCATCAGGATCCTCAGAGAAGTCTGTGTCTGAGGAGAATCGAGTGTCTGTATCCCTGACAAAAACAAATAACTGCATGAGATATATCAACCTTAACCTTAACAATAAATGTAAACTATTAGTAGATACTTACTGAGTATAGGCGAACTCTGATGGTATTTCTGGTGCTATCATTGTTGCAACATCTTCTGGATAACTTTAACTTACGACTGGCTTATAATCCTCACAAAATACAAGGCAGGAGACGTTGCATGTGACCTGGAATATGGAGCAGAATTGTTGTAGAGTGCTACACATGCAGTCTTATTGCACATTTCACCAGCAACACTGAAAACTAAACAAAATAAACACTTTGTGTTTCCAGAAATCACAGCATCTGTAGTGAGCAAATGTTACTTTGATGTCTTTGAAAGAGAGAGTGAGAGAGGGAAAAAGAAAAAAAGGTTTCACATGGTAACAGGGGGCGGACACAAACGCTCCTGTCATGCTCACTGTCCAACCATTGGCTCCCTCCCTTTCTCTGCTCTCCTGGGTTTACAGACAACGTCATAAAATCAAGACCGGAGTGTCTTCCTCAATGTCCAAATATGGCACTGCCCTATCCGCCCCATACATATCTCAACCAATCAAATGCCAGTATCAACATCAACAAGATTCTGCAGGCCACAGGGAAACTATTGCATGGTTGTGAAGTGTAAATTAGTGGCACACAGATCAAAGTAGCAAGTAGAAGTAACTTTTCAAATCAGGACTAATACCATGTCCACTCTGAACCAAATGTATTTTTTTCTGTAGCAGTCAGTGAAATCAATAAAAGCCCTACCGAGTAAACGATTCAGTCTGGAAAAGACAAACTCCACCCATTATACACCAGGTTGGGTGCAGTGAGTCCCTCTTTCAGTCCTAGTACACTTAGAGCAAACATACACAACGTTGTCATTCTTCCATTATTAAACCAGACACAATTACTTAGTAAACTTTAAGGCCGACTATCCGATTTAAATCGAAAGTAACGTTAGCAAATTGATTCTTACTCACAATTTCACGCAAAATGAAGGCTCGCGCGTGCCAAATTACAGGTTATTACTGTTTACTGTGAATTAAATAGTAAACGTGAAATTGGTTAACATCAGCTAACAACAAAGCGAAGATTAGTGCTCAATATGATGATGTTTCTATGACTATGTGAGTTTCAGCTTTTCACAGTTAATTCTTGGTTTGAGAGTTTGGTACCGTGCCCATTTCCTTGATAGTGAGGGGGATACTGCATGACAAGACGACGGGATTCGTGCAGACAGAAAAAGTGGCGCCAAATCGGGGAGTGTATCTCATAAACTTGTTAATGCGAAACGATAGTAAAGAATGCTATATAACAAAAAACACGCTAATGTGAAACTCAACTGTGTGAATTTTTCAAGGACAACTATGCCACCAACTACCGGCTCCGCTCGCCCCAACGCTGCCGACACGGAGCCGCTCTTCGTCGGTTCCTGTCAAAATTGACGCCGGTGCGCTGCTGTTGCTAGCGCGAGTAGCTAAGTAACCGTGGATTTTTGGCGTATGTTCCCCAGCGTCAGCTAGTTGAAATTTGATGAAGTAAGCATGCGCTACTTAGGGAAAACAAACTATGAATAGCCAAATAAGAAGAACGAGAAGCGCATACAATGCAATATCGTCAGATTTTCAGAACATGCCAGCGTTTACCATTGCTATACTAGTTGGACCATAATAACAAAACAACGCAAGCCTTTCTGTACTAGCGTAAGCTAATATTAGCCAGAACACAATAAGGCTAGTCAGCAATGATGCCGTGTACATTAACTAATTTCTGTCTACGTGTCACTCGTAACCAGTCTTCGTCCGAAGATAAAGCAAATAATAGCAGATAAACTCCAATGGCCGAACTGAAAATAACTCCCACTAGTTAGCAATGCTAAGAGCTACTGCTAACGTTACCTAAAAAAACATCACGTCCTTGCGTCCTCCATCTTGCCTCGGGAGTTCCAGTACCGTATTGCATAAGCAACAAACACTTTGTTTACAAATATATAAAGTGCAAGTAAGTCGGTTATGGCAATAAAACGCCTCGGTCTGTTCCGAGCTACGTATTTTGCGCCGCTGTGTAAAAAATCCAGTTCGTTAGCCTGCTAACAACCGAAGTAGCCATGTTCCGCGAGCTAGCGAAGCGACTTGGTTCAGGCAGACATCCGCGCTCTGCGCTCATCTAAAGCTAGCCTGGCTAGCGAGACGGCTAGCAAAATACAAATCAACTAAGTTCCAGATAGCTCTCCGCCATTTTACAGCTAACTTACCTTGTTGTGAAATGTAGTCCCGGTACAATCGTAACTTTTACTACTCGTATACAGCCTCCGTCTGAATTCCGCCACAATTCTGTAAAAAGAGTTTAAAAGTCGCGGTCAGAGGCGGTTTCGGACGTTCTCTCACCCCGCTTGCTCCGTAGTTCGGTTTGTTGTTTCGACGACCTGGGAGGAGGATATCCTGGTGCAGAGCTACCACCTAGCGGCCACAATACTCGCACTGAATGCACGGTTTATAGCCTGACATCTAGTGGTAACTGACGAGAACTGCACGGTAACACTACCGCCTCTGTTTTCCGTGGGCTAGCTTTTCTAGCCATTTGTTTTGTATGTATAAAAGGAGCACACAATACTGACCTAGGATGTTACTATTTGAAGTATCGTAGCAAATCTGTATGGTTCTCGTCTGCAGTTCCCTCCCAGTTCACAGTGACAACTTACACACAAGCAAAAACAAACTAAGGAGCTAAGCAACATATAGACAAGGTATTTTGTTTAGCACATCAGATAAGACAATTCTCCAATTCTGCTGTAATGGTTAAAACACCCTCCCCTACTGTCCTTTAGGAAGATTGTGGAGGTATGTAAAGACGACACCTGGTGGTCCGCCACGAGATACTTAATAAAATACAGATCTAATACCATAATTGAAACTAAAATGCTGCACAAAAATTAAAAATCTGTTTCTAAATCTGATTAATTTGGGTCAGTTCTTGTATATTTTACCATCAGCCATCACTTCAGTTTATAGGCAGTCAAATGTTACATCACTCTTACACTCTCTCAAACCTCATCTGATAGAAATGTGACTGTCTAGCTAACATTGCACAATCAGTGCACCGGGATCATCTCTGCAAATACAACACAAAACATTTTGTTTAGTGATGAAATGAAACTCCAAGTCTGCATAAATATTTATTCACACTTAATTAAAGAAACAATAAAATGATTCTAACATTACAATGGTTAACTCCAAGCCCTAAACTTGAGCTTAGAAATGTAAAGACACAGCAACTGGTTCTATACATAAAACACACAAGTTAAATCCGAATAAATAGGATAAAAGTGGATGAAAATGACAGCAATAACATCCAAGTCAATTTATCTGTGGTAAGTGATGCATTAGAATACATAAACCAAAAGAAAGGCACTTCTGGCAAAATGTGTTTCAACATAGGAACAGCCCTTTAATGTGTATTTACATCTCAAGGAACTATTTATAAAACCATCTACATCTATACAGATATTTACCATTGTAAGGACTAGGAAAATATAGTTTTACACATTATCATTCTAAGATTTATTAAAGAAAATTGATCCATAAATAATATTATAGGCTCTACTTTACAATTACGATATAATTACAATATTATAATGACAGTGTAAAAGCAGCATTGCGTCTGAGCAAGAATATATTGTTCTCAAGCAATATAGGTCTTGATCTTCTGTGTTATGTCTTGACAGCAGATCGGACACTTGTTGAGGGCCTGTGAACAATTCTCGCAAGCAACAAGGTGAGCGCATGGAATGAATACAATGGCAATATCTCTGTCCATGCATATTTTGCACTGTTTTTCCCTCTGCAGCCTCTGTAGTTTCTCCAGTGGGTCCTCATCTGACATAAAATTAAATAAACAGAAGTCAGCACTGCTCAGACTTTGTTTCATGATGTATCTGGGGCACTGAAGTAAAAAAGAAAAAAAGAAAAATGTACCTTCCATATCTTCTGAAACTGGATTTTGATGACTTGAAGCCTGGAAGCAAACAGGGAAAAACAAAACCCTGTGACTGAGATCACTGTAAGTCCTTTAATTATGACGTACCTTTCACACGCTGAAATGGAACACTAAGCTTATTTTAACTAGAGGCCAATCTGGGACTACTGATGATTTTTCTGGTGTAGAAAATTAATATACTCCCAAATATTCATATACACCCATTTATACATATAAAGTATGGTACATTTCCAAAACAAGTTAGTGATTGTCTGTGAAGAACAATGTGAGCCTTCCTGCTTTGCAATCCATGATGAAAACCTTTCTAAACTAACCTTAAGATTTTCATGTTCAACTTTCATTTGGGCACATACGCCAGACCTCTAGTGTTGATATTGACAGTGCTTTAAGGGAATCTTAATTTGTAGTTTACGCATCCACAACTTGTGGAAAAAGCAAAAACTTACAGCTCTGTCGTGTTGTGGTCTTTGTAGCTGGATGCTGTTGACAAATTCTGGCCCTTTGTTTGCCAAAAGGAAGCTGCACCTGTTTTAAAACAGTATATACTTTGATTAAAACAGACGCAAATGCCACAGAACAAAGAAGACAACCTGTGTGTGTATATACATATGTGTAAAGGCATATTAAGAAGACGGGGGTACCATAGTTGTTCTTACCCTGGGTAGTGTTTGGCATGCTCCACCCAAGGGTCTTCCTCAGGCTGCCAATTGTTCAAGCCTCCACCGCAATGGAAACACAAGACTGCGTCTCCTCTTCCTGCAAGGATACAAATTACATTTGATTGCATTCACAGCTACCTACTAGAAAATTTAGACCATACATTTTAAAATGTGGCACAATGTTTCTTTAGTCTCAAACACCTGAACATTACCTGTGCTGTAGAAGCCAGCTCTGGCAAGCCTCTCGTGGTCAATAGGGTGCCAGACACCAGCAAAAGTAGCACGCCTTGCCTCAAAATTCTGCATTAAGGCCGGGTCATTTGCACGCCGATTGTTGCTGGCATCCTCCTCTATACCTGTCTGGATTGGGATGTTCCTGACATCATGCCCAAGGATAAAGAAGCAGTTGGGATAATGCTTGCTGTGCTCACTCCAGGGAGTATCTCCTGGTTCCCACCCATTCAGCCGACCACCACAGCAGAAACACTGAACCTTGTCACTCTGCCCCACGTAAAAGAAGCCGGCTTGGGCCAGATCTCTGGGTCTCACTGGAGTACTGTTGGGCCAAGAAGAGAAGGTCCGAAGTCGGGCTTCTTCATTTCTCATGTGATGAAATTTAGGGTAGGTGGCCTCATCAACCACTTCTCCTGTTCTCAAACGATATCCCATGTCTCTTACTTCTTCACTGATTAGTGCAGTATTGGAATTCTGGTTAAAACTGGTACGGTGGACGCAGGTGAGAAACGTGCATGATGGAGAAAACTGTGAGAATGAGAGAATTAGAATTGGATCAATTTGGAAGAAAACCAAACAGACAAAAAAAAAAGTGAAATATTAACCACTTCCACTTTTTCATGTTACAAGTTTGATTACCTGCTTGTGCTTGTCTACAGGCCTGTCTCCGCTGTACCAATTATCCACAGTCATATTACAGCTGAAACAGCGGACACGGTCAGACTCGCCAGTGTAGAAGAAACCAGCCTGTGCCAGTGTTTCCGCAGGCACCTTGTTAGCAAGGTTGGAGCCACGGAATGAGTCTATGCGTCTTGTCAACGAGGAAAAATCGGGCGCATTGTCCGACTCCCAAACACCATCTTGACTGAGATCACACATGATTGAAACAGGAAGCTGTAGGGATTTGTTAACTTGATGGACAGATGATCTGCGAATAGAAAGAAACAGGATATGTTTGAAAAAATGGTAAAGTCTCCTCATTTGCTTGTTTGTTTGTAAACAGACTCTTCAGTGGTTAAATTCCTGCATTTCCATGTCTGGCGCCAGAGAACCAAACGGCACATCTGCAGGGTCTCTGTACCTTTAAGAGAATGCCAGCCTGTTATCACATGCAGGAACTGAATGTTCCATGTGAGGGATGGGCACTGGAGAGGCAGGTTTGTCTACAGGCACATTGCATATTACACCACATAAAAGGGTTATACTGCTCGAAGATACAATGCAGCAGAGATCTCAAACAAAAGGCCCAGGAGCCAGAATCAGCCTTGCAAAGGCTCCAGTTTGGTTTGCTGTACAGCTTTGGAAAATGTGAAAGGAGGAATGTATTTTGGGCTTTTGACTGTAGTTTTACTGCATTTCCTGTTGACAGAGACCTCCTCATTCATAACACACAAAGTAATTAAGTAACACATAAACAATTAAATGACAGAATAGTTCCTGTTTTATCTGTCTACAATAATAATGTCTGTTTTTTCTTTTCAAAAAGGTCTCCAAAGTTTTGTTTTTTGTTTGTTTTTTTAAAAGGGAGGAGGCGAGCATTTTCTGTGAATTAACAGAAACGTTCTCTTTTACAATTACAGCACAGTCTGAGAAATGAGCAGCCAGAACTTCTGGAAGTTTATGCATTTATTTCTTACAATTTAACCCTGGAGAGCTGTGCTGACAGGTTTCTTTGATCTACTGCAGCAGTGTTTCTATGGCCTGAAGAAAATCTGAGAATTACTGTTGAAATCACCCTTCTTTGATACCTCAAGGATGAGATTTTGCAGTTAAACTTCTTAACGCTGAGAGTAAGGGTAGTTTCACTGGGCTTGAGGTCTAAAGTGAGCTTGTATGTGGCCTTAGAAGAAAAATGAGTTTGACATCCTGGCAATGCAGAATATGAGGAAAGAGAGCAATAATAACTTAAGGCGTGAAACTATGATTTCAGAATCTTTACATTCCTCAGCGTCATAGTTTTGGTTTAATCGGTGACTGTGTGCTTGGTCAGATGTTTAAACAGCTGTTTATCAGCAGATACGTTGCCGTATTGATGGGATGCGATCTTTGAACTGTCTTTAGGTGTCTGCATTATTTCAAGTAAATCAATCGCCAGCGTCATCCCTTTATTTTTTTAACTTGAGCCAAGACTGCATCGTCCCACGCATTAAAATGCTCACTTTTTGACTGACTCGTAACTGCGAACGACATCTAACCGAAAGTAAAACCAGCGACAGGGGAGTTTTCCCACTAGCAGTTCCACGTGTTTCTTGTAACATTTATTAATGATCAGAGTGGAGAGGATTTAACCCCAGCAAATTCCAGAAAGGCCCCACAGCTTTGCTTCAGTTGAACACGACACAGAAGCCGTACTGTTTCTGGGAAACGCCAAGAACAACAGCGCCGATGACAGCAACTGACAGCCAAGACCTCGCTAAACCCACACAGTGTTTTCGTTCAGTTAGAAATTAGTCAATACAGTTACCTAAAAGTGCTTTTATATGTAAAATGTAAACACCCAAGGCGACAATCTTGGACTCTGACCTGTGCTTTTGATCTGTACTGCTAGGCTCGTAAGCGGAATCGCGAATGCTAGCTTCAGAGTGCTTGGTAGCTACATTAGCTTAGCCTTTTTACGCAACGCTAGCTAGGTCACACAGTGACTTATCGAATATAATAACGAAATTTTAAATGTTTACCTTTCAACACAGCTCTGTTTCCTCCAGATAGTGTAGAGTGCGAACACCTCGGAAAGGAGACTCCGGTGAAGTCTTTTGTGACCTCCCTGTCAGGAAGTGAAAAGCGCCTAATCAGGTGATGTCAGGAAAGGGTTGTGCCGTGGTGGTTGTCCAGCAATATCCGTGTTTGGCCAGTGTCTCTTGGAAAAAGAAATTTTTGATATTAATAATTTTTTTAAAACCTGGATTACTTATGTAAGAGTCAAATTGCATTAAAAAATGCTTCTACGTTTCGCTCAAAATGGCTTAGTATCGTCCAGGAGAGCTATATGTTTATAAGCCAACAAGCTACATTTGTAGTCTGTTTTCTGATTTAGTTGCATTTCAGCTGTCAGCTACGCCGTTTAATTTAAATGTATCTCCTATCGAATCCGCCAGTCACAGAGCAGCAAGCCAATGCACGTAGGTAAAGGGCAGAAATGGTAAAAACGACCTCAAACTAAGCATCAGAATGGGGAAGAAAGGTGATTTAAACACGGTTGCTGGTGCAAGATGGGCAAATCTGGTAATAAACTGCTAATCTACTGGGATTTCCCTGCAATACTAGTATTTAATAAATAAATTAAAAAAATAAAAACTATTTTAACTATTTTAAAAGTGCATACTGTGGTGTGAACACCACACCTTGGTATGTTGTTCTTTTGCATTTTATTAAACACACAATAAACTTTGAGGTAGATGAGACTCAGCAGTAGACTACACCCGATGGCATTCCTGTGAGCTGAGAACATGTTTGTACATTTGGATTGAACGACATGAGGTCGTGGATCCAGCCTGGTTTTTATCAGTGGTTCAAGCAGCTGCTGATGGTGCTGAAATGGTAACTTTTGGCCTCTTAATACCAAAGGAACATCATTTAAATGGCACAGCATACTTGAGTATTGTTGCTCACCTTGGCCATCCTTTAAATACCTAAAAACTATTAATTTATTTTTAGGGCAATTTGAAGCTTCCTCAATTTATAGGCTGGCCAGATCCCAGCAAACTCAATGTGGTAGAACATTGGACCCATTCCTAACACTGAGAATCTTTTAGCATGTGCTAAAACTTGATATTTTTGTTAAGTGACAGTCTTTTCACTTTCATGTATTCTTCTTTTTTGTCTCAGAGTCCTTTAAAACTATTATTTACTGTTCTTTCCGTTTTCTCCAGCAATCATTTGGCTTCCATCAACTTATCCATCTGTTTTTTGAGCCGAGTTTCATGTGAGACTTACAAGTGAGAGTTGCCTTCCCAGCAGTTTCATGCTTATTCTAGCTTTATTTTCCTTTGTGGTAGTTTCAGTCATGTTCCACAAAAACCTGCATAGCTCGTGGGGGCAATTTTCCACTTCAGTGTGAACAGTTAATGACCTATGAAGACACCCTTTGCTGCTTCCTTCACAGCCATTGAGTAAAAGGCAGACTATAGAAAAGAAGGCTGAAAACTTCCGCTAATAAAAATGTGGGCCATAATCTCAACATGTGGAACAGGGAACAAGAAACAAACGCTTTGCAGCACTACGTCAATAGGGAAAACCTGGTCACTTCCGTTTTCCACTCACTGTTCCTTGTGTTGGCAGTACTATAAATAACATATAACATATATTGCATGACTACTACAAGATTTAAATAGCTGTTGTGGCTGGGAAGTTGTCAGGTTGACATGCTACATTCAAAGGTACGCATTATTTAAGATTTAGCTTAAAAACAATGAAGCTGCACAACTTTTTATTTGTTATTCAGTTAATCTGAAACCTGAGAAGTCCAAAAATGGTTTGCTTAGGATTCTTAATGTCCAGGGTTTTGGGGTGTGGTCAGATAAAGCTCTGTTGCACATTTAACCATATTCCACATAGCCACACCTGTATGACACCATCACCAGGTGAGAGGTTAATACTGTTGCAGATAGGCAACAATATTTTCAGTTAGTCTTTAAGGAACCTGGGTATAAGCTAATAATAAAAAGAACAAAAATGTAGGAAACATTCACAAAATTTTGTGCAATACGTCATTCATGAACAACACATTTATTAACAGGTTGAACTTCATGTTTTACATTACAATTCAAATTTAATAGAAAATAGCCTGTGGGGTTTGAAAACCTGTGCTCAGACAACAAATAAGATCAGTGCAGTCTCAAAGCACCATCTGAGTCCATCATCTCATCTTCCACACGGACCGCTTAAGGAGGACTGAGCGGGATGGGAAATCTTAGAATGTAACTTGGCAGTTGGTGGTGGGGATTTGAGCTGGAACAAGACGCGTCGGTTAGACAAAGCATCATCCCTCCACGATCCGACGGAGTATGTTCCCAAGACTGCCCTTTGCTATCTGGAGCGGGGTCTTCTCCTCCTTGTTCTCAATGTAAATGCTCGCTCCATGTTCCACCAGCAACTTGGCTGCTTCAACACGCTCCTCATCACATGCAAGATGGCTGGGAGAAGAAAAAAATAAAAATCAATGCATAACTATAAATACAGAAAAGCCTTTCTCCACCCCCCCACCCCCCAATGCTAATCACACTGTATAGCTAATGTAATGTGGATGATAACTTCGAGTACTGCTAGAGTAAGTAAGAAAACATTTTATTTTTAGGTATAATTAGAGTTCATCTTTGTATTCATATTGCATGATGTTAAAAAAAAAATAGCATTTGACATATATGTAATCATACAGAGCTGTGTTGCCCTGTGAGTCCTGAATATTTGTTGATGCACTCTGTTTGAGAAGCAGCTGGATGAGCCGGTAGTTGCCCTTGGCAGATGCTCTGTGAAGAGGCGTAGAGTCCAGCTTGTCAGTAGCATTCGGGTCTGCTCCATTTTCCAACAGCAGCAGGGCAATCTGCAAAGAGGCAACAATGTTTCATTCACAAGCTGAACACCACACTTTTACATCCAGTTATTTCTAGTTTCTATGAAATACCCGTTTTCAGATCTCGTCATTTTGGTTACCACAGTCATGTGGAAGTTTCATGTTAGGAAGTGAGACTGAAAGTTAGGACAATCCTGACTGGGAAAAAACCTGTGGTTGAAATAAAACCCTGTAAATGTAAAATGAAATCCATTCATGTCATGTCCAAGTCCTTGTGAGAGAAGACAATGAAAAAAATTCAGTTTTATGATCTTTTATATGCACATTTGATTTAACAGAAAAAAATGCATCTTGATTGTTGCAGTGTGTTGGACCCTGTTTCCCACCACCTCAAGTCTCCCATATATACATAGGTCTTTATTAAATCTTTGTAATCTTAGCAATGATATAGATACTGCAGCATACATGCTACAACAATGCCACGATATTTGAGATAGCTTTGTCCTTATATTGTTATATTATTATCAGTTATATTGAATAAAACATTCTCGTTATCTTAAAAATAAAGCTGTAGATAGTGATTTGGGTGTTTGTTTTTTTTTAATAAAGCTGACAAATCACCTTTTCTTATATCCAAGTGATTCTTCTCAGAGAGCAAGAGGGGATGTATTGATGTATTAGTGATGATGGTTCAGAACAAATAAGAAATGTTCAGGAAAACCTTCTAATACTCCAGATAAAAACAAATACATAAATATAACTTCATTACATGTCCAGAGGAAAGGTTAGAGTCTAAATGAAAACTGTACAACAAGCAGTGAACACAGCCAGAACACATTACAAGCACGTGTTGACGGTATCTTTGTAATACCTCTATGTGCCACAAGGGGGAGACAAATATTCAGCACAACAAGTTTATTGTTAAAGAAAAGCTGTTTTGTTTTGCACATTTGAGAAGTATAAGCAACCTATAATTATATTTTACTTATTCCTACAGGGTTTCCTTAAAAGTACTAAAGCTCATATCTACAAGTTTCATTCTAAAGAGAAAACTTTATGCTGATCTAAGAAAAGACGAAAAGGCACAATCGAATCCTGGTACCCTGGATGAGAACATGTTTCAAAAATTTAATAACCTGTTGCGTGTACAGGGTGTGACTTATAGGTGACAGAGAGTGGTTACTCATAAGCCAAGCCCTGTGTGTATAGGGCCCAGCGATAATAAAGGGGTGGTAGCACAGGGCTAATGCGACTCCGAAGGCACAGGAATGTAAAGCCAGTACAAAACAAGCATCTGTTTTTTTTTTATGTGCATTAAAGTTATATAAAAATTTAACAGCGCAAATGCAAATTCCTTGCTGACAGTTTAACCAAAAGGCATTTCCAGTGGAAATTGGCCGACATATCCTCAGCATGACCATGTATAATATCCACAAAACTTAAAAAGAGGTTATACACACACAATACAGTAATATTATGTTGAAGCACAGTACGTATCACTCCACAAGGCCCCTGCCTACGATAGCCGTAATGCTCCGACAATCCATCAAGCGGTGCAGCTCTGTAGCTTAGCAAAGTTGTACTAAAACATTTGACAGATTTTCGAGTGCCATGTACCACATAAAATCGTTTCGAGGTTAGTAAACACAACCAGAATTCATACATAAGACACACGGGATTGTCTCGGATGTTCAAGATGGGCTTTGCATCTACCAACAACTGCTCACACTGCCAAACCAATTCACCGGACAATTATATCCATGCTCTTTGGTTCTGTCCACCAGTTCAGAAGTTTTGGCGCGAGATATGTGAAGACTTATCAAAGTGTCTGAAATGTAACATTCCAACTTCCCCCTTAGTGTGTTTGTTGGGCAGCTTAGATAATGTCACTTCAGAAAAGAATATAGCCCATATGGTTTTCACTGCCCTATGCATAGCCAAGAAAACAGTCCTCATGAACTGGAAAAATAAAAACAATCTTAATTCTAACCAATATAGAAATTATCTATTAGATTACATTAGTCTTGATACAGCCTCTGCCACCACATCAGATCAATCGCTCTGGGCTCCTCTGATCAGCTCCATCACCTAGTGGGGGTGGGGGGTCATATTTTGGTCTCGCCTTCACTGTTGTGATTGGTGTGGGGGTAGGGTCAGGCTTAGGGCGTCGGGGGGTTCCCCGGGAGCATCTTCCTTGGGGGGCTCAACCCGGGGTAGCGGTCATGGCCAATTAGGGGCTCTGTTGGCTCTTGGGTGACGGTTTCCTCGTGGCTACGTGCAGCGGGGCTAGGGGAGGGTCTGTGCTGACGGACGGGGGTTACTGACCTGGTAGCCTGGCTGCCCCTGGGTGGATCCGGGACGGGCGTGAGGTTCTGGGGGCGCTCCGGCTCTGGCCTGGGGCCCTGGCCGGGCCTCGGGGGCCTGGGTCCTGGTTGGTGTGTTGCCGGGGTTGTGGGCCGGTGGGTATATGGGGGCCCACCACTGGCGCAGGGTGCCGCCGGTGCGCCGAGCCACCTGGGGGGCTCTTCAACTGGTGGGGGGGGGGGGGGGGGTTGTCACATCTTGCAGGAGCTTTCCTCTCTCAGGAACTCTCTCTGCAAGAGGGGGAGATACAGGAGAGGTGGAGGAAGATCTCAGCCTGGGCGTCTATTGTCTTATGTAGTCTGGAAGATGAGTGGATGATGGGGTGGGTGCAGTTTTCTCTGTGGTGGGGTTGGGTGGACTGCCCCGGGCTCTGTGGGGCCGGGCGGCGCCGCTGCACTGGGCCCCGGTTCGGATGGGCCTGGGCCCCCCTTCCCTGGCGGGTCGCGGAGTATGGGGGTGCCTACTGGGGTCAGCGGGGGAGCTGGCCCCAGGGAGGGGTCACTTGCCCCTCCCTTCCTTCCCTCCCCATCTCCAGCTGCCTCCCTCTTCCCGCTCCACCACAACCACCCACACATGCAGGGCCTTGGAGTAGGGGTGTGTCACCAGGGTGCAGAGGAGGTAACCCCCCCCCCCCCCCCCCCCCCGTCCCCTTCTGGCTGCCTCTGCCTCAATTTTATCCCGCAACTTAGACATTCACATTACTCACACTCTCATTACACATACATATAGGATCTTGGGGGTGGGCACGCTACACGGAATCCCAATTACCATCAGGGTGTACACCTCACCCCTGGCGTCGTTGCCCACCTCTCAATTTTAAATACACGTAGACATTGAGGGCTAGCAGGAGGGACTATGCGCTTACCTGCTGCTCTCTGGCAGGTAGCTCCATGCCCTCCTGGGTTTTAAATGCACCTTAGAACACACATACATCAACACTACAATGAGCGGGTAGAGGGAGGTTAGGAGTCTTCTCTCGCCCTCGTTCTCTGCGGTCGGCTGGAGCAGGGGGGCTAGGAGGAGGAGTTGGCCGTCCGACTGGGGTCCGGAATGTGGGGCCTCCCTGCTGCTGCGGAGTCGGGGCGGTCTGCTTCTCCCCACCGCAGGGAAAAGGGTAACACAACCTGGGTCTGGGTGCAGTTCCCCCCTCCAGGGGCAAGGGTACCTAGACCCGGTTCGTAGAGTACGCTTGGGGAGTGTGATTGTGTGTACAGCGTCTCTTTATGTCTGTTTCCACGTTGGTTGAGTGTGGAGTAAGTGCATATGAGAGCATGAGGGTGGGAATGGATGTTTGTATCTGTGTGTGCCTGTATGTCTGTGTCCATATGTCAGGTTGGGTATCAGACGCCACCTCTCTGAGGACAGCTCAGGCCCTCCAAGGTTTGGAGGCCTATCTCCCCCCACCACTTCCCCTGCCGGGGGCGGACTCCCTCAGACATCGGTGCGTTGGTGGTTCTTTGTGTCCGGGGGTGGGCGTCCGGGTACACACCGGCTCACTCCTTGGCGGCTGCTTATCGGGGCCTGGAGCCTGGGGCTCGCTTGGGCCACTTTGGAGGTGGGGTGCCCCCGGCCTCTCGGCCTGGGGCTCGGTCACTCAGGCACAGCTGGCTGCCGGCGGAGCTCACGGGCACGTCACTGCAACCCCCCCTGGCTTCTGCTCCGTGGCTGCTGGGTGACCCCTCATCTGGGACTCTCCTCAGCTCTTTCTGGGACAGTGGCACGGCTGCCCCTCTGTTGGTCTTCCTTGGTCTCTTGTGTTCTGAGGGCCTCTGGATGTCTGGAGTTTTGATCTCCTCCATACCTGCTTCATGCCCTGGAGGACGGGGCAGTGGCCCCCCACACCCTCTAGCAGATCATTACATGAGGGAACCTTTTAAGAAAACAAGCGCGTCCATGCTCACAGGTGTACACACGGGTGATCACACACACAAACTACACCCTTTTTGGCTCCTACCTCAATGCACACTGTGCTGTCGATCTTACGTGCTGCACAATAATGTTTAATATTTAGTATTTACTGTCATATTCCCATATATCGTGATGTTGTTTATTGTATTACTCTCGTTTTCTTCTGCTTGTTTTCTTTTTTCTTTCTCAACAGGTGATCCAGGTGATCGATATATGTATTTTTTTTTTTTCTGCTTATTCTGTTGGTTTTTGTTTTTTGCCCTTCTCCCCCGTCCCTCTTCTCAACTGTTTTTCTTTCCCTCTTTCTTTCTCCCTTTTCTTTCCCCCAGTCAAGTCTGTCCCGTATTCAGCAAGTGAAAATAAAATAAAGAATAAAAGGTGAATCAAATGGACCATTACGGCAAAGCTGGGATGGTCAATTTGGTAAAGAAAATCCGTTGGGCATCTTTCTTCGCCTTTAGACAATAATTCTGATGGCAAAAGAGCCAAACGGGACAGGCAAGAAGAAAAAAAAAAAAAAAAGAAAAAAAAAAAAAAAAGACACACGGGATTATAAGGGGCACTGTTGATTTTCAGAAAAAACAAAGGATTGATTTTAAGTGTGCTGTATTTTCCAAAAAACACAGTAATAACGACGGCCCGCTAGCATGCGCTACCAAAAATAGTGCTTTGTTGTATATCTGATGGACGAAAGCTAAACCAGTTCCACACCACTGAATTTGCAGCATTTTTACAAACCAATTCTGGTTCATCCGTGTCATTCAACGATCCGCTTTCGCCCGTCTCATTCTCCGTCGCCGAAATGCTTTTTCCGCCATGTGTATGAAAACAAAGGCACTGCGCATGCGCGTTTTACCCATATTCTATCGCGATATTTCATTTTCTTATCGTTGCCCAACATTATACCGGTATTACCGTGAACAGTATGATATGGCCCAGCCCTACTTTCTATATTTGTGTCAGTACTCAGTGTGAAGCACCAGTAGAGCTTGTGTAGAGAACAAGAAACCCACCATTCAGCACCCCACCTGTACATATTCCAGGGCCCACCTGCTGGAAGCGAGCGCAAAATTTGAAAAATAAAAAAATTAATTAAATAACAGCAACAGATAAACGATTAATTTGAATTAATATGTGATCATTCCTAATGATTATTACTATATTGAGAGCCAGTGTTATTGTACTAATGTCGGGTAAACTGGGCCCTGAAAAGTCCTACTTGGCATAATTATCTTTTTTCAAAATGCTTAGGACGCATTATCTCAGATCACATGACCATAGCTGACTGAAGTCTTGGTGTGTTTCACTTCAGCTTTCAGTGGCTTACCCACTGTGTCTAAGTGTAGAACAAAAACTGACGACATTGCAAACTATGGAAATACCAACAGGCATCAATCTCAAAGTTTTTCTGGCTTTGGTCAATGAAGATTTCTCCAAATCATGTGCTGGTCATAATTATTGTTAGCCTGGTATAACTTATAGCTTTGTTTAGAACTGTGCAAAACACGTTTGTTGTGTGTTCACAGAGTAGACGTCATCAAGACATGACAATAGTAAAAGTGGCCAGTGGGTGTCACTGTGGAAATTGTTTTGAAATCTCAGTACAATCCTGGCACAGCTGCTTCAAATGTTTCACTACTTCACACAGCTGTGCTTTGCCCATCACTAGAAGACACTCACAGCTGTACTTCTCCCCTGAGCTACACCACTGACAACAATTTTAACCAAAAGTTTCACATTTAAATTCATCACTCCATCAGATGTGTTGCCACCGATTTTAGTCCAGTTCTTGTGTAATTTGTCATACTTCAGCCTTTTGTCCCTATTTTCCTTCCTTAAGAATGGCTTCTTGACAGCTACCCTTCAGCTGAGACCATTTCTGAGGCTTCAGTGAACAGCAGATGGGTCAACAGAAGTGCGAGATGCATCTTCTCAGGTTCTATGTCAGGTCTTTACTCGATTTTTCCTATTTTTTGAGAAAATGACTTAAATATGTTGTTGCATTTGTTGTGTATGCTGTGTCATTGCCTGCCACTTCTTTTGTCGTCCACTTTCTTTTAAAGGACATACTGCACACCGTGGTGAGGTTTGCCATGTTTTCGGCATACAAGACATTTTATGCCTTTCAATCTAGGGCTGCTCAATTAATCGAATTTTAATCTAGATTACGATCTGGGCTTTCAACGATCATTAAAAATGACTGAGCCGATTATTAGCACCTCCCTCATGCTTTACTCTCGCGCTGCTCCGTGTGGCAAATCGAGCGCACCTCTCTGCATTTCGAACACGTGTCACAACAATTAAGAGGACCCGAGGGAAGCTCGGAAAGCTAAGCAGAAGTTATTTAGAGAGGAAAGTGACTGCCGTTGGTTGAAAAGAGAGGTAAAAAAAAAAAAAAACTTCAGTGGTGTGGAAACATTATGGGTTCGCGGAGTCAGACGTGGATCAAGTAGACACAGTGTGTAAACTTTGCTATGGTGTAGTAGCTGCACCACAGAGCAACACTGCAAAGTTCACTAAACATAGATGTTTACATTTTTCATTTATTTCTTATATTGCAAACATTTGCACCGTTATCAGTATTTGCACACTATTTTATATTATTTTTAAAGTCATACATTGTTCAATACATTGTTATTGTTAACCCTTTAAAGCCGGTCAGAGCAGCACGCTCTGTTTTGTGTAACTATTTTTTAAATCCCTGTAGAACCTGAACCAAGTAAGCTAGCGCAATATTTTTTTTGCATATGAAACCGGAGGAGTTGTACTTACTTCTTATGCCATCAGCTTGTCCTAGGTCACGGTTTCCTTCCACTCCTTGCAAAAATTGCATAAAAAGCGCTTGCAGGAACAAAAACATAATATTCCAGAAACAGGCTTTGCCGATCCGATCAGCTGTTCGTAACACTTCCCACATTGAAAAAGACGTTACCGGGAACTATCGCATGTCCGCAATTTCCTGCCCGAAACCGGAAGTGACGTCATTTTCGCGGAAAATGTAGTTTTTTACTTGTAGGCCTTAAAAGCTTATACTGGTGTTTTTATAAGTCATGTTTGACTTTTCTGAATAGTTTCTGGGATGCTTAGAACTCGAATTGCACTGCTGGAAATAGTTTATTTTGATGCACATGCTGTTTTCTTTGCAAATTTGCATCATAGGATTGTTTTTTTGTTTTTCCTGCAGTATATAAAAATTGCTGTATCTCCAAAATAAATTTATGAAGACACTCAAAATAAATTTCCTGTTGTTGTAAACTATTTTTTGCAACTTTTTTGTATTTAAAGTTTTGAGGGATAAACCTCTTAAATTTCTCCAAGTAGAAATATACGTAAAAACAAAAACAAAAAACGATTTTCAATTTGTAGTTTATTGCACTTTTTTGCAATTAATGTAGTTACTATGGACTTAATGCATACATATGATTAAAATGTGGGCTATAACAGTTGTATTGATGTATAGCAACTTGAAATGATCCCACAAATGGCACTACAACATGTAAAAAAAAATAATATAAGCTCTGGCGGACTTGGTTCTATGGTAGGTCTTAAAGGGTTAAATAAATATCGTCAAATAATCGAGATCTCAATTTCAGTGAAAATAATCGTGATTATCATTTTTGCCATAATCGAGCAGCCCTATTTCAATCTTTTTAATCTCTTACATTATTGTAGATTTAACTAAAGAAATGGGAATGAATTGTGTTTTTATGACAAGCTGCTAGTAACAAAGTGCCTAAAGATACAATTTAAAATTGGTTCTTTGCTAATTTGTCTGTTATGTGCAGCCAACACTGGCTCATTCCTTGAGTTAGGTGTCTTTTTTTGTTTGTTTGAATGATTCATAGGTTAGTGTTATGTGGCTTATGTGGAAAAAACACTTCTCTGAAAATTGTGAGGTATAAGAACTGGACCGAAGATAAGTGGAAAAAGCAGACAAATGTCCAAACTCTTTTGCACAACACTATATAATTAATTATGTGCAAAAACAAAGCACCACTGAACTAAACGGGGAGATAACACAACTGTATTAACTGACTGCAGAAGTATGGAGGACTAATACTGCAACCTGTGGATGTTACCTCATATCTGTCTTTGGAGGCGGCATAGTGCAGAGGGGTGCATCCATTTTGATTAACTGAGTTGAGCTGAGCTCCTTTGGATATCAGAGATCTTACGATGTCTTCTCTGCCTGCAGATGCTGCAATGTGCAAAGGGGTCCACAAAGCCTGAAAGGGAAAACAAAACAAAACACAGACATCAGTGGCATCACTCTGAAACAATGTGTTCATCAGTATATCTCTTGTATTAATGGTCACATGGCATCTTATAGGGAGAAGTCTGCAGAAGGAAAGAATTAATGTACCCACAAACAAACTTACATCATCTTGCAGGTTCACTTCAACTCCCATGTCAAGAAGAAACTCCACAATATCGGTGTGTCCAGCAGAACAAGCCCAGTGCAGCGCGGTTCTCCGGTCCTGAAATCACAGAAAGTTGTGTTGCTTTAAAAAGAAAATTATTATTCCGATTTACTGTAGGGGAAAAAATGAATTCCCGCGGGCTGTACTGGTGGGTCATGTGTTCTTACCTGGTCTGTTTTGCAGGCAAGCGTTTTATCTGACAGGATGCACTGTTTTAATTTCTCAAACTGCCCCGTGTAAGCAAAGTTACACACCTCCACATTGGACACCGACCTCTCCATTCTTAAAATATAGCTAAATGTCCAAATAAATATATTAAAGCTTACTGAGGATACTCTTTAGTTATTTCGTTTAATAAACCACAGAAGCAATGACTCAGGAAATTATGAGCTCTCTTTCCGCGCTGGTTGACCTTTTCTTTTCAAACTAAAACTCCATCACCAAAATGGTACTGACTTTGCCACGCCACTTCCGTATTATTGTCCATACAGTCAACATTTACTACCACTATTGTTTCCTTAAAATGTAAAAAACACCACATGAAAGTGGAACTCGGAAGAGAGAAGCATAAATGAGTCTGAAAGATTGTACTGACATCTTATTTTGGTAGGCAGAGTTGGTGCCCCGAGGAAGTAATACCCAGTGTGATAGAAATGTGTTGGTTGCTAAAGGAATAACAAGAGAAGAAAAGAAGTCTGAATTGTGAAGTTTTCCCAGTCTTTTTGTAATATTTTTGTTTTGAGTTGTTTCCAATAATTTATCCGTTCATATGGCAACCACCCTGGTAAGCTTTTCCATGCCGTTTCCAAAAAACACACGTTAAATCACCGTGTTCAGCTTTGATTAATACGTAGTTATCTCTTCAGGATTTCAGGACTCATGCCGACCAGTCATGCAGATATTCAGAAGAATTTGTCAACATTTATTACGACTGTATGGATAAGAAGAGGCGGGTGAGTTTTGTTTCTGGAATTTAACTTAAATTAATTTCTAAGACCAAACTGTATACGGTGGCCCGAAAGTGCCGTAAATACGCCCCGTGTTACCTTATTTTCCACGTGTGGTCGAGTCAACACATTTCTTTGTCTTAATTCTGTAATCCCTAAATGTGAAGGACCAATAAGCTTTGAATCCGTAAAAAAACAACCAACCCCCGGTCATTCCATTAGCCACACATTTCTAGTTGCGTCTCTCTTTTTCCTTCAGTCCCGTCTTAAATCTTCATGGCAAAGATTCAACAAAGTGATTTTGGTGCTTGTGGACTTGACAGCATCAGAGATTTGTCAGCTGCATATCCATGATGTAACTCCTGTTCCACTTTGAAAGGACAAGTTGGATTGTGATCTAATGACCGGAGGCCATTTTACTACAGTGAATTCATTGTCATGTTCAAGAAATCAGTCTGAGACGGCCTGAGCTTTGCGATGTGATGGAAGCGCTTGTAGTAGTCATCACTGTGGTCACAAGGGGATGCATATGGTCAGCAATGTCAGCTAAGATGTGACATTTAAACAGCTGGTACAAAGGAGCCTAATATGTACCAAGAAAATGTCCCATTACACCAGTCATTCCCAAAGTCAAGAGTGCTGTGACCATTTTAAAAAACAGAAAATCATTTGGGACCCACCCAGTTCTAAATCTTAAACTCTTATAAAAATGTTAAAGACCAAAGAAAAATGACGTATTTCATTGAAAATGTTATTCCAAAAACACATACCACATTAGCTATAAATTGCTAATGTTGTGCAGCCATATGAAAAGTGTTAAGGCCAATGTGTGACCCACTCCTTCAATACAGAGTTTAAGTTAAAGTAATGAGTAATATCACAAACTAACCACCTCCAGTTACCAATTTTAATTTCTGTTTCAGATAAATGTATATAAATGTTTAAGTGTACATACTTGTGAGTAATTACAAACTGAATTTCTGTTATTACTGCAGCCTACCTGCAGTACCTTTTGTGGCCTGCCGGGGGTGGGGCAGCCCACACTTTGAGAATCACTGACCTACGCCATCACGCCTCCACCATCCTTAACTGTTGATACAAGGATGGATCTGTGCTATCACTTTGTTTACAACAAATTCAGACTC
Source organism: Neolamprologus multifasciatus (assembly GCF_963576455.1). NCBI lineage: Eukaryota > Metazoa > Chordata > Actinopteri > Cichliformes > Cichlidae > Neolamprologus > Neolamprologus multifasciatus. Next base: position 21,124,660 of record NC_140440.1, read on the forward strand.
TGCCAAATGTTGCAGCAGAAAGCAAAAATCATCAGATCAGGCAACGTTTTCTAGTCTTCTGTATTTGGTCAACTTTAGTTAGCACGTGTGAATTGTAGTCTCCGCTTCCTGTTCTTAGCTCGAGTGACAGCCTGTGGTCTTCTGCTGCTGTAGCCAATCTGCTTCAAGTTTTGAATGCATCCACAGATGCTCTTCTGGGTGTTTCATCTGTTTCATCTTTACATTTTTCATCTGTTGGTCATTATAAGTCCTGATATATCTGATATATTGGTCAGTACATCGGTTGGGCTCCAGCTTGAATAAGTACCTGATAATGTGGCCAATGAGTGTAGGTTATAGCATGTTGAAACTTAGCTTTAAAATCTTCTAAGTATGAGATATTGTGAAGACTTCCTTATTGGGGCCTGTGATGTAAATTTATTAAAGTGGATTCAACTGTGAGCTCCCTACTAACCCACAGCTCCTCTGCAGTGAAAGCAGTCTTATTCTTAAAGTGATTGTGATCTTTAAAATGAAAACTACTTTTCAGTTTCACTAGAGCTAATGAGCATGGTGCTCTGCTACAGGCTGATGTCACTGTTGCTGTTAATGTTCACCATTTTCTGGCTCCCATGTGCTAGAACTTAATCCGGCTCTACCTGGACAAGGCCACCTTGGTGTGGAACGGGAATGCGGTGTCGGGACAGGAAGCCCTGGGCGAGTTTTTTGAGTCCCTGCCATCTAGCGAGTTCCAGGTTCAAACACTGGATTGCCAGCCTGTGCACGGTCAGTGGGTCAATCCCAAACTCACATTTGAACTATTAAATTGATCCCTATTAATCATATTGTCTCATTAAAATGTGAATGTAAACCTTTATTCTGTTGCTGCTTTAGAAAATAACTTTAACTTCTCCTCATTCACAGAGCAAGCAACCCAAGGCCAGACAACACTGCTTGTGGTGACCGGTGGCACAGTCAAGTTTGAAGGGAACAAACAGCGTTTTTTCAACCAGAACTTTCTCCTAACGGCTCAGGCTTCACCCAACAACGATCAGCCCGTGTGGAAGATCGCTAGCGACTGTTTCCGCTTTCAAGACTGGAATAGCTGAGGCTCTGCTTTCCCCTGAAGTGTACAAAGGCCTCAGCAGTGATCACCTTTATAATAATAAATATTGCATTTGTATATTCAGTTTTTTTGTAATAAAATAAAGTGTCATACAACACTGAGTACGAAAAGGTGTTTATTCTTGAGATGTCGAACAAGGCATGTGACTGCAATGATGGGAGTAATAAATACACGTAGGTTCACCAAACAACTGAAGTGACTGCCATCGTCTGTGTACTTAACTTTTAACAATGCAAATCCACCAACATGACAGTATTTGGAAAAATACATAGAAAACACATTAAAACAGAGTTCAAAGGATCCTTTATACCAAATCGTACAATAACCTATTAACTGAGGTAAAGTACGCACAGTATTACAGTATGCCAGTTGTGACTATAATAAAGGCTAAGCAGTTTAGTAGTTAATCATGCTTTTTTAATAAGGTGCCTACAAACATTTGTCAAAATGTTTCTATACCCCACATTTGACAACTTCATATATTAAAACATTTGTCCGTCTTCCTGAGTCATTTAGGCCAACACATTTTGGTCTTCCTTTCTTAACAAACCATTAAAATAACATTAAAGCATAAATAAAACACAGGTAAGAAACAAAAACAAAGCTACAGACACGGACAAACGACTGTAAATGCTCTTAATCGTGTCAATGTGTCTGCAGTGGGGAGTATTTTTCCTTTCAGTCAAGTAAACACGGCATTCAGCCTTTTTTTTTTTTCTTTTTTTTTTAAACTGTCTAGCTACCACCTCTGCTCGACTACATGAGAACTGCAGACTGAAGGCACCTTAACATCAGTACTCCAACTTTACAAAACAGCATGACATGCCTCTGCAATCATGGTGGCATTTTTTTCCTTTATTTTTTGAAACATTTTCAATAAAAGCAGCAGCAAGACTTAAGCAACATGTGGACCGAAGATGCCGTTTCTAACAGCTACAAATAAGAGTCCCAGCAATTTCCAATGGATGGCAGTTGAGAGCTGCAATAGCTTTTCACCCTTCTAATAACAAAAACTGACACTTTGGTGCGTCTCTTACAAACACAACTTCTCACACTCACACATTCTCTCACACACACACACACACACACACGGATAAACGGCTACAACTATTTACAGCTTACGCTTTTCTCTGTGAAGCTGTGGAACACAAACAAAGTACAGCTTTGTAACCAGAGGAATATTTACACATAAAAATCGTGGTTATGGTGAAAGCAGTAACTCCTGGGTGGTGTGGGCCTGCTGGAAGTTACTTCCTCCCATACATTCTCTCTATGTGATGGAGATAGTGGTTCTTCAGCTCTTTCCTCTTCAACTTGAACGCATCTGTGACTAGGCCCGTTTCAGGCGTCCACGGCTCTGGACTCAGATGCACCTTCACTGGAATCTCAAATCCCTGGAGTTTAACTACAAGGAAGGAAAGTGATGTTCAGGCACGTTTGGACAAAGTATGGATGAAAGCAAAACTTGCATAGCTTCTATTATCACAATGCTGTGAAAAGACTTAATGGACTCTTACTGTTAGTGGCGACCTCCTTGATCGCCTTCAGGACCTCGCTTTCCATTTCAGGATTAGTGCAGATCTCCTCCCATGTCCCCTCTATGCCCCTCTGTTTGGCCAGTTCTGTGAGCTTTTTCTGATTGGGAACCACAAAGCTGATCACATAGTTCTGATCACTGCAAGGCCACACAATTAAAAAAAAAAAAAAAAGAAGAAGTAGTTTAGAAACGGTTCAACATTACGTTGCATGCCCACCACTGAACAACTACAGACGAAATAATCAATTCAAGTTGCAGCCGTAATCACTTCAGTCTAATTAGGTGCCAAATTTAATTGTTCCGATATCAGCTGAAGTCGAAGTGAGCGCTACATTTGTCGATTCAGTCGTCATTAAGACACTTAAACGTCACTTGGAGTTCTCATGTCAGCCAGAGTGCAGGTGACACATCTGAAGTGGGAAGAATTTCGTGACGGTTTGGGTGTTCACACTGAAAGCTGTCGGTTCAAGTGTGTAGGCGCAAAAGCCTGTCAGGTAATTATGTATGAACAGTAACAATTTGATTTTACTGGAGCTTGGAGAAGAACTCAGACTGGAAATGATTTAAAGTGTAAACATGAAGGTATAATAAGCACAGGGGAAAAAAAACAAAAAAGGCAAAGAATGACTGCAGGAGCGGTGCTGAGTGATGTGGAATGATAAAAGGAGAAAAGAATTCAAGGAGTGGAGCTGTGAGACACAAGCAAGTGCTGGCAACGTTGAGAAATACTGCTACGGCTGGGATAGCCTGAGTAACCATCTCTGTGTAATATTATGCAATATACCATGTTTAAACTGTTCTGACAACACGTCAGTACTGTTGTAACTAAACCGGGTGCCCCTTTTCAGAAGTGGAACTAAACCTGCCTGCATAATTAGAACAGTACACACATGTTGAACACACTGGACTAAATTTAGGTTGAAAAACGTTTTCCTGCACATTATGTTTATATTAAGAGCCCAGAAATAAACACTTGCTTAACACTGTATTTGGTCAGAAAAAACAAAATAATAATAATAATATTTAAAAAACAAAACACCTACCCAATGAATTAAACCGTAGCTTGCTTAATTCAATATGTTAAAATACATTACATGGACAAAAGTGCTGGATGACCTACAGGAGCTGCTCAGCCATGCAAACTCACACCGTGAAGCTCCCCATGCACAGTGTTTATGCTGATGTTTGAAACTCTGCAGTTATTGAATCAGCAGATCGTTGATGACTTTATAAAACCCTGCTCTGCAACTTTACATGCTCTGAGTTGCTGTGGTTCCAATAATACATTTACAGTCAACTGTAGAATATCTAGTAGGGAAAAAATGTCCCACACTAACTTTGTCCTATTACAGCACCACACTCACATTCAGTGAGCTCTTTACAATGACCCACTCTTTCCCGGATGTTTGCAAAGGCAGATCACATGGCTAGGTGCTTGGTTGTATATGCATTTGGCTAAGAACAGAAAACAATGATTGCAAGGTGTGGCCCAATTCTTTTGTCCATATACTGCATTATGTACTGCATTTATTAAACTGATGATAAAAAAAAAAAAAAAAGTGTCATTCACATTTTCAAATGGAGATCATCATCTCAAATCTCAAGTGTGAGATAAGTGAAAGACATTTCTATAGATACGCAATCATGTATAATACAAATAGAAACAGCCTGTAGCTGATGAATATACCATACGTACAAGTAAACATTTCATGGAAATGTCATCTGGGTTGTTTACTAGTACCTTTATCTTTTATCTCATTTCCTGGTTCATTTGCATCAACTGATAAGAAACCCTGACCCTGAATAACATTTCCTGTAATTCTAACTTTATGCAAGTAACTCGTGAAATAATATTTTTTTGTACCCGTCATATGCAAATCTGTGTTTAGTCAGTGTTTATTAGCACAAAACCTCAGCTGACCTATCATGCATATGAAACTGATATGAATCTATGACTGATCGCTATAATATAATTTTTCTCCAAAGTCAAACATGTGAAGAGTGAAAAAATGTTTCAAGAAGCACTCGTGTTCTTAAGTTTAGAGTAAAAACACAGACGCCTGTAGCAGTTGAATATGATGTTTGAACTGTAAACAGCTTGTGGAAAGGTCACCATCTGCAAATTCATTCAGCTGTTTCCCCATATCGTTTATAATCTGCCATTATACTCGTTGATCCAGATGTAAATCATATATTGGGATATGGAAAAACTTTGCCTCTAAATTGCATCTCCTACCATTTTAACTTTCCCTGAATAAATAAGGAAAAAAAAAAAAGTAGGTCACTCACCTGTTTGCATAAGCACAGATGTTGTCTATAAGAGGGCAGTTTTTCAGAGTAGATTCCACTTTACCGAGAGAAACGTACTCTCCAGCCTGCAGTTTCACCAAATCTTTCTTGCGGTCTTAATGAGAAAAAGTAAATGATAAATGGACTGATTTTTATATAGCACCTTTTTAAAAACTCCACTTAAGCACTCAAAGGGCTTTACACAATACGTATCATTCACAGTAGCGTCCCACCCCCGCCCAGAAAAAGAAATATACACACCAACAATTTGTAAACAGCCATCTGGGTAAACCTCTCCTACATCTCCGGTGCAGAACCATCTCTGACCATTTTCATCCACAAAGAAGTCCTGATTGTTGCCTTCGCTCCTGTAGTAGCCCATGGTTACATTGGGGCCACCGATCAAGATCTCCCCTCTTGGATTTGGCTTGTCTTTACTGGTGTAGCCGCCTGAGTGAAAATAAAAAACACATGAGTACGCTGCAATGGAGATCTTTCCATTCTGCACAAGCGTGTCCCGGCATGTTTTCCCCCCCAAACATACCTTCAGCCCAGTCCCTGAGTCTAATCTCACAGCAAATCAGAGGAGCTCCAACACGACCGGTGCTGATGTCTTCAACTGTAAAATGAAAAACATTTCTTAAGAACAGTTATTTAAACATTATTTTCAATTTAGGCCCATCTGCTTCTATACTGAGGTATTTGTTTATCCTGTGTGACTATTGGCCAGGCTCACTACAATAATGACTGCTTCCAGTCAGCAAATACTAGGGAACTGAGGCACTTTAGTTAATCCATCTTAAAATAAAACTGACTAAATAAGTCAGGATTTGTTTCTTTTAAATTAAATAATGCCTAAATTTGAACTCATCTGTCATTATTTTGGGCACTCAAAATGTTATCTTACCCTCTGTGATAGTGCCTGCTCCACAGGTCTCAGTGAGGCCGTAGCCCTGGCCCACTGGACAGCAAAAACACACATTCATAAATCTCTGAGTGGCCGGGGACAGGGGCGCTCCTCCAGACAGCATCATCCTCACTCGCCCACCCAGCAGTTTCTTTACTTTCCGGAACAACAAGCTGCAAAGAGAGATCACGCAGTGTTTTGATTTTAAGTTAAACAAGCCAATCGCGTTTTAGTGCAAGGGTCACAGGAACGCATAGGATGCTTCTTACGCATTGCAGAGTGGTGCGTCATAGCCCCTCCTGATCTGCTCCAGTTTATAATTGTAGCCCAGTGTAAACAGCATCTTCTGAACAAAACCCATTTCCTGCACTTTGCTCATCACGTTCTTGTTGATGCGATCCATGATTTCCTTTTTGGACCAAACATATAGGAGTTATTTAGACACTAGTTGGCAAACAAAATAAAATAATTAAGCAAGACACGAACAGGATAAATAAAAAACAAGGTTTTTACTGGCACAGCTGCCATCAGTGTGGGCCTGAGCACAGAGCAGTCTCCTTTACTTCCCTTCTTTATCCTGGTAGACTAAAGAGGAGAAGGGGGAAAAAAAAGATTGAAATAATTGTCCAACGTTTGTAATGTAACTCCTCCTCAATCTGCCCTGCTTCCCACTGATGTGACTATTGTGGTCACAGACTACAGAATCTAATCGACAAAGGCAAGATCAAGTCACACTGGTTTGTGAACAAACTCATGCCTCAAGTTTTAATAAAACCAGACATTATTAAAGTGTTTCTCATCATTTCCAACTGATTTGTTGCGCAGTTAGCAAAACTTCCAGTGGGCTAAGTTAGCCATCTCCTTTAAGTAAGATTAAAAAATAAATATAAAAAGCTGTCTTTTTGGAGAGCTACTGTTTGCCATGATAAACACGATTCACATCTGGTTTTGTGAACTCTTGTTTCCTCAAATCTTTACAATGTAGATAAAGTGTGGACCGATGCCACGGCATGCAAGGGTCACAATGGCCACTTAGACTGTGAAAAACAACAGGTTGAAATAAACCAGACTTTTCATCTAAATATTAACAGCAACACCACTAAGAGTCAATTAAAATAAAGACTACAGTGACAGAAACAATGCAACCTGGCGTCGGTGCTGCTTACCTGGTCTGACAGTGTCTGTGGGGACGAATAGCCAATCCGACAACCATATGTGACACAGGAGATTTCAGCTGTCATTTCCAGAACATGAGCCAGAGGCAGATAGGCTATGTAGGTATCATTAGGCCTGCCACAGTAGAGTCATTGAAAGTCTTGGTTAGGACCAACGATTAGTAGACATTTTCGGTTCCTCTTTCCAATGTTTACACTGAGGATCTTTGACTGCACTTCCTTAGTTGCAATTTGAAATAACTTTCTTTTTTTCTTAGATTTCTTCACATCTCCAAGTAGCCTTACTAAAATACTACAAATCAGCCATTGCTGCAACTCACCCGAGCCCAGGGATGCGTTCACACTGGCCTGTCATTCCTGCAATTAGGTTACTGTGGACAATGACAACTCCTTTGGGTCTGCCTGTGGAACCGCTGGTGTACATCACAACAGCCAGATCGGATAGCTGGGGCTCAACAATTGCCCTAGCCACTGTAGAACAAAGGAAAGCATTACTGTCTTGTACTGTGCCTGAAATAGGACAAAAAGCACAACCAGAGTGAGTCAGAAATACACACCATTCTCCGGCTGCCTGCCCATCTCTCGTACAGACTGCATGCTGCGGATGGAAAGCCCTGCTGGGTAGCCTTCTGTGTTCATTTTCTTGTCATCCACATAAATCACATGCTTCAGGTTGGGGATCTGTGGCAGTACAGTCTATGCAGAAAAAGCAAAGAGTAAAAATGTTACAGGAGGATGCCCAAGTACAAGATTTCCTTCTATAAATAACATTTTTAAAAAAGTGATAGTCCTTTTGGGATTTTCTTTGTAACAGAAAGCCAGTAAATGCATTTTTAAAAAATGCTTTAAAAAAATCAATTCTGTGTTCCTTATTTCATCGATGAAGCAGTGGACAAAAACATTATTCTGGGTTTTCCAAAATTTAATGTTAACAATTTGCTACATCTTAAATTATAATCATGTGATGATAATTGAGGCTGGTTAGATGGTAAACAAAGACGTCTCATGAGAATAATCATATCACTGCTTCTCTTGTTCTTAGGAGTGGTGGTTAGACCATGTGCTGTAAAGGATTAACTCACTTTCAGCTTAGTCTCAAGGAGCTCCACGCTGGTGATCAAATGTGAAACACCCGTCTCATTCAGTCCAAAAGCAATCGCCTCCTCCCCCAGTGTGGCGTAGAACGTCACCACTGCAATAATAATATTGTTTAAAAAAGGGATCTCAGTGAGTGAGATAATTAAATTATGAAACACTTAACACAGCATTCACGCTATCTGACCCCAAAACCTTGGATTGAACGCACTGAGATATACTTACGTGGGAAATTGCGTCTGAAGCATGCCTGAGCAGTGATCATCCACTCTGCCCTGGTTTCACAGAAGACTGCAATAGTGCTTTTGGGTTGCTGCCCCAAAGCCGCCAATCCACTGCCAAACTCACTGACTATGGAGTCGAGTTCATTGTAGGATAACCATTTGTACTCCCCCAGGATCAGCTAAAAGGAGAAGGTCACATAAATAACACCGAACATCTCTGATCACTTAAGCATCTGTCAACAGAGCAGTAAACTCTAAGCAACCATACCTTTTTAAAAACTTTGCCGTTGGGCTGAGTCTCGTTCTCTTCGCTCAGAATCTCTCGGGTTCCTAGACAATCAGCTTCACCGAAGCGCTGCACAGCATGCTTGAACAGCTTATCGAGTGTGTCCTTGCCTGGGAAGTCTTCCCTGGCCAGGGAATCAAATTGGTCCACGGAGCGGTATGGTCCCTCGGCACATCCTGATTTGGAACGGGCTTTTATCCTCTTGGACAGAGCTTTTCCTTGGCCAGCTCCGGTGAGGTAGTACCAAGGCAGGAATGAGACTATTGAGTACAGCCATATGATAAGGTGGATTGGAAAAAGGAGGATAGATTGGAGGACAGAGTCTGACTGAAGACCCATGCTTTTTTCTGGAAGGGAGCTGAGCAGCAGGTTATCAGAAAACTTTAAAGCTTGGTGGTCCCAAAGATGTTTGAGATGCGTCAAGAGAATTGTGTTGGACGGGAAGAGGGGAAAAAAGCTCTTAAACTCTTAAGAGTCCCACAGTTGTAGCATGTAAATATTTGGTCCACAAAATGCTTAAGCTAAAGTTGAGACAGAAAAGAAAAACAAAAAACACAATACAGTCAATTGATACAGTTCATTCATCAGCTGCCTGTGAGATCACTTAAATAACTCACGTTAAAAGTCAAAAGCAAGAGAGTTGATTTTCACCCAAATATCTATCGCATGCCAAGAGATGTCACAAAAGGGAAGTTGGCTGGTTAACTAAGTTTGTCTGGTGGTTGACTTCTTGCTTAAAGGAACTCTGACAAAACACTAGATTGGAAATAAAAAGTGAACTATTAACCATCAGTAGCTGAGGCTTATCTAAACCCTTCCACCGCTGTGCTACCTCTTCTTACAGACAGGAAGACTGCACTGCACACGGCAAGTATCCACAGCCTCGCCACCTCCTCGCTGCGTACCAAACCGCCTCTGTATGTCTGAACGCTTTCAGTGCTCAGCTCCTTATAATGTCCTCTGCTGCACTCAAACACCTGCCTACTTTTAAACAACAGGTCAACTGAAAGGTCATGGAGGGATGAAGTAGTGCGGAGATGTGGTCACTCTGACCAGACTGGCTACTGTCCAATAAGGATTGTGCTGCAGACAACCAATGACAATACTCTTTAGGCTCACCCCACTTGGTGGTCAGGGAAGGGTCACTATAGAGCAAGCTCAGCCTGCTGATATCCTCGGAGTGCAGAGGCGGTCAAGTAGTTAAAACAAATTGTGTCTCATAATTGCAAAATGTAGTCAATATCCACATGTTTGCTCTGTGGCTAAACGTCACGTGCTGAACCCGTTTAGCACGTGACAAAGTAATTGTAGCCTATGGCATTCGGCTATTAAGTGGAAAGTGTCTTTATGGCACAAGACAGACACCGGTTACCTGCAAATAAAAGAACACTGTGTACTTAGCTACATTAAGACATTTATGCAAAGAGAAGGTCAAACCACGTAACTGGCTTTCCCAATCCTGAAAGCTCACACACTTCATCGTGAATCATTTCAGTGAATCATATCCTCAGTGTACGTCACATCTGTCCATACATCTTAAAGAATGACAGTACACCCACAGATGAATCAAAGCGGCGGAGAAAGAAATATTTATATGTCAGCATCTTTTTCTGGGCTCTTACTGTGGAAATAAAAATACCCTGAAAACATTCCTGTGTGATGACACGACGTGGGGACGGTGATGGTGATGATGGAAAGGCCATGGTTCACTAGTTTAAAGCAATAGTTTTTCTCTCTCTCTCTCTCTTGGGTGGAATTGAATAAAAGTAAATTCAAATCATTTTACACGGGAATACGGGAGTGAGTGGTTCGATGCAAATCTCCTCGCACGTCTAAATCTAGTTGTGAGTGATAACACGTTATCTAACGGTAAAAAGCCCAACACTGCATATCCGTTTAGGGCATGTATTGCCAACGAAAGCGACAGTTTAATACCGGGAAATGTTAAAGTTGTAGCCGGGGTCTGCCGTTTCCACTTGTAACCCGTTATGCTAAAACACCATGAAAAACAATACGAGCTGTAATTAAAATTAAAGCGACTTTCTTGCTCCCTTTACATAATTGGTCTGCTTCAAAATAAGGCGAGCTGGGAAGCAAATCTGACCTCCTTATCTAGAACTGAAACGACAATGGGTCAGGAGCGGCATGGCAGACGAAATGATGACAAAAGCCGCCGCACGTTGCTGGCACGGCGCGTCTCACTGGCAAGTTGATTAACGTTAGCTGCTGTCGCTTAAACCTGCTCAATATTAGCAGTACATATTAACTAACGGATAAAGGCTCTAATGAGATTACAGCGGTCAGCTAGAGAGTGATACCCTCCTGTATTGGCAGGCTGGCAGCGTTCTTACCTTCAGCTGAAGAAAGCCCGGTCAGCCGTGTGCCGCTCTTTCACGAATGACCGAAAGTTACCTTTTGTCGGGACCTAGAAACCCGGAACCACTACGTCATCTGATTCCATATTTCTCGACCAATGAGCAGCCAAAGTGGATTTGCGCTCTCTTATGCTACGTCCGCTTAAAAAGAAAAAGGCAACAGGAAGTCAGTAATGCGTATGTTCTCTGGCTCTGTTACAGCACCTGTATTTTTCTTTCATCATGTAATGGTTATGTGTGTATTTTTCCGAAGTTTACATCCAAACAAAAGCAAAATAATAATAATAATAATAAAAAAGTTACTACGTACTTGCACTCTTATCTAATATATTTTGCAGATAGATCTGATAATTGAGATCAGATCATTTGTTTACATATTATGCAGCTTACACAAATCTAGCTGAGCTCTGATAATTTATGTTTATATACGATGGAGCTTACATAACCCCGTATAATATTAGATTGAAACCTGGTTTTTACATTTATGATCCTGCTTTGATGTGTGCCTGATTTGGTATTTTTATTAAAGTCACTGAAAATTCTTTCAAGTAAAAGCACCATTGCCACTCATTAAAACAACAAACGGCTGCGCGTGCTCGGAGTGCACCAGTGAAGACAATGCATTCATCATCACAGAGCATGCCGTGAGGAACACCTTCAGGAGGGTGAACACCAGGAAGGCAGCAGGACCAGATGCAATCCCTGGCCAGGTCCTGAGAGCCTGCGCTGACCAGCTAGCACCGGTGTTCACGGAGATCTTCAACCTTTCCCTGGCCCAAGCAATGGTTCCCACGTGCTTCAAACAGTCCATCATTGTCCCTGTTCCAAAGAGACAATAGTCCGCTTGCCGCTTGACTACCGTCCAGTAGCACTGACTTCAATTGTAATGAAGTGTTTTGAAAGACTGATGAGAGATCACATCACTTCTTCACTTCCTGCCACCATCGACTCATTTCAGTTTGCTTACCGGACTAATCGTTCCACAGACGATGCCATATCTCACCTGCTCCACACATCCCTGAGTCCCTGAGCACGCTGTCAGTTGGGGCCATCTTCGTGATGTATTCTTGGATGTTCGTTGTCTCATCCTGGATTGTGGTGCTGACACTCACCAGTCCCCGACCCCCTTCCTTCCGCTTAGCGTACAGCCTCAGGGTGCTGGACTTGGGGTGAAACCCTCCATGCATGGTAAGGAGCTTTCTTGTCTTTATGTCAGTGGCTTCTATCTCCTCCTTTGGCTAGCCTATTACCCCAGCAGGGTACCTGATCACGGGCAGGGCGTACGTGTTGATGGCCCGGATCTTGTTCTTACCGTTCAACTGACTCCTCAGGACTTGCCTGACCCTCTGCAGGTACTTGGTGGTTGCAGCTTTCCTAGCGGCCTCTTCATGGTTCCCATTCGCCTGCGGGATCCCCAGGTACTTGTAACTGTCCTCTATGTCTGCAATGTTGCCTTCTGGTAGTTCAATCCCCTCAGTTCTGACTACCTTCCCTCTCTTTGTTACCATCCGACTACACTTCTCCAGCCCGAACGACATTCCAATGTCATTGCTGTATAGCCTGGTAGTGTGGATCAGTGAATCGATGTCTCGTTCACTCTTGGCATACAGCTTGATGTCATCCATGTACAGGAGGTGGCTGACAACTGCTCCGTTCCGTAGTCGGTATCCGTAGCCAGTCTTGTTAGTGGCTGTCACTTGGTGTTCGCTCGCTCTGTGGTATAGTATCGCTTCCTGTTCCTGCTCAAACACAGTGGTGTTTCTGAGTAGCTTATTTGCTTAGCAGTTTAATTAACAACTTTTAAATACATTCTTTTTTCACAGTATAATCTTCACGTGCTTCATCCGAAGCACACTTTCTGTGTACTCACTACCTAATTTATAGTATTCACTCACTGTCTCTGTACTGTTTCGCTAGCTTAGCTCGTAGCTGACCCGTTAGCACCATGGCTACTTCACCTGTCCCTTCTGCACTTTCTTGCTCATTGTGTCAGATGTTTAGTTACTCCTCGGCCTCCTTTAGCAGTAATGATATCTGTAACAAATGTAGCATATTTGCAGCTCTGGAGGCCAGGATTACTGAACTGGAGACTCGGCTTTGCACCCTGCTCTCACCCTTAGCTAGCCAGGCCTCTGTAGCTGGTGCAGCCGAAGATAGCGTAGGCCCCGCTAGCTGTTCCCCGGCAGATCCCAAGCAGCTGGGGAAAGACGGCTGGGTAACGGTGAGGAGGAAGCGTAGTCCTAAACAGAAGCCCCAGGTACACCACCAACCCGTTCATTTGTCTAACCGTTTTTCCCCACTCGGTGACACACCCGCTGGGGGTCAAACTCTGGTAATTGGTGATTCTGTTCTCAGACATGTGAAGCTAGAGACACCGGCAACCATAGTCAATTGTCTTCCAGGGGCCAGAGCAGGCGACATTGAAGGAAATTTAAAACTGCTGGCTAAGGGTAAATGTAAATTCAGTAAAATCATAATTCACGTCGGCAGTAATGACACCCGGTTACGCCAATCGGAGGTCACTAAAATCAATATTGAATCGGTGTGCAACTTTGCCAAAACAATGTCGGACTCTGTAGTTTTCTCCGGTCCCCTCCCCAATCAGACCAGGAGTGACATGTTTAGCCGCATGTTCTCCTTAAATTGCTGGCTGTCTGAGTGGTGTCCCAGAAACGATGTGGGCTTCATAGATAATTGGCAAACCTTCTGGAGGAAACCTGGTCTTGTTAGGAGAGATGGCATCCATCCCACTTTGGATGGAGCAGCTCTCATTTCTAGAAATATCGACAAATTTATTAAACCCCTCAAAATATGACTATCCAGAGTTGGGACCAGGAAGCAGAGTTGCAGTCTTACACGTGTAGAGGAATTTCTTTCACTAAGGTATTAATCACATTATTTCATTGTTTTAACATGTCTGACACTCATACTTAAGACAAATGGTAGGGGGTGTAGCAAAATGTTGGGGGGAAAACAGGAACTCCAGAGGACCAGTCTTTTGTCTCTTGAGGACTCTGGGAAGTAGCAAGGGAGTGTGAACCTTAAGGTGTGAAACAGCTGTGTACTGCCTTTGGTTCCTGGAGAAGGTATTTAACTGAGAGGTTGACTTTGGCTCAGTGAGACTCTGCTGACCCTGCCCCGTGGTCATGCAGGGGCTTCACAAGCTTGTTTGTATGTTGTGTGCATGGGAATAAAAGAATGTTAGCTACCGCTCACCGCTCATCTGCAGACTTTATTTAAGTGGAAAAACTTCCACAACACACGCCTCTCTGCAGCTTCTCTCCTCCTGCTACCCCCCCAAAAACCCATCTCCATAGAGACTGTGTCTGCTTCCAAAAAGACAAAAAACAAACTAAAAACCAGCAACAAACAACCTAAACATTTACAAAGAAAGAATAATACAGTATCCACATCTGAACCAAAGAGTAAAACAGTGAAATGTGGATTATTAAATATTAGGTCTCTCTCCTCCAAGTCTCTGTTAGTACATGACTTAATAATTGATCAACAAATTGATTTACTCTGTCTTACAGAAACCTGGTTGCAGCAGGATGATTATGTTAGTTTAAATGAATCAACACCCCCGAGTCATTCTAACTACCAGAAATCTCGAAGCACAGGGCGAGGGGGCGGTGTGGCAGCAATTTTTCACACCAGTCTATTAATGAAAGACCAAGACAGACTTTTAATTCATTTGAAAGCCTGATGCTTAACATTGTCCACCCCAGCTGTGAAACTCAGAAACCAGTCTTACTTGTTATCATCTATCGTCCACCTGGGCCTTACACAGAGTTTCTGTCTGATTTCTCAGACTTTATATCTAATTTAGTTCTGAGCTCAGATAAAATAATTATTGTGGGTGATTTTAACATCCATGTACTGTAGATGCTAAAAATGACAGCCTCAACATGGCATTTAATCTGTTGTTAGACTCAATTGGTTTCTCTCAAAATGTAAAAGAACCCACCCACCACTTTAATCACACTCTAGATCTTGTTTTAACATATGGCATAGAAACTGAACATTTAACAGTGTTTCCTGAAAACCCTCTCCTGTCTGATCATTTCTTGATAACATTTACATTTACAATAATTGATTACGCAGCAGTGGAGAGTGGACTTTATCAAAGTAGATGTCTTTCTGAAAGCGCTGTAACTAAGTTTAAGAATATAATCCAGCCACTGTTATCATCGTCAATGCCCTGTACCAACACAGAGCAGAGCAGCTATCTGAACGCTACCCCAACAGAGGTCGATTATCTTGTTAATAATTTCACCTCCTCACTACGTACGACTCTGGATACTGTAGCTCCAGTGAAAACTAAGGTCTCTAATCAGAAGTACCTGACCCCGTGGTATAATTCTCAAACACGTACCCTAAAGCAGATGACTCGTAATCTGGAGAGGAAATGGCGTGTCACAAATTTAGAGGATCATCATTTAGCCTGGAGAAATAGTTTGTTGCTTTATAAGAAAGCCCTCCGCAAAGCCAGAACAGCTTACTACTCATCACTGATTGAAGAAAATAAGAACAACCCCAGGTTTCTCTTCAGCACTGTAGCCAGGCTGACAAAAAGTCAGAGCTCTTTTGAGCCAACCATCCCTTTAACGTTAACTAGTAATGACTTCATGAACTTCTTCACAAATAAAATTTTTATCATTAGAGAAAAAATTACCAATAATCATCCCACAGATGTAATATTATCTACAGCTACTCTTAGTACCATTGATGTTAACCTCTTAAGCCCCAACGCCCCCTGATACGGGGGCAAAAGGCAGGAGATCAGTTAGGCTTGGGGCTTAAGAGGTTAAGTTAGACTCTTTTTCTCCAATCGATCTTTCTGAATTAACTTCAATAATTACTTCCTCCAAACCATCAACGTGTCTTTTAGACCCCATTCCTACAAAACTGCTCAAAGAAGTCCTGCCATTGATTAATTCTTCGATCTTATATATGATCAACCTATCTCTAATAATCGGCTATGTACCACAGGCCTTCAAGGTGGCTGCAGTTAAACCTTTACTCAAAAAGCCATCTCTACACCCAGCAGTCTTAGCTAATTATAGGCCAATCTCCAACCTTCCTTTCATATCAAAAATCCTTGAAAGAGTAGTTGTCAAACAGCTAACAGATCATCTGCAGAGGAATGGTTTATTTGAAGAGTTTCAGTCAGGTTTCAGAGCTCATCACAGCACAGAAACAGCTTTAGTGAAGGTTACAAATGATCTTCTTATGGCCTCTGACAGTGGACTCATCTCTGTGCTTGTCCTTCTTGACCTTAGTGCAGCAATCTAAAAACAACAATAAATCGATCAGAGCTTTATTTCAGAGTACCATAACCACGCTACCATATGTCATTTTTTTCTGGAACCGGCTGTGAGATGGTATTATGTGGAACGAAGTTTGGAGACTCCCTAATCAGTTTTTAATTACCAACAAAATTAAAGATATTTCTTATAAATTAATACACAGAATTTATCCTTCTAAAGATTATCTTCAAAGCAAATTCAAATTAGACATTGATACAAGCTGTAGCTTTTGTAAAACTTCCAAGGAATCTACTATACATCTTTTTTGGTTTTGTAACCTTGTACAAGATTTTTGGCAAAGTTTATGTGTTTTTATTTCAGAAAATATATTTAAAGGATTTGTACTGCTTTGGAAATATGTTTTGTTTGGTCTGCACAAAAACCAAAAACAATTCAACTTTGATAACAGATATATGATTAACTTAAATGGCTAAATGTCATATTCATAAGTCCAAATGTTTAGGAAGACATCCCTCTTTTTATGTATTCTCCTTTGAACTTGTACAGTATCTTAACTCAATTAAGAACTCCACTAACCCAAAAGCTATAAAAACTATTGGTGTTTGTGAAAAAATCAAGATCTTTCAATCACTTTATTCTTTGGCTTGATCAGTTACTTTCCCCCTAGCATATTTATATTGTTGTTTCTGAATACTGTTCTTGTATTTGTTTATCTATGCATACAATTCTTTTGTAAGTACAACATCATTATTGTGGTACTGTTTAATTCCATTTTGTATTGTACAGATGTTTAAATAAAGGTTTGGGAAAAAAAAATCAAATTTAACACACGTTTGTAATGACGCCAATTCAGTTTACAATAGGGTTCATTCACTCGGTCAGCAGGTGGCAGTATCCTCGTACACTGGGGAGTAAACTGCCATTAAACGAACAGAAGAAGAAGAAAACATCTGCACATGCGCGGTACGGATCGGGTAGACCCGATTTCTACGGTACGACTTTGCACATGCGCAGTAAGGATCAGGGAGTCCCGATCCGTAACTATCTTTTTATTTTTCGTTTTTGTCTATATTGTACTGAAATGCTTCATTATTGCAAACATTTTAAGATATACTTATTATTCTAAACATTTTAACATATACTCTGACCCATAACCAGTGTTGGGTAAGTTACTTTAAAATAGTAACTTAGTTACATTACTAGTTACTTCTATCAAAAGTAACTCAGTTACTTCAAGTTACTCGTTACTTTCAAAGTAACTAGTTACTAGGGAAAGTAACTTTGGTTTTACTCAGAATTCTCTTGTTAATGTGTTGCTTCCATAACTTTGCCAGTCTTCTAGCTTGCTTACTTGCCACAAGTGCACTGTGCCACCTACCAATAGAAAGGAACAGATAATGTGCATATTTCCACGAGAGAAATCCCACACCCGGACCATCATTGACTGCTGCCATGATTCTAGCCTACGTCACAGCATCATGTGCGCCTTTTACATCCAACACAAAAACTGCAGTCGTGGTACTTTGATTGTACTCGGAACTCGGAAATTCTGCCTTCTGAATAGGAAGATGTAGGTAACACCAGACTGCAGATGAGCTGCATACAGGGCTGGACTGGGACAAAAAATCGGCTCGGGCATTTTGACTAGAGACCGGCCCACCATTATAGGAAAAATCATAAAGCCTTTGAATGAAAACAAACACTGTTGTGACAGTGATGTACACTGTTTTGATGGTATATTTGCATCAATCTATGAATCGTTTGTTCGCAAGATTCAGATAATTATTTTTTAAAAGCTAGACATTTTAAATTAGAATAAGAAAGAAAAGTATTTCTTTGTGCCCACCTTTCCCTGTTAATGCCCTACCTGGCCCCCCTGGCAAAACTTTGCTAGATCCGCACCTGCACAATTACCAGCTGTCAGCTACCTAAAAAAGGATCCTGGGGTTATTTGTCTCTCAGAAACAGTTCATAACTTCCCTTCAACTCATTCATGTCACCTAAAAGGTAAACCTGTTTCTCCATCACCTGCTCAGCTCTGATGATTCAGTAAGGACATCTCCTGGTTTCATCTTCATGTTTCCCTCTCACCAGATAACCAAACCGACATCATGACCAGCAGCTTTTTTGCAGCTGTGGCTCCAGCAAACATCAGCTGATACTAGAAATTAATATTATATAAATTCTAACAACAGCTGATCAAGCTTAAACGTGCTGCTGTTGTTTAGCGTGACATCCGCTGGTTTCCTCTTTCTGGCGCAAAGTGGGCGATAAACGAACAAGAGAGCCGATCAGCTGATCATTGATCAGTTTTCATGATTGAAGTAGAAACGGGAGAGGGAGGGGGAGAATGAGAGAAGAAGAGACAGCTGTGCAGCAAAGACACAGAATAACTCCAGCTTTGTGCCCTTTTCATTGTAGCTGAATTACGGGACAAACTGTTCCTTTTCACCTCAATAAGAAACGCGTAATATTTTCTCTGAATACCAGAGTCCTGCATTAGGTTGGCAACTCTAATAACTTATGAACAAAATAAAGTTCAACATCATTAACTTCATAGCACCCACCCAGCTGTATAGAAACTCCGTCATGCTAGCTAGTACGCAGTACGGAAAAAGTCAGCACAACGAAAATAAACTCCACCTAAACTTGGTTTATATCTGACCCAGATAGACTGCAGGTCATAACTTCTTACCTGAAGTTCAGTTCACACTTGGACCGGCGGCCGCCTCGGGTCTCTTTTCCTTCTGCGTCCTCCACCTGCTGCCTCCACCACTTGCTAATGTTACAGAATCTGTGGAAGCTCCGCGATAGCCACCACACGAAGTAACGAGTAACGACCCTATCTAAATCCTAGTAACGACTAACGCGTTCCTGGTTTTGGCATAATAACTAGTTACCGTGCTCGTTACCACAATAGTAACGTAGTTACTGTAACGCGTTACTTAATAACGCGTTAGTCCCAACACTGCCCATAACTATCGTAAAATGCTACGAACGGAAGTAGACACCTTTCGCGCATGCGGGGTACCGATCGGGTTTCCGGTACGGATTGGGTAGTGACAATGAGGCTGTATCCCAATTCAGGGTCTGCAGCCTTAAAGTACGCAGCCTCAACGGTCCTCAAGGGCCGCGTACTCAAAGACCGCTAAGGCCGGAAGTGAGAGACTTGTGAAATGGGACGGTCTAGCCTCCGTCGCGCTGCCCAGGTTGCCTAGCAACCACAATAGCTGGAAACGTGTGGTTGACAGAAATGAAGGAGAACATATTTTGTTCATTTGTTTGTTTCTACATAAGCTTTGTGTGATTTAATAAGTATCTGAGGCTGAGACCACAGGACTGTAAAACATGATTGTTGGGCTTCATTTCTGTACTGAACAGTCATATAAGATTAGATAGTAAATAACAATTGGCTAATGTTGTTCATGAGACTAAAGTCAGTGTAAATATGATATGGCCAATATTATAGTTATTATATTAATCATTATTAGTTATTACAGCAGTGAGTTTGAACTCTCAAATCAAATCACTTCTATTATCACATCACATGTGCAGGTACACTGGTACAGCACATGTGAGTGAACTCTGTGTCAAATACTGAGCTTCAGTAAAGATTGAAGTTGCAGCTATTTATATGTCCCATCACCTTAAATCTTCACTCAAAGACATTCAAGTATCTTTGACAGTATATATATAGATGAATTATATATAAGAGACAAATGTTGTTCCTTCAGTATTGTAGCGTTCACAAGAACCAGACGTTTGGATCTCAGTTTGTCCGTTTATTCGGTAACACAGGCAAACGGGCCGTTAACTCCGGGGAGAGTGCCCTCGTACCGCACCTCACTTCAGCCCCGCACAGTCACACAACAACAAGGGACCCCCCTCCCCTTCCTGCACACATTAACTCCCTTTTTCCTGCAGCACAACCAAACATGTATCTTAAAGAAATAACAACAGTGTGCAGAGATAACCAACATGTCACTGTAAAATAACATTTAACCATCGTTACACTGCCCCCCCAGCAATAAGTTCCTCGTCCCCGAGGGAACAACACAGTCTCTGAGGCGGGGTGGTAACCTGCGTTCTCTCCTTGACCTCCTGAGCCCCTGGGGTGTACACGGAGCTTCGGGGCTTTGAGGTGAAGGGTCCAAGGGAGGGGAACGCAGCTCTGGCCGGGGGTCCCTCTGTGCAGGGTCATGGGAGCTCTGTACACGTCCCTCAGGGAAGGAGGGGAGGGACTGCCCTCTATAGGGAGCCATCCGGTCTCTGTGCAGCGCCACTTTCCTCCCTCTAGGAGGCAACTGCACCCTGTAAACAACTTCCCCCACTCGCTCCAGGACGCTGCAGGGCCCCACCCAGCTGCAATCCAGTTTAGGACACCGTCCTTTCTTTCTCTTTGGGCTGTAGACCCACACCAGCTCCCCAGCACGGAAGTGCCTCCCCTTAGTGGTGATGTCATAATTCCTCTTTTGGCGCAGGCCTGCCTTCGCCAGCTGCTCCCGGGCGTAGGAATGTGCAGAATCCAGCCGGTCCTGCAGCTTCCTTGCGTAGTCCCGGCCTGGTGGTGCCTCTGGTGCGTCCGGGGGCTTCCCAAAAGCCAACTCTGCAGGAGTTCTCAGCTCTCTCCCTAACATGAGCAGGGCAGGCGTACATTGGGTGGAGTCTTGCACTGCCGACCTGTAGGCCATGAGGATAAGGGGAAGATGGTAGTCCCAGTCCCGTTGGTGTTCTGAGGTAAGGATGGCTAGCTGCTGGGCCAGCGTCCTGTTAAACCTTTCCACCAGTCCATCGCTTTGGGGGTGAAGTGGGGTGGTGCGAGTCTTCTTAATCCCAAGGCGTTCACACATGGCAGCAAATACCTTGGACTCAAAGTTACGCCCCTGGTCACTGTGGAGGGTCTCTGCTGTTCCAAAGCGGCTGAACATCCCCTCCACTAATACATCAGCGACAGTCTCAGCCTCCTGATCTGGGATGGCATATGCTTCCGGCCACTTGGTAAAATAGTCCATGGCCACAAGGACAAAGCGGTTTCCTCTGTCTGTACGAGGAAATGGGCCCATGACGTCCACAGCTACTCGTTCCATTGGAGCTCCTGCTGGTTGCTGCTGAAGCTGAGCCCGGGACTGGTCCTGTGGCCCTTTGTGCGAGGAACATGCATCACAGCTGCGGCAAAAGTCCTCCACATCCCTCCGCTGCTGACCCCAGTAGTAGCCCTGGCGGAGGCGGCGGAGGGTCTTGGAGATTCCAAAGTGGCCGGAGCCAGTGCTCCCATGGCAGGCTTCCAGCACAGCTGACCTCAGCGACCTTGGCACCACAACCTGCCACCTCTCCTCCCCTGTGGCAGGATCCTTCCAGGCACGCTCCAACACCCCCTCCTTCAGCCTGAGAGCTGCAAACTTGGCCCACAGCCCCCTGGTACAGACGGAAAACCCAGTGACCTCATCCCAAAGGGGTTGCTCCTCCCTCTCCAGCCACTGCAGGACTGGCAGCAGGTCAGTGTCTTGTTCCTGCCGTGCCCTCCACTCCGCTGCATTCACCACCAGAAGAGCCCTGCAGGCGAGCTGTGTTGCTCCGTCTATTGTTGTGAGTTCCCGCTCAATCTCCTCTCGCTTCTCACAGTAACGGCAGCCAGCTGCAGCACATGGGCGGCGAGAGAGGGCGTCTGCGTTAGAATGGTGCGTCCCTGCTCTGTGCTCCACAGTGAAATTGAAGGCTTGGAGCTCCTCCAGCCAGCGAGCCACCTGTCCTTCTGGCTCCCTGAAAGACATCAGCCACTGGAGGGCGGCATGATCGGTTCTGATAACAAAAGATGTGCCACACAGGTAGTACTTAAAGTGTCTCACCCCTGCCACCACGGCCAGCAGCTCTCGTCGTGTGACACAGTAGCGCCGCTCACTCCTGTTCAGGACCCGGCTGAAGTATGCCACCACCTTCTCACCTTCCGGCCCAACCTGCGACAACACAGCTCCCAGCCCCACATTACTTGCGTCAGTGTCCAGGACAAAAGGCAGGGTGGGGTCAGGGGGGGCAAGGACTGGGGACTCTGTCAGCGATCTGCGGAGGGTGTTGAATGCCTGCTGACAGTCCTGGGTCCAGATGAAGTCACGGTCTATAGAGGAAAAGCCCTTCACAAACCTCCTGTAATAAGACGCCAGTCCTAGGAAGCTTTTGAGCTGTTTCTGGTCTGCTGGTGTGGGCCACTCAGTAATGGTGCAAATTTTTTCCTCCAAAGTGCTGATGCCCTCATGACCCAGCTTGTGGCCCAGAAACTCTACCTCTCTCCTCATGAAGTGGCACTTGTCGGGGTGCAGCTTCAGGCCTGCAGCCGCCACCCTCCCCAACACTTCTCTCAGGGCATCCAGGGCAGCATCAAAGGAGCTCCCGTGTACTAGAAGATCATCCAGGTAGACCAGACACCGTTGCCGTGGGACGCCAGCCAGCACACTGTCCATAAGCCTCTCGAAGGTAGCAGGAGCGTTGCAAAGACCAAAGCTCAGGACTTTGAACTGCCATAGTCCCCTGTTAGTGCAGAAGGCTGTCTTTGGTCTGGATTCAGGGGACAGTGGCACCTGCCAGTAGCCACTCCGCAGGTCCAGGGTGGAGAACCAGGAGGATCCGGCTACTAAATCGAGAGACTCATCAATCCTGGGAAGGGGGTAAGAGTCCTTTATTGTCACTTTGTTGAGTGGTCTGTAGTCCACACAGAAACGCATCCTTGGGCTCTTTTTCTTAGGCACCATCACCACAGCGGAGGCCCACGGGCTATCAGATGGCTCTATGATGCCCGCCTTCATCATTTCACACAACTCTCTGTCAGCAGCCTCCTGATGAGCCAGGGGCAGGCGGCGGGGGCGCACTTTAATAGGCTGGGCATCCCCGGTCTCAATGACGTGCTCCACCAAATGTGTCAAGCCAACATCACTTTCTTTCAGGGCAAAAATGTCACTAAACTCTCTTAGTACCTGCCATAGACTCTCATGCTGCTGTGGAGTCAGCCCCTCACAGTTCTTTGACCAGATGCTCCTCACTGCTGAGAGCGTCTCCTCCTCTTCCGCTTGCTGTTCTGCTGGCGGGTCTGCAGGGGTCTCCGAGGTGGAGGTGGACGCCGCGGCAGATGCTGGGCAGACCGGGGGAGGAATAAGCTGCACCTTCTTCCCATCAGGGAGTACGAGGAAGCCTTTGCCTAAGTCCAGTACACCACCAATGGCTCGCAAAAAATCCAGCCCAAGGATGCAGGCGTCCTGCACGTCAGCCACCCAGGCAGCATAAGGCACACCGAGGTCCCCCACCTTAAACTGGAACACTCCCCTCCCTCTAATTGGGGCCAGATCACCGGTCACAGTCTTAAGTCGCACATTAGTTGGATGCACAGCAGCTCCGGCTGGGACAACATCGGGTCGGACCAGCGTTGCATTGGACCCTGTGTCCAGAAGGGCCGTAGAGGACACCCCCGCAATCATCACTGGAACATGGCAAAAGTCGCCAACCTGGGTCCAGCCCACAGCGATGACCGCACCGGGCGGAAATGGCGGTGGTGTGGGGACGTTGTTCTCCCTGGCCCGTGTACTCCCACCTACACGGGCCCGTGTGCGTTTCCCTGAACCGCTGCAAGCTTGGGGCACTGCCTGATGAGGTGTCCGACTTGTCCACATCCCCAGCAGCTCTGTGGTCGGCGGCGTGGGCCAGCCCGAGGGGAAGGCGACTGCAGAGAAGCCGTCTGAACCAAACTGCACAGGCCCGCTGGCATCTCCATCTGCTCCACAGGTGCTGACATAGCCCTCACCACATGTGTGTCATCAGTGCCCCCAGACGATCCTGCAAGCATCTCCCTCTCCAAGGCTAGCTCCAGGGCTGCACTGAGTGTGGCCGGTCGAGCAAGCTGAGTTTGCACACGGAGCTCTTTAGGGCTCAGGGCCTGCAGGAACTGGTCCCGAGCTAACTCCGCCTGCACTGATGGTGGCATGCTGTCATACGCCCTCCGGCAAAGACACTCGACTTCATGGGCCAAAATGCGAAGGGGCTCTCCTGGCAATCTGCGTCTGTTGTGGAACTCCGACCTCAGCAGCACTGGTTGGTTATACTGCCCGAAGCGTCTCTGAAGTGCCCCAACCAGAGCATTATAATCTCCCCTTTGCTCCTCGGTCAGCAGCAGCAGGCATGCAGCTGCATCCTCACACAGGCACAAAGCCAATTGGAGAGCTTTATGTTCCTCAGACCAGCCAGCTGCAACAGCTAACAGCTCAAACTGTGCAATAAACACTTCCCATGGCGTCTTGCCGCTGAACTTAGGCGTTTTTATATTCGCCGCAGCTTGCTGGGCGCCGCCATGTTTGTTTACATCACGTGACGGCGCGCCAAGCGAGGTCGACTCCTTCCCGCCGGAATCGCGGCCGCTGTGCGAAAAGTTCCCGAGCCTAGTCAAACCTGGAGAAAATCCAGCTTCAGCAGACAGCCGCAGCGCCGTTTCCCTCACTCTATGGGCAGGCGAGCGCGGACGAACCTCCCTCTCCTCCGTCTCCTTCTTAATCTTGCCCGGCAACATCCTCGTGTCTCGTGACGGTCAGCGTCGCCAGCAACAGGGTGTCGGGCGTTTTCGGGTTTTTTTTTTTTCTTCACTTCTGACACCAGTGTAGCGTTCACAAGAACCAGACGTTTGGATCTCAGTTTGTCCGTTTATTCGGTAACACAGGCAAACGGGCCGTTAACTCCGGGGAGAGTGCCCTCGTACCGCACCTCACTTCAGCCCCGCACAGTCACACAACAACAAGGGACCCCCCTCCCCTTCCTGCACACATTAACTCCCTTTTTCCTGCAGCACAACCAAACATGTATCTTAAAGAAATAACAACAGTGTGCAGAGATAACCAACATGTCACTGTAAAATAACATTTAACCATCGTTACAGTATGTTGGCATTATTACATTTTGCCTCAGTGCTTACATATATGTGTAAAAAGCAAATGCACGAGCTGTGATAACTGTGTCTGATAGAATGAAGAGTAGACTGATATATTAAATATTCCTTTATTGGGTGAGAAAATCAGACCATGTCATAACTGCTTTAAGTCATACAGAATAGATATCAGAGCCTTAAACAGGCTGACTTCTGCTAAATGGGTCAAACTGGGCAGAAAGTATACAAACACATAACATCCTTATAGAATATGATGTAACACTATAGATCAACTTACCTCAGAATATATAAAGCATATAAACAATTACAGCAATATGATGCAACAAACACAGCACTGCTACGAATCCAAAATACTCAAAGCTTCATAAAACTGAAACAAACATTTATTTTTAGCTCCATTCTGCTGCTGATACATACTTTAAGTTTCTGAATATTAAACTTGTTGCTGCCTTTCATAGTGTGTAACTTGAAGGCCCTGAGTACTTTCTCCCACACTGAAAACACTGGGATGATCAAATTATTTGAACATTACCTAATAAGACTGATTCAGGACAGACAATTAGTTATTCT
Source organism: Neolamprologus multifasciatus (assembly GCF_963576455.1). Lineage (NCBI taxonomy): Eukaryota > Metazoa > Chordata > Actinopteri > Cichliformes > Cichlidae > Neolamprologus > Neolamprologus multifasciatus. The sequence goes on from NC_140440.1 coordinate 21,150,410, forward strand.
AAACTTTTCTAGCAGTCCTTCACAAACAGGGAACAGTCTGTCTATTCTCTCCATCTGTCAGCTGCTGCTGGCTCTTCCTCCTCCTCTTCCTCACACACTGCTGAGTTTGTCCTGGTGGACCATCAGGGGTGCAAAGCCTCACAGATGATGTGCAGCAGTGGGTCCCTCAGTCTGTCCTCATTCTGGACACTTGCAGTTGTCACACATGGAAATCAAATGTGTAATAAGCTGCAGGATTCAAACACAAGTGTAACTTATAAATACATGTTCATACTTTTATTCCACAATCAGAGAGAAAATAAGAGAGAGAGTGCAGGACAGACAGGTGACAGTCTCAGGTGTATACACTGCTACAAACAGGAGGATTTAGTGTTTGTGTTATTACGAGTGCTAAACAAGAAGAGTTCCCAGATGGTACAGTGGACACATGTGTGACTCCTGTGATTAAAGCATCTTTCTTTCAGCTTAACGAGTGAACCGTCAGCTTGTTCAAACACACGTTAAAGTCCGTTTGGCTCGACACCACCGAACAGAGGCAGCAATATAACATAGCTAACATTAACAGTGCAGTGAATCCTGCTTATGCCGTGATATTGAGGACTGCAAACCGAGCAGCATCACTGACTTTCAGCTTGTTGTGTTTGTGGATATATGACTGACTTTAATTATCCACAAAATCATCACATTCTCTGTCAGATTAAGGTCGACTATTGTATTATTATATTTTAAAGGCTTTAAAAGCAAGTAAAAGCTGAACGTACAAACATCGATAATGGCAAATAACTCTGCTGACATGTGGCCAACAGTAATGTTTTAATGTTCCTCATTATTAAACATTTACACATAAGTGACATAATATTCAGTACTTACTTTTCACAGTTTACTCTTCGGCCGCTCCGCTTCTGCCGTCTGCGGCAGAATTATCCACACCGACTGCCGCGCTATGAATTGTGGGATATATGGGACCACGAAGTCTACACTGCCACAGCCTTAAAATTCAGGGAAATGAAGGACGCATTTGAGGGCCGCATTTCGAGCAGCCTTTGAATTGGGACAGCCTTCGGCGCGCCACTGTGACGTAATCGGCCTTAAAATGCAGCCTTTAAGGCTGCAGACCCTGAATTGGGATACAGCCTCTGTCCTTCTTAAAGGTTCTCCATACTCCACATAGCAATGCTGGAGCTTTGTCAGAGTGACCATTGGGTTATTGGTCACCTCCATGACAGATGAAGCTCTTCAGCATCCACACTGTTTATGTGTTAAAAGAGAAATGATTTCATTTGTTGAGAAAATGAAGAGGCACATGAGAGTACATGGTCCCGCAATAAATTCTCCAGCTTTTGTGAAGTTGTTGGGCAAATATATGAGAAATGAGTTGCTGGGAGACTGGTGACCTTATGGTATGAAATTGTGGGTCTTTCTGTGTGGAGTTTGCATGTTCTCCTGTGATTGTGTGGAAACTCTAAATTGTCCATAGGTATGAATGTGTCACGGTCTGGCTGGCAGACCGTGGGGAGATGGGGAAATAGGACCCAAACGCCGGACTCTTCAGTGCAACAGTGTTTATTTACAAGGTGGTGAAGTAAACAACAATAAATCCCCCAGTTTCCCAGACTCCGTGTAGTGTCTTCTTCCTAAAAGTCCCCGTGTCGTGCTCTCTGCCCCAGTGTCCCTGCACTCCCCGTGCTCACTGCTCCTTCTCGTCCCACACTCCTCCTGAGGGGAAAACAATAGAGGCAGCCGTTACACACTGTATCCATGCAGGCATACACTAACACTTGACTGTGCTCGAAGACTGACGTGTAGTCAAACGCAATAATCCAGCGTCGGTGGAAGCTCCATCACTCTTCTAAATAGCTCCACCGACGAGCCCAGGTGAGGAGCAGGTGTGCGGCAAGGACTTCGGGTGTGGCCAGCCCTCAAGTCAGGCCACGCCCCCAGGGCTGAAGGTGCCTGTAACTTGGCCACAGAAGAAAGGCAACACAGCCACCTGCCTACATACAGATGTGCACAGGGGCAGTGCAGACAACACACCAAATAATAATAATAATGATAACGATAATAACAATAACAATAATAATAATAATAATAACAACAGTCCTAGTCCCCACTGCCCATGGAACCCGAGTCCCCAGAGCCGGGTCCGTGACAGTACCCCCCCCTCTAAGGGTCGGCACCCGACGACACAAAACAAAACAAAAACCACAACCCAACCAGCCCAGGGCGGGCGGCGGGGGGTAACAGGACGGAGGGCCGGGACCAACCCCCAAATGACCAAACTGTCCATCTCAAAAGTCCCAGAGGCTCAACCGCGACTCCAGCGGAGGCACAAAACAGTTCAATAATCCCCCAAAACCGTGGCGGGAGAAAAACAGTTCAGGCGGCCAGTAACTATAACCAGTGTTGGGACTAACGCGTTATTAAGTAACGCGTTACAGTAACTACGTTACTATTGTGGTAACGAGCACGGTAACTAGTTATTATGCCAAAACCAGGAACGCGTTAGTCGTTACTAGGATTTAGATAGGGTCGTTACTCGTTACTTCGTGTGGTGGCTATCGCGGAGCTTCCACAGATTCTGTAACATTAGCAAGTGGTGGAGGCAGCAGGTGGAGGACGCAGAAGGAAAAGAGACCCGAGGCGGCCGCCGGTCCAAGTGTGAACTGAACTTCAGGTAAGAAGTTATGACCTGCAGTCTATCTGGGTCAGATATAAACCAAGTTTAGGTGGAGTTTATTTTCGTTGTGCTGACTTTTTCCGTACTGCGTACTAGCTAGCATGACGGAGTTTCTATACAGCTGGGTGGGTGCTATGAAGTTAATGATGTTGAACTTTATTTTGTTCATAAGTTATTAGAGTTGCCAACCGTCCCGTCTGGTATTCAGAGAAAATATTACGCGTTTCTTATTGAGGTGAAAAGGAACAGTTTGTCCCGTAATTCAGCTACAATGAAAAGGGCACAAAGCTGGAGTTATTCTGTGTCTTTGCTGCACAGCTGTCTCTTCTTCTCTCATTCTCCCCCTCCCTCTCCCGTTTCTACTTCAATCATGAAAACTGATCAATGATCAGCTGATCGGCTCTCTTGTTCGTTTATCGCCCACTTTGCGCCAGAAAGAGGAAACCAGCGGATGTCACGCTAAACAACAGCAGCACGTTTAAGCTTGATCAGCTGTTGTTAGAATTTATATAATATTAATTTCTAGTATCAGCTGATGTTTGCTGGAGCCACAGCTGCAAAAAAGCTGCTGGTCATGATGTCGGTTTGGTTATCTGGTGAGAGGGAAACATGAAGATGAAACCAGGAGATGTCCTTACTGAATCATCAGAGCTGAGCAGGTGATGGAGAAACAGGTTTACCTTTTAGGTGACATGAATGAGTTGAAGGGAAGTTATGAACTGTTTCTGAGAGACAAATAACCCCAGGATCCTTTTTTAGGTAGCTGACAGCTGGTAATTGTGCAGGTGCGGATCTAGCAAAGTTTTGCCAGGGGGGCCAGGTAGGGCATTAACAGGGAAAGGTGGGCACAAAGAAATACTTTTCTTTCTTATTCTAATTTAAAATGTCTAGCTTTTAAAAAATAATTATCTGAATCTTGCGAACAAATGATTCATAGATCGATGCAAATATACCATCAAAACAGTGTACATCACTGTCACAACAGTGTTTGTTTTCATTCAAAGGCTTTATGATTTTTCCTATAATGGTGGGCTCTAGTCAAAATGCCCGAGCCGATTTTTTGTCCCAGTCCAGCCCTGTATGCAGCTCATCTGCAGTCTGGTGTTACCTACATCTTCCTATTCAGAAGGCAGAATTTCCGAGTTCCGAGTACAATCAAAGTACCACGACTGCAGTTTTTGTGTTGGATGTAAAAGGCGCACATGATGCTGTGACGTAGGCTAGAATCATGGCAGCAGTCAATGATGGTCCAGGTGTGGGATTTCTCTCGTGGAAATATGCACATTATCTGTTCCTTTCTATTGGTAGGTGGCACAGTGCACTTGTGGCAAGTAAGCAAGCTAGAAGACTGGCAAAGTTATGGAAGCAACACATTAACAAGAGAATTCTGAGTAAAACCAAAGTTACTTTCCCTAGTAACTAGTTACTTTGAAAGTAACGAGTAACTTGAAGTAACTGAGTTACTTTTGATAGAAGTAACTAGTAATGTAACTAAGTTACTATTTTAAAGTAACTTACCCAACACTGACTATAACACAAGAGTTTAGGTGGCCTACCTCGGGTCCCGTGATAGCAACAGAATACTTCAGGCAGCCTGCCACGGGTGCAATGGCGGCGGCGCTGCAGCTCCGGCGGCCGGCCACGGGTCTGGTGGCGGCGGCGTTGCAGCTCCGGCGGGCGGCCACGGATCCGGTGGTTGTGATGTGCACAGGGGCAGTGCAGACAACACACCAAATAATAATAATAATAATAATAATAATAATAATAATAATAATAATAATAATAATAATAATAACAACAGTCCTAGTCCCCACTGCCCATGGACCCCGAGTCCCCAGAGTCGGGTCCGTGACAGAATGTGAGTGCAACTGGTTGTCTGTGTGTTAGCTGACACCCTGGTGACAGCTGGGATAGACTCCAGCTGATTTTATTTTATTGTTTATTTATTTGTATACAGTTTTTTATTTTATTTTTCCTTTTCTGTGGCTTTTCTTTCTATTTGTTTTTATGTAGGGGAGACCGGGGATAGTTGTAACGTGGGTCAGTTGTAACACTTCCAATTTCTCCAATCAGGGCTAAGTTTCAAATGACGTGATTCATCCTGTACATGCCCAATTCAGTTCTGCTATCACATGTGAAAAATAAGCACATTTTGTCAAACACAGACAATTTAACACAAAAAAAAGTAATTTGTATGCCAAAAAGTGAGTTTTTCTACTTTATTTCAATTTCTAATAGCATTATCTGCTTTGCAGTTAAACTCATCAAACTTAAATTATGTTATTTGTATGCCTATGGGGATATATTCTGTGTAGGTCTTTAGTGCTAATGTTTTAGCCGTTGGCTGCAATGTTAGCTAGTTTATGGCTATAGGAGTCTGGGTCAGTTGTAACAGCAACAGTCTGGGTTAGTTGTAACAATAATGCAAATGTTACAACTTACCACACTATTGCTTTAACTTATATTAAACAAGTTGGGGCAACGACAGCAGCAGAAAGGTTCACTGGTTGCCTTTGTATACGCGGTTAATGCCATTGGCAACACAATTCCTCCACTGTTTGTGTTCCCACACATACATTATGCAGACCACTGTGTCAGAGATGGACCAGTAGGAAGTATTGGTAGTGGAAATAAATCAAGATGGGTGCAAGAAACAGATTTCCTGATTTTCCTGAAGCACTTTGCAAACCACACCAAGGTAAGCCATGAAAAAAAGTAATGGAATTGCGATGCTGGTGCACAGCTACATTTTTTTCAGCTTCATTGTTATGTTCAAAAGTTGGTGCAAGAGTTGTAGGTTATAATGCCCACTGAGCCAATGAGGCCAAAATCAAGGAAGATCAACCAAAATTAATGAAATATTCAGTTGCAGAAAATTCCATAACTTGTCTTTTTTGGGGGGTTGGAATATGTTCAAAAGCTAGATTTCTGCATTCTGTCACACACACATAGCTACATAAATGGCTCTAAGTGCATTCATGTGTTGAATAAAAAAGATTACATGTTAGGATTTTGTCAGTACCCTTATTTCATTGTGTTACATTTCACCCAGGATATGTTACAACTAACCCAGACTATGGGGTTAATTGTAACATTTCACTCTTTGTGTTTGAGACCATACCATGCAATGGGTAATTGTGCTGCAGAGAAAATAGCTGCACTATGTAATAGCAGAGACATGTAAATACTTTGCATTACATTTTGAATCCACTACCTTAAAAGGGCTCTAATTTACAGACAGAAATGTCAAAAATGTTACAGCTATCCCCGGTCTCCCCTATTTAATCTTCTGTACAGCACTTTGTAGATTTTTTTTAACTTTCAGTACTGTACAGCACTTTGGTCCATTGTGGTTGTTTTGTGATTCAAAGGCTGCCTTTAATAGCCGATTACATCAGAGCCAGGCGACAAAGGCTGCTCCAAATGTGACCCACAAATGCCTCCTCCTTTTACCTGGATTTGAAGGATGGTTCGGGTGTATCCTTCATGGCCCACCCTATCCCAGGATTCGTAGCAGTGGATAATTTTTTGATTTAAGCTTGTTCTGCAGCTACAAGAGATAGGCACCTTGCAGTCGACGAAATCCTCTGTATGCCAGAGTTTTCTAGAGTCAAATGTGAGGCCACCTGTCCGACAGCTAAAGCTTCTCCTAAATTAGGCCATGCAACAGGATAATGACCCCAAGCACAGCAGCAAATCTACAGCATGGAAGTCCAGACCTCAACCTGACTGAAATGCTGTGTATAAAGGAATGCTTGCAAATGTCAATGAATTGAAGTTGTAGTGGCAATTCCTTTTGTTTGACAAACCAAACATCCCACAATTAAAAGTCCACAAGCCACTGCTGCACTGAGATAATATTTCGTACGCAGGCAAAATAAGTCCACTGTCCAAACTTTAAAGTTGCGTTTTTATGGTTTATTTTATCCAGTTTGGCAAGCAATAACAAGATCCATTTTTTGTTACTTCCCGCTGCTTCTCCTGCTCTGCTAAAAAACCATAGGCCCACCCCAGTGCATGCTGGTCCTATACCAGTCTCTTTATTTATAGAAACAAAATGGCCCTACAGCTTTTACTGACTAATTAGACAAGGCAACATCAAACAAACAAAACATTGAAACAAATATTAACCTACAAATAAACTTGTAAATAAACCCCAAAATATAAGTAAACTAACAACAAACTTTAACTAATTTCAAAATAATAAAAAATAAGAACAAATAGCTCCAACAGAAGTTATTGCTGCAGACTGAAGGTTCTGTAAACTACTCAGTCATAGAATGATTACGATATTGAACTAAAACAAATGCCTGAATCCTAAATTATGGATATCCTATTGCGGTGATCTGAAATGTAACACTAAATGTGATTAAAACACTAAAACTCTGGACTCCGAGGGTGAACGACCGCAGGGATCACCAGCCCGAGGAAAACACAAAATACACATGACTCCGTGAGAAAGACAATTCATTCTTGAATGAAGACGTTGATCAGACACATTTAAAATGTAGTCAATTGTGTTTATTATTAAATTATTAAGGAAATAGAAAAGGGGGAGAATAGAAAAGGGGGGAATAGAAAAGGGGGGAATAGAAAAGGGGGGGGGAAGAAGAGGGTAAAGGAAAGGGATAGAAAAAGGGAGAAAGGGAGAACCCCAACAATGCCCTCTGAGCAAGCACTGGGTGCAACAGTGGATAGGAAAAACTCCCTTTAAAGGACCTATGACAGAACCAGGCTCTAGAGGGCGCAGTCAACTGTCGGGACTGGTTGGGGGGTGAGGGTGAAAGAGAGAGGGGGTAGGGGGGGGGAGATGGGACAGGTGCTAGGAGTTAAAGGGAAATAGGGGAGGGAGAGGTGTCAGGAGAGAAAGGGAGAGGTGAGGACAGGAGAGGTGAAAATTACGATGCAACGGTGGAGGGGTCACATCAGCAGAAGAAAAACTAGTAAAAGTAGAAAAGGCAGGAGTGTTCTTTCACCAGAAGAAGCGGAAGCGTTTTTTCTTCTTTTCCATGATCTTTTCCACGAGCACTTTTTTCTCTAGGATGAGGGTTCTTAACTCATCAATTGTTTGTGTATTTTCCTTCTCAAGTTTCCTGCATGTTGTCTCCACTTCTTCTAATTTGGCTTGTTTTTCTTCAAGCCTTTCTTTCAGTTCTTTACATTTGGCCTCCTGCATAAGCTTTGCCTCGTGCATCTCTGTATAACTCTGTTGTAATTTGTTGTGTGTGTCTTGTAGCTGCTGACTTCTCTCGAGTTCTTGAAGTGTACACTGCAGGTCTTTGTTTGTTTTCTCTAGTTGCTGCTTTAACATCTGCACCTCAGTGTTTTTGCACTTCAAGTTGTTGGAAAGTTTCTCCAGTTCTGTGTTTTTTTTCAGCATGTCACTGAGCTTACTCTGCATCTCTGAGCATTGTCTTTGCACTTTTTTCTTTTCCCCCTCCAGCTCAGTTGTTTTGGAGTTCAGTTTGTTATAACGGTCTTGCAGCTGTTGGTGTTTCCTCTCAAAGTCCTGGAGAATTTGTTTTTCTTCTTTCTGCTTTATTTCCCGTTGTTCTTTGTCTTGAAGCAGCTCTTGATATTTGTGCAGCGTTTCATCAAGCTTTAACTGCTGCGCTCCGTATTTTTCCTGCATGCCTCTCTGGTTTATGTCCAGTTTTTCTTTCTCTTCAAGGATTTCTTTATTTTTTTGCAGAGCTTCATCAAGCATTACTTGCAAACCTTGGTTGTGTTTCTTGATGTTCTGAAGCTCACAATCCAGATCTTTCTGTTTTGTGTCATGCTGTTCTTTGTCTTGTAGGAAATCCTTATTTCTTTGCACTGTTTTATCAAGCTTTATTTTCAGCGCGGTGTATTTTTCCTCCACGCCTTCAAGCTTGGAGTCCATTTCTTTCTGTTTAATTTCTAGTTGCTTTTTTTCTTGAAGCAACTCTTTATTTTTATTCAGTGTTTTATCAAGCTTTGCCTGAAGCCCTTTGTACTTTTCCTCCATGCCTTGCAGTTTGCGCTGCTTTATGTCCATTTGTTCTTTTTCTTGGAGGAGTTCTTGATTTTTTTGCAGAGCTTCATCAAGCTTTATTTGCAAGGCTTCCTTGTGTTTCTCGCTGTCCTGAAACTTGCAATCCGTATCTTCCTTTTTCATGGTCTGTTGCGCTTTCTTTTGAAGAAACTCAACCCTTCCTTTCAGCACTTTTTCATTTATCTCAGTGCCTTGGAGTTTTATGACCAGTTGTTTCTTCTCTTGGAGGAGTTCTTGATTTTTTTGCAGAGCTTCATCAAGCTTTACTTGCAGCTCCTGAATCTTTTTTCCTTGTCTTTCTCGTTTTTCTTCTGTTGGTTTTTCTTGTACTTTATTAAGCTTTGCTTGGAGCTCAAAGTTCCTTCCCCGCATGTCTAGGAGTTCCATTTCTTTCTCCTTTTGAATATCTTCCTTTTCAAGAAGCTGGCTGAACAGTCTATCTACTTCAGCGGTCCTTCTCTCATATTGTTCTGTCAGGAAGATAATCTCCGCTCGTTGTTTAAAAAAACTTTGCCAGACGCAACTGGTGTACTCTGGCTGGGGCGGGTGTTGCGTATTGTGATTGTTCATGAGATTTTCCTCATGCATTTCTTCCGAGCACATCTTCTGCAGTTGAGTGTTGTCTTCTCGATTGCAAAGAGGAGTGCTGGGCTTTACGTTTTCTCTTTTTTTCTGTTTTCTTGGAGACATGTTGGAATCTGTTAACAGTGACTCTGAAAAGGATCCAAAAAAAGGCTTCTCTGGCGAACGTTTGAATGCTGCAAACATAAATGCTGCGATTAACGGACTAAAAGTTGTTGCGTCTCACCCCTACTTAAGGGTTTTAGGATCAAAGGATCAAAGTGGTGGTAAGATTCTAAATGTGTGTGACATCACAATTCTGTAAGCCAATGAGGTTGTCACATGACATTTGTGAGAGGGCATTCTTTACTTGGACAAATTATCAATAAGCTTTCAATATCAGTAACAATGGTTGAACAATAAACAATTATACTGTCAATTATATGTGCCCAGTATGTTGGCTAATTTTCTTTTACTTTTTGCATTTGAAAATAAAAGCTGGGCTGATTTTAACACCATTACAAGAAGTGTTGTTAATTATTCTTTTTGAATCATAATCAGGTTACCACAAATTGTTTTTTAATTTAGTAGAACTTGAAATGTTTGTCAGTGGGTAAACAATTCATAATGCAAAGTCAGAAACATCAAGTTATTCTTAGTACTGCATACTTGCAATACATAAGTTGTCCTAACAGTCATGTAGGGCATCCGTAGTTCAGGGGGTCGGGAAGCTCATCTTGTAACTGGAAGGTTGCTGGTTCGATCCCCAGCTCTGTCTGTCTTGGTCGTTGTGTCCTTGGGCAAGACTCTTCACCTACCGCCTACTGATGATGGCGCGATATAGCAGCCTCGCTTCTGTCAGTCTGTCCCAGGTCAGTTGTGGCAACAACTGTGGCTTGCCTCCACCAGTGTGTGAATGTGAGACTGAAGGAATAGTGGAATTGTAAATTGCTTTGAGCGTTGGGCAGCTGTCTTTTTATTGTTTGAAAATGCATAGTTTTAATTGTATGTAGTGGTACAAGGTGAAGTGTTTGCTATGTGCCAGGGAGCTGGGATATAACAACAACACCTCATCTATGCTTAGGCACTACAGAGCTTTGCATGAGAATAGGATTGTGGAGCAAGACCAGGTGAGCCATCAAATGCAATGATAATATAGCATGCTGTAATGTTACTAAATGATATAACAATATTATACAACTGTAATAAGTTTCGTGTGTGATATTTATATTTGTGCTTTGTTTTTATTGTCTTACCTCAGGAGAACAATCTCAGATAGATTAAGACCTGGTTAGCATGGTGATTGAGGACTCCCAGCCATTTAGCATTGTGGAGGACAAAGGATTTAAAAGATTTGTTAAATCATTAAATCCTAGCTATGTTCTCCCCACTAAAAAGGTCATAAAAGCAGTGAAAATTTAGTTTTTACTGAATAAAATGTGAACAGGCAGGACTGAGGCCTCAGTCTGTAGCTGTCCATACCTCAACGTTACAAAACCACAACCACTGTCCGTACCCCAACCACACCTCACCTCACAGTAAATGATAATTTCCATTTTAAGCATTTCCAAATAATCATTTTCCATACTGCCAGTATAAATATACACAGTATACTGCCATCACTACAATATAGATGTTTTACACGCTCCTTTTGTTGTTGACATTTACAGGCTGTGTGCAAAATGCCACACTCTTCAAATTCATGCCAACTAATATTTTTACGTCCAGTAGATGTCCTACTAGCTTGAAGCTTCAAGACGCTGGGGTGAACCAATTGGATGAAAAGCTTCAGTGCTTCATGAAGCTTCATCTGCCCATCACTAGTTAAACACCCAGACCAGTCTGGGTGTTTTAACTAGGCTTAGAGGTGAAACTCCCATAGCAGTCATGGCAGAATTTGCCAGTACTGTCAAGAGCCGGACCACTCAAGATATTGAGTGGTCCGGCTGCATTGCGGCGTGACGTCAACTCCAAAGCCCTCATGTCAATGTCGCCCTCAAGTGGTCAGTGAAGTAGCAGATGGGGTTAATGAGATTCAGCTGCTTTGGTGTTAATGAAATTAAGAGCAGCAACAATGAGACAAACCAAACCTGGACCCTACAAAGGTCGCACAGATAGTCCAATTCCTGCAGTGCGGCACATCAATAAATTCCATTGCCAGAAGGTTTGCTGTGTCTCCCAGCACAGACTCAAGAGCGTGGAGGAGATCCCAGGAAACAGGCAGTTATTATGAGAAAGATTTTTAATTTTTTTTTTTTTAAAAGTGTTCCTTGTGTTAACGTCAATGTCGCCCTCAAGTGGCTGAAAAGTAGGAGATTTTTTTTTAAAACAAATAAAATAAAACCAAAAAAGAAGGTCAATCTGTCAAATAAAACTACAAACAAATATGTCACTTTAAAGGAGTCCTGATTAAACCGATTTAATGCCAACTTTAATTATCTCTTTTGTGTACATATTCTATTGGAAATACATGTTTATTTATGTATCTGTTTATGTTTATAATAACAAGACTAACTGGCCAAAGGCTAGAAATTTCCAGACCAATGGGAAATCTGTTTTGCTTCTCTATTTGCTGAGTTAATCCACTCCACGAGAATCTTTATTATTCATAAATGTAATAAAATAAAACGCAAGCACCACAAGTGGGTAAATAGACAAATGTATAACTATATGCATCTAATGTATCTCCCGATTACAGAAAAAGTAAATCGCGTAACCCTTATTGATACTTACTGCTGGGATTGATCAGAGCTCTGCTGATTCATGCGAGACGTGCACACTTTGTTCCAAAACACTGAAACGAGTAAATATATCTCCATATAAACCTATAAATAATATAGGACATGTTTGGGTAAATGAAATGTTGGAGAGTAATAATGCATTTCCTGATTAAAGAAAACTTATAATAAAACAGAGATGACTGTAACCCGTATAGACGGTGCTGCTGTTATTGATCAGAGATCTGGAGCTGCCACGTGAGAGACGTGCACACAATTCCTCTCCTCTAAACATGAAGGCATGGTACTAACACACTGACACACATGTAGGGGGCAGTGTTGCCAAGTGATTGACAACCACGAGGTGGATGCGTGGTTTGTGAACCAGATGACCCCTGTCTAGGTATTCTCGCAGGAACTCGTGTTATTTCTATCCAGTATATGGCTATTTTAATACCATTCGTTTACAAAGAGAAACTAATGTTATTCATCGGTAATAATACAATTCCCACTATTTCCCCCACGGGGTAAACTGACAATGATAGAGCGTAGGATTTTTTTTTAACTTTTTACTCATTGTCACCGCCCTCGTGGACTGACGTTTGGAGATAAACATTCGTACCCAATACACTCTGTCCCACGTGCCTGATAGCTACTGCACAAAAACATGACGGCTGGCTGCTGCAGACTTGGGTACCACGAATGCAGAGTGTAGCAGCGTTTGGAAGCTGGTTGTCGTGACAGACCTTAAAACTTTGAGCTTGCGTTAACTCTTAGTTTGCAGGTGAAGCTTGTAAAACTTTACGGTATCTTACGTAGTTTTGTCCGTGAGGAAAGCTGTGGGGAAACTTGTATTTACGAGTTTCGGGGCTAAAGAAACAAAGAAAGTCGCTAGCACTTTTTGAAGCAGTAGTTAGGCCAAAATTAGCATGTCGGTCGACGCAAATCAAGTTAAAAGCCGTCCTATCCCCACCAGGGTGCTTACCCTGAAGGACTGGTCCCAGCTACCAGACTGTTACAGTCAAACACCCGGGGGTACCCTGTTCTCCACCACGCCTGGAGGTAAGAAAAACTGCACTGTGTTGTGTTTTTGTGTTCTCAATTTATGTTTTCAGAACTCAACAGGAAAGAAAAGGGGGAAAACCCTCGAAAAGTTTGACTTTTGCTGGAAACTAATGATTTGTGCCTACGTCCAAACGGTCACGTGTCATCTCTCGCGATAGGCTGCACGCGACAACATAAAAAGTGTCTGATGTAATATTGGTTTCCCCTAACGTCAATAAAAACAGCCCTTGCACTTGCTCGAGACCAAAAAGCGGGCAAAGATGGGCCCCTGCCTCGTTTGTAGATTGAGAGTATGCTCACAGCAGGCCACAGCCCCGTATGTTCACGAGTGTGCTTTACCTGCATCGAGTTGGTTAATACTCTAACGTCGGTGTTTTGTTTCTTCTTAAATTGTTTTTTCTTTTCTTTTTTTATACATGTATAACTACATACATATTGTTTGAGTTCTGCAGTTAAACTTGTATCGGTAAGGCTTGTAACAACACTGCCCCCTGTGACAAACACGGTGGTGTGATCGGTGACTTGTTGCAGCGTCAAACTTACTGATTGTTGTCTCAAACACAACACGCCCAGTCTTAACTCGTGACTTTTAGGGTGTATGTGTCTGGCTGACAGAAATACAGAGTGATTGGCCTTCGCAGTGGTGGAGGAGCGGGAGGCCGTCCTATCCCTGCTTCTCTCTGTTCTGCATTTGAGGAACAGTAGAGAACATTCTGTACATTTTGAAGGGGGAGGGGGTGAAATGTGTAATGCATGGGGGAATGTAAACATTTCAAGAAAAAGGCCTAAAAATGGATGCCAAAGGACATATGATAGGATGTTGCTACTGAGTTTTGACTTGAGTTACACTTTGTATAGTGACACATTAAATTTTACACACCCTATCAAGTCGATGCTTGTGTTCCTGACCCCCTTTTTCATATGTAGCTGCATGGCACAGTCGCTGCTTTCACTATAGGTTGCATTCCAGCCCCCTTTCCCTGCCCCATTTCCCTCTGCTTTGCTTCCCTTTGTCTAGGATGAATTGCCTGTAACTGTTTTTCAACGCATTTTTCCTTGTAGATGGTACAAACTCCATTTTAAAATAAAAATAAGTACTTTTAGGTTCATTCATATGCATTTAATGACTGCTCTGTATGTAACAGCTTTCTGCTGAATCAAAATAGGAAACATGTGGCTTTAATCTGAAAGCATCTTGCTTCAAAGTGAGAATGTTTTGTGGTTTGATTTCTTGGAATTCCTAGAATTACTGTAACGGCTCTAAACATTGTGTGCACACAACCCTTTCCCCACTTAAATGTCCTCCAGTACAGAATAATATTGTCCAAATCTCCAGATGTGCACCTTGGATCACTGCAAAGGGGCTTGAGTAATAACTAGGCTGCAGTTTGAGCTTGCAGAAGTCCAGCCTTTGTTCTGTTGTTTGACTCTTTGTTTTGATTTTAACCCCCACCCCCTCCTAAAACAAAATAGGCACCCGCATCATCTATGACAGAAAGTTCCTCTTGGATTGTCGAAACTCTCCTCTTGCTCGGACCCCCCCATGCTGTCTTCCCCAAATCCCAGGGGTAACTGTACCAGCCACACACTCCACGGGGAAGTTGCAGGATCTCAAAGAGGAGGAAGAAGAGGAAGAGAAAGACATTGCAGGTAAATGTCTTGTACATATAAGATTAATTTGTGTCAACACAACTTGTAATGTAGAATTTTACTTGACACATATTGAGTCTCCTGAAAGTTCAGAATCCTTATTGTTCCCTTTATTTGTGAGAGTGATGTCAGCCAACACAATTTTATCAATCTGAACACTCGGGATAAATACTGGGAGGAAAAAAAAGTTTTGCATGTGACTGAGGTGCGCAAAACAAATAGTTCAATAATTTGTTTTGCAATGTGCAGCTGTTGGGTTAGGGTGGTGGTGGTGGGGGGGATGCCAACACTGATAAAAGGGATTAATAAGCTTCAAGGCATATGAACCCATGAAATGGAACGGACAGTATGGAACCTGTTCTTAACTAAAACCGTTTTTTGATTCCTGTCTGTTTCCTAACCCCTGAGAAAAATTGGGGGGGGGGGCGCAATTGGCTCCACTGACTGTTTTATGATTAAGTCGAAATGCTGATTAAGCCAGCGTGTCCAGCCTTAACCATCATATGCATACGGCCTGCTGTTCCTGCAGTCCTCAACTCTGCAGCTGAACTGTTTGTTAGCCGTTTACCTTTTTATTAAAAAGAGGCCAGCAGTTTATTGGTAAACAATCATGTCTGACAAAGTGACTTTGCACGATTAACAGTTCAAAATCTGGTTATCTTAAACTGTGCATAGATGTTGTTCCTCTCTTTAGAGCCATTTTAGCTGTCCTTTGATTGGCGGCCCCTCATGGACAGAAGTCAGAAAGTTGTGTGAGATGATCATATGTTCAGGATATTGTTTTCTGGGCAAGGAGAATAAAACGACTAAAGAAATGAGCATTTAGACGAGTGTTAAGCCTGAGCTTGTGACTCACTGGGATTACTTGTACAAACACAGCCAAATATTCAGATCATGATGTCACAGGCTGAGGAAAAGCATCATATTTCCACTTTCTTTTTTTTAGTTTAATGTCTTTTGGTAAACAACTTGAATTATTATTATTATTATTATTATTATTATTATTATTCATTTCCAATTAGAATATTGTGACTTGCTAGAGATAAAGTTCCTTATTTTGGCAACAAATCCTCTAGTGGGGCTTATTGTGGCCATGTGTCCAAAGGTTGGGTTCACAGTTTAGTCATTTGTTATTGACTGAAGTACATGCAGCTATCAATCTGCCCTCCTCCATTCCTCCTATCAAACTAAAGACCATGAGGATTACACGTGACCCCTGCCTACTTGTCTCCTTCTTTTTGTGGGTAAAAACACCCAAGACGTGCCGTGAGTCTTGTTTTTATGTTCTATGTCCTTGGTGTGTCCGTGTGTTTTTTGCCCCCTTGATGGTTTCCTTTGGAGTGACAAGAGCTAGTTTGTTCTCTTTGCCATTGTCTGTTAAGGTGTGGCTGCAACCGCACAAATAAGTTGATGGCAGATTGTCAAACCTCACTGTTTTTAATCTCAACTGTTTTGTTTTGTGCTTCTTTTTTCCCAACAGATGACAACCAGTTTGAGATGGACATCTGAGCTGCAGTATTACCTCCTGTGGAGATATTTGTTTAAATGCCTCCAAGGTCATCACGGACCGTAACGCATTACAAATGAAGCTTTTTCACTTTTTTTTTTTTTTTAAAACAAGTAAAAGCTTTTGTCTGGAATTAAAGAATGAAAGCATAAAAGTAGGGTGCTTTAACCCTACAAAAGTGTTTATTGTACTAAATGGGTTGTTTGGTTGCTGATTCACTTCAGAACTGTAGCAGGATTTAAAAAAAAAAAAAAAAAAAAATCCATTTTGATTTCACTTTTTAAAATCTTTGTAAATAAGAAACTTGTACTATGTTGCTTTTTTTTTTTTTTTTTTTTTTTTTTTTTAAAAAAGTCGAGGGACTATAAGATGATCATACCGAGACATATGAAGTTGGTACTTTCAATGCATGCATCAGTTATCATTTCCCCCTCCCACTCCCCTAAAAAGGAAGGTTAACTTTCTTTGTTTGGTAGACAAGTGTCACCTAACATTGCGGGGGTGCCTTCCGAAATTCAGGTCCTACTTTGTTTTGTATAGAGGAAGTGATGGAATGTGAAGTAATTCAAATAAAGGCTGTGAAAACTGTCAAATTGTGTCTTCGATTTCTTTTTGTCCATGTTTTAGCTTTTAAGCTGCACACTAACATAAAGGCCTTGTAACTTAAACTTTTACCATTTCAAATAAAGTATATATTTCTCTAAAGAGAAATGGTCTACAAGGGTTTTAAGTGTTAATGTATTTTTATGACCCCCAAAGGATGGCTCATAAAGTTTGATAACATGTACTTTGGGTAAAGCACAAGTCTGTGCTTTATGTCAGGTTTTCTGTGCTCAAATGGACTTCAAGTGGGAGGAGCCTGTAAGCTTGGGCTTCACGTTTAGTAAATGGATTGTGCTGCCTTATTCCACAGAAATCCACTATAGCCAGTGTAGCTAAGACAATGACTCTGTTACACCTTGTAACAGAAAAGCATGTTGCCATGCAAAAATGCATATTAGGCAGTTAGTGTGTTGCATTACTTGTGTACTGATACTCTTGTATTCTTAAAAGGGAAATCCACATGCGCACAGAAGCTCAATTTTGCTGATCTGTGTGGTGGTAAAATGGTTATTTTTAGGCTTGTGGTTCTCTGAATGTCAGGAACGGGGCCAGACTGAATATGATTTTTCTAGGAGAAGGTGGGAAATAATTAAAAAAAAAAAAAACAGTCCTTCCAGTTAGAAAGTTTTGTGGATAATCCCCAGCTATTCTAGTCTGCAGGCTGAAGTATCATTGTCCAAGATGCATTTATCAGTGCATGTGTGGGAAAATTAGAAAAAAAGTGTGTTACATAAATGTGGGTGAGGTTGGGTGAATGAAACATAGAAAGCATTCTGAGTGTTCACTTTGAGGAGACAGGTGCTATCTAGGTCCCAGTCCACTTTCACTGAAATTCACTTTTTTTTTTTTTTTTTTTTTTTTTTAGCAGGATGTGTTTCATGAATATTTTTCTTCTAAATTGTCAGAAAAAGTATGAGAACCACAGCTTTAGTCTTTATCCTGGTATTATGCACTGGTTATGTCGATGGGAAATGCAATCTTGAATTTTCAGACATAGCAAAAAAACACTGAAAAATCTATTAAATGTTTTTTTTTCTGATATTTATCAGGAGTGGCTTTGAAGCACAAGGCTGCCCAGAGTCATGTACACTGTGTCTCCGGCCGTGGCCACTCAGCAAGGTCAGTGATAGGCATGCTGGCTTATTCCAGACGCTGGCAGTCTATAGATCAGGGAAACTGACTGTGGAAGTAGGTCTGGTCTTAAGGAATGAAAGCAGCTGCACCTCAGAGGCCAGACACAGTAAAACTATACCGCAGTATGGGGGCGGGGGTATGACACCTGCTGGTATTTGACCAGATAGTCATTTCAAATATGTAATTGTGATTTACTGAGTATTTTAGCTAATAATAATGACAGTCTATTCTGAGTGGAGTATTCAAGCAAAAACAGACAAGCAGCCCCTGCCCCACATTGTTCATGTGTAATTTTGTGACATCATTCTGTTCAGATGTTGAAGACATATGGTTTTGCAGATATCATTAGCAACCACCTCTAATTAATTAAAGCAAGCAGTGTAGTAACTGTAGTTCTTTTAAGAACAAGCAAATTAAACGTGCTCTGTTAGCTTGTATTAGCTCACCTTACAGCAAATACAATGCTCAGACAGCAGGTTAACATTTTGCCACTGTAATAATACACAGTTTGAGTGAACTCGGTTTGAGTGTTTTGCATAGCATGTGAGGCCAGGTGACTGTGACAAGCACCATATGCTCATGCCATAGTTTTTAAAGGGGTTCCTCTCTGCCAGAGGGAATATGATGTACTATTAAATTCCTCCTGTTAGAGGGTTTATCTAATCATGATCATGTTCTTATCTGGGATCAAAACATTTCACTAGACTATCGAGGTCACCATCTAGCAACGATATTTGGCTGAATTCTGGTTTTCTCACAGACGCGCTGCATTGAGCTGATTTTACAGCTGAATCCAGGCTAAAGTAAGCTACAAATGTTAGCCAAGGTTTTCAAACATATTTTGATTTATTTCTTTATTTTTAATAAAGTACGTAAATGGACTTTGCATGCTCATTGCCAGCTCTATGTTGTTGTTTTTTTAATTCTTGGACTCCTCTAGAGTGGCTTTACATGACTCACACTTTAAAATAATCCCTGTTTATCTTACTGTGGACTTCACTGCAGGCTCTCAGCTTTTAAACTATCTAAAACAAGCTATTTTGCATCTAGTATCTGTGTGTCCATTATTGCGACAGTATATATATGAGATAAACTGAGGGTTAAGATGATCGATGATGGGTTGACTTCAGAGAAATGATAAGAAAGGTTTGTTGCAGCAATAATAAATCTCAGAGTGAGCGAGATTTACTTAAGGAACTCTATTGCAGGGCATATGACAGCCTATCAATACCTCCGACATCTCAATATGACAAGATATAATAGCACACATTTCAGGAGTGTAGTAGGCCAATATGATGCTTTTATGCAATGCATTTTCACTGCATTGCATACATTACACTGTGTCCAGCAAGCAGCTGATCCTGAAATGTTTTGTGTTGTTGATGAGTGGACTACCAGTCTCTGGTCTGCTGCACATTTGTGAAATGTTATTTTGGAAAAAATATGTCTGTGCTGTTGAAAACAACACCACAGATGACCACCCTTGCCATCCAAGTTCAAATGAACCCTGGTAAACTTGCTCCAGTGCCCTTTTCCAAAGAGTTAAGATCCCTTCTTTGCATCTTCGCTCCTCCCAGTTTCCCTGTAAGAGGGTTGGGTAAAGCTGGCATGGCCGATGAGGATCTATTTTTATCAGCTGCTCCTGTGCTCCTGTTAAAGCCCAGCAGTACAAGTTCAGGATGAATCGCCCGGGTGACGATGTAAACAGACACTCAAACACACAGCCTACTTGGTGAGATGTATCCTGACAGGAAGGGGCCTGGAGGGGTGGGAGTGGGCTGATGCAGGCTGCATGTTTGACACATACACGCACACAAACTCCATTTCACATTACTTACACCACAGGAAAGCCAGCCAGCTGTTTACCAGGATTCCTGTTGAGCACATGAGTAAAAGAGAACACTGTAAACGCTGATTCCTCGATCGCTGTTACACTGAAATTAAATATGAGACACTGTCAGATGTTTCTTGGATTACATGAGGCTCATTTGATGCTTGAAAACATTTCATTGTAAAAAAATTTACTATATTCCCTAGAAGTGATCTTTGAAAAGTATTTTTGAATTGTTTTTCATGTATTCAGAACTGGTCTGTGATGCTTACAATGCAGGCTACACCGTCTTGCATTTGGCTCAGTAACGCGGACGATTTCTTCACTGTTTGTTGCACAATCTCTGCTGTTGCCTAATGTGTCACCGGTAACTTTCATCAACAGACTTTCTGTGCATGACTTTACGCTTCCGCTGTAAACATACTGTGCTTAGTGTGCATATGTCAGAGATCAGGGTTTCGATACCCAGTGGCACCACTGGTTTACAGCTCTGTTTGTTGATACAGGTGTCCTGTTACACATACTCAATGTGCAAGCCTCATCACATGTTGCTACATGGAATTCTTTGCAGAACAGAAATCATTGCCTTTTAAATTCAACTGTCAATAGCAGAGGTCACGCTGTCCAATTTCTGGTATGCTACTCATTCATTAAACAGAATATCATGTATTGTCAAACATCCACCATACCTGCTGCTGAAACAAGCATGTATATACTGTATATATAGTAACCAGTTATCCATCCCTTCTTTATTTCATAATTTATTCTTTGCACTCCTCACCATTGCACATACAGTATGGATATGCCATACATGTTGTTACTATGGCTGTTCATTCTGTTTACACTGAATGTGAACAGAAAAAGGGAAGAAAACAGAGCCCAGTTCCTTGTATGTGCACACATACTGATTCTGATATATAATAGTGAAGAGTTATATTTTGGTTTAACATCTACCAGTGGTTTAAAAAAAACAAAAACCTTATATGTGAGATATGCGCAGGTTGGTTTGTATTTGACAGTTACTTTACAGTGTAATAAGATAGATATAAGGGTGTTATTGTCTTAGAAAACATGATGTATGTTAATGAATTTGTAAATATTATCCAGCAATATATATTGAGGTAAGAATTACAGATCCTTTTTTGATTTCATAATGAGTACTTACAGCTGGGAAAACAAACTTATACTTCTAATGGGGCTATTGACATGAAATCATTACCAGATGTTGGTAACATCCCAAATAATCTGTGCATACAAAGAAACCAAGACAAATTAGTCCTTAAATTAAGCCATATGTAGTGACATGGAATGACACAAGGACATATGAAGAAAAGGAGGCGTGAAGAGGCATTGAAAGCCTTAGCCAACTTTATATCTCAATGTCACCAGGTGATGTTGAACCTATCCAAACAATTAATAAATGCATTGAGCAAATTAACAACTGGATGTCTCATAATTTCCTTCAACTGAACAAAAACAAAACTGAAATACTTATCTTTGGACCCAAAAAAGATCGACTAAAAATCAGTAATCAGCTTAAACTGGTCCAAATAGAAACTACTGACCAGGCCTGAAATTTAGTTGTAATAATGGACTCAGACCTGAACCTCCAGGGCCACGTAAAAGTAATAACAAGGTCAGCCTTCTATCATATGAGGAACATTTCTAGGATTAAAGGACTGATGACCAGTGTTGGGTAAGTTACTTTAAAATAGTAACTTAGTTACATTACTAGTTACTTCTATCAAAAGTAACTCAGTTACTTCAAGTTACTCGTTACTTTCAAAGTAACTAGTTACTAGGGAAAGTAACTTTGGTTTTACTCAGAATTCTCTTGTTAATGTGTTGCTTCCATAACTTTGCCAGTCTTCTAGCTTGCTTACTTGCCACAAGTGCACTGTGCCACCTACCAATAGAAAGGAACAGATAATGTGCATATTTCCACGAGAGAAATCCCACACCCGGACCATCATTGACTGCTGCCATGATTCTAGCCTACGTCACAGCATCATGTGCGCCTTTTACATCCAACACAAAAACTGCAGTCGTGGTACTTTGATTGTACTCGGAACTCGGAAATTCTGCCTTCTGAATAGGAAGATGTAGGTAACACCAGACTGCAGATGAGCTGCATACAGGGCTGGACTGGGACAAAAAATCGGCTCGGGCATTTTGACTAGAGACCGGCCCACCATTATAGGAAAAATCATAAAGCCTTTGAATGAAAACAAACACTGTTGTGACAGTGATGTACACTGTTTTGATGGTATATTTGCATCAATCTATGAATCGTTTGTTCGCAAGATTCAGATAATTATTTTTTAAAAGCTAGACATTTTAAATTAGAATAAGAAAGAAAAGTATTTCTTTGTGCCCACCTTTCCCTGTTAATGCCCTACCTGGCCCCCCTGGCAAAACTTTGCTAGATCCGCACCTGCACAATTACCAGCTGTCAGCTACCTAAAAAAGGATCCTGGGGTTATTTGTCTCTCAGAAACAGTTCATAACTTCCCTTCAACTCATTCATGTCACCTAAAAGGTAAACCTGTTTCTCCATCACCTGCTCAGCTCTGATGATTCAGTAAGGACATCTCCTGGTTTCATCTTCATGTTTCCCTCTCACCAGATAACCAAACCGACATCATGACAGCAGCTTTTTTGCAGCTGTGGCTCCAGCAAACATCAGCTGATACTAGAAATTAATATTATATAAATTCTAACAACAGCTGATCAAGCTTAAACGTGCTGCTGTTGTTTAGCGTGACATCCGCTGGTTTCCTCTTTCTGGCGCAAAGTGGGCGATAAACGAACAAGAGAGCCGATCAGCTGATCATTGATCAGTTTTCATGATTGAAATAGAAACGGGAGAGGGAGGGGGAGAATGAGAGAAGAAGAGACAGCTGTGCAGCAAAGACACAGAATAACTCCAGCTTTGTGCCCTTTTCATTGTAGCTGAATTACGGGACAAACTGTTCCTTTTCACCTCAATAAGAAACGCGTAATATTTTCTCTGAATACCAGACGGGACGGTTGGCAACTCTAATAACTTATGAACAAAATAAAGTTCAACATCATTAACTTCATAGCACCCACCCAGCTGTATAGAAACTCCGTCATGCTAGCTAGTACGCAGTACGGAAAAAGTCAGCACAACGAAAATAAACTCCACCTAAACTTGGTTTATATCTGACCCAGATAGACTGCAGGTCATAACTTCTTACCTGAAGTTCAGTTCACACTTGGACCGGCGGCCGCCTCGGGTCTCTTTTCCTTCTGCGTCCTCCACCTGCTGCCTCCACCACTTGCTAATGTTACAGAATCTGTGGAAGCTCCGCGATAGCCACCACACGAAGTAACGAGTAACGACCCTATCTAAATCCTAGTAACGACTAACGCGTTCCTGGTTTTGGCATAATAACTAGTTACCGTGCTCGTTACCACAATAGTAACGTAGTTACTGTAACGCGTTACTTAATAACGCGTTAGTCCCAACACTGCTGATGACACAAGGAGACCTAGAAAAACTCATCCATGCATTTATCGCTAGCCACCTCTATTACTGTAACAGTATCTTCAAAGGTTTACCTAAAAAATCAATCAGAGACACTGAACTCTTTTAAGTCTAAAATTAAAACTTACTTATTTAGACTTGCTTATGAGTAACTGATCTTATTATGGCTTTCTACTTGCTTGTTTTTAATTTTGAATTGCACCTTGAATTGCCTTGTGCTTAAAGTGTGCTATACAAATAAAATTGCCTTGCCTTGCCTAGAAGCCAGCTGAGATCTCTATTATGAATGCAATCCTGCCCCCTATCAGTGGAAATTAGTACTAGCTGGTTCAGTCCTAACTCATGGCCTATAAGAAAGGTTTCTCATTACCAAGGTGTCACAGCAAATGCAGCTTATGACGGGTAAAAGCAAAGATCATGCAACTTTAGTGTCTTGCAACAATAAGGTTGCAAGACAGTAGGAGCCTTACTGTTGCAGAAGATACTGATGGGATCAGTTACGGGCATATTTCTGACCTTCAGGATGTTACAGTGAATTAGGGAAGTGGAAAGAACATCATTTCACGATAAACCAGCCACAATCAAACGTTCAAGATTTCTGATAGAAGAGTCAGTACCTCATCAAAAGAGTTGTCCAAGAGCCAAGAACCACTCGGGGAGAGCTTCAGAAAGAACTGTGGTCTATGCTAAGCAGCCAGACTTGTCTGGCTTATCCAGGTAACTTCTGGGTTAAACCTGGGTTTTCTTTACTGTGAAGTATTCACTTCCTGTTGGGGTAAATTAGCAGATTAAGAATCAACTCAAGAATCAAATCAAGAATCAATTCTCCAGAAAAGAGTGTCACCATACCGGGAGATCCCTCGGGCACCTGCATGTGAACAGTAAAAAAGGTCTAAAGGTTTTTTTGTTTTTTTTAAAAATACCATGTAATGTCTTTGATTCCCTGATGAGCATTATTAATTAACACTTACATATAAATAATTAATACTTACATATTTTTTTCAATTTTATTGTTCTGCAGCTTAGAGAATAAACACTCAAACTGTCAGGAGAAGGTTATGTTACGAGTTTGGGTTTAAAATAATTTGTAAGCGACACGTTTTCACTAATTCTTTTCTTTTAAAGCACGTTGTAAGTGTGATGTAGATTCTCTATTGGGACAATATGTAACGGGTGTATTAAAAATAATTTATATTTCACCAAAGATCCATCCATCCTGTTATCTTGCTTTGTCAGTATTGGTTATTATGTATATGTGTTTATTTATATATGTTTATTTTCTGTATTTATATTTTGGTAGCTTTTATTTTGTTTATGTGACCTTTGACTTCCACGAAGTCACTTCCTGTAGCTGCGCCGAGGCCCCGCTGAGGAGAAGTGAGCGTACGCTAGTGTTCTCAGTTACAGAGCGAATAAACACAGTTAAAGTAACTAAAAGTAATTCAAACACTGCTCGCTCCCTTTGTGCATTTTGTCTCACAGTTCTGTTAGATATTTTAGTGTGAATTATTGTTTCTCTGCCAAGTACAGCACTTTATTGTAACATGCTAGTTAGCCAATCTCAGATGAGAGCATAGGAGCATGCACGTGGCTTCTCATGTGGTCCACTATCCTTCTCTCTCACTTGAAGGTGTTCATGCAGATGTCCAGTAAAGTGAAGTCGCTGTACTGTTTTGTTTTTATTTTAAACAGGTATGTGAACTCCCTCTTTTATTTTTGTGTCATGTGAACTGGTTATATCTTTTGTTTGTTTGTGATGCATGTTCACTGTTTCAACTTGCTGTTAGATATATGTAACTAAAAAAATATGTAAAATTGCCACTGGTAAATTAAGTCTCCCTAAAGTATAATTTTGTTGATGAGGTAATTGTCACTATATGTTCACGATGCAGTGCATTTTCGTTTGTTATATATGATTATGAATACATTTTAGCAGTATTATTTGTTACCTCAGTCGCGTAGAGGCCCCGCTGAGGAGAGGTGTTCATGCAGAAGTCTAGTAAAGTGAAGTCGCTGTATTGTTTTGTTTTTATTTTAAACAGTTCTGGGAGAATAAATCCACCCAGCTGGCAAAGTGAGAGCTGACTCCTCTGGTCATTCGCACAACACAACGCAGACAACTAACGGCAACAAGAGTTTAAGGCCAGACCGGCTACAAATACATAATATGTTAAGCTGTACCTTACTAAAATCACAAAATGAAGCCAAACTGTGTCAGTTGTCAAAGGAAGCCCTTTAACAGTGTTGCATTTGTTACGGATTCAAATATTGGGGATGGATACAAGAGGAAAACCAAAATAACCACACTGGTCCGGCCGGGTCAAGTCAAACGATGATTTAATGAACACACGCGTGGGAGATGGACACCATACAGCAGACAGCATCAGATCTCAAAATGGTGGAGCCTTGATCAAACTCTTATAGCCTCTAGTGGCCCCCACCTAATCATCAGAGCCTAAACATTCTTTCTCACACAGCGCCTAAGCTACGACCTTGGCTCCCTGTTTATCTGCTCCTGATGAAATGGGGCAGTATGCTCTGTTCTCTTCTAATCAAACAAATGAGACGATGACTTTCTGTGAACAGTATTTCTTATAACTCAGCAGTATAATGCATCATAAAACAATATCATTCATTCACAATAAATCAACAGTCTAATGTAATGCAAATCAGTTTACCAAATGTAATAATTATCACCTTCTTCTAGTTCAGGAGCATAATGCAAACTGAAACTACATAATAATTCACAATCTTTAATTAGGGGTCTAACATGGCATAAAATAATATCATAACCCCACACATTTTACTGGCATTTTATGTTGTTTTGAGATTTTCATCACCATTTGATAACGTCTCTGGAGTAGGTTACACTCACAGGGACCATTTTCTGTGGAAAAGTCACATGAGTCTTGAAACCTCCCTTCGTGATTGGTCAGATGCTGACGTCACCCCTTTCATGTGATGGCGCAGGGGAAATACTGGGTTAACTTAGGGAGTTGATAACCAGCGTTGTTTGCAATTTATCCTGATAGCCAATGTTAGGGTAGGTGAATCTAGGTAGGGGAAAAAGCTTCTTTGAACTCGCTGTGTAGTATAGAGCCCTGAGTTAACAGGTACAGTTGTTTCAAAGAAAACAAATTCACTCAACCGCCATGGCCTCTCTGCACGTGCAAGACATTTTGACAAGCCAATAAATCACTGGGAGAATACGGTCACACATAACAGGGTTTTAAACGATAGCAATCAGCCTATAAGGAACACAAGTGCAGCCATAGAGCCCACTCCACAAACCACTTTCGTGGAGTTTGTTTTCCTTCTCTCGGATCTGTAAGATATACAATTGAAATCCGCCAAAGTGCTGCAATTACTGGGACTCAGAAAGATCGGAAGTGTCTTAAATGAATGCCTGAATCTTACAGCATATAATGTTAATAAACAGCTAACAGCTCGACGACACGGTGTCCCGGTGTGCTCAGCAACTTAAACAAAATTAAACACACGCATTTGGCGAATATCCGAATTGTGTATCTCATATAAACACGAGAAGGTCTTATGATTCCAGGCTGGGGCTAGCCTGACATCTGCTGGGACAAAACCAGCAATGCAATATGATAGATAAAACACAGGAAATGATAAAAAAAAAATAATTCTTACATATATAAAATAATATTTGACTATACTGTGTCTTTGATAACATATGTAAATTATCCATTTGCTTTATGAGCAAAACTCCCATGAGTGAGAGAAATAAGGTCATCGATGAATAATTGACCAGTTAGTCACTCCTCTAAGCTATTCTTGCTCCTCGTGTGAATTTCGTCACTGCTTGGGTGATGTAGATCCGTTTAATCGGTTATCTGTTCAAACGACCAGAAGTCATTGTTTTTCCCCTAGCGAACGGCTGGTCATCGCTCTAGCTTGTGATTGGACGCTGGCGAGCGGGGGCTTGCTCAGCAGCCAATCCCGCCCTTCTGTGGCCCACCGAAACGCCTCCCGCATGTCGTACCCTTTAAATGACGTCACACCCAGTGAACGCGATACGCACCAAATTTCTGGACAGTGATCGGTCATTGCGGTGAGAAGTAGTAACAAGAAGAGAAGACTGACGCCGTTTCTGGTTAAGCAGACTTTGCTGCCGTCTCCAGCTGACCGGAATAGTGGTTACTCAAAGGTAGGAAGCCCAGCCAGGGCCGGACTGTGTATATTTGTGTGTACGAGCCTTGTCACTGTGAAATTAGAGATGGGTCGGACTGGGTTGTGGCCTGCAGGTGCGACTCCTGTTTGCCTTATGTAAAGGCTATAGAGTTCTTAAAAAAAAAAAAAGAACACTTAATAGGCTAAACTAAATTCTGTTGACTAACCCTGATAATAAGTGGGCTAGTCATACTAACAAACGCTTATTGAAAATACAAACGGATCAAATATTAACAGACTAGCTTTAGCTTAACTTAGATTAATTCAAGGCAGCGTTGCTGAGCAACAAAGGTTCATTATAGTTTCTGTTCTTTCTTTCTTTTTTGTTTTCGTGTCTTTTTTTAGTTTAGAGCTTTTTTTCTCAGTTTGCTCCAAGCACCTGTTTATATGACAGAGTTATGGTTCTGATTGCTCTTAATTGGGTCCAATGGGGTGTCTTAATATACACGGAGTCTTGTCTTGTCTCTAGACAAAAACAAGGTAAACAGGGGCTGCCAGGCTACCGAACTGCTTTGCCACAGCTCAGCTTGTACAAACATGATGTAAATCTAATGTAAGCTCATTCATTTTGGGCAATATGGGCTTTTACCCCCCCATTTATTTATTTATTTATTTATTATAGCTGGTCCTTTTAGGCCCTGGTATTTAGGTAGATATGTGTATTTTTTCTGAACAGAATTTTTAAATTGGCATCATATCTTAAGTAGTTCAAGTCCTATGTACTAAAAAACATTTAAAAAAATTAGATTTTTTTTTCCTTTTACTACTTAATGCTAATTATTAGCACTTCTTTTGGGTTTGTGAGGTTATATTTTAAACATTCCATAGTAGTGCTTATGTGTTCTGCTTTACCACACAGTTTATTTTCCAGATATTAGTGTTAAACTCAGCCACAAGGATAACACAACTGTTAGGGAAACTTCTTGCTTGTCATTATTTAACAATGGCATTTTCAGTGGCATTTAAAGGATTCAGGAAGGTTTAGTGTTCAGTGTCCAGGTACTCCGTGTGCCCTGTTTGTCTGTGATATTGTCATCATGATACTGTTGTGGAAACACATGTGATCTCACTTCACTCATTTATTTTTGCTTTTCATCAGAGGGGAAAAACAAACACATGCAAATTATCACACTTGGACACAGTAAAGACACACTGAGAAAACCTTCATAGAAATCAACGTCTATTAAAATCTTTTCATTAAAACTTAACCCTGTACCAAAGTCTAGTAAGAAATGTATGTGGGTATAATAAAAGCCCATGGCCTTCAAGGTGAACTTTGACAGTGTATGCAGACATCCTCATAGGTGTCAGGTTACCAATCATTTGTTTGGCTTCTTTCTCAACCTTCAACACGTAATCTTACACAGGAAGAGAGGGACAGAATAGACCTTCATCACAGGGGACACTTTGGCGTCACCTCTCATTGTCCCAGCAGGACAGGTGAGCTTATTCCAGTGTTTTGTTTTTTTTTGCTGGTGAGTGTGCTGGCTTACTGTAACTACTTAAACAAATCATCAGGAATTGTTTTGTCCCTCCTAGGCATCTTTAGAGGGAGTGCCGTCTGCTAGTAGCTTGAAGAACATATTCGGGTTGTGAAATGCGTGAAAGCCGTGATGAAGCTTATTGTCACATTTGGGCTGCTAATGTTAACATTCCCACATCACATTGAAAGTGGTATGAAACCAACCTCATAGCTTATCTGCAGGTATAACATTACCCAAGAGCCACAATCAAACATGGTTATTAATGCCATTGGGCAATGACACTTATAAAAAGACTTATGTACTTTGAACCCAATAAGAGATTTTCCATAAGTAATAAGTACAGAAAAGTACACCGTTAAATCCTACTGAGTAGATTAGTAGTAATAACGTTTTTCACCATCCAGTTTGGAAGTACTCTGTGTGTGCAGCTTTTTTAAAATTACAGATGGGAGATTGGATGTGGATAAAAAGATGAGCAGGAAGGAATGAAAGCCATTTGGATGTTTATAGTGTACATATACAAGGTGAAAAAGGGATTCCAGTGATGTAAGCACCACTACAGTTTTCCAACTATCAGCCTTTTCTCTTTCTGTGGCTCTTCTACGTGAAAGCTAGCAAGTGTTTCGGTGTTGGCCCCTGATAAACCTTCTCAGAAACCACTGGTTGGGAAATGCACTTGAAAGAAATGACTTTTAAATGGCTGATCTCAGACATAGTTTATTTACTTTGATAACGGCTTTGGGATCATTTTCTTTCCCGTGTTTGATTCGCACACTGACAAAAAGAAGACATGAATGTGTGATATAATGTGATAAGTGTGAAAATGCAACTTGTACAGGCCTTGTGGTTACAGAGTTCTTTCTTCCTCTCTCTTATTCACGTGTACTACTGGCCTCACTCTGTACGCTGTGAAGCCAATCTTTCTGTGTGAATAGTAAAATAATTATGCTTGCCTCTGGAATGGTTGTGTGCTGTGACTGACCACTGAATCATAAGATATCCTCTGCAAACATTAGAGTAATGTACTGTGCTTATCTTTCCTCTGTGGCTGAGTGGAGATAATGGCTGTTTGCCGAAAGTGTGGAATAGTCAACAGGTTAAAGAAGTAGAGTGAGTGAAGTGTGTGATGTATACAAACTAGAAACAGTTTCTCTTTTTTAGAACTTTGGCAAATTACTGCCAAATATTACTTTAGACTTTCTGAGTAGGAAACTAGAATATGGAGGAATTGAAAAGGTATTCTGTGTAGCTTCAGTGTATCTGCTTACTAGTCAAGAAAAGGGCCATAATCACACCACCTTTAACTTTTTTTTCTCTTTTCCTTTTAAGCAATCGTTTGACCTACAGCCAAACATGGAGAACCCGCCTCCATACCCAGGCAATGGCCCAACTGCTCCTGGTTACCCAGCCCAGGGCCCAACTGCTCCTGGTTACCCAGCGTATCCTCAGCAGGGATACCCTGTGAACATGGAGCAACCTAACCCAGCTTACCCGAACTACCCTCCCGGACCAATGGGACCTGGTGGTCCTTATCCCGGACCAGGACAACCTCCTTATGGGTATGCTGGACAGCCTCAGTTTGGCTGGCAGGGTGGACCTCCTCCCGGGCCCATGTATGGGGAAGCTCCCAAAAACACAGGTAAGCACTGTGACCCAAAAGTGCTACACAACACTTGTGAGTCCAAATCCAGCAGTACTAGCAGAACTACAAGTTGTCACTGTCCTTACACAATTTTAAGTCCTGTGCTGAATTACTTGTTGACTGGATGTTATGGGGATGCACTGGGAGTCTTGCAAGTCTGCATTCAGCTGCAAGGATTAGCTACTCACATAACTCATAAACAGTAGGAAAGCTGTTTGTAGCTACATTGTTTTCACACACTGTTTTTTGAAAGGCATTTTGAAAACATTTTGGAGCTAAGAATGACCATATTTGGGTGAGACGATGCAGTGCTACCTTGTCAGCTGGCTACTAAAAGAGCTGCACGTTTTGGCACCTGGCATTGGTTTCAGGTTTTAGGTCTGGAGGTTGCCCCTTGTTAGTACCACTAGGAAGCTGATCTGTTAACGTTAGCTGTACCTTTTTAAGATGGTTACATAAGTACCTTAAACACATATTCTTTGTAATGGCAAGAGAAGGGCCTTTCTGCTGCTCTAGCAAATATGCCAGATAAGCAAAATATCTTATTGCTCACTTGATCTTAGACCGTTAACATTTTCTTGATGAGTTTATGGTCATAGCTGAAGTAAAACTGGTGGTATGCTTTAGGACTGGCCTGCCTTGTGATTAACAAATTTCTACTGAATGAACAAGCTGTATTGCTCAGTCACATCCTCCCGAGGCATGTGACAAAAAATCAAACTTCATAAACAAATAACTGATATCTATGTTTGTGAAGTGAAGTGGACTATATTTAAATACTGAAGTGGACACATTTCAGTGGGCTCCTGAAACACGAGTTCCTGTTTGGGACAGGTGTGTAATTTCTCTTAGCTAGTTTTAGATTAGACTAAATATTACACCCTCGCTGCAGGAAGGAGCGCTTTCGCAGATCATTCATCCCAACAGCAGTTAGACTCTATAATTCCTCAATCACAATGTCATAAGTCACTGGACACTGTGAACATCCATGGTCACCACTTCATGCATAATGGACCTTCCATGTGTATGGACATGTGCAGATATATATGTATGTATATGTATACATATGTATATTTAGTGTGTACGTGTGTGTGTGTGTACATGTCTATAAATAGGAATAGTAGTGGTACAATAGCTATATCAAGCTATATAGTTTATGTCTTCCATATTTCCAACCATATCCATAATCACATACTGTGTATGCTACCATTGTATATAGTGTATTATCTTACTTTTTTTCATTGAGTGTACTTATTTGTATTTTTGTATTTCCTTCTGATATCTGTACCTGAGCTGAGGTGATGCAAAAGTTTCCCCGTTGTGGGATCAATAAAGTCTTATCTTATTGAATCTAAGCTTCATCAACGGGAAGTTACTACTTTAGTATGTAGTCGTTACTACTTTTTTTCTTTCTTTTTTGTCCCCTTAAGTGTGTGCTTAACACAATAAAGTCAACATTGTTTAACAAAGTATACAACACACTCGGGCAGAATGAAAAAACAGGATTTCATTTAGATGCTTGGCTTCCTTAAAAAAGTCCCACTTTATTAAAGTAAGCATTGGGGTTCCGCTGCTTTAAAAGCCACCATTATGTTCCCTAACAACATCAATAAATAACGTGTTGTTAAGTCGTGGTACTTGATAATCTAATTGCCAATTTGACAAATGCCTGTGTTTCTACCAGGAACCGTAATGTGGTACAACTTCAAGCATCCCGAGCAGGCAGCTAAGGTTTCAGATGTGTGAAGTCAAGCCGGGTTTTAGATGAAAGGTGTGTTAATGCGGCTTGAACTCCCCACTGAACAGCCAATAAAGTGTAGCACAAGCTGTGAAAGAAAGGGCACGTTTTAAAAAGAAATATTCAAAGTGAGTATGCAAAGAGAACAGCCTTGCATGAAGAAAACACGGCCAATCCTTCTATTTATGAAAGCGAGCACTAAGGTGTGGCTGCTTTTGTAGCCTAAGATAAACCTGATCTGGTCAATAAAAGGTAAGTGTGCTGTGACTGAGATTGTCATTGCAAGCCATGTTGATTAGCGGCATAAAAATAAATATTAGCCAAACATTTATTAACCTTTGCCACATCATTATCAGAGTTCAGTATGAAAAGTGGTAAGCCATCTGTCCTTGCCTATTGGGTCAGTGGCATGTCACCTAGGTAACTTGCCTCCCAGCTGAAGCTGTTAAAAGCTGGATTAGTGTTTGCTTCCACATAAATGATTAATCAGAAACACAAAGAAGGTGAGATGTGCTCATTCAGGCTGGAGCAGCTGTTAAAGCTCATGTATGGCTAACATGATCATTTGCCTCGACAAGTTTCCACATGTTGGCGAAGGATGAAATAAAGCCACTGCTACACACGTGAAGTAAAGGGAAAGCACCGCTGATGTTAGTCAAGTGTAATGCTGTGTGATCATGGCTGTGTGCTGCTATGGTATTACTGTAAAGATTAAACTCCTAAGATGACTGTAATTAGAGGAAAAGTGTATAAACCCCTGGTTACACTTGAACTCCCTGCTGGAGATTTGACACTGAGAATTATATCACTGGACTTTATGTTGTTTTAGAAAAGAAATCACTAATTGCTTTCTTTTTCTTTAAAACCCTTTCCAACCTCTTTCTTCCATCTCTACTCTTTATTTCACTGTAGTGTACGTGGTTGAAGACAGGAGAAGGGATGACACAGCGGACACATGCCTGACAGCCTGCTGGACAGCTCTGTGCTGCTGCTGTCTCTGGGACATGCTGACATAACGCCATTCCCCTACTGATTGACCCCCATTACCCTCTTGCCCCTATTTCTGTGCCTCGAAGCCCATCGCCCTTTCTCCCATCTGACTTAAACCTTGCACTTCCTCACAAACGCCCCTCTGTTCCCTCCAGAAGTCTCGTATGTCTGTAAAGCTATAAATTACTTCTATAAATGAAGTCTTCCCTCCCACGTGGAAGCTTCATCCTAGTACTCTACCTTCATGTGCAACCCTCCACACTGACTGACCTGTCCACGGTTACACAGTAGCAGTTTCTAACAGAGCTTGTAAACATTACCAAAATCTCAGGCTCCTTACTAAAATTGTGCAACAACATACAAGCTACAGATTTGCACACACAATATGGTAGATGCCAAACATACAGCATACTATGTCTCAGGCTCATCCTGCGTGATTAACTTGGGCACTTTATAATGATTGCCTCTGTAATATACTCCTTCCTGTCTTCATAACCACAAAAGCTTTCCTTACTCCTTGCCTTCAGCTATGCTATCTGCAAAACATCAAGGACTTTTACCCAGTATGATGATACCCAAAGGCTGTGAGAACCCCGCTGCAGACAGGGCTGATGCTTGAAATGTTTCCCATCTCATTTGCACACAAGTCATTTTAACAAATGTACGTTTGTCCATAGGCGGTAAGACAATAAATGGAATGCTCTTATTTTATTATTTGTTAACAGCGATTTATGTTTGATTAATGGCAACAGTTAACAGCCACAATGTTTTTCTTCATATACAAAGAAATGACTATCAATATTATTTTTATTATATTAGCTTTTCAGCTTTATTTCTCACTGAAACAAGATGTTGTGATTGCTATACAGACTGATCCAAATTACCCATACGATGCCTTTTTGCTGTAGATGATTAAAATAATTTATTGCCATAACCATAAAAGGCTCTGGGTTGTGTTTTTTTTAGTTTTTTTTTTTTAAATGGGCAATGTGAATGAAGTGTGTGTGTGTGTGTGTGTGTGTGTGTGTGTGTGAGATTTAGGCAGGGATGAAAGTGCAGATTTGTGGCTGTTGGTGACTGAGTTTTCAACTATTTTTAACACCAAATATCTTACAATCAAATAAAAGGAAGGGGGGGAGCAGAGGAGAAAATGAGACCTAATTGGCAGCCAGTAGTTGTGGAGGAGGTACATTACAAGATGCACAGTTACTCAAGCATAAACACTTTTAGGGTACTTGTACTTCTAGTGATTTTCTTTTAGTCTCAGTATATTCATTGGGATTTTGAAGCCATGGTTACTTGAAATGCAGGATCCTTAAAATTTTCAGAGGAAATAATAAAATAAACTGCACAGTTGAAACATCAATCTGTTGCTTATTATCCATGTTTATGAATCAGAATTAACATTACTATATATGTTCAGAATATAAAGAAGACTTATTTGTAATGTAAATTTCCGTATTTTACTTACACCTATAAGAGCTTTCTCTAATTGGCCACTTGGGGGCACTGTGGAAACAGTTTGTGACGCTAAAATTCCCTTGTAGCAACATTTTCCCAGTTACACTACCACTCTGTTTGTGACCTTTTATCAAATATAAGTCTGAAACTCACCTGCAAGCACTACTGCTTAATGTTTCCACTATAGTTGCCAGCTAAGCCAGTTCACTGCAACTGGTGGTAACAAAAGGAGACTCTTTCCCCACCCAAACTGCCTGCTGAGCTAAGAATGAGCCATCACTGAAAAGTCGTGAGCTTTGAGCATGAAAACTATCACTTTACACGTTAAACATAGCATTAGACAGTTTTCACTGTATTTCACTTCATTTGTGGGATACAGCAGGGAGCTCACATGTGAATCAACTATAGTTTGTATCACATTTCTCATTAAGCTAGCCTCCACAGTATTTATAACTGTTTCAATTAAAAGACATTCAAAACTTTTTAAAGTTATAAGTTTAACTTGTGCTTATGCTGCTGTAACCTACACTGACTGGGCAATTTATTATGTTCTTATTACTGCTAATATGCATTCAAACAATAACATGACGGAAACTTAAAGCATTTAGGTTTGAAGACATGGCTGACGTGACCTAGTTCAAACTAGGGTCAGAGTGGGAAGAAAGGTGATTTAAGTGACTTTGAATGTGGCATGGTTGTTAGTACCAGGTGGGCTAGTCTGAGATTTCCCATAGAACATGTCTAGGGCTTGCAGAAAATGGTCTGGAAAAGAGAAAATATACAGTAAGCAGTTCTGTGGGGGGAAAAAGCCTTGATGATGTCAGAGGCTGAACGAGAATGGCTAGACTCCTAATAGCTGATAGTTGAGTTACTATTGCCTCCCTAACGAACTCACTCTGTACAACCCAGGTATGCAGAAAAGCATCTCTGAATGCACGTTATGCCAAAACTTGA
This sequence comes from Neolamprologus multifasciatus, assembly GCF_963576455.1. Taxonomy (NCBI): domain Eukaryota; kingdom Metazoa; phylum Chordata; class Actinopteri; order Cichliformes; family Cichlidae; genus Neolamprologus; species Neolamprologus multifasciatus. Next base: position 21,186,145 of record NC_140440.1, read on the forward strand.
AGTTGATGGACTACAGCAGCAGAAGACCAGACCAGGCATCACTCCTGTCAGCTATTAACAGGAAACTGAGGCTACATGCCATGTGGTCTTATGAGTCTTGATTTTGCTGCAACACTTAGATGACAGGGTCAGAATTTGCCATAAACAACATAAAAAAAACATGGATTCATCCTGCTTCGTATCAATGGTTCAGCCTGATGTTGGTGTAACAGTGTGGGGGATATTTTCTTGTACCACGTTAGCACTGTTTAAATGCCACAGCTTAGCTGAGGATAATTGCTTACCATGTTTGTCCCTTTAACCATCATCTTTTCACAAAGCTCAGATCTCCTCAAACTACTTTCTTAAATATATGACAGTGAGGTCACTGTATTTAAATGGCTTCTACAGTGACCAGATCTCAAGCCAACAGAGCACCTTTGGGATGTGGGGTAATGGGAGAGTTACATTATGGACTTTATGATGCTGTCATGCCAATTTGGGACAACATCTCTGAGGAATATTTCCAGAACCTTCTTTAGTCTGTGCCATGGAGACTTGATGCAAGTCTGAAGGCAAAAGGGAGTCCAACCCGGTACTGGCAAGTTGTACCTAAAAGAGCGAGCAGTGAGCGTAAGTGGACAGTAAATTCTACACATTTTAATTACATTACTAATACCCATTAATACAAACATTTTTAATGTTTATAGGGAACATTTACTAGAGTAGTTGATGGTGGCATGGACATGAACATGTCAGAGTTATATTTTTTAAACTGTGTTGTCTGAGCTGGTGATGTATCAGATCCTGCCCTGTGCCTTATCGCGATAATTGCCTGGGCAACAGTGAGAAACCCCTAAAAAAAAGGGAGACCACCACCTCACCTGTCAAACCTGGCAGGTGTATTGCTGGAGACTAAGAATGAAAGTGCAGGTTCGAGTCTGAGGTTGTGTTTTTTGGGGGCTTTTAAATTTGTAAGCAACATCATCAAAGGCACTGCGATATCATCTGCGACCGCACGCTCCTCCTTTATAATTAAGCCTTCATTGAAAATGCTGTCACATCTACTTTAGCTTATGTAAACATGCCCGAGTAAGTGTCAAGAGGCAGCAGATATAAAAAAATGTAACACCCCCCCCCCCCCCCCCCACAGAGCATAGACGAGAGGGAAATGGTAGCTCTCTGTGTGTTTATAAAACACTGCTGTTAATTACCTCTTATTTTCTGAATAAACCTAAGGAAATGATGTACAGTTAACAAAGAAAGGGCTGGGTGGGGGCTGCCCGTTTTAATTATTGGAACTTTCCAGTACCAGCAACAAGCTCAAAGATACCTTTGAAATGCATTTCAGCATCACAGAACTAATACGAATGCATGTCATAAAATAATGAGGATGTTCCGTATGAGTAACATCGGTAGTCTTCAAACGGAAAAGTGGGATGAAAGTGAAGTACACGTCACTCGGCTGAAGTAAACAATTATGTTTTATTGATAAGGTTTCTCAGAAGAGTCTCGTTTTCAGCGAATGTATAAGAATCATCCTTTGATAATACTGATTTGGTACATTATGACATCCAGCACGAGTCTCTTCACAGTGAGAGGGATCCATTACTGCTACTGCTGTTGGGATCTAGGACAGCTTCCGAACAAAAAGAAAAAAAAAACCAGTCAAAAACAACAAACTGGGGGTGGGTCGATATTGTAGATATGGAGTATTAGAGTGCCACAAAACTCTAGAGTAGTAAGACCAGCTAAAGATTTTGCACATTACAAGCCACTTCCTCTTAGAAATATAAAACTTGATAATCTGAACAATATTCTACTGTGCTGCATAAAGGTAAGTCTATACACTGTACATCGAAATATATTTCGAAAAAACAGATTTCACAGTTTTAAAGACTTTATTTAAAGTATAAACTGTTTTTTTTAAAACACTTTATTACATAAATTATTCTTTTTGAGAGTGACTATTATTTGCCCTGGCAGCAAACGGAAATGAATACAAAAAAACCCCAAAAATGAACAATTTCTTACATATCTTACAAAAGAAAATAAACTCATCCATTTAATGTTCATATTGAATAGAACTGGTGACTCATTCATGATTGTCATATAGTACTAAGAATAAATAAATTTAAAAAAAAGAAGAAGAAAATCAAATAAATACTAACGTAAGCATGTTGTCTGGACTCTGTGATCGGTGTGTTTGATCATCTGTACAGAAGTGCCTTATGTGAAAGTCTCACAATTCTACCGCGACTGGAACGTACAAAACTACGGCATCTACAGTATACGCAACATCCTGAAATTCAGTGTAGTCGGACACATATGTAAGTAGTATGATTCTTTTCCCCGTTTCAAAATAAACAATGCCGTGTGACACCACTGTCCACAAATATAGCCATCACATTTTTTTGACTTTGTTTTTGTTAAAAAGTTTACTTCGTAGTCTGTTAACAGCGTGGATTTTTCAAGGATGCCGTTAGCCCGCGTGTTGCTTGGTTGGGTGTCCGAGGTGGACAATGGGAGGCCTGAGACAGGGAGACGACTCATAGTGGTGGGCAACTCTTAGCGTTGCCGTGTCTGTCGCTGTGCACGACATCCTCCTTTTGATGAGCAGTTTTAATGGCGGCACTCTGGAGTGTATCTGCCTCCACTTTGGTCCCTTTTTTTTTTTTTTTTTTTGCCTCTAGCGTCGATTAGAGACAGATAAGCCTCGATCGCAGAAGCCACCGCAGTGCAAACCCTCCGTGTTACCAGTAGCTGTCATGGACGCTCTCAGTGTGACCCAAAAAATATGGGCAAAAATATCACTATCTTTTTTAAAAAGGGGAATCTTCTTACTCATTAAGCAACAGTTCTCAAAGTTCTTCAGTGCTTTTTCAGTTGTTCAAAGTTTTTTCAAAAGAAAAAAAAACAGAACAAAAAATCTGACTGACTAAACTGTATTTTTTATTTGTATTTTTATTTTTTTGCCTGTGGCAGTAAAATTAACAATGTGTTGTCTGGTAAGTCATTCTTTTTTAAAAGTCCCTGCAGCGTTCCGTGAATAACCCCGTTTGTTGGTTAAATCTCCATGGGTTTTAAGAGGAGGGAGGGTAAGAGAAAAAAAAAAAGGAACCCGGGACAAAATCTCGAGATGTGAAAGTGGGAGAGAGTGGGAAGAGTCCGCCCTTCCAGTGGGCTGTTACCTCCTGCCCATCTCGTTCTGTCTGAGAAACTGGATGTTGTTGCTGCTGTCAGCCAGTTCTGGATACTGCTCCACAGGCAGTACGTAGTAGCCGTCATAGCCCTGTACTCGACCTGTCGTTAGGAGCTGCTGTCTCTCCCCTTCTGTCCAGAGGCGACTGCCTCCCTTTCCGTCCCTAGCTCGCTGCTGTTCCTTGGCCCAGGCCCCCGCCAGCGCCCTCTGCCTGGCCAGCTCCAACAGTCTTACCTTCTCTTCGTCCAGCACATCTGCAGCGAGCCCGTACCGAATGCTCAGTAATAATGACGGAACTGCAAACTCCACGGTCACTCCTCTCCTCGACCGCCCGCTCACTGTCACATTGATTCCGCTCTCCAGTGACTTTCGCCCGTTTGTGAGCCCCAGGGCCAGCAGGTCGCTGTCAGCAGAGCCTACCTTCACAAAGTAGTGGCAGTCCTTTCCATCCTGTGTGTAATGCGTGCCTTCGAGGTACTGCGCACCATTGAGCACCAGAGCCACTTTGCGGCTGTCTTCGCTGGCCAGCGCCGACACGCCGGCCACCACTCTCCCCTCCTGCAGCGCCACCATTACTCCTCTGCCTATTATGGGGGTGCTGGTGCCGAACCAGTGGCCGGGCTTGTCCTTGCGCCTGCGACGCTCCTTGTTGAGCAGACGACCCTCCAGGGCCATGAAGGCCTGGTTGTGGCGCTCAGCTGCTTGCTGCACGCCGGTTATGAGCTATATAGAAAAAGTTTTTTGAAAGAGATGATAATGTAATAACACACAGCTGACCGCAGTGAGTAAATACAGGGCACATTTATATTAGATTTAAAAGAAAATGGTCAATATTTGATTTAATAATGAGAGTGGGTATATATTTTAAATAGGTGTACCTGTCCGTTCTCACAGTGCTGGGTGGCCTGCAGCTCATACGGTGGCTCCACAAAGTAGAGCGAGTGTCGAGGGAACCCTGGGATTATGTTACTGAGCTGGAAGCCAAACATTACCAGCCAACTCTTCACATCTACAGCAAGCAGACGAGGGGAAATTACTTTTGCTGAATGACAAAGTTAAACACAGTAGCAAATGAAGCAGTGGTTTTAGTATAACAAAAAACCAAAAAACTGAAAGCGTGTTTGCTTTTGTGACTTATCTCGTCCGTGCCATCTGTAGTACATTGTTACTAGCATAAACTATCTAGTCCACAACAATCTGTTCTGCTGAACACTAGAGATTCCTGACAGTCTCAGGACATAAGCTAAGATGAGCTTGTTAAGTAAACTAGAAGCGTTATTTTCTCTGCTTTTTAATATGCCAGGAAGAAACACAGCCAACCATCTGAGACAGAGTACAAGGGCTAAACATTCATACAACACATTTCACCATTTGGCCCACATAATATTTGTAACTATCTACCTGTGACGTAGTTTTTAACATCCAGCATGTCACTGAGAGGGTTGTTGTTCTTGAACATGTACAGATTAAAGGGAGCGGGATCTTTTCCTATCTTGGGCCACATGCTGTAGTCGGGTGAGGTCCACCGTCCAGCCAAGACGTCGTAGTCCCGCTGGGTGAAGTGGACCAGCTTTGTCAAGGGGTCATACAGGCCGCCGTGGAAACCCACCACCAGCTGGAACTCTGGGTTAGAGTCTAGATACACCTCGCCGTAGGCTGTGTACTGGACCTGGGTAAGAGAAGCAGATCAGTCAAATATAAACAACAATGCGGATGGTGGAGGGAATAAACGTGGAACAGGTGTGATTCACAGCTGGATACCTGTTTGATCATTTGTCCATTGCTGCTGAAGACTGCTAGCGGTGTGCCGGTGTTGTCAGAAGCTATGTAATATTCCTCTCCACTGCTCACCTCCATGGCAAAGAGATGACCCTGATCAATAGACAGTTACAAATTCCCATTTTAGTTCAGGATCATGTTTGTGCTGATTAATCAGTCTGTACCACAAACAAACAGGATGATCTTATAATTAACCAACCACGCCCACCTGGAGGTCATAGTAGAGTGACGAGATGTCAGAGCTGGAGTGATTGAAGATGTGCGTCACCCTGGTTGGATGGTTGAGGTCAGCATAGAAGAACTGAAGGTGCTGCCCCAGGCTGTTCCTCGTGGACACCCTGCGACCGAGCCCATCATAGTGATATACAACGCTCCAGCCTCCTGGACCTCTGTTGTATGCCCGCAGGAGCTGACCTTTGGAGTTATAGTCAAAAACGTCCGTCCCACGCTGACTCAGGAAGCCGTCTTCGTCCAGGCGATATTGGACATCTCCCAGGCGCGTAATGCGATCTCTGAGGTCGTAACGCAGAGGCAAGATCCGGGCACTGTTCCCAGGATTCAGCAGGTGGAGGTTACCGTTAAGGTCGTAGCTGTAGCGCCAGGTAGACCAATCATTCACCTGGAAACAAACAATGATGTTTGTAAATCAGAGTTATGGATACTTCAGCCTCTAATGAAGACACACCGCACGGTTAGAATCCCAGCCTCTCTGCTCACCTTGACGCCACTGAGCTGCCCGTCTCCATCGTAATCATAGCGGTACTGTGTGGTGTTGGCATAGGGCCCGATCTTAAGCTCTCTCTTCACCACACGTCCCATGCTGTCATACTGGACCGTCATCCAGTACATGAGAGAACGGAAGATCTCGTACTGGACCTCCTTGATGCGACCGTGGGTGTCAAAATGCTTACTCAGTGTCATAACGGCAGTGGTGATGATTTGATTGATGTCATAGTAAATGACCCCAAACTTTCCAAAGTGTTCTATCTGTAAGGAGGAAAAAGCAAGAAAGGTAAGCTACAAATACTTGGAAAGGGCATTGCTAAAACAGGAAAGTAAACCAGAACAAATCTTCTGCACCTTTCCAGAGATCTCATCATATCGGTAGAGGTCAACAGGCAGTGGCGTCTCACTGATAACCGGCTTCATGCTGGCAATCCGGAAGCTGTTGTCATGGTAGGTGTAGTCGAACCGCGCGTTGACCATCCCCTCCTCACTGAAGCGATAGATCTGCTTGTCGATAAGCGGGCCCATTTTGCGATAGCGGATGGTGCAGGAGAAACCCCCGCTCTGCAGGTTGACCATCTTTAGCACGCCGGCTGTCTCGTCGTACCCAAAAGTGACGGCGGTGCTGTCGTAAATGATCTCCGACAGCTTTGTTAGCTTGCCGTACTTGTAGAGGACACGCCGCCCGGTGCCCAGGTAATGTACGGCCTGAGGTCTGCCGTCCTCACTGAAATCGTGGATGATGGAGGCATTGCTCTCCGGAGGGTTGTAGGTGTTGCGAATATAGCCAACGGACACGTGCGTGAACATAGTGTGGCGAGCGACACTGGGCATCGTGACAGCTGTGACTTGACCCGAGGCGTCAAACTCAAAGACGTACTGCCTCTGGCTTTGCAGGAGCAGCACCATGGACTGGAAGCAGAGCAGGGAGGTGAAATACAGATTAATATAATAGCATTATCACTGGGTGACTTGTCTCCTGTGAAATAGCACCAGGAGTAATTTGCTCTCTCCCCTGACAAATCTGAACCTTCATAACCATAAAAATGATGTATTATTTCACTCAGTCCTACAATCCAAATTACTGTACTTTCTTGCTAATGCCTTCCTCTGGATGTGACTCTGCGGATGACAGTGTTGAAGATAAATGCACTCACTTTGTCAAGATAGCTGTAGCTCCACACCTTCCCGTCTACAAAAGAGCGAGACAGGATGCGTCCCTGGGGGTCAAATTCCGTCCTCTCACTCATGCTTCCCCTCTGCAGCCCTACAAGCTGTCCAGTGGCGGAGTACGACACGTTGACTACGGCCAGGCTGCTGCTGGGCAACCACATAGCTGGCCGGCCCTGAGCGTCGTACATGATGCGCAGTGTGAACTTGCGGTGATCGTCGTAAATCTTTTCCGTACGGGTGTTGCGATCGAAATCGATGGAGAGGAGATTGCGGCCATGAGCCTAAAGAAAAGGAAGGCATTTGTCAGGTAAGTTAAGTGAACTGCACATGTGGATTTTAATAAAGCAGTGGACAGTTTAGTAAAATTGGTTACCCTCAGCTTCCTCCCAAACACAGTGATCTTGCCCTTGGTCTGCTCCTTGCGCAGTCGCCACTCAATGGAGTTGAGACCATTGTCTGTAGGCAGAGTGATGTTCCTTCGGCCGATGGTTGGACTGACAGAACCCGCCAGGATGTGCGGCTCTGTGTGGAAACTGATGCCCATCCCATTGGCGTACATCACTCTTAGGGTCCCGTTGTTACACAGCTGATAGCTGTTCCTCACCTGGTCTGTAGGGGGACACCAGCAGACACGGCATCAAAGACAAGACGAGAGGCACACAAGACTTCCAGGTTCCAACTGAATAGCCAATGTCTTTTGGGAAGCTTCCACAATGAGTGAAGTCACCCGGAAATATGGGTGTGGCGACCATAATAAGAGCTGGTAAACACTAAAGTGCTTTAGTGCTTCCTTTATGACTTCCTTAAGCACAGGCTACAGTGGACTATGAAAGGAAAGAAGATAATGCTTGAGAACAAAGTGATGACTAGACTGCTAAACTGTCAGCCTAATGCCACATCTGGAGCTGATATACAAATACTTCGAAAACTTCGAAAACAAATACTCGAAACGTTCCACTTTATTTAAATCTGCTGCTGCCTCATGTGAAGTATTTTTCACCATGAGTTTACAAAAGCGGTATATAAATAAAGCTAATTAGCCATTTTAAAATAATGTGGGAAGGTTGTTTAGTTTAGTGTTTAGTGTTGTGTGCTTATATCCTTGTTTTGGGAGCTGCTGCACTCACTGCCAACTTTTAGGATTATCATTACTTAATTTTGCTCCAGAGATGCTGAAAGCCCCAACAAAGGATGGGTTAAAGTCGATTCAGCGGAGAGAGACAGAAAGAGAAAATACGAGTGGACAGGAGGGGGAGCAACATCTCTTAAGACAACACCACCGCTGTGATAGGAAAAGATATTCTTCTTAGAAACTCCAATCTAACTAATAAAGTGGAAAGTGCTCCATCTTTGGGCAATTTCAGCTTCTACCTGGCACACTAGTGTAAGTGCAGTCTCTTTGCCTACATCTTTGCAAATTCTCCTCTGCACCTTTCCTTTGCTTCATGACGTTTTCCACTGAGGTGAATGAAAAGTGGTTTGAAAAAGAGAAAGTCTGACTATTCAACTGCAACCTAAGTTCTTGTGTTGAGATCCAAATGACAGTACCTCAATAGAAGCGTAGTACCCAAATCTTAGGGAATCGAAACCTGAAAGTATTCGATTCAGGTCAGACAGAAAAAAATTATAATCTATGAAATCAGAATAGCAATGTGAAGGTACTAATTTCATGTAGAGGATATTGGCAATAGATAGGATATGAACACTGGTGAGGAGAATACATTACGTTTTATGACCTTTCAGGGAAGGATACATAGAATCATTCACTCTGAAAATTACTGTACGTACAGTAAAAGAAGGTGAAAAGATAAAAAAAACACTGTAGGTTCCATCAGACAAGTTGTATCATTTTATCTTTGCACTGCTTTTCAACCGTACTGCATTTTCACTGTGGTCTGGGAAATGTTACATAAGCTTTCTACTGTTTGGATGAGCTGATTCTGTCAGGCAAACTGCAGCCTGTGTTGACAGATTCACGTATTTACTCTGTTTTTTACCTCACAAAATCCAAGCTTAGACCCGACGGACCAATCAGAAAAGATCCGACAGAACGGGCACTTTAGCATCTGATGGCGATGGGAAATCCGAGTCACAGAGGCTTACGTCAGTCGGAATCAGATCGTGTCCATTAAACGTTTGCGGACCTGATTTCTGACTCCTTCCCACAAACTGCGCGCTATTCTAAATAGAAAAATCCTCAGGCTAAAGAGACATCGCTCCACAATCAGCATCTCTCCAATTTATCGACTTCAACAAGAATAGAGACAGATAAGCCCGTGATTAATGCAGAGGCTAAATTTTCCCTCTGATGTCTGAAAGCAAGCTCTCCTCCCTACCCCCGACCACAATGAAGTGATTAAAAGCGAGATTAAATTGTTTTCAGCTCAGAAATATCGAGAAGATGCAGAGTTGGGAGCTTTCTTTATTTCACTTACAAAAGGTGAGGGGGTAGGGGATTGGATGGTTGTCTCTTTGAAGTCCTGCCATAAATGACAGTAATCCATAAGGCCAATTTGTAATAAAGCTCCAGGCACATTTTAACAATGCCTCAAACAGACAAGTGAAGCTTTTTCCATTGACTTGGCAGCAACAGCCTTTAGATAAATCTTCTCCGCTCTCTCTGTCTGAACAACCTCGTAATAAAACAGAAGCGAGGTAGAGGGATAGCGAGCGCGCGTGAGAGAGAGAGGGTGAAATGAGAGCTGGAGGGCCAAGGAGAATTCACTGTGCTGGAGTTAATGAAGAGAGCGAGAAAGAGCCGAAAGTGAGGGAGACGGTTAAGTGAGTATGTCAGCAGAGAGCTGTGCTCAAACCCACACAGTGCAGTGGAAACCTTAAATTACTTACAGCCGTGTGAACAACTCTTCTCTTCTACCGCAACAAAGGTGGACGACTAAACATATATGTAGACGCAACGTTTTCTAAATTTTTTTGGACCGTAACGAGTCTGGTCTGGATTCAGACGTCTGTCACACAGCACCGGTCAGTGGGGAGGTGGGGTGTCGGGAGAATTCTTCTTCTTCTTCGTCTTTGTCCCCCCACCTCTCTAAACAGACCAAATAAGCTCAGGGATCATGGGAACTGTCAGTATGTGTGTGTGCGTGTGTTTCTGTCTGTGTGTAAGGAGAGAGCTTGAGGGATGAGGAGGATTCACTCTACACGAGTTAATGAATTTTGCTGTGATGATATTCAAAAGCAGGATGATCCCAGCTGGGATTAACTATATATTGGTAATTTTACTCCTTAAGAGGGGAGCGAGAGAGGGCTGGGTGTGGGTAGGGGGAAAGAAAAATAATCTCCTGGAGCATGCACATAACTGAGTGAAAATTAGAAGACTTTCAATTAGAGCCGGCAGGCCTGAGCACATTCAGCATCAGAGGGCGGCGGTGTTTTTTTGAATGCTAAGACAAAGCAGTGCTAGAGCCTGCATGAATCTCATTAGGGCGATGATACCACATAAACAGATCTGCTTCACCGTTATCAGGATTACTTAAAAGTCTACTCAGAATGACTAATGAACGATAGTTGCTTGATTTACACTGTTCCATGTTGATAAGTTGAACCCAGGATTAGCCTGTCTTTGTGCCACATCATTTCACAAGTATTTAAAAATTCAATGCCGGATCCTTTTTCCTCCGTGTGTCCAGGTATGTGCTAAGCGTGTCCCCTACCTTGTACCACGGTGTATGAGGCTTCAACCGAGGACAGGTTGGTGATGACGGTGACATCGTCGTCTCTGCTCGAGCTCTCAATGTCGATGTTGATGGAGCGCTCGATCTCTCGGTGCAGACTTGTCACCATGCCCGTCGGGTATGTCACGTTGGTCAGTCGACCCTCGCTGTCATACCTGCGAAATGGGAGATTGCAGACTTGTTCATACTTGTGCCACCTGTGTGTTGAAAATCAAGCGCACACCCAACAGTCACAAAAAACAGTTTGGCAAGGGGGTGGGGGTGTTTGGTTGTAGATATAAAAGCTAACACTTGGGGGCAGCAGAGCACTGTGTGAAACTCAAGGAGAAAGCAGGAATCGGAGGACAGGAATTGATGGAAATGAACCCGACAGCACTCAAAGAAGACAATGCACACAGTGTCACACACTTACTGGTAAAATGTGGTCCATCCAGTCTCGTCAGCTTTGGTTGCCAGGAGGCCCGTGTTGCCACTGTAGCTCATCAGAGCCACTTCTTGGCCCAAGGCTGACACACTACGCAGCCCCCCACTGGGGTCCAGTGCAAGGGTCACCACTTGATTCTCAGGCAGCAGCACCAGTCTGAGTAGGCCGGCTCCTCCTCCTTGGCCCAGCCCATCCCGCCTCACTTTCACAGTATTGTTGCAGTTATCCACCAGCATGGCCAGCTCGCCGTCGGGGCTGTAGGTGAAGTTGAAAAGCGGCTCCCCAGTCACGAGGCTGACTGTCTGGATGTGAAGCCCCTCCCCATTGAAGACGTACAGCTCCTGCTCCCTCGGAGACGCGACTTCGTACTGCGCCGATCCCACGTACCCGACGCTCGAGAGGGCAGGGCCGGGCCGGTTCGCTCGCACGGCTCGGATGCGTATGTTGTTGAGGTCTGCAATAAAAAGAGTTCCGTCGGGGGACACGGCCAGGGAAGTTGGGGAGTTCAAGCCAGCGTCGGGGGCGTAGCCCTCGTCACCATAGAAGCAGTTGCAGTTGACGTCGTTCTTGCAGTCGCAGTCAGAGGCAGCACCGGCCAGGAGAGAGATTTCTCCATTAGTGCTCACCTAAAAATAAATAAATGAACAAATAAATAAATAAATAAATAAAAACACCCACACTTTGAACAAAGAAACAACCAGACAACCACATACCTGTCTCACTCGGTTAATCTTTTTCTCATCTGTTTCGGCGATGTACAGGATGCCGGTGTGGGACAAGGCGATGGCTGTGGCGCTCTCCAGGGCGGCATGTATAGCCAGCTTACTGAGGCTGTAGTCAATGCCCGGCACTTGGCAGTGCATAGGCCGACCTGCTATAATGCTCACCTTTAGGAAACAATGCAGAAAGTATTGATGATCCAAAAAAGTAGGATGCCAACATAAGATTCCAAAGTAGTAAGTAGTATCTTCCTAGAACTAATTAATCAGTAATTTTCCTGCAAAACTTAGAAAACTTAGAATTTGAACTTTTAACTTCTAAATTGGCTTTAGGAAGGCTAATTGGGACAAAATATTGTCAAAAGCCTATGGTGAGTGTGCACTCTAATGGGTTTGCAGCCCTGTATGTACAGACCTGGTGGTTCTCAGTGATGCGTAAAATGACGTTGTTTTCCAGGACGTACAGAGAGTTGTCCATGGGGTTCACTGCTAAGTCTGTGGGCCACTCAAGACGCACCTGACGGGCAGAAACAGAGGTTATACGATCTGTGAGACGGTATCTATACCGAAAGGGTGCCAAGGTTCAGACAAGTCTCTTATTCATTTAAGTGACTGCAGCAGTGTTCACTTTCTTCTGATCCATTCATTTATCCATTGACTCTTTAATCCCTCCCTAAATCAGTTTCTCCCTGACCTCCCGGCTGGCTCTACTCCACAGAGTCATCATAGCTCGGCACTAAGGGAGCTCTTAGATCATCATCAATCACACCATCGGCTTTTGTCTCTTTTCCCCCTTTTCTCTCCCACCTGGCTGACGTCCATGCTGGTGTCACAGCTCAGAGGCCGCACGGCGGTCAGGTCGTTAGCCCCCAGCAGAGTAGAGATGATGCCATTCTGGTCCACCTTGCGGATCATGGTGGCGTCCACGAAATACATCAGCCCGTTTTTATCCACTGCGATACCTGTCAGCGGGGGGAGATGAACACCGTGAATGACGACTCATAACTCAAACACTGCGGGGCCATACCCATAGACATTTTAAGTCAATTAAACTTCACTCTTTCAGCTGCTGAAAATGAATAGCAGCCCGGGCAGCTCAATTGCTCAATGCTTCATCGAATGAGAGGGAACACAGTGATGGAACGGGCATTGAACTGTTGAGAAATGTTAGTTTTGGGATGAGTCATCGGGATGCCGAGCTGAACTCCCCTTACAGGGCAACCGCAGACGGCGCGCAGATCATCTAGAATGGCGAGTGATCTCTTGCGCTTCTCTTCCTTCCTTGGTTTCCTCTTAATCTCTTTTTTGTTTTTTGTTTTTTGACACCCAACTTTCGACTTGTTTATACCTCTCTCCGTTTTATCCTTTATCACTGGGTTGGTGTCACCCCGTCAGTCTATCAGACAGCAGACGCTCAGAGAGGTGTGACTGTTCAAGTAAAGTGTGCCCAGAAATAACTTCTAGATGCACTGGGATAGTAAACAACAGATGGAGGATACAGCGAAGGGTGCACAGAGTAAATGATACGGAGATAAATAGGAAAAAGAGCGGAAGAGCTGGAGGAAGAGAAGAAACAGGAAAAGGGAGGAACTGACGCTTTCTGACTGCGTGACGGGTAAGAGAGAATCAGCAGTTCATTGTCTTCCCCGATCGTCCCATCTTATCTCATGAACCGTGCATACACACACACACATGCATGCACTCTTGCATGCACACAGTGTATATATTCTAACATCTGTGGAGCAACATGTACACACATGACAAGAAATGTGACAGTGTGACATCCTTGACAGTTTGGTGTCACAGTGTTCTGAGATCCAATGATCCACAAAAATAATCCCATTATAAGTTTAACATTAACCTGGTTTATAACCTCCTTCTGTCTCTGTCCTGCTTTAGTTGAGTCATAAGATGGGCGCATTATGAAAAAAAAAACTAATCAGTGAAAATGTAAGCCCCCTTAAATTACATGTCTTGTGAACTGAACTGTAGATCGCAAAGTGGAGGTCTCCTCAACAAAACTCATTTCGAAGGATGTCTTAAGAGTCTGTATCCACATTTTATACTGTAATACAAGAAAATGCAATTTGAACAATATGAAGTTAACTGTGACGTGAAATTCCCCCTAAATGGCTCACCTTTGGGGCTCATAAGTGTAGCTTCAGTGGCTTTTCCACCGTCGCCACAACGCTCATCGAAGGGCAGGCACTGCTCCCCGGTCCCCGCCACGACCTCAGCATTATCCGACAGCAGACGACCACCGGTTAATGACCGCACGCGGTAAATCCGTCGCGAGTTTGTGTCTGAGATAAACAGCGCCCCAGATACCGGATCCACAGCCATAAAGTATTTATGGGTTGGGTTATTACTGAAGCAAAAAAAGACAAAAAAACCAAAACAGGTATAATTATAAAATCAGCCTGGATTTACATTGTAAATGATACTTTGAAGCGCTTTTGCATTTATTTTTTCCTTTGCTGGCATGTTGTTGTTACGGCCCTAGCAGGGCCTCCTCCTGAAGGTGCCTGTGTGGGCATGTCCCACTACCTCTTCTGCCTGAGGTGCCACCTTTCCCTTTTGTGCAGCTGACTCTCATCAGTAATTAAAGAGATTTAAGCCCAGGGAAAGGTGAGCTCTGGGCCAGAGTGCCATTAGTGTGGTTGCAGCTAGTGAGCTGTGTGTTTGTGTGGTTGCAGCTAGTGAGCTGTGTGTTTGTGTGGTTGCAGCTAGTGAGCTGTGTGTTTGTGTGGTTGCAGCTAGTGAGCTGCTCTCTTTTTGACTTACTTTTTACTTTATTGACCAACGCTTGAGTTTTGTTTGTTTTCCTTAAATGGTGATAGCGTCTCTTTTAGTTGAGCTACCTTAATAAAACTATTTAATTGAACCCTTTTGCCTCCTTGACTCCTTTTTCTGACCCGGACACTTTTTGTTACTTCCCCCTTCATCGCCTGGACCCTTTTTGGGGAATGTAACATTGTTAATTTCTCATCCTGAGCCTCTTACCTGTGTCTGAAATCTTTGTTCCTTTAAGAAAAGAAAGGGAGACAGAAGCACAGCAAAACAAATGTTAATTCACACAGTCTGCACAGAGCAACCTACAGAGAGCAACACAAAGCTGGCAGTGGTGTGAAGAGCAACATTTAAAGATGTGTAAAAACACCCTGGGGAAATGTTATCTAGCACAGTCTATATTTCTTGCCAGTCCAAGTCTCTCACCTCACTTCTTTCATCTAACATCTTGTAAGCACTGAAAACATCCAGTCTTTATCCACAATTTTTCCTTTTCCTGGTGACTTACCTCAATATATCTGCAACATAGAGAAACCTCTAAATTCACAACTGCTTTCCTATTGATTACTATTCTATTAATTCGTAATTTACTGTCCCATAGATCTGGAGGTTTACCTCAGTTCCAGGATGCCAGTTGTGTTCATAGATGGGTAGACCCGGCGCACAAAATTGAGGTCCCCGACATACAGGCTGCCATCGATGCCCATTGCCAAAGCAACCGGAGCCAGCAGCTTGTTCCCGTCCGCGAGGCCGTTACAGCTGGGGCACGAGATGCTGCGCCTGCGGCCGTTTCCCATGATGCTCATGATTACCGGAGGCTGCTCTGTCACAAAGATGTTTTCCCCGCTGCCTTTGTGAAGGATGCCTGGGAACAACAAAAGACAAACAGATATATCAAACGCAGATAAGGGCTCAGTATTCCACAGGTAACAGTGGAATCAGCTACCCCCAATCACATCCACCCCAATGTAGAATTGGTTTCCTTTAACTTGTTGCTGAAGCCATCAAGAATGCAAAATTTAACTTGTTCAATGTTTTTTTTAAATTTAATACCTGGAAGCTTTTAGCCTCGGCTGAACTTGTGCATAGTGAGCTAATTAGCTCGTTCAAACCAAGCGGCAACCCCTAGGGTTGAAAAACGAAGCCAACATAAAAGTGCCAAAAACCCCCAAAACAAAACTACAGTTCCCTTTAATTGGTAGCTATCAGCTAATTCAACTCACTGAACTGGACTGAACACAACTGGGTTTGCGGTGACAAATATTATGTCAGCTCATGTCCAAGAAGGCGAGGTTCCAGTTTTAATGAATGAAATTCTAGTATTATTTCACATTTATCTCTGTCTATTCGAGGAAACGACACGGACTTAGTAACCGAGCTTACTGGCACTAGCTGATCCTGCGCCAACACGGCAATGGCCATAATGCTAAAATTAAGGCTTCACAATTGGAGTTCACAAACCAATAGGTGAGATCATCTATCTTTTATATACAGCTTATGGCATACCACTCAAGCGATCTCAGTTTTGGCAAAGGTGTCTCTGCCAACCACACCACCTGTCTCTGTTTTAGTAGCTGCTGCTGATTGGTCGGTGCACACTTTTAGTGGATGAGGGAGTCAAACTAGGTGAGACAACACTTCCTGTGAAAATCCTCACTGACAGGTAAAGTCTGGCAACTTCAACTAGAGGAAGCGCAGTGTGGTCTAACCCCTCTCCACCATCACCACCAAGACAATAGCACATTGAGTACTGTAAACCTGCTACACACAGGGAACGGGCTAAATATAAACTGGAAGGCAAAACAGGGGACAAACAGAAAAGGCTTTTGCATAACTATCAGTGTGTAAGTGTGTGTGTGTATACATACCACTGCGTGTGTTGAGTATGTGGTGCTTGTTGAGCGACCAGCCGCCCAGATTTGTGGGATCCAATTCGTAGCCCTGCAGGAGGGCCGTCCTCTTCTCCCAGAGGATGAGACTGGCACATGACTCATACTCATAGCCCACTGACACTACATGCAGGAAAGAGTAGAGGCAAGAGAAACGAGAGGGGTGGGGTTGGGTGGAGGGGAACGTGCAAAATAAAGGGATGAGAAAACATCAAAGAATCATTTAAGAAACAACACAGGAAGAGAGGTTGTGAAACTTCATCAAAATCCCAAGTTCATTTAAGGTGTGAAACACAGAGAAGCTAGTTAGCACCTGTACCAAAACCTGCACTCGCACCTTACTAACACTCTGGCATGCTGTTAAATCAATTAAAAAGCTTGCTAATTGGAAAGATTGCCCTTTAAACCTGGAGGCCACACTGGCTGCAACGGTAAAAACTTTGCTCGTGGAAAAATAATGCCCTGATCGTGTTCACGTCCTGACTGAGCCACGGTTAATTTGAGTAAATAAATTGAACAATTAAGGGAAATTAGTTGCGATCAGGTGTATTTTTGAAGACTACTCAGAGAGTGTTTGTGTTACGTGCTTGTTTTCGGGGTTTTTTCATGGGTGTGCTGTTGTGTTCCTGCTTGTTAAAGGGAAAAAAGTGTGTTAACACATCATCTCCCTCCTGAGTCAAAGAGAGTGCTGCTGCCATCACATTTTCAGCTTCACTACAAGCAGTAATGCAGTATACCTGTGTCTGTATCTATGCTTAGCAAAACATAACCTAATCATCAGCCACGTATGTCCTTTATATTCTCCAGGAATTGGAAAATTGCTCCTACTCAAGGGACATTTAAGATCTTTCAGCGAATGCAATTTTCCAAACAGTGTGCCCCTCCACACTGAAGCCCCAGATGTCCATTGCATCTGTGGCCTGACAGCAGTGTTTGGCTGACAGCATCTGTGAGCGACTGTGACAGCAGAATGTAATAGCACTGAGGCTCCCCTGGACTCCTGCTTGCTGCTCCAGTAGTTAACTGCTAACTCCTCCTGATGGTTAATAACCCTTCACCACAGTTACGGCTGGCTGACTGAACCAAACGCGGCTTCAATGAAAAATAGACATATGAAAAAAAAAAAGAGCCCTTCACTGGGGCCATATTGCGAAGTGGATCCAAGCTGGGTTTCTGGTGTATTATCTCCCCTTCAGGCTCACTAATTAGCCCCACTCCCTCTGTCATAACCAGTGCTGTCTTAGTGGTAAAGTGTCTAATGTATTCAGGGTGTGCAAGGCTGGGAGAAAAAAATGATCTGTGCCCGCCAGCACAGCTTTTCCTCTATCCATCCCTTCCACTTACCGACAGCTTCGGAAAGCCCGTAGACCCTTTGCCCGTATGCATCTGTCTTATCCCAGATGTAGGTATATGCCAAGTTGGGCGAGGCGTGGAACCACTTCTGGAAGAGGTGGCCCTCCACCGCGACCATCAGGTGAACCTTCAGAAGGCCCATGGACACCACTGCTGGAGTCATGGTGACCTTGAGGAGGGAGCGATAACCTTGGGTCCTGGAGCTTAGGTAGCACAGCTTTAAACTTGTGCCAGGCACCTCGATCTGCTCATGCAGCACCTGGAAGACAAAGAGAGGATGGCGGGAGAGAGGGATTAGGGAGGATTAGAGAAAGAGGGAGTAATGGGGGTCACGCTTCCACTGATGGCTGAAGGACAAGAAATGGCAAAAAAACAATGGGAGAAATAAAGGAATAGGAAAGAGGGAATAAAATGGGGGAACTATGGAAGCGGAAGGAGAAAGAGAGCTACAAAAAGATAAGCATACAGGAGAGTGGGAAGAGAGCGAGGGAACCAGAAGGAAGATTAGCCGGCAGCCAGAGGTCAGTGGTACTGCACCTGTGTCTCCGGTATGATGGGTTTCTCCCCTGGCTTGGAGCTGAAGAAGGAGGAGAGAGGGGATGCAATCACAAGTGGGTCAGGCCTGACGAAACCGCTCAGGTCACAGCCTGGGATCGTGTTCTCTTCTGTCTTAAGCACCAGAGTGTCCATAGCATAAAACTGGCTCCAGGGCAGCCACACGGTGCGCTCCTGGCTCAGGAAGGGGGCGCGCTCGAACCGAAGGGTCAGTGATGCACCACCATTAGCTATCAGGTCAAACCTGGAGAGGTTTGCGAGAAGAGGACGGGAATGAGGTATACATGGGGAGTGCCGTGGTGGATGGACAGGCCAAGTTACTTGGACCTAAACAGAGCTTAACACAGCAATTACTCCACAACAACAAAACACCTGAAATAAATATTCAGACATTATTAATTACGGTCCAAAAACCAGTACACAGACCACAACAAGGTGACAAGTTGAAGGCCAACCTAGCCATCGGTCTGCTCTGAAATATGAACAAGGCGACGTTAGAACACACGTCTCATAACAGAAGTGATTTTATTAGATGTTATCCTTTTACCCTTTGTCACTAAATTATGGGTAACAGCTGTAGGTTAATGATTAGTAGAGGAAAAGGTCACACACACACACGCACGCACACAATTGACACGTCTTATGGGAAATGGCCAGAGCTGCGTGAGGAGCTGCGAGAGCCTCTAACAACTGGAAGAAAATAACATAAAATCCGCGAGACCAAACAAGACCAGACGCAGACGTGTTCATTGAAGACCGCGTCTGGAATTCAAGGTCAATTAAACATTACAAGAAGTTTGGATATTTCTCGAAGAAAACGCTGCAAAGAAACAAATGATAAAAGGCGATTGCTTAAAGAATATGACAGAAGACAGGGAGGGGAGAAAAATGTATTTTTAATGCGTGGAGATCAGGCTGAAGAACCAGTGAATCAAATTTTGAAATAACATGTTAGAGATGTCAGCCAGACTTAAATTCAATAGAAGTTGTTGGGGGGGGAAATTGGACAGAGAAGTCAAATCAAAGCAGCCGAGAAGCTGGAATTCCTGCAGAGGAACTAAAAAGACATGTAAGATGACTTAACTAAATGTCTTTGGAAAGTGGCTATCAAAGAAGAAAAAAAAAAAAGAAATTCAAAATTGCTTAAGCAGTTAAGGCTTTGATTCAACCTTGCTTTGATCGCTACAGTGAAAAAGAAAATCACATGTGAAATCACGAAATCAAATCAAGTTTAACAGGAGGAAGAAGTAAGAAGAAGTAATTTAAACCCTACATTGCGTTATGCACTTTGTTTTTCCCTTTCTTCCTCTGCATTTGCTATAATGTACATGTGTTTTTCTTTTTATCAGTTTCACTTCAGACAAGATTCTAGTGTTACAATCCTCAGTTGTGTTGTTCTTGTTACATACATTTACTCCTCTGCTATTTGAAATCTCCTTTTCTTTCATGTATCTAATTATTTGTTCCACCAACAGCACTGCCTTCTCGTGGAATCAGTTTTCTAACCTAATCTAATCAAATCTGATTTAATAACAGAGCCTATGTGGTGAGGTAGTTTCCATATTTCAGCAAGGAGTGCTGGGTGGCTGTTGTACATACATTCCATCCTGCCGTGTCAGCGTGTATCCGTAGTGGGGATAGTTGACAAAAGACACGTTCACCCCCACCAGAGGGGTTCCATCTGTAGTCAACACCTGACCCCGAATTAGAGATGCCAAGCTGGAAGAAGACAGAGGAGACACAAGTGAGGGGAGCGAAAGTCAGCCTGTCAAACCAGTCTTCCCAAACAATCCATCATCTGATTTGATTAATCTCTCCATCTTTCAATCATCCAATTTGCCCATTCAATTATTGCCCTGCTCTTCCACCACTCATTAATTAGAAACAATCAGCTACCCCCACCATCTAGATGAGCTCGTGTCAATCACGTAAACAAACCATGACAATATAGATGGGTATGTGCGCGTATTGTTAAGTACGGGCGAGAGATTGCATTCTCGAGAACTAATAGACGCAGATTAACATTTAAACATTTCAGGGTAGCGTCGCTTTGATAAGTTATTTTCTTTGAAACGTCCGATGTCAGCATGTGTAAATATATTCGGAGGAAAATCAACACAGTGGACAGCGCTTCACAGCTCTTCTAAATCTATGGGGAATCTTGGCTTGCCAGCAATTGGCTGTGGGATTTGTTAAGGTCTTGGCTAGCTGTACGAACCACTTCAAAGTCTATTTGATATTTGTTTTTGGAAATCTAAAGATTGGAAATTTTCCACGGCTCGTATTTTTTCACTTAAATGTCAAATCTTTTAAGATTCGCCTGAAATGCAAACTTGCAGTCATGCACAGTCACCACGCAATGTTACAACACCAACGAAAGACAAAGTAAATGTAAATGATCAAAGCGTTTATCCTGCATTCCTACTTTCATTATTGGCTTGTATTGCTAGTTTGTGGGGCGTAGAACAGTATCACTGATCTGTAATGTTTCTGTGAACGTCTCTTTTGTGTCACATTCTTAAGACATGGCCTTAGTTGCTAGCGGTTGAATTTCCTGCCATACCTGGAGTTGAACGGGTTTTCCAAAGGGATGATGTGGGTGCTGTCCCGTCCCACAAGCATCTTGACGCGGTCGTAGAAGGAGCGGACTCGTGGCTGGGACATCGGGCTCTGCTGGATGACTAGCAGAGGGTCCCGGGAGCCCCGGCACAGGGGGCTGTTCTGGCAGGGACTCTGGATGCAGCAGTCTGGGTCCATGCAGTCTGTCAGTCCATCTGATAGAAGAAGAGCAATGATAAATGCTCTAAGGGACGCGAAAAAAAAAGAAGAAGCTTTGAATAATCTGTTTCTTTCACTTAGGAAAGTTTAATTTTGCCATCCACAGTCAAGACTCTTCTCAGGAGACCTTAATTTTATATTTTGTTTAATTTATTATTTTCTCCATCATCCTTTATTTCTTTGAAGAAGCAGATTTTGCTAATTGAATTCTTAAGGCACTATACGCCCCCCCACCCAAACTCACCTCCTTCGTTGTCCTTGTTGTCGGCACAGGAGGTCTCCATGGCAACACTGCAACCAGGACCCCTCCACCCCGTCTGACATTCACAATGCCAACTCTGCTGGCCCATGGTGCACTGGCCGTTACCGTTACACAAGTTAGGACAGCCATCTGTGAGAAGAGGACAGGAGAGGAGAGAGGGAGGGGGGGAGGGAGAGAAACAGGGTGATGTTTGTTTTATCATTAATGATGCACAGATGAAAACACACACACACACGCACGCACAAACACACGCACGCACACATATGCTCATATGGTAATGATAGATCAATGAGTCACACTCAGTGTGGTTACCAAATAATGGTAGCATACTGCCAGTGCTGATTGTTCAGGAATCAATTCCAATCAGGAGGTCAGTTTCCATGCACACCTTTCCATCTTTATGTCTCTGCACCTGAGGGATGCCTCCTAGTGTGTGTATATGTGTGTGTGTGGACTGAGGTGGATAGATCACTTTATTCACTTACTGGATGGAGCCCAACCCGATCATCTCTCTCTCTTTCTCGGGTGCAGTTTCACTCTCTCTCTCTTACTTATGATTCAGTGTAGGTAATGGGATTCTGATGGCCTGAGAGTAATGCTTTCTCATGAGAGAATGAGATTATGCTTGACAGAGTGTGTGCGTGCATGCGTGTGTCTGTGTGGTGGCAGTCTATGAACTAATAAACCTTCGCTTCGGCGTATGCAAAAAACCCTTACCAGAATCTACGACCCTGGAGCCAAGTAAGTTCTGTAACTAGCATAGCAAGGGCACCCTCAACTCAGGAGTGATTTTAAGGCAAGGCAGAGCGGATGTTTTGAGGTGCTCTGGATAAGGGAATTTGCAATTATAGAGGAAAGTGCAATTTTCTCACTTTAATATTATCTGGTAACTTTTGGAGGCTTATATCATATATACATATTTATATATGCTATGTATATGTGTATGCTTTATACATGCCATATTTCTCTATGTGAGCTGTAAACTGCAGCCAGTTATCTTAACATAAAGACTGGAAGCAGGGAAACAGCTAACTTGGCACTTATGTTATAATATCCATCAATCAGTTCTGCTAAAACTGCACAAAATAACATGTTATATGCTAAAAGTGGAGTGCGAAAACTTGCATTTTGTCATTTTACAGGAAGGTATGTGTGATATTTCTTGCCAGGCAGCAGAGACTTCCTGGAGTGTCGTGACTGCGTGTTGGCCAGGAATCCAGGAGAAAATCCAGAAAGTTATAGGGCACAAACAAGCCTTATGCATAACCCTGTGTAATAAGCTGTTTTGAATTCAATTCATTTATTTATTTTTTTGTATAGTGCCAAATTACAACAATCATCTCAAAGTGCTTTATATTGTACGGCAAAAACCCTATGATAAGACGACCCCGACAATCAGATGACCCCCTATGAGCAAGCACTTGGTGACAGTGGGAAGGAAAAACTCCCTTTTAACAGGAATAAGCCTCCAGCAGAACCAGGCTCGGGGGGGGGGGGGGGGGGGGCATCTGCTGCGACTGGTTAGGGGTGAGGGGAGGAAGACAGGTCAAAGACAAACTGTGGACCAGAGTGAGACAGTTTTGCACATTGTACAGCGAAGCTAGCTTTTTCCTGGCTTGATGCTAATCTTAGCCAAATGGCTGGTGGTTCGTGATGAACAGATAGGCCTGAGACTACATAAATTTTCCACAAAATGTTCATTTCTTCCTTTTAACTGACTCCCATATTAAGACAATTTCACCAAATTGGGACCATTTAATATCTCCTAAATGCCACGAAATCAAAACTTTTCTTTAAAAATCCCTAGATTCCATTTGATAATTTGCACCCATGCTGAGACAACGTACCCCATCAATGCCATTTAAAGGGGAAAAAAAGCCTTTAACTCCTGGCTTCCCTTACAACTTTCCCATATTTTTCAAAATCCCACCTCTCTAACGCAAAACTGTCTGTTTGCCACATTATAATCTATCAAGGAGGGAAGGGGTGGGAAAAAAAAGGCATGATGACACACAATGACAATGTTTTCTCCAGCAGCACAAAGAGCCCCAAACAAACTTGTCACAGTGATTTCCTCTTAAACAAATGAGGGAGCGGGATGCGACACTCTTAAGTCTACCCACGGGAGACAAAGGCAAAGAAAACGGTTGACTGATAAAACAATACATGCATGCACGAAAAGGCTCTCGCTCGCAAACGCACGCACACGCCCAGCACGACACACCCTGGAGATATGACCTGACATTTCTCACTCGGTAGTATTGTGCCGACAGAGTGAGGAAGGACAAAATAACCCAGTAAGAGATTATGAATATGAAATGCTTTTCACTGAGTCCTGCTCAGTAGATTAATGAACATATTTTCACTCAAGTTGCACTGTAGAATTTTGCCCTCTAACAAATCGCTGCATCAATAAAGCCATGCATTATGAATACAAATAGTGCAATCTAAACCGTGGCAGCGGCTAAATTAACAGGCATTTCACCCCGATTGGCATTTTATCATATGTCTCAACCAACAGACGATGAGGGGGGAAAGTCAACAAAGGACTTTTAGAGAAAGACGGCGCACCATCTTGTTTGTGGTGGAAGAGGTGGGGAGCCGGGCGAGCTTAACAACGTTACTCAGTTCAACACGAAGACTCAAATCAAAGGTTTTATCTTTAATTATGACCATTTTCTGCATCAGGGGACTGCTCATGATGCTGTATTAACAGTCAGCCTGGAATAGATTGTCCCCATGTATTGAGCTCGGGGAACAAAGGCAGTTAGCAGTGATTGCCTGTTAAATGGAGTTGCCATTTAAAAGCAGCCAAATACTTATGAAGCACCCGGACAGGACAATCCATAGCGGGCATTGATTGGCTTGCCTGAGCAGGCCAGCACGAGGCTCCTCTCTCTTTAATGCCAGGACCCAGTCGATACCCCCTCATACTAACTAGAATAAAGTGGGATTTCAGAAACTATTAAGTCCACCCTCCCCAGTAATGTGGTTGGACTCTGATGAAATCCTCCTAAAAAGGAGAAGAAATTGCCTTGGGTTATGGGTGAGCACACACACACACACACACGCGCACACACATATTATGTGGTGTGCAGTGTCTGTGGGTGTGGATGGTGGGGCATGTGACTTGAAAGATATCGTGTAGGACTCCAAGGATGAAGTGAGAGGGAGGCAGGCGGAGATAGAGACAGATAGAATGAGAACAAAGTGTATGAAAGAAAGTAAGTCGAGACATTGTACTGAAAAGTTCCACCTTTCTCTCCATTCCCCTTGTACCCAGCTCTGCCTCCTTTAAAGGTCATGAAGTAAAGGTCACAGCCATAAATCCGCGATCAGAGCTCATAGATGGACCAGATAACGCTGTACTTTCTCAAATATACCCCACTTAGCTGCTTCTCCTATTCTTAACAAGCTACCTTTGAAATTACATTGATTGCTTTATCCCAAATTGTTCTTTGACCTGCCTCTCTGCTTCCCTTTGGCTCCGTCTCTTCCTTTTTCTTTTTTTTGCGCCCTGCCTCTTGCTCCCTTTTTAACCCTGCAATTTACCTTTTCTCTGGGTTGGCTCTTCATAAAACAATGAGAGCTATTCCATTAAGCGTAGAGGGTGAGAGGACACTCTCAACGGCGCTCCAGGGACCTGTACTGTCAGGCAATCTGTGCCGCTCCGTGCAACCCGGCAGAGGTTCAGCTGCGGGGCCATCTATTAAGCATTCTTGTTGTGCGTGTGAGACAACTCACCTCAGACCCGAACTCGTCTCTGTGTGTTAACCTCAGCTGTTATTCTGTTTATTATTGAGTGATCTGACTAAACGGCATATTTTTTTGGTTTGGTTTGGTTTTGGCGGGGATGTTGAAAATTAGAAATTCTTAAATTAATACTGTAGGCCCTTTCAGTCACACAAGCATAATCAAGCACACACACGTGCACAAAATAAATTTAGCAGCCACTCTACCATGGCCACGACACTTGCCACACAAACCCAAATGTAAACACACACACACACTTAACAGTTCTGTATGTATTTGACACCACATTGAGGACCTGCATCATTGGGTTATGAAATACAGCAATTACCTCCAAACTTTTTTACAACTTTCATTATTTTCTCCTCGTGTGAAGCAGATTGTGTTTACACAACACATGAGTGGAATACCTGAGTGGGTTTTTTTTGTGTTTCCAGGCTCCATGTTGGAAATATTAAGGAGAACACGCTCACACGCATGCACGATCACACTTTTCACAGCACAGCCCCTCGACACTGCTGATACCACACTAGGCTCTACGGTACCCCACAACACATCAAGGCTCAATGACAGCTAACCCCTGCTGTAGTCCACTGCTGTAATGGGAGTGCACTACATGTAGGGAGTCATCATTGAGGCTGGAGCCCTAATCTACGGACAGATAGCACCACAGAGTCTACAGAGCCAAGCCAGGCCAAGAACCCACAAATGCAGCAGCTAGCTTCTACCACCACAGGCTAAGAAACAAAACACCAGAGTCAGATACGGTACCTGCTTTGTCAACCATGCTCCCATGGTCTGCAGTGGGAGAAAATGTGCAAAAGGTAAGAGATGGGGAGAGTATTTTTTTTTTCTGAAAGAAATGCAAGCAACATCATGCAGAGCTGAAATGAATAACAGGCAAGCTGAGATAAACTAACGCTGAGTGTGTCTGGTGCTAGTGAAGTGTGCTTTGCGCCAAGCTGAGGCCTGATAACTCTTTCATCTTGGGCTGATGATGCAGTCAAAGCTGCCCTACTTTCTGATGGGGGAAATCGGGAGATCATAAACTGTTATTCCCCTGTGCATATGTATGTGCCTATGTGTGTGTAGGTGTGTGTGTATATATATATATATATATATATATATATATATATATATATATATATATATATATATATTGGTGTTTTGTTTGGTGTGTGTATCAGATTGCAATCACAGTGCTTTTGGTGACAAGGAAACGAGACTTTGTGTCTCAAAGCACTGACGGTGAATCAAAGGAATCTGGCACTCATCCATCCAAAGTGACAGTGATGTCAATATGAGACAGTGATTGACTGACAAAAACGCTCACTCACACTCTAGCGCAACTGTGTGCATGCACACACCATAAACAAAGTGAGAGTTATTTTTTGATCGCAGTGAGGTGAAGTGGGGATTTTGTTTTGTGCCTTTCATCACATAACTTTGGTGTTTCAAAGGCCATAAAAACTAAAACTCCTGGGGTCTGCAGTTGAGAGGCAGCATAAAACAGCTAAATCCTGCTCTTGTGTAATCTCCCACCCCCACTTCTAAGAAGTTTGCACCTCTTCTCTCTGCTCGCCCACCTTCTACGTCAGCCCCTTCTTCAATTCCCCATGGCCTTTCTCCTGCTTCCACTTCTGATTTCCAAATTCCTTTAAGGAAGTATAAAGGAGCTGCCATTTTAGTCTGACTGGGTGCTGGTGTTTCTGTGCACACCCACGTGTTGACACACAGGCACGCACGTCAAACACACACCTCCAGACACACGTTCACGGGAACACACTCACCGATGGTGCAGTGCTCTCCGTTCCAGCCCTGGTGACACTGGCACTTCCCATCCTTGCAGGTTCCATGTTTGATGCAGAGAGGGTTGCACACACGCTGGTCACAGCCTGCACCGGTCCAGCCTTCCTCACAGCGACAGGCTCCGCCCATGCACACTCCGTGGGTTCCACAGTCCACTGAGCACACCTCTGAAGGAGAAAAGATTTGGATCACAAACAAACGGTGCTAGACTCAAAAGTCAGTGTTTCCTGTATTTATTATTTTTAGTATTCTAAGATTTCATATACAGTCATGTGAAAAACCAAATACAGCTCTTGATTCAAAAGCTTTTAACCAATGATAACTTGAAGTAATTGTGTTTTGTATGACTCCGTCGTTCACATTGTTGTGGAGGATTTTTTTTGCAACTTTGCTTCAGTTCATTGAAGTTTGCAGGCATTCATTTAAACTCTCTTAAGGTCTCCCCACAGCTTTTCAGTCGGCTTGACGTCTGGACTTTGACTGGGCCACTGGAGCATCCTGATTCTTTGCTTTTTCAGCCATTCTGCCGCAGATTTACTGGTAAGTTTGGATCACGGATCAGTTTGGGTCAAACTTCAGGTGTTGGAAATTTGACTCTAGACTCTACACAGAGACGTTCATGGGCAACTCAGTGACTACAAGGTGACCAGGTCCTTGTCCTTTCAGTTTGATGACAGGCTGTGTTTTGCAAAACAGCCTGAAGTCATCATGCGTCCATCACCACACTTGGCAGTTGGTTTTTGGATTTGCCAAACATCTCCACATCGATCTCATGTATCAAAAGGACATTCTTCAGTGGAAAAGACACAGGAAGTCTTGTGGTTTGTTCAGATGCAGCTTTTCAAACCTAAGCTGTGCTGCCATATCCTTTTCAAAGAGAAGAGGCTTTCTCTTGGCAATCTTTCTAAATAGGCCAATCACAGTGTTCAGTCTTATTAACTCTTTTTCTATTTGTACTCTCACAAACTTTAACATTTAACATGTTAACTGAGGTCTGCAGAGTCTGAGATGTAGCTCTTAGTTTTTTTGGAATTCCTCTAAGCATTGCATGATGTGACCTTGAGGTAATTTTGCTGAGACACTTACTCCTGGGAAGATCTGAATTCTCCAGTGCAGGAAATGGCAAAAACATGTGCTTTTATAAACGTGTCAGGTGCATTTGATTAGCAGCTCCAGGCTGCTACTTACCCTCTTTACTCCAATGAAAGCAGTAAGGGTGCACTTAGTTTTTCACAGGAACACATGACTGTATGTATTCATAATGGACACTACTGGGCAGTGAACAGGGTTGCTGTTCAGATACATATATGGGCTTTGAATAACATAATAGCAAATGTTACAAAGTACCAATTCCTAACTTGAAATGCCTTTAAAATATGGTGGTATCTGAAAAAAATATCTGCAAAAATGTCATTTTCAATCCTTTTAGTCAATTTTTAAAGCTAGAAAACATAAATGTGTCTGCATTTGATTTCAAATCACATTGGCAAGTGCCAAAAGAGAGAACCTTGAGCTTCAAAACAATCAAATCCACATTACACGAAAACACAACTCTCTGTCATGTATTTTTAATTAAAATCAGTAGTTATAGTAGTGCAACAACAGGGTTTATTTCCTGAGCCTCTATTACAGTCGCTGTCTGAGAGGCTCAGATGTTGCAGTCGGCGACAGTGCATGTGGCGAAGTGTGACAATCCCGCTTGTGTGCTCAGGACCCCCTGGTGTGCAGGGAACGCGGTATGTACAGACGTTTTGATACACACTTGCTGAGGGATCCTGCAGTGTGAAACAATGTTGTCTTTATTAAAGTTAAGCATTGCTTCTCTCATAACAAATGCTGGAGCTCTCGTCGTGCTCCTGAGGAAGCGTTCCCAGGCTGGCATGACGGAGGTGGCTGTCTTACTTTCTAAAGTGGAAGCTTAACGGCTTCATTTTATTGAGATAAAGAACTGTGAAACCTCCTATCCCATCTTGGTAAACTGTGTATGTGTTACTATCCGCAGTGCAAGAACACCTCCAATACATTCTTATGAAAGCCTTGGAACTAGCATGTCATTATCTCCCCGGTACTAGAATCACAGAATTGGCTCCCAGAGCAATACATAACCAATTAAAAAAATTCTGATAGTAATCACGAAGGCTTAACAAAGTTAGAATTCCTACCTCATTTCTGAGTAGCTCACTGAAAGCAGCCTAATCATACCTCTTGGGTCATACAGTCTTTCGAGTCTACAAGATTAAAAAAAGTTTTACTTTGGCCTGAACTGAGATGTGTTACAGCTACCTTGTTTAAACATTATAAATTTCCAGTGCTTGTGTTTTCTTATTGGCTGACCCTATAAACAGCAGGTCTGAACAGCAGGTGGGCGGGGCTTCTGCACTCAAATGCCAGAGCAGTGTATCCGACATGACCGTGTTTGGATCATTAAGGAGTTTCGAGCAGTTTGAAGCCCAAGCTTTTGGTTCGTAGATGCAACTTATACATGCTCTGAAAGCCTAGCCATGTTTAATATGTGTCAGAGCACAGGGACAGAGTCATTTTATTCATATTCCTTTTATGCAAAATGCAAAAAACCCAGAGTACTGTAGTTTGGTATATAAATAAAAGTGTTCTGCCTTTCCCAAATTAGGATTTTAAGCACTACCCTGATAACCATAAAAATCTGTCATTACCATACTGTCACTGACAGTCTACTGAGAGAGATAATTTTATATAGTCTTGATAGTACAAACTTGCCACATTTTTATTCCTGCATGTTCCAATTTGGCTTCGATACCACAACAGTTGTTGTACCCTGTTTCTGAGCATGTTGTAATTTTTTTTTTTTTTTTTACGATTTGGTAGATTTGGTCCAAGTGTAGCTCGAAAACCGGAACAGTATGAAATAAAATGGCAAACTAATTAGCCATACTGGGACCGCGAAATATGTTTGGACAAAGGGTAATCAGCAGTTATTTCTTTCCAACTTTCAAACCCACAACCTCCATTTTTACCCGATGTATCTGACTCTCGCAGCTGAACCAGCTTTACAATCACACTCACCCATGGAGCAGTCGGGTCCCATCCAGTTGGGGTCACAGCTGCACAGCCCAGTGTCTGGTATGAAGGCACCGTGGCCATGGCACTGATCTGGGCACTGGGCCCTGGGCAGTTCGCAGTGGAGTCCTCCCCAGCCTGGCTTACAGTGGCACTCCCCGTTCACACAGATGCCATTGTTGGAACATGTTGGATCCATGCAGTCCACTGGATTAAGCCAGCAACACACCAATTTAAAAGAAAAAAAGCAGAAAAAAAGAAATTAACAAACAAACTAAAAAATGTCATTACAGAGCTGACGACAAAAACAAATTAATAGTTGTTTTTTTAAAAAAACAGACGTGACAGAGGACATCATTTCACTCTGTGTTTATAAAAAGATAATGAAATAAAGTAAAATGTTACCAGACGTATTACTAAAGCAATTAAAGCACACGATAATGAATAGCTAAGTCTATAATTGGGGCACAGCAGCAAATGCGTTCCACTCTGAAAGAGCAGTGCGCTTCGCTGACACATCATTTGGTGTGAGCTTTTCGCCCGTGTGGATGTGGAAGTGTGTGTGTGGTTGATTTGTGTGTATGCGTGTATCGTGCCAATACACGGGGAGAATCTGACACTGTCAGTCTGCCAGGTTGACAGGCAGCTCTGAGTCCAAGCAGTGAGTGAAAACCAATTTGACAAATTACCTCCTCCCGGCAATACGCACACCCATCCCACCCACCCACTCGCTCGCCCGCCCCTTCTCAGGCCTCCTTGCATTGCTCTGTCCCGGTCACTCGCATTTTCCTCTCTCTCTTTCTCTCTCATCTTGTCCTCTTCTTTGTGACGCCGCTCTCCCCACCTCCACCTCCTCCCTCTTTTTCCACCACCTCGGGCATGATTGACCCCGGCGCACACGCAGTATTAATAAAAGTGGCCCCCTCGCACACAACCTCGACCCTCCATTTCTGTTTGCCTGGCAGAAATGGCGGATCACAGTTATCGATTTTCATGTCGCTGGCACTTCAGGTAAATTGTTTGAGGGACTCTGCTGTGATGAATATCAGATTTGAGGCTGGAGTAGAAGGGGAAAAATTGGATGAGAGGGAGATTGGGGATTGGCGGGGTGGGAGAGAAAAATGAAGCGCAGAGGAGAAAAAATGCTGACCTTGTTCTCAGGCCCCATGTTTTGACTCCTTCTGCCACTCATCTCTATTCTTCCCTTTGCATCTCCCTCTCTGCCGATCTTCTTCTTCACCCGTGGCGTGCTGCTTTCTCTTTTCCTTCTTCTCAACCTATTCTCTCTTTCTTCATACATATTCACCTCTCACCACCCTGACTCCAGCTCCCTCCTCAGCATCTTTTTATCCCTTTATTTTTTCTCTCTTGCTTTCTGATGACTATGATCGCGGCGTGCTGATCCTTCTTAACAAAGATCAATAGAAGCGATTTCAGCCCTTAATAAAATCTGTGATATGTTTGGCTTCGCCATCGTACTTTATCTGTATACATGGACGCTCAGTCAGCGTAAGATTATGCCATGATAAGCTGTGTTCACTGGTGTTAGAAGGGGTAAATCTGTGAAGTTTGTTGTGCTTCACCTTACTTTCAAAAAACAATCATGCACCATTACACCTCCTGCGCTCACCCTCTGCACAGTTTGGCCCTTTGTAACCGACAGAGCACACACAGTTTCCATCAGTGCAGGTGCCGTGGCCGCTGCAAAGAGGATCTATGCACTGTGTGACAGGGACGTCACATTCGGGTCCTTTCCAGCCGCTGTAACACACACAGGAGCCCTTGTCGTACTGGCCGTTGCCGCTGCACAGCACTGGGCATGCCGCTGTAGGAACAGAGAAACGGAGAGATTAAACCCTGCGCATAAGAACAAACCAAACAAAGAAAAAAAAATTAGCAAGCTTTTTAAAAGATCGCCAAAGCGGCAAAAAGTGCATGTCGCCCACCCACGCAGATCTGCATCCCACCGTGCAGGAGGGTTGAATAGAGTGGTTAAGGGGCTGGAGAGCGCCAATGACATGAAGAGTAATTACAGGCAGAGGTAACTAAACTATTCATCAAAGCTGTCTACCCCAGGTGAGCACAGAGCCAGGGAGTCGTTAGCTAGGGGAGCTGCCATTCATCATCAGTCATCTTGTCTCAGCTCCACCTAAGGCCATGCACCATCTTGCTACTCTTAATCCTCTTCTCCTTTTTTTTACGTTTTATTTTTGCACGAAGCTGAAATGTGTCTGCTCATCTAATTAGACAGCGGAAATGACAGATTTTTTTTCCCTTTTCATCCTTGCTCCGACAGAAGAAGCGCATTCGTAAACAGCTAATACCTTTGGAGCAGTCCATGCCATGGAATCCTGGGAAGCAGTGGCACACACCAGAATTACACTCTCCGTTGCCATGGCAATTGCGCGGGCACTCTTGCACTGAATCTGTGAAGAAGATGAAGTGAGACACAGAGAGAGGGAGAGGCGAGGGGTGAGACAGTGTGACGGCAAGCATCAAAGCCTTCCATTAAACCATTGGCACAATTCATTCTTTAAGATACTACAAATTGAGTCGAAGCGCTGCAGAGTCTCACAGTCGCACAGACATCAAACGCCCTCCTTCAAGATTCCATGCGTTTCTTTTTTTGTCTGCATTTTTCATAATGTGGCAGGAATGTATTATGAATCAGCCATTTTGACGAGATGGGATCCACCAATGCTCCGCTCATAGAAAATAAGAGTATCCCCCTTCACTCTCCTTCTCCTTTCTCTTCGACCCTTTTCTATCCACGGCTCACTTTCTCACTCCTCACTCATGTCCGGCCCCACCGAGGTCACTAATATTTCATCAAGCTGCGGATGTTTGGTGCAGCTAGGCCAGATTTTAGCTGGACTCTGTGAGCTGCTCCATCTGCCTTCTAACCTACTCACTAGAAATGAGAAACAGTTTGGTGGGAAGGAACGGGGTCGGTGCTAATCATAATCACAAGGAGGACACTTGGACTTTTATCCTCTCTGTTCTATATGCTTCTTCCAACTTCCACTCTTCTTACACAAAGAATGACACAGCCAAGCCTCACTGCTTCTCCTAACACTTCCCCTACTCCATGCACCCTCCCCCCCCTCAAAATAAAAAAAAACTAAAGCCCCTCGCCTCCCCCTTTACCCTAATGCCACCCTCTCTTTCATTCTCCTCTTCAGCTCCTCCTCCCGTCCTTCACTCCACTTCATCCCATTCTGGCTTTGCCCCTACCATTAGGCCTTTCTTCCAACTCCCCCTCTAACTACTCCACTCTCATTCTGCCCCTGCCGCCTCCGCCTCTCCATCTCGCCACTACTCCAACTGCTGAAAGCTCTACCCCTCCGTTATTGACAGTGAAGGATTCTTTCACTCCCCTTGACTCTTTCCATCCAACCCCGCCTTTTGTCCTTTTGTTCTCCTTTGGCTCGAATGCAACCAAAATTATCTGGTTACGATCCTAAAATCATTCTGTTTACAGGGCCATGTGACACTGTGGTCCTCACCCACCTCAAAGATGAAGGTTGTTTAATGTAAGTGTGTGGGGTTTTTTTTGTTTTTTTTGTCACACTGTTGGACATATTAGCGTGCCCAACTATGTTTTGGCAAACGTACATTTTTAACTCACTGAGCAGTCTTTCCTACTTGACAATGTTACTATGGTTGTGTTGCATTGGCAACATTGTTCACATGCTGCCGGGGAGCATTTTTGCACGTTGTGAATGTGTAAAGTCACAGAGTAACTGATGGGGAATCTATTTGACTAAAATAGCAACCTTGCTTTGCCGCCAGTGGTAGAGAAAGTTTCTGCGTGCCTCTCTCTAACCAGCTCCTAAAATCCGGTGCCTAATCTCATTTTCACTGCCGTTCTGCTTTTCCCTGCCGCGCTGCCACCTCTCCGCCCACAGCGACAAATGCCGACTCTGTCTCACCCATGACATTCGTGCTGAAGGAAACCGTCTCTCGCTCCCGACCGTCGTTGTAGAAGGCCAGGTGCCAGGCACCGGCGTCCAGGTACTGGACAAACACTGCCTCATTGAGGACCACGGTTTGGATACTCCTCCTCTCCCGTGGAGACTCCACCACGCTCCACTTCTCCTTCCCATCAAGGCGCTCCATATAGTCGTACTGCAGAGGAAAACGTGTGAGAGCAAGTTCACTTTTTCAGGCTTCAGAAAATGAGGCATGGTTTTATATGCTTGAGGAATTTGGTAAATAAGATAGCTGGCAAATGACAGTGAAGCATGAGGAAGGGAACACAAAGCTCCTCGCAGGGTTTTCTTTGGGTGTCTGTGTGCATTGCAGGGGAGTGTTTTTACACTTGCCCCGACTGCGCAGTTTCCCCAGCTGAAGTCAGGTCAGGCAGTGAAACAGCTATCTGAATGCAATTATCCCTTCCTACAAATCGAATCCATTGTTAATGGAGTAGCTTCTAATTAATAAGAGGCAGTAAAAGTTACATTACTGTGAAATTTAATTAAGTGTAAATCTTAGTCCAAATTAGTTTTTTCAAACAACTATTACAATGAATCACAAATGAATTTTAAGATGTCCCAAGAAACAAGCCCATTTCTTTCTTTCTTTCTTTTTTAAAAATACATTCTCCACTCAGATGAATATGAAGATTATTCTTTCATTATGAAGCTTTCATAATGAATGAAATAATAATTTGTGAGTACCCTATTAGTTCAAAGATGCTGATGGTCCTTGTACAGATTTTACCTGCGCATGCGAAGGAGGCAAGCCCTTGCGGATGTACACCCCGAAAAGGGCATCTTTGCCGAGGGAGATGTTGAACTTCAGGAACTGTGGTTGGCTGAGGTGGAGCAGGGACCTCCAAAACACTCCCGGAGGGACTTCTTGAGTCACCCGCCTCCCAACCTCGATGTTGCCTGAGTCTATACTGCTGTTCCGGCCTGCCCATGGACCTGGAGCAAAGGGGAAAGAAACTGCATAATCTGTGATTCCAGACATTGATTGGTACAGTCAATAGTTAATCATCGCACTTTAATGGGAATAACCTGGCACAAACATTGAATGGTATAGAGGACACGCACCATTAGCTGTGCAAACTGTTCAAAGTTTATACTAAAACGAACACTGTTAGGCGCGATATGCGGGATGCAAAATGACGCCTCTGTATCAAAGCCTGCATGACTGCTGACTCTGTTGTCTGGGCTGAAATGATAGAGGGCCGATAGAACTGCAGAGCACAGATTTCCAAGCAGACAGGCCCGCACACAGAAACATCCTGCAATCAGGTCAGTCATCTAACAGCACAGTGTCGGAGCCCAGAGAGGGAAAAGACAGCAATGTGAGCGCGCACATCTGTGCGCAGAATAGCAAAGAAATAAAAGTAACAATGTGGAAAAACAACAGCGGCATCTGGCCCAGACAGTCACACACACAGCAGTCCTCTCATTAATACAGAATACAGACACAGAGCAGCAGCCCACACATACCTATAGTACACGCTGTGTATGTTGCAGAGCGAGATTGAGCAGGCGAAAGAAGAATAGATGGAAAAAACCGCATGGGGGCCTTTAAAGAGAGGGGGTGAGCGAGGGGAGCTTTACCTCGCTGCTGACTGAAACCCAGCTCAACACAACTCAGCAGAGTGGTTAAGCAGCATACACAGACAGCACAGCTACTACTGCGTCATGAATTATAGAAATAATTTATGTGTGCGAGGCTGTCTGGTTGGGAGGGAAAAAAAGAAGCTATTGGGCTGTTTTAGTATTTAACACAGCAGATATAGCATTTATAAGCCATAAAAGATAAGGCTGACATTCTTCTTGTTTGCAACAAGAGATGTGGCAGTCTGTCCTTCAAAACTTTGTGACTTTCCTGCAATGAGTGGTGCATTCAGCCTCAAGCCAGTTAAGCCATAAATATTCACAAATGCATTAAAAATACTAAAGTCACTTCTGTTGATTCATTTTACGCAATTGGCATGCTAATTAGGATGCTGCTTTAGAGAAATACCTCCACAATGGTATAAAGAAATGGTGGAAGCGATTTAAAATAAACTCCAGCGTCCCCCTCATCAAAATGAAGGAGCACCGGAGCTCTGTGGCAGAAAGAAACGAGTAGGCTTTGGCTGCACAAACAGCACTTGTTAGGATCTATTTATTGTTGAATTTGTTATGTTCACGAGGTCTGTTGCTAGGGGAAAAAAATGCAGAACATTAGCAGCCTTAACCTTTAAGTTTCTTTTTTCATTTTTTTAAAAACATGTAAAGTGCCTGCTTCTTCAGGCAAAGATGTGTGGGAGGGGTGCGTGTGTGTTGCAGTTCATACCTCTCCCTCCAGAGGGCAGTGTGGCCACATCGCTGTTGACAGGCAGACCAGCTCCCAGTCCGTTGTTCAACACGGGGCCGTCGGATGGCTTCAGCTGCCACGTCAAACCCAGCAAGTTGATTGCTGCACGCAGAGAGATGAAGAGTGAGGATGTAGGGGAGGAAAAGCAGGATGGAAATAAATAAATAAATAAATAAATAAATAAAAAGCCCAAGATGAAGGCTCATCAAGGCAAAGAAATATGAGGCCAGCCCTCTTAAATCTGATCTGTCATTTAGACAGCAAATCCCGTAGCATCAATAGAATCAGCCACCTCTATATTTAAGTCATGAATCAAACGCACGGCCATCAGAGTGGCGGGTTTAGTTAACAGGCACACAAACAGAGGTAAAATCTTACAAATCAGGCAATTAAACCACCTTCCCAAAAAATCCTTCTCTGTTTTGCTTTCTTAACCCCCGACCTCTCGCAGCCATCTTTTACGGGGAAAGCATCTTCAGCTTTTATTTGGAAGCCTTTACACCGTCTCGCAGAGAGCAAGTGACAGATTGCTCTCTGAAGAGAATGCTCTATGGCTCTCCTTTCGCTTCTCCTCTTCTTTTGTCCTCTGTTGTGTTATTGTGTGCTGGTGGTATAAGGCTGCTCGAGTGTGTTCGCTCTTCACTTTGTCAGCTCTTTACTCTCCCCACGTCTCTTCCCTCCTTAGCCTGCTGCCAAGCGTCTCCTCCTCCTCCTCCCCATAGAACTCCCCCTCCTCCCCCCCAAAAAAACTGAAAGAAAAAAAGGAAACAGAAAGACTGTACTGCAAAAGTTCAGCGATTTATTTGGTGACAGGTATGTTTTCTGTTTGTTGTAAATGATTTGTTTTGATCTCTTTAATGCCTTCAAAGAATCTTTGTAGTGGGGAGAAAAAAACGGAGATGAATCGCCTGCTCGCGTCTGAATATCGAAGATAACGTTAATGTTAACGGCGGAATGCACCAGCATTTTCCCGCGTATACGTGAATACTGTGATGTGAGCTTTGATGATACACGCAGCACGAATCTGTGATCGAGTCCAATGCATTACGTAGGCGCTATCGCACGCTTCTCAGCGTCGGCCTTATCCCCACCGCAGAAGCCTCACAACACCTGAATCCGAAACCCGGGAATCAATTTCCTTCTTGTCAAATTCTATCTCTGCTTGCCGAGCGTTTGCACACACAGGGGCCGGGAGTGTAAAAGTTGCAGGGGGAAGGGGATGCGCCTTTAGGATTCGCTGCCGGGGCAGACTCATTCTCACCCCCTAAAGTGTCCCGTCGCTCTTTTTCTCTCACCCTGCTTCTTTGTTTCTTCCTTTTTATGCTTCTGCTATTCCCCTCTTTCCTCCCTCCCTTGCTCCTGGTCAAAAGAAAGCGCTGACACCTTTGGCTGCTGCCCGGCCTCCACTGTCAGCTCTTTTTTATTTTTCATGTGTGAGGGTGGTGGTGGGGGCGTGGGGATATAGAAAACAAGAGATGGAGTGGGAGAAGCAAAAAGAGGGCTCCCACCCCTTTCTCTTTCCCCTGCTACACCAACTCTTGCCCTCTCCTCTTTCATTGGGCTGACCTTCATTTCTCTCCTACTTTTCCTTTTAATTCCCCTTTTTTCTTCCTTCGTTTCGTCTTATCTCTGCCTGTCCCTTCTTGTAGATAATGCAGACATGCATCCACACACACACACACACACACACACACACACACACACACACACACACACACAGGTGCGCGCAAAGATGGTATCAGAGGGAGCAGTCGATTGAAAGCTTGCCTATTGAACCATCTGGAGACAGTAAGCAATTGTGAGTCTATTGTGATGGCACTCTCAATCTAGGTCATCCCCAAGAACACACATAGCAGACAGCCCTATAGTTAGCTTACTGTGTGTGTCTCATCATTGTGTCGGTGAGGGTTGGTGCACACTTTTCTCAAATTTGTTTTTCCTGTCTTGTTTCCCCCCCCCCCCCTTCTTCGTCTTCTTCTTCTGTGGGTGGTTGTGGAAAGCTGACCAATAGATGGCACACTTACTCCTTAGCGACAGAAGCGCAAAAGCCAAAAATTTGTCAACAGGATTCTTTTGCAGCAAGACACAGAGCAGGAGAGACGTGGAAAAGAAAGAAAGAAAGAAAGACAAAGAGAGACACTTGTTATCATTCTCTTTACAAGTGCCATCCCTTATTTCAACAACACTTCTAAGTTTGTTAGGGTGTAATTTTAGCTGAAATGAAACTGCTGAAATTGATGTATTTAGCTTTGTGTTGCCATAATTTTAAGCATTTTCTTTTCTGATCATAATTGCCATAATTACTGTTTTCAAACTGGATTGGAAGGCTTTATTAAATACCACGCCAATAAAGCCTATCTGAATCAGATCCGACTGACAGACTTGGGAAGAACAAGAGCGATAGTCAGACTTGGGCTGTTTTTCTTTTTAATCTCCGTCTTCTCACTCATGTTCAATTTGACAGACACACACACACTGCATATACGCACACATAGAAAATATCACAGAGAAGCAGGTTTAACAAGCAAACGAGTCAGATTAAAAATAGATCAGTTGCTCCGTGAGGTTTTTATGTAATCTCGATGCATAATTCAGACAGGCAAAGTGCTTGCCAGTATCATCTGCAAAAAACAGCGTCTGAAGAAAACAAAACGTGATCCTGTGATGACAAAAAAAAAAAAAAGGATGATGGACGGAGAAACAAGAGAGATGAAAAGGGAGAGGTGGTGGCCGGGCTCGGAGAGGGTGCAACGGTCAGGAGCTCTTAGAGAAATTGTGCCAAACCTCAGCACAGAGGAGGAGAGGCAAGGGGGGAACAGAGAGAATACTGGAGGACAGTGAGAACTGAGAGAATATTAAAGAACACATGAAATCCCCTGAGGAAATATAAAAAAGAGGAGCAGAGAAACAGGCTACAGATGATGTTGCAGAAAAAAAGGGAGGAAAGATGAATAAAGGCCCCCACGGATAAAGTGAGGAAGGGGGAAGAAGATGGCAAGTGAGGAGAAGAAAAGATTTAAGGGATAAGTGGCCCTGTATTCATTGACTGGTTGGGTAAAAAAAAAGAAAGAAAAAAGGATGGTGGTGATTCATCCTTTGACAGTAAGTGGTTCACAACACGGGCAATCAGGCAGAAATACAACGCACATGCGCATGTTTTGGGAAATATTTATATATCTCAGAGTTAAAGGGTGTAAATGGATTTCTGGATGAGAGAAGGAAAGAGAAGGAAAATAAAGAGCGAGGCAGAGATGGAGAAAGGTGACTTTGCAGCAAGTGTCCCCTGACTGGAAAATATTGTATCATCATCATTCTGTTCTCTGGAACATGTTCCAAATGTTCAAATCCTCTCCCCACCCCTCTTTCTCTCTCTATGCTCTTACACCTCTCACCCCTTTCTGTCTCAACTCAACCTTATCATTGCCTGCTTAAAAGCCAGTGTATCCCCGGTGAACCATTTGCGATGCTCCTAATTGCTCAGAAGCCGGAGAACGGCCTCTCGCATGTTGTCGCATGCAATCGCGCGCAACGCAACCAAAATTGCACAAAGAACACAAGCCCTGGTCGGCGGCGACACTTTTTTTTCTCCCCCCATTTCGCCTTCTCCCCTGGCCATCCCGATAAATGCATATTAACCGTTCTAATTCACCACTAAATTAACAACTCTGACCTCAATTAGGGCAGTAATTGTAGACCACCTCCCCCCCCAACTCACCCCACCATCCTTGGTCTGCCTTTTAATTGGTTTAGGAACCCTTTTCCCAGCCTTTCTACCCCCCTGCTTTCCCCACCTCGCACACTCCTAAAACACACATGCAAAAAAAGGAGCCACCTGAGAAAAAAAGAGGCGTCTGTACCTCTGCGGCACAGGGGTGCAGTGCTGCTAATATTGAAGAGACTGAGGAAAAGAGCAGCATGCCGCCTCAGGTTCTCAATATTCAGGCCATTTGGGACGTTTTCTCAGAATTTACCACACAGTATCCACTTATGTAATCTATAAATAAAGCAGCCTTCTCTCTCAGCTAAGTTTTGAAGGCGCTGCTTGCTGAGATCATTTAGAGCCTCAGACAGAGGAACGGGGGCGGCGGTTGGCTGCTGCCCTTGGGGGTCATATACACTGAGAGACACAATTTGTCTGCTTCTGAGTGTGTATCTGCGTATGCATGCTGAAAATTGCGTGGTATTAACAACAAGCGTGCACGCACGCTGCAACCCCCGACGGGACCTCCTCACCCAGCTGATGCAACTGAACTGTAATTGACTGCAACACAAAAGGTTATGCGAGTTGCTAGCAGCTCCTACCTGCACGGCTGTGTCTAGCCGAGAGAAACGGCAACTCACTCAATCACACAGCTGAAAATGGTTTCTTTATTGGCACCGAAATATTGAGACGGCCCGGCGCAGACGAAGCCGCCCGGCGCGCGTGTGGGTGCGCGTGTGCGTGCACGTGTGTGATTGGTTAAATGAAAAGAGATGTGAATCTGAGTGATGTCCTCCTTTCTGAATCCTCATTTCCTCTTCAGATATCTCTACCCTGACCCCCCCCCTCGCCGCTTTACTCCCCCCAGCAACATCAACCCACTCTGCCTCGTCTCATCCCTCCCTTCCTACCTCGCTCCTTTCCCTCTCATCGATCTGTATTAGAAACAGGATATGAGGAACTATGCTATCTTATCACAGATCAGAGAGTGGGAAAGAATGAGTGAGGACGAAAGACAGAGAAAAGAGTTCGCTGTGGAGGCCAAGAGACGGAGAAACCGAAAGAAAATGAGAGACGGAGCAAGAGGACAAAAAAAAAGGGAGGACAGCAATTTCTTTTCACTTTGCTTTCATCCATCTCCTGTTTCCAACACAGTACCAGTGAAGCACCATAGGCCTAATTGGACTAACGATTGAGGCCCCGATAAGACCCGCACTAATGAATAAATGAATGAGGAAATAAATGAATGAAATGAGCTCGTGCACACTAATGCACGAGACGGTATGAACATCGCTCAGCAGTGACATCACTGAGGATGCAAATCCTCGGTTCATGCACACATGGGTATTATTTCCTTCAAAGCATGTACCGAAGCTCACGTCAAAGGAAGAACATCGATGTCACCACTTAAACAACTCCTGCTCCCTGCTTTGCATTACCTTTACCAGTGCATTGACCCATGTATCCCTCTGGTGCAGATGGTATAGCACCTTGTGCCTGGTCCTGGCCATGCCCTGCCCATTTTCTGGACTGGCAACGTGTGGTAAGATCCTAACCTTTATCAGTCCGACAGGCCCTGCTGCTGTGGACACACGCTCCACGTCTGATCCTTATGCCCAGGTTCCTGCATTCACCATATGCCCAATTCCAACTTCACCTCCGCACACACACACATTAAATGCACACACGGACGCCTACGCTGGCATGAGTGACACATCCTGACCTCTAGCTGTTCCACCTCAGATCAGCAGAAGGGAAGCCACATGCAATGTGAGAGGGGACTTTGGGGTCAAGGAGGTGCGTTTGGAAAGCAGCCACATTGCGAGACCTGCATGGCCAACACAACTATCCACTTGACTGTCTTGACTTGCTTTTATACTTACTCATAAAAGAAGCAGTCTTATTCAAATAAATACAAACTTTGGCATATAACTACTTGGGAAAACAAGCATGCAGTATAGAAGTTGTTCTTGCCTAAAGGACGATCAAGTTAGGAAAAAAATTGCTCCTTTTCTTGTATGCTTTTACGATTTTTGCTTATTTTTTAATATGACATAATGAATACTTTTTAAAACATCAATCATTTAGCCTGTTAAGAGTAGACTTTTGTATATCATGTATATCAAAAAGTGTAATTAGGTACTTTTTTAAAATCTTTTTTTTCTTTCTCAGAAGAGTAGTACAGTAGTACCTCCCATCCACACAAGGCTGGGAGCTTAAAATTAATATAAAGGCTCTAAAGATGATTGATAAGGAAAGGGACGAAGAACTAATGTTGTATTTCTAGTCCAGAAACTGTTCAATTGGCAGAACAGTAAAATCATTAACATGTGATTATGTAAGGGAGCAGTGATATGAATGCACTGTAGTGAGACACTTGTAATCGGGAAGAATGGGCAGTAAGCGATTGTGATCACTCTGGAACAGGAAGACAGCGGTGATGGATGGAAAGTGGTCGGCTCGGAGGCATGAAGGTCACGCTCGATGACAGTGCCACTGTGTGTGTGTCTGTGTGGAGTGTGGTTCTGTTGAATCAACAGACAGGGGAGCTGAGAGTAAGACTAAAAATACATCGTGTGTGTGCGCGCGCCTGTGCGTGCGTATGTGCGCTCTTACTCATTAGTGCTGACAATACCATGTGGATTATGCCACGTCGCCTGACAAATTCCGCAGATGCACACGCGCACACATCGGCGCCAAACACCCCTGCAAAGGTGACACAAGCGCCCGCTAGCAAGTTTACTCATTGCAGTCAAGGGCACACCTGTGCATGTGTGTATGAAAACAGTCCACCTGGGCGCAAGCAGTTTGACACGACCTCGATTTCTCATCCATCAAGCCAGGCTCTCCTCTCATTCCTCACTACAGCGCATTTCTATCTGTTTTACCCCCCTTGCTGGATATGTTTTTGCTCTCAGAGGTTTACATCCTTGTTCTCTTTTTTTAATCCTCTTTAACTTCTCTTTTTCGTCACCCCTTGTCCTTCACAGCCTCTCTCTGTCCTCTGTCACACTCCCTCTGTTCTCTGCTCGCTGTGATCAATTAGGAGACATTAGTCCCGCAGATATTCCAGGTGACAGAGCCCTCAGGAGGCCACGCTCTCCTTCATCTCTCCCCCTTCTGCCTCCCTTCAGTTTCTTCTCTCCACACCTGGCTGTCTTGTCACTCCTCCTCCTCATCTCCTCTACTTTCCTCAGCAGCACAAACAACCTCACCCGCGCCCCCCCATCAACCAATCTCACACCTTACAGTGCTGACAGTGACATATCAGCCCTCCCCTCCTCTGTCTCTCCACTGATCTATCCCTCCTTTTTCTTTCCCCGTTATGCTCCCCTCTGCCCCCTGTGCACCAACTCCATTCCACCCCGTTCCTTTTTTTTCTTCTTCTCTCACCCTTCTCTATCTCGTTCTCTCCAGGTTGCCATTCACAATGATGGACCTGTCTTCTCTCCTGTATGCCAACCGCTCACCTGTATCCTAGCAACCACCTCTCCTTTGGCTCAGGTGCTCCATGCGGAGCAAGCAAACAAGACGCCGGGGGAATGAAGAACAAGCACTCTCGTTTATCCTCCTCCCTCCATCCGTTCAGTCATTCCTTCACACATAAAGAGGAGGCCATACTCCGCTGGAGTTTGAAGAGGGGAAAAAAAACGCTTTC
This sequence comes from Neolamprologus multifasciatus, assembly GCF_963576455.1. NCBI lineage: Eukaryota > Metazoa > Chordata > Actinopteri > Cichliformes > Cichlidae > Neolamprologus > Neolamprologus multifasciatus. The sequence goes on from NC_140440.1 coordinate 21,229,740, forward strand.
TGTCCTCCCTTATAAATAAACTCCCTCGAACTCACACAGACACAAATAACGACTCGCAGCTCCAAACGCTTTTTTGCATGCTACGTGTGTATGTTTACCTCATCCCCAAGACTTCATTCTAACAGTAGGACACAGTAAATAAGCTTCACAGAGATACAGCGAGTCAGCTGTGCTCCTGAAACATGCAAAGTCATGTTTTTTCTGAAGACGTCGTCCTCAATTGGCACACACATGCGTGCGCCTGAGTTTCTGGAAGATTGTCAAGCAATTTTTTTCTTCTTAATATTCATGTGAAGTCTGAATAAAGAAAAAAGAAGGAAAGGCAAATCATTTGAAGGCCAGCACACTCTCAGACACACACGGAGAAGTTAGGAGTTCTCTCTCACACACACACACACGCCAACCAGCACAAAAAATGAAAAAGTGCTGTTCAGGCACATGTGTCCTGGTGTAATTTATGAGTGGGCTCCTGGGCGGACGCCTCAGAGGGGTCCTCTTCACGCTGCATGGCTCTGGGTGCTCTGCACAATCCCCACAGTGAGCGCTGGGCCCCACGCACACATAACACACAAACAAGGTAGTACAAAATCCCCCTTATGAGTAGTGAACTCGCTGCACGATTAACGCTACAAAAAGCATGGTAAACACAAGGGTTTCAGGCTTGGCAGCACTGCTACAGCTTTGTTCAGCGTAGAAAAAACACCGGAGCAAAAACATTTCCTTACAACAGCTGAAAAGGGGCCACAGTTAGCAATAGTAATAATAACAATAAAGTATTCATTTCAGCTTTGTTTCAGCTTACTGAATTATAGCCAGTTGGACAATTAAGTTTGGTGGTGAAGCATACACACACACACACTATTTGGCATATAATAAAACTGAAAAATATACAGAAAGCGGGGCTTAGAGGGAAAAATATTATACTCTATTTCCCCTTAATCATGCAATTCCATTAAAAATGCAATATTATACAGTATACTGACAGGGTATCTGGATAGCTTGCTCTTTTGTGCTGTAAATACACCAATAATAAAAAATAAAAATCTTTTATAATATAGCTAACAATCTAAAAGTACCTATTATTAAGACTGCTGTTGTTAGCAAGCTTTATGTGTCTGCAGGTACCCAAAAATTACTGATGGAGTGGTATGAAAAAAAGAAAGGTAGAAGCAAAAATTTGTCTTTGAAACAAATGTGTTTTGATTTATTTCCCCAATTAGATGTTCATTTAACAATTATATGTTCTGAAGAAAACAAATATTTGTGTCATTAAAGCCCCAGGTGAGCTCTGCGCTTCGAGTAAAAGATGAATAACGGGAGGTCTTTGGTTCTTTCTGCGCTCCAGTGCCCTTGAGTACATATGGAGAGGATTTCGGGGGGGTTAGGGGGTATGAGGGCAGCGGTTGCTGTCCTTCGTCCCTCTCCCGGCTTTTGTTTTGTGGCTCCATATGTGGCTGTCTACTGCAGTGTGACCGTGTAAAGCTCAGGAGAGAATGGATCTTACTGTGTGCCCTCGGCAAGAGGCCTTGATCTGCTCTGGAGGACACACACCACTACTGTCAAGGGCACTCCACGGGGGTTACACAAATCACACAAATACTGACACATGCACAGATTGGAGTGCACATGCATGAAATTCGGTAGGTCGGGGTGCATACGACACACATATGGGTGCATATATCACAAACTCACTATGGACGGTTAGATCGATGTGGTCACGTTTGGATAAATATATTTATAAATAAAGAAAAAAATGATCTTAATAATATATGTAGAGAGGTTTGTTATTTCTGCTGATGCCACTCTTCCCCCCATCTGTTGACTCTGGTCTCTCGGGTAAGAGGCCAATCAGGGGCTCAGTGGCACATCTGCCTTCTTGCACACACACTAACACAGTGAAATAGACAAACACACAAACATGCACATTCATACATAATTACATTTCCTCATTTTCTGTTCCTCCTCTTTCTATTGTCTTCCTCTCTCCCTCAAACACACACACACACACACACACACACACACACACACACACACACACACACACACACACACACAGATGCATAGGTCTGCATTCTTTTGTCCAGTGAATGAGGTCAAGAAGGAATAAAATCCACGCCCACACACACACACTCCCACACACACTCTATGCAATGTTTTGTATTTTTTTCCTCCCTTCTCTTCACACAGATTCGCCGGTAGACAGCCCATCAGAATCTCTTCCTGATGTGCTGGGTAAGTGCTCTCCTCTGAGTATCTGCCATTCCTTAAAGTATGACTATCGCACGTTGGCTTCAGATCAGTGAAAAACATCCACTTTCCTGCTGGATCTGTTAGGATTCCTACCTTGACTGATACCTGCTTGCAGAAACAGCCGCAGTATGCTGCGGTTTGTGTATCTTTCTGCCCCTCTAACTGCCTGTGCACTGTTGCTGACTGGAGGCTGAGGCTCCAGCTGGGCTCGATTTTGACAGTGCAGCAGTCGACTGAAGTGACGAAGCTCACACCTTCTGAATCTGCTTTGTGTTTTAAAGGCAGGGCTACTAACTTGACACTTTGTCGTGGAGGTGTGGGAGGTTTATGTATTTTAGGTCAATGCGACACAGTGTGTCGACTGAGCTTGTATTTGTTCAGGGGTGTATATATAGACAAAAAATAAAATTAAATCTGGTTAACCCTTTTCATAAAAATGCTTTCACTTACCAATGAAGTAAGACAGCAGGATGGCCAGCAAGGCAGCGGCTGCGATGGCTGTCACCGCGGCACATTTCCAGCTGCAGTACTTGGACGGCTTCTTTAGTTTGAAGGCTGAGCGAGAGAAAGTGTTTCTGGGTAGCAGGCGAGGCGGTGGAGAATACACTGTTCCCGAGGTCAGGGGGTATCCGGGGGAGGAGCTACTGAAGAGAGGGGTGGTCCCTGACGATGTCTTGAACAAAAAATGCCTGAAGATGAGAAAAAGGGGTGAAAAAAGAAAAGTCAGCACACACAGAAAGACGCTTTATAAGGTAAGTGGTTAAAACAAGCTCTGCTTGAGTGCAAACACACCAAATTATAACCTAATCACCGTCTGGATGACAGGGTTGCATATGTGCAAGCTTCTGTCCAATTTACTTTCCGATGAACCCTTCCTGCCATATGGGTTTTAACATCCTTGAACTGATTGTGTCTCCAATTCAGTGCTGTTCCAGTCTTTTTAACCTCCACCTGCTCCGCCCTGTTTTTTCCTTCTTCTGTGGCTTCGCTTCTCCTCTGTTCACCCCACTTATAATTTGCGTCGTTTCTGCCCTTAATGGCTGGAGAAGATCACTGCCGTCCCCCTTTTGCTGTCCTCATTGTCCAGGTAGGGTCAGAGCTCAGAGAGAGGATAAAAGGGGGATTTGAACCATCATCCCTTTGCTCATATTACCCATTATCCTCTGCTATCACTGCACCTGCTCACCCGCTCACTCTTTCGCTGCTCCCCCTACCACAGCTACTTTTCCCATTTCTTGTCTTATCTTTTATTTTCCACTACCCCTCCAATATTCCTCTTCTTTCTCCCCCTTTTTTATTCCTGTAATCATGTCTTCCCTCGTTCCCCTCCTACAAAAAAAGTCCCTTTCTTCTTTCGGATTTTCTTTTGTTATCTGACCTTGAAAGAACACTTTCGCCATAGCAAGGAGAAAGACTGCACTTGAAGACTCTTTTAAAGGACACAAGAAGAAGAACTTCAGTGAAACCTTTGTGACATCTTTTGTGGCACGCATGCACACACACAGCCCCTACGCAGACCTCAGGTGGTATGACAGAACAAAGCCCTCAGGTGAGGTGAGTGTGATCTATCAGAGGAGAGAAGGTCACTCCACTGCCTCAGAGATGACTGAACAGAAAAATAAAGTCTTTTTGTGCCAGCTTTTTGTGGAACTTGCTTGTTTGTGTGTTTGCTAGTGTGTTTGTGTGCACATGTGAAGATGCTCTCTGAATCCTCTCCTACTTTTATCTTGTGAATAATGAACCTTGGCCACACAGACATTTCTGCAAAGAGAGGAAACAATTTTTGGCCGTCACTTCATCTAAATGCAGTGTGAGGCCTAGAGCCTGGGTTTTAACCATTCTGTCATGATTAATGGATAATTTTGGATTATTACAAATGCTAAACTATTTCCATAACTTCTCTGTTAGGATAACATTATCCTCACAAAAAATAATTACTCTGACAGGCCAAAAAAGTGGCGAGACAATAGGATGGGGAGTAAACAAGCCAACAGTTTAGGATTTGGGTAATTATTTTACAATTTGTATGTTTTTCTCTTCCTAAATGTTTGGCAAAGCCAGGGGTTTGTTTAAAATCTGACTTCTAATTTTATCTCCTGCCTAATCGGGCCAGATTCACAGGACTAAGCAGTGACTTGGTGGAATGCATTATGAAGAGGTGGAACTAATTACTACCAAATTACTACTAAGTCTTTATAAATCATGAAAAAACCTCAAACCAACCAGTCTTGAACCCCTAATTTCTGGATGTTTTACTAGTAAAATAGGAAACAGATGCAAATATAAATTAAAAAAGAGCATATAAGGCAAAAACAGAGTTTGCGCACATCTAACGAGCTTGAAGATCTGTATATGACCACCTTTATTCTTCATCACAGCATGAACTCTCTTAGACAACCTTTCTTGACATTTCTTTAAGAAGTCTTCAGGAATAGTTCCCCGGGCTTCTTGAAGGACATTCAAAGCTCTTCTTTGGATGTTGGCTGCCTTTTGTGCCTTTTCTCTGTCAAGATGATCCCACGCTGCTTTAATAATGTTGAAATAATTTTAAAAAGAAGAATATCTGAGTGTAAATAAGACGCCCATGAGAAAATTACCCGATGACCCACTTGACTTATCAGCTCAGAAAACATTTTCTGGTGACTTTATGGTCTCATTCACTGGTTTTAAGTCTTCTTAAATACAGCAAAAATAAATAAATAAATAAATAAATAAAGGGTAGCTTTAGCTAAGATCGGTGCTACTGTATGCATACAGTATACTTGGTTTTCACCTGTTTTTTTCGCTAACCATTACCAGTATTTCTTCTTCAGTCACCTTTCTCACTCACTATGTGTTAATAGACCTCTCAGCACTGAATCATACTTGTTATTAATCTCCGTCTCTCTTCCACAGCATGTCTTTATCCTGTCTTCCTTCTCTCACCCCAACCGGTCGCAGCAGATGGCCCCACCCCTCCCTGAGCCTGACTTCTGCCGGAGGTTTCTTCCTGTTAAAAGGGAGTTTTTCCTTCACACTGTCACCAATGTGCTTGCTCATAGGGGGTCATATGATTTTTGTTTTTTTTTCTCTGTTGTATGTATTATTGTAGGGTCTACCTTACAATGTAAAGTGCCTTGAGGTGACTGCCGTTGTGATTCGGTGCTGTATAAATAAAGTTGAATTGAACTGATCCCAGTTAATATAATGGTGAATAATGGATAAACCATAAGCTCTACCCCGTAGTTTAAATATGGTCACATGGGGTTTCAAAAGTCCAAGATAATGATGGCTAAAATGCCAAAAGTAGTCCGCAAATCAGTGGGCAACATCATGACAGCCCCGTCTATCTTTCATATGCGGTCGAACAAAACACAAAAATCCGAGAAGGTTGCCGGGTTTCTCTTTGATAAGCTGGAGTAAAGCAGATTCCAAGTCCCCAGCCTCGTGCTTTTTCTCTACCTCCACACCATGACAAATGACTCATTCCTGCACAGATGTGTGTCTGAGTTGTCCTCTTTCTTCTGCAGCCTGCTCTCTCTTCTTTTCAGACTAGTCTAATGGGACCAGTAATAACCCACCACTGTTACTGGACTGGATGATTTCTGTTTAAAAAGGTGTTTCACTGCACTTTGTGGTCTTCTATCCTTTTGATCGCTGCTGTTTCATAACAGCATGTCCGCTCATCTGAAAACAGTTGGCAAAACCAGGTGACGTGCTCAGAGCATGAAGATTTAGTTTGGGAGCGCTGTTCCACTCTCTATCAATTATTCAGCCAGTCTGTGCTTTGTCTCTCTCTTTCTCTCTCATCATTTCAAGCCACTGATTGTTGGACTGCTATCTTGCTGGATTTTTTCCCTCTTCCATCGCTTCTCTCCCTATTCCTCTCTTTTAGCTGTCAGGTATGGCCTGTGACTCCAGGAAAAAAAAATTAGGCAAAAGAGAGAGAAAAAAGCTGAAGACAGATAGAGGCTGAAAGAGCACGAGGCGATGACACGCAAAGAAAAAAGAGGTTGTTGTCTAAAAATACCACATTCTCAGTCTCACCAACATCAACACATTGTTATGCATTGCATAAACCTATATGCTCTGGCATGCATGCATATATGCTCAATCACACACGTGCGCCATCCAAGGTCAAGCGGCTCATGTGCTCGTTTCAATTCATTTTCACAGCTGCTGACTCACTGTGATGGCAGGACCAGCGGTAATTAATGGTGATACTCAAATAATGCACGTGTGAGCACAAGGGGAGGGTGAGCTGCTGAATTGTTTGTATTCTGTGCCACACGAAGCGTATGATTCAATGTGCTGGTATGTGTTTGAACTTAAGCAGTGAAATCATTTCATTCCCTGGCTTTGTTGTTTGTGTGCAGAAGCTCCGCTGTGAGCTTGGTGTGGGATGGGAATATGTCTATGGGCCATACTAATTACGAGTAGGAATGGAAAGTGTCTAATGTGCTCTGGGGAGGTAATTGACATTGATTTATGTTGCTGAGGACTATGGAGGGGTTCTATCATAGCAGGCAGCCGGCAATCACAACTCTGTATCATTAGGCTGGGGTGTGTGCGTGTGTGCGCTTGTATTTGTGTTTGTGCTTTTGTGTGTGCCTAGTGTAGGGTTTTTGACAGGGGTCCAGCGTGGAAATGTCACACATAATTAGAGAGAGCTGACAGAGATTCCCTTAACCACCGCTACCTCGCTGTCATGCATTATGTCTTATATATGCAACACACATCCATACAGAACATTAGCCAAAACTGACTCACACACTGACACACATTTACTCGGGCTCACACACAGGCGCCCACCCACGTGCAGTAAAATATAAATTTATGTGGTTATTCTTTCATGAGATTGCCCCGTATGTGCTACCGAGTGTTTAATTTTCATCCTTGCGGAACAAACAGTGACACAAGAGGGGAAGGATAGACAATGGAGATAAAGGCTATAGATTAGAAGACAGAGAGAAGACGAGAAGATGTGTTTTCACTCCGTTCCAACCCCGCTCCCCATTGAGAGAAAAAGAGGACCTGGACAATTAACCACAGAACAGAGAGCATGCTGGGTAATTAGCAGGAAGTCAAAGCTCGCATTCCCCTTGAGCGAACAAACACACACAAGCTTTTTGCATGCCCGCACACACGCACGCTCTTCATATTCTCAGCTCTCACAAACATGCGGTTGCTTAGCATAGCACTTTCAGAGTCATCATCAGATGTAGAGAACAATTAACGGGGGTCTACACGGTATGGGGGTGACTGAAAAACAGTCAGATCTGAGAATGAAACAAAGAGCCCAGGGAGAGGAAGATGCTCAAGGACGGAGTCGTGAGTATTGCTACCTGCTACGATTGTAGGAAAAGATTGTGTGCAGATGGATACAGTAGATTGGGATTCATTTGCTTGTTGTTGTGCAGATGAGGGGAAAATTCAGAGTTTTAATGTTCATAAAAAGCAAAAATAAACAAATCCAGCCAGTTTATGTATATAGCTTAGATTTTTCTTTTTTCCTGGCAAACTAGGCGCTGTACAGGGATTTTATCCATTTTTTAATTCTGTTAAAGGAACATTTGAGAGATCCTTTTTAAATGAAGCCAGTTAGGCATTGGGTCATTGACTTTATATAAAAGTCAGCACGGTGGCATGGTGGTTAGCACTGTTGCCGCACAGCAAGAAGGTCCTGAGTTCAATTCCAACATCAGGCCGGGGTCTTTCTGTGTGGAGTTTGCATGTTCTCCCCGTGTTTGCGTGGGTTCCCTCCGGGTACTCCGGCTTCCTCCCACCGTCCAAAGACATGCAGCTTGTGGGGATAGGTTAATTGGATAACCCAAATTGTCACTAGGTGTGAATGTGCGAATGAATGTGAGTGCGAATGGTTGTCTGTCCCTGTGTGTTGGCCCTGAGACAGACTGGCGACCTGTCCAGGGTGTACCCTGCCTCTCGCCCTATGAAAGCTTAGATAGGCTCCAGCGCCCCCCGCGACCCTGAAAAGGATAAGCGGAAGCGAATGGATGGATGGACTTAGCCTCTAGCCCAAGCCTATTCAAATGGCGTCCCACGGGCCAAATGCGGCCCAAAAGCAACCTGCGAGTGGCCCTGCCTGTGGTCCTGGCAGAAACACAGAGAAAATGCAAAAAATTAATTCATTAATTAATTTTAAAAAAATTTAAAATTTAAAAATTCCTACAGCATAGTGTAGACTGAGAATGCAACACTCCTAGTAGCCTAGCAATATTTAACCCACAATGCACCATGATGTAAACATATTAAACAATCATCGTAATATATGATGCGACAACTCCAAAAGCGCAAAATTGACAATGAAAACTGTCGGTTTAACCCTGTCTGGACTGACAAATACTTATTCATTTTACCGAGTTTAATAATCTTACAACCGGAGTTGTACTACCATGGTGAGGGTCCTGTACAGCCCAAGAGGGAGCTGCAGCATCTTCCCTTCGTGTTTGCTTCTTGGCGAAGAAGAAAAGGCCTTTCACAGATGCTGAAACAGAGACATACAGCATGCTGGCCGTGGTGGATGCGGTGAAAAGTGATGAAAAAATTAAAGTAAGTGTGACATCTGCTATTAAAAACATACCCCTGTAGGACAGTTCAAATATTCGTAGAGTTGAAGTTCTGGCGTCAGAGGAGTTTGAAATGCTGTTAAATGACCTGAAGAAAACTGATGTAATGTCTATAGCAGGAGATCACAGACAGAACTGATAATGCACAGTTGTGCGTATATGTCCGTTTTTTGGATGGGAAATTGCTCGGCTTACTACCGTTAGAGAGACACACAGCTGGCGAAATAATGTTTGAGAAGATTTAAGCCCTTTTTGAGGAAAATGGTCTGGATATGAAGCGTGTCTGTATACTTGTGACGGATGGGGCTCCATCCATGGCAGGAAAAGTGAGTGGTCAGCGAAATATTTATTTTAATTTGAAAGGGAATTATCAAAATGTTTTTTTGTTATTATTATTATTATTTCAAATGTGCAAAAATAGTTTAGTTATAGCTCCCTTTTTTTAAATGGACCTTTTGGTGTGCATTTGTGAGAGGTCACCAGATTTACAGGGGAATAGGAATAAAAAAATTACTTGTTTTTCAATACAGTTGTGTGGGTTTGAAATTGATCATGATCTGCTGCTTACTGGCTTCAAAAAAAATATCTGGCCCAGATAAATTCCTCGGTTTGAAAATCTGGCCCAACTAACTTCGTAGTTGAATAGCCATGCTCTAGCCTCTTAAAACTGCATTCTTTCTAATGGCCAGCAGGAGGCAACTTCTGTGGGTAAAACGGCACTACTAGTGTTGGGTGGAATGTGTTTGCAATTCATTATCATTGCATTATTGTAATCACATAAAATTTTTCAGCAATGCAGTAATGTAATGCATTGCTTTATAAAATTTGGCAATCACATTACAGTTGTTTCTTGCTTAGGATATGCTGAACGTTTCTGTTGATAAGCGCTGTTGTTTTTGCTGCTGTTAGCTGCTGTTAGCTGCTATTAGCTTCTGTTAGCCGCTATTAGCTTCTGTTGGCCAGCATTAGTGAAACTATCTTTGAAGTGGACTCGGACATTCAGTGATAAAAGTCATAAAACATCAAACTTGTTTATCAGATTAAAAGTGTGATTTTTAGGACACTTGAGCATAACATTAGCTGGTATAACGCTAGCTTATAAACAGCCGCTGCTGTTGTTTAGCTGACTTTTGTCTGCACATGCTTGTTTGTCTAATCTGCTGACAATAAGTAACTGTGACAATATTGGAAATTAATGAGTATGTTATGCATATTTTCTTGTCATTGAGGTGAAGAGGAAGACCAACAAAATATGTTGGGGGAACAACAAACTGGTGCATGCTCCTATGTATTTTTAATGGATTATGTATGAGAATGTGTCACTTTGTTGGAAGATGTAATTACACACTAATCACTGAATATTTAGAAGTACAACATTTTTGTTTTTGTTAAATAACATTAAAAAATTACTGAGTTTGTAGCTTTAATGTATGAATACGAGGTCATGTCATTAATAAACTTGATGTTACACAGCTGTGCCTGTTACAGTAGTGCGTACAGTATATCATTTAGGAACAGATATACTGCCTCTCCTCCTTCTTCTTCACCGGTTGTTGTTCCAACAGGTAACATCTTTGTATCTGTCCCCACAGTAATGCATTTGAAAGTAACCGGTAGTAACGTCCACCCCTTCCTTTCCAGCTCCTTCCAGATAAATTGAGATGCCGCATCCCTCTCAGTGATCTTATTCCGCCACCCCCCAGGGTTGTGGCCCACAGAGGAGCGTCCTGGGGTGCAAGGGAATATCCTGAGATCACGGAGATTGAACCTGGCATGAGCCACCCATAGGGGCTCAGAGGGAGCGATTGGAAATCAGATTCTTTCACACAAATCGTGCGCACACACACACGAGCACACACATGCGGTCGCATTCACACAGAGAAATGTATTCTGTCTCTGTGTTTCTCATTCACACGCACACACAGCGGCATCAGCCATCTATAGTCATTTATCTCACACGGGTAAATGTATCCATGTTCTGCGGGCCTCAATCTCCCTCTTCTGCCTTTCTATCTCTCACACACACTCCCCAAAACAATCTCCTTCAATCACCACCTCTCTCCATTTCTCTCCCTCGCTCTCCTTCTTTATCTCTCCCTCCTCTACCGTAAACCATTCCTTTCCACATTCCCCCGCCCTCTCACCTCCCACTCTCCTGACTTATATTTCTTTGCTATATAACCCCCCCCCCCCCCCCCCTCGTCTGTTTCTATCTCTCTCTGTCTCTGCCAGTCATCCAAGCCCTGGGGTGTTCTTAGGTGATCAATCTTCATCCTCTCACCGCTGTCACACTGTCGGGTCAAGCCAAAACGCATGTGCACACACGCACACGCACACACACGCACACACACAATGCATAATGAGTGGACAACAAATGCCAAGATTTACATATGATTACAGTGGGGAGCAGTCTGATTTTAAAAAAACAAAAAACAAACACATGCTTGGATGCAAATACACACACAAGCATACACGCATACACTCCCTCCCCTCACATGAACAGGTTGCTCATCATTTCCTATAGCTGCAGGTTATAATGAGATGGAGGACAGGCTCTGCCAGCACAGGGATGGTGTGACTCGCTGGCTCTGCCTGGCTGGCTCTGCCTGGCTGGCTCTGCCTGGCTGGCTCCGTCCCAATCACGAGCTCCAGCAACTCCAGCAGCTCAAGCCAGCACACCCAGCCTCCACCATAGCCTGGACTGGAGAGGAGGGCCCAATCTGGGCTGGAGGGTGGAGCTGGAATACTCTGTGTGCTGCTCTGGGCTCCATTCACAGCGACAGGCTCTGAGCCATGCCAAACCCCACCACCTGAACATGACCAAATACTGGCACAGTAGAGGCCTCAACAGTGTGGGCGTGTGTGTGTGAGACGCTTCAAATCTGCAAAGATAGCAGTCATAAGGCGAAAAAGGATTTATAACTTTAAATACATTTTATTTTCATCCTACATCACTGGATCAGAAATTGCAAGAAAAACAAATCGTCCTTCATCTCGAGTGATGTTGTGCCAGTCACGTCAACATGACAACGCGGGCCTAGAAGAAGAAACTGCTAGTGGAAACAGCTTCTTTTTAAAGGTGTACGTATTCTTGTTCCTACCCATCATGCATACAAGAACAATGTGTGAGCACAGGTTGAGCATAGACCTGAGATCAGTGGGGATGAATTAAACATAGCCAGGCCTCATAAATACTGCACAGGTCCAACGCTCTGGGGAGTTTATCCAGGCCCATCAGTGCTGGAAGCCTCAGCACCCAGCAGGAGAAACACAAGTACAGCTTGCAGAGTAAATGCTAGGAGACTGACCACGCGCATGCGAACAAGCATGCAGGCAGTCTCCCTCTCACCGCCATGCTTCATGAATAGTAATACCCTGCATGAATGCTCTGTTTTCCTGGTAAGTGTTCTTTGTGTACTGACAACCCCCCCTCCCCCCCACCACATGTGTAGAGTGTGTGAAAAGGTTTGTATTTCCTGCTTCTTCACTCCAGGTTGCATGCATAATACTCTTTTGTAAGGTGTCCTATTTGGGGATGAGGTAGAGAAGGAAACTGAGCAGCACACTTTTATGAATCACAGCCTGGAGCCATTGGCTTTTCATTTAAAGGTTCATATACTGGTTTAGAAATAATGGAAATGTGTGAGATCGTGTTTGCTTTGGGAACTAAAACAGTACAGATACAGTTAGGTCCATAATTCCTTGGACAAAGAGACACATTTTGTAGTTTTGCCTCTGTACGTCACCACAATGGGTTTTTAAAGCATACAATCATTAAGTGATTAAAGTGCAGACTTTCAATTTTAATTCTGGGGCTTTTACAAACATTTTGCATTAACTGCTTAGAAATGACAGTTATTTTTAAACACAGTCCCCCATTTTCAGAGGCTCAAACTGAGAAACTAACAATTTTAAATACAAGCATAGTTATTAGTACTTGGATCCTTTGCAGTCAGTGACTGCTTGAAGTTTAGAACTGTGGACGGCACATAAATGCTGTGTGTCCTCCACTGAGATGCTCTCACCTTTTTTTGCAGCCACCTTCTGTTGCGTGGGTCTTTTTGAATTCAATTTCAATACTTATTAAGATCAAGAGAATTCTCTTTTTGGCTGAGAACAAACGACTGACTTTGCCATTGAAAAATTTTCCTGTATATGGGTCATTATCCATATTACGGGTGTACCTAAGCTGTTCCTTACCCCTTCTACATACTATGTTTCCTGGCTCATCTGGTCTTCTTCTTCTTGAGTATAATCAGAGTTTTACACTTTATTTTTTCCTAATCATGGAAATAATTCTGTGATTGTGCACTGTACTTGTGGTCTCCCAGGCCTTTTTGGTGCCAGATGTACCAAACTGTTGATTTGGCCACTCCTAAAGTTGTTCCTCTCTCTTTGATAGGTTCATTTTGTTTTGTTCAACCTAATCATGGCAACCATATTTGCACTGATATCTGTTGATAGTGAGAAACTATAAAATGCAAATTCAACATTCAGCTATTATGTCTGTAAGAGAACAGGACTTGTCTGGTCGTGATGATGTTTGTCACAAACACAATTATTTCTGGGACTCTGAAAATGTCTCAAAGTTAATGCGAAACGTTGTAAAACCCTTGCTAGTGTGCACTTTGATCATATATTTGACTTAAAATCCATTGTGTTGGTATAAAAGAGGAAAAAATACAGAAATTGTATCTTTGTGCAACATATTGTGGACCTAATTATGGACGTTTAAGAGATAATTAGCTGAACTGTATTATTCAGACAATTCATGCAGGTGCTCCACTCTCACAGTGCCTATGAACTGATATCCATATCTCAGGGTTCCATAACATTTATAACAAGAATGCTAAATATACAAACTCATCATGGTGGAGACAATCAGTGATTTGTTGAATTAAAAAATAAATTGGTGTTAGGTGGGTGTTAAATAACAAAAAATAACAAGGGACAACGGTCAAAGCAGCATTTTAAGAGCAAATACAGGGTCAGTTAATTCCAGTGCAATTGCAATAAGTGGTTTCACTTGTGAAGGCAGAGTAGTTTGTACAGCGCTCTGAGGTGGAGTTTGTAATGAAATTTCACAGGCTTAGATCACGTTTTAAAACGTGGATTTTTTTTAGGTTTGGTGAACACAGCTTTGTAGACTGGAGTTAATGAATATTCTGACTGTGATAGGTTTGTGTTACAGCTGGAGAAGTGTCTACATTTTACTTTTCCACTTTTCGGTGTTAAAAGCTTTGCTGACCTTTAAAGGAATGGCGATGTCAAAGTGGACCTTTCATTTTAAAGCTGGGATGGGTAGATTTTTTTTGTTGTTGTTAATGGTCCAAAATATTTTAAAAAAGACAAAAGTTTTTGATTTATTTATATGTAGATTTCAAGAAAAAGCAGCTGATGAATGGTTAAGTGGAATGTTGCTAGTAATTTGCTAATAACCACTAAGCTGGAGCCTAAGCAAATTATTATGAATTAATTAATATTAATTGTCTCTGTTCTTACACAAGAATGCAAATATTTAAATAATAAATATTTACAGATTTTGGGGCTATTATACAGTGGCTCTGAGAGTCCAACATAACATTAGTGTTTTTTGGGGATACAATGACATGACAGAGCAGTTGCAGAAGTCACAAGCTAACAATAAACGGCTAATAGCCAACATAGTATTATATTACTCTATGTCAGTGGTCCCCAACTCCCAGGCCACAGACTGGTACCGGTCCATGAGTTGTTTGGTACCGGGCCGCGAGAGTTGAGGCTCGGGTGTGAAACTTATAGTTTTCAGGGTTTTTATTGTTTTTTTATCGTTATTTTTTTTTTTATCAATTTATAATTAACTCTGTTTCCCTGGGTCTTTTCCCCTGTGTTATGAATAAATCTTCCTTTTTTGGTACCAGTACTGGTTTTATTTTGTTGTATTTATCCGCAACACCTTAAAGGCCGGTTTGTGAAAATATTGTTGGACATAAACCGGTCCGTGGCGCAAAAAAGGTTGGGGACCGCTACTCTATGTGACGTAAACACACATTACCCTACTCATCCTCCGCTTCCTGTAAGCATGTCTCAGTGCAGTCCTTTGCATGCTTTGCTTCCTTTCACTTCCGCTGATCCGTCATGTTATTGTGTCCCCAGAAACGCTTCTGTTGTGTTTTGTGAGATTTAGTTTTTTTATACTTCCAATGTGTGATTTTATATTTCCATTGTGTTTTTTTCTTAAGCTCAAGTGTGTTTGACTTCTCAGGGCTGCCGTATCATTAACTCACAGTTAAACACAGACTAGTTAAAAGGCTCCCAAAAGCTTACCAGCAGTTGCCACGGCAAAAAAGCTTCGACAGCTTATTACTGGCTAGAGATAGCCAGTGTTATTAAGACACTCTGTTACCAGTCAGCTTGTCAGCCACAGCAGCTTACTAAATAGTCACTTCATCACTTAGGTTACAGCACCATTTATTTCAAGAGGGCATAGTTTGAAAAGTGTCCATGGCCCATGGAGTCTAATATTTTTTTGCTAGTCTGCCAAGACCTTCCATTGATTTGTTCCCACTTCCCTAATTGCCTTCCTTTTTAAGTTCTTAAGTATTCTTTCATTTTTAGTGTAACACGTTTTGTGGTAGTCCTAGTGAGTGAATAGTTGTTATTTTACATCATGGCCAAATACACCACAGCTTCTTTCTTTCTCTTCTAACATTTCTGTCTGACACCGCCACACTGAGCTTACAGAAATGTTGCTGAATGGATCTGACCTTTCATTCCTCACTATTGATTACTCAAGGCTTATTCAACTGCTGTGCTTACTGTAAGTGGCTCCAGATATCAGCGTCAGGTAAACCCGTCAACAGAAAAACAATCCAAAACAAAACAGAAAATATATACTCTGACCTGGTCTCCAACGGCACGTTACTGTTAAGCACCCAGCTGTCTTGTAACTGGACAGACTCAGGGGTGGTCGGACCATCTCCCGTCCCCGGAGCGGGTGCGTGAATGGGGTTTCGTCCGCCTCTCAGGGTGTTTCTGTTCAGGCTGTTGGCAGACTGATGGGACAAAGTGTGGTGGTTGTGTGGAGGGGGCAGTGGAGGTCGTAGCGTGGTCTGACTCTGGTGGTTGGCAGCCCCTGGAAGAAAACAAGCACAGAGACGAATTTAAGAAAAACACTTCTGTGTGAAAATAGAGTCTCAGATCAAAGGGATCAAGGACTCGGTTCCAAAATGCTACAAACCCAAAAGTAGGACAGAAATGTTATTTGATATTTGGTGATTATTTCGCAGTATGTCAAAAGCAAAGCTCTTCAGCTTGCAAATAACTTCATTATCATTCCATTATGTACTACTTTTGCCTCTGCAATCATTTGGTTCGGAGTAGGTGTCATGTTTTCCAAACGGTCGATAACTTATTTGAGAAGGAAATTCCAGCTCAACAGATACGTGGAATTTGATAATCATCTTCTTACATTTTGATTCACGTTTTTCTCCATTTTGTCCATCTTCATTTTTATCCACTCCTCTCTCTCCTTGTCTCACTTTTACATTTTCTCTCCAGTTTTCTTTTCCCCCCCAAGTAGCAAAAAGATGCGTGTGAGCAATATTAGAGCACTCAGCACAGCGTGCGCCCTCATCTCTTGCTCTCAGACTTGGGGGAACATGTCAGCTAGAATCCAATACCAGCCCTTCCAACAATGAGCTAATGGACTGTTGAGTGAGAGAGCTGAAAAACAAACCCGGATGACTCGGACGAGAACACCCATTCACACATCACAGTTCTCTCCCCCTCCCCCTCTCCCTCTTTCCATGAATCAGTGGGGGATTTGAGCCCATCTTCATCGTGCGTGTGTGTGGGTTTGCACGGGAAAATCAATAAACCACATACTATATGGTACAGGAGATCTTAACATACTTTTTTTGTTGCCAGCTGCTTAAAAAATTACATATCATGACAGTGCAAAACCTGCACGTCATTTATGCTTCACGCAGCTTTACGACATCGTTTGCTATTTTTTTCATCGATGCCACGCATCAGACTTTCATCATCACTGAGTATGGAGATACATGAGACTGTTTACTTGGTGCGTTGTCTTTCTCCAATTGATCAAAGTTTGGAGCACGTACACACACATATGTGTGGGGTGAAAACAACAAAAAAGCAACTGCTTTGTCAAGCTGCGTGATCACACTTGCCCTCCTCCATATGTCATCTTCTCTTGGATTTGATAAGAAACAGCGTGCGAGAGGAAGGGAGAAGTGTGGATGTGCTGAACTCTCCTGTCTGCTCTTCCGCTTTGATATTTGCCTGTTCACGTGTGTGTGTGTGTGTGAGAGGGAAGGGGGGGGAGGGTGACGACTTTTGACAGATAGAAACCAAATCAGAAGACGAATGCATTTTGCATCTACATTATGCAAATGCATCTTTCTTTGTTCTCCTGAACGGGTGTTTAAGGGGAACCCGGCTTGCTTGCAACGCCCGTTGTAATGACAACCAGTTTGCGAGGTGACCTGATTCCTCTGCAATACCGCGGGGATGCAGGTGTCACCGCCGTGGCTGGAGAACAGATGCTCGTGAAAGGAGAGAAGGGGCGAGAGGGGGGAAGGAGACTGGCGGAAAAAAGATGGGGCCTGACCTCTGCTACACAGGAGAGACGCTAAACATCTGTTTGTGCGTGCAAAGATGCTCTTGGGAGAAACAGATACACATGCGTGCATGCAATCACCCGCATACATGCAGCCACAACACAGCCCGAAAGGCCATCCTTCTCTATCATAAACTCTGCACGTAAATTGATCTTAAAGCATGGGGTTTATTTTGTGTACTTCCCTCCTCCTCCTCCTCCTTCCTATACTGCTCTATTTCTTGTTAAGGATTGTTTCTCTTTCATCTTCCTTTTATTTGCATTTTCCTTGTGTTCCTTTGCTGAAATGTAAAGCACTTTAAGATGAACCTTGTTTGTTAAAAGCACTTTATAAATAAAATTAACTAGACTTCCCCTCCCTGCAATGTCCCTATAAATGTGAAATACCTTGTACTGCACTCTTTCTGCATAAATACTTTTATATAGTGTACCCATATCAACAAAAGCACACACACATCTAAATACAAAAAACAAAAGCCGTATACTGGCTGGGCACGTATGCAGGCACGGACACAGTCCCAGCGATGCAAAAAATAAAACTAGGCAACCCTACGCTCACTAGACCAGCCTGCTGTCTCCCATGTTTAAACAAAAATGCATGCCTTATGCTTTTGTTCACTTTCTCTCCCATAAATATTGAACAGGTTTTTCATTCAAATTTGGATGAATAATATATGGCACACCTTGTATGGAAGAGGAATTCTTTTTTTCCCAGCCCTACTTTTCCCACAAACTGCTGTAGCCTGGGTGTGTGAATGTGGTAAAATCTTCTGTGTGTATGTGTGTGTGCAGACTAGGGATGGGTACCGGTATCCGGTGCCATGATGGCACCGGTTCTGACATAAACGGTAGTAACCAGACCGAAAAGCAGCGCACATTTCGGTGCTTTATTTCGGTGCTTTTTTTCCTGAGCTGTGATACACTTTCTTCTTCCTTACATTTGTATTGGCGGTTGGCAAACAACTGAAAGGTGCATTAGCGCCACCAACTGGTATGGAATGATACACTTTAGATTCTAGCCAATCATTTTACGTTCCGAGGATAGTAGGCGGGTCCAGGTACGTACGTTCTTTTAGAGCAAAGCTACAGATTAAAAATGCCCAAGGCGAAGCGGTCAAAAGTCTGGCTGTACTTCTCAGCAAAATATGCAAACTCAGCAGCCTGCAACAAGTGCTTTAAGCTGATACTGTGATACTGTCAAAGGAGGTAACACCTCAAATCTGATGAAACACCTGGCGCCGCATAGCGTTCTTTTTTAAAGCCGAGAAATGCGCCGTATTTGATAGCTTGTTGCGAGACCTCACACCGTGCACATCTACTGCTTGTGGGTTGCCTGTTATCGGACCTGGAGTTAGCAACATCCCCCAAAAACCCGAAGAGGAGAGTCCTGGCCCCTAGCCCTGCCAGTGTAGCAGAAATGATGACGGATGATGATGCAGCAGCAGCTGTTCTTCTCTGCATCAGTAGCTTAATGTTGTTCGTGTGTAATTACGTTGAGTAGGCTAACCACGTTATTACATTAATGCATGTAAGGTGAACTAGCAAACACCATCATAGCTACATGTGGCTGTCTTCTTGTTTGATGGCAGATACTCCCTTCACCCTGGCCAAAAAGGCTAAAATGACCAAAGAAAAAGTGGAAAACAGCTAAACATAAGAGGATTTTGGACAAAGTTTGTGTTTTTTCCATTGTTTAAGCACTGCTTCCAGCCAAGAGTGATACCATATATGCCCTATAGCTGCAGAAAAGGCTAACATTGTTATCTTTTTACAAAAAAACAGCTGAACATGAGACGTTTTTGGACCAATTTTGTGTTTTCCATTCTTTAAGCACCGGTTTGAGCACCATTTAAGCACCGGCACCGTTTCAAAAGTACCGGTTTGGCACCGGTATCGGATAAAACCTAAACGATACCCATCCCTAGTGCAGACACACTTTCTTCAAATATCCAGCCACTAAATTATGTTGTGCAGGTATCGAGTCACGCTCTGTTCTGTCTGCAGAAACTTGCATCCACCACTTTTTGTAATAAGTGCATTTTGCTTTGCAGACTCAAAGCAAAAGAGAAAAAAAAATGCTAATCCTGTTATCTATCATTCAGCAGCAAATTCAATTGCACGTCTCCAGATAATGTCAGAAAAATGTAAATTCGGAGAAAAGTATTGCCTGTAATTCTATGCATTAACTCTCTTCATAGCGTATTGGGACCGCCGCGGCTGTCATGTTTTGTCGGGCTAACCGAACTGAATTGTTACATGATAGAATGTGATTGTTCCTTTTATTCTTCGCTGAATCAATATTTACCGAATAAAGTTTATAATGACTCATTACTAATGCTCTGCTTGTGTTGTTGTAGAATGTGCTGCAGCGAAAAAAAAATGAACAAGTTTTTTAAAGAAAGCACTGTTCTTCCAAAAAGTCCCTCAACCTTTGGTAGAAGTTCAAGAAAGAAAGAAAGGAAGAAAAAAAAAAACAGAAAAGAGAAGAAAAATCTTTCTAGACGTGCTACAAAATATTTATGATCAGAGACAAATTGCTTTCTTTTTTCTGCTACAGCACGGGAGATTGATGTCAAAGAAATTTGTTCTCATGCAGACTTCAAATCCATAAAAAAACACAACCCAAAAAACTACCCTTAGAGCTCGCTGGAGAAAACACAAACATATTGAGAAGTGGGGTCTGCCGGAGGAGCAAGGCCGAGGTACAAGGCTGTTTTTTTCATACATGCAGAGAACCGAAGAAAACATTTGCGTTTCTGTTTTGGCCACAAATACACAAACGCGAGTAACCACTGGAACAGAGGCGGCGTGCAGGAATGAGCAATCTTGAGCTAAATGGTTCTAATAAATTAAGATAGGGGACTTAGTCAGATAAAGTGTGTGGTTTCCAAACTACAACCTGCAGGTAGGCTAATAGGAACAACCGTTTTACTAGGAACCTGGTCTGATAAAAGACCAAACATGCGAAAAAGGAAATAGAGCAATTAGTGAGCATTCAAGCAGATCACTTTTTATTCCACTTTATCTTTTCCTCCTTTCTTTCCCCTCTCTTTCACTCGCCAGTGTGAGTAAACAGAAAGCATTTACTTGACAGCTCTTGGTTTTGTTTTGTTTTTTGTGGAGAAGCTCTGAGCCTCCTTCCGACTGCTGTCGAAGCCTGACCCAGTTTATTCTTGTCCAAGGTCCCCTGCGACCGAAGAGAGAGGGGGACTATAGCTGTAAGCTGGTGCGTTTGGCTCGGGCTAATCCCTGGAAGTTCATTGTGCTCGCCAATTCAAAGTGGCCTCATTCAGCAGAAGAGCATTAGCCTGTCTGCTAACCTGTTAAACACACTTCAGCCAGAGGAAGGGCCTCGCACATCATATTAATCTCACAGTGTGTGTGTGTGTGTGTGGCCAACTGGCAGCAAGAACCAACCAAGGCAGTTTGTTTTGCAGCCTTGGATGGGTAAACTGTTTATTGACATTTTCTGTGGTTAACAGAGAAAAGTCACGGGGCAGGATGTGCTTCTGTGTGTGTGTGCCTGTGTGCAGGACAGAAATGCCCATTCAGCAGTTAAAAAGGGATCATTGCAGGGCTCAGCTCCCACCCCTCGCTCCCTATCGTCCCTCTATCCCTCTCACTCCCTCTGTCTACCCATCTCTTTATTTCACGCCCCATATCTCCACTGCTTCCTTTTTTTTCCTTTTTTTTTTAAAACTGCTGCACCAACCTTCATTGTTTTTCATGCACCTTCCCTTCCAATCTAATTGCCATGCTCCCCATGTTTTTAAGGGTGGTATATTCCCATGTGTTGCTGCTTCATGCGTCCTCTATCTGAGAATGTCACATGCTCCTCATTTGTCATTCTTCTCAGAGCTCTGAGGCTGAGCATGGAAGGAGAACTTGAGGTGAAACACACACACACACACACACACACACACAAACGCGCGCGCGTGCGCACAGCCTGACAAAGGAGCTTATTTCTCACTAAGGTTTTATTGTACACCATTGCACACACTACAACAGACACGTGCTGGCACAAAGAGAAAATAAAGTTAAAGACATACATTTATACACACATACATGCACACACACACACACCGCCTCTGCCTTGGCTAGTCATCTCTGTCTAATTAGGAGGCAATAATCCGCTAGAGAAGAGTCATCAAATTCAGCCAAAAACAAACAGTCTATGAGCAGAAATGCATGCGTGCATTTTACCCTGCACCCACCCCCCCCACCACACACACACAAACACACACACACACACACAAACACACACAAATACAAATGCACAAATTGTCCAACTGCTTTGCAAATGTCACCCTTACATAAGCACCATTAGGGAAGAATAACATTAGTGGAGAAGAACGGAGAGTGTCTTTGTTGTGCCTTTGTTTCTGTAGATTTGTTTCAACAAAGCCATTAAACATTCATTGCTTCGGCAGTGACTTGAGGTGGCTTCCCTGGCAGCAGATAGCTAGCCACTTTAGAAGAAGCTTGAGCTAAAAATAGCTTAGTGTTCCCCATGCATAATGAATGGCCAGAGACAGCGCTAATGCTAGCTCTTTCCAGGAGCGATCTGCTACGCTCCGTTTGGTCGTCTCAGCTCTCCCGTCGTTCCGAGGGAGCGTTCCCAGACAGGTGCTCCGAGCCAGACAGTATTCCCATATAAACATTCGCAGACCAATTCCCAGCCAATCCTCGGCAACAACGTTCCGTTCCCATTCACCTGTCACGCTTCACTAGGAACACAAGTCATGTCTGTCCACCTGTTAGCTTAGGTAATGGTGAACTACTTTAGAGGAGCACACACACACACACACACACAAATACACACACACGCAGCATGCAGTTTCCTGAGGATTATCTCGCTGTGGTCAGTTTCTGCCTGGCTTGGTAAGGCTCATTTCCTGCCCAGCATCTACTCTCTCCAGGACCACACCAAACACATATTCAGACAGGCATGCACTTTCACAGCACATGCATAAACAGTCGCTGGTTATAGGTGTTTTATTTGCTCGCAGCCATCGCTCGCCTCGCCTGCATGCCAGGCTATGTTTATGCAGTGCCAGACTGACACTCTGAACTCATTTAGGCCGATTTTAATGGATGCCCAAAGCCAAGGACTCTCTCTGCACACCATTAGATCGGCAGTCCTAGCTTGGAAAAGTAGCACTTTCACCCGAATGTTGTTGCTCTCCCATCCAAATATCTCCCTTTCAACCTCGAAGCTCTCATCAGTTTACCCTTTTTTACCCCGTGTCTCTTCAACTTTCTACGTGCCTTCGTCTCTGTCTCCCTTTCACTCACTTCCCCCCTATCCCCATCTATTTTTACTGGTGTGTTCTGGCTGCTTTCTTTTCTCTCTCCTTTTTTTTTCATGCACGATGTCTCATTAAACAACTTCAAGAAGTCAAAGTTTGGCTTTCTCTCTCTCCCCCCTCTCTCTCTCTGCTCCCATTTGCCTCTTTGTGCCTCTTCTTCTTCTTTTTTTATTTCCCAGCTTCTCCGTCATTGTTTTCTTTCTTTGTCTCTCTTGCTCGCTGTCTGCGCGTACAAGCTCAGCAGAGACTGAAAGAAGCCCCACAACAGAAAGTGTGGGTGTATACGAACAAGAATGAGAGAAAGAGAGAGTGCGCCTGCGAGCCTCACTCTCCTTCTTTACCAGTGTCTGCCATTAGGGTGTCAGTGGCAGAGTGAATTTATTTGCTGTGCGGTTACTGGGCTAATGATTGATGTTGCCCCAGCAAACAGTAAACCAATTAGAAGGCTGATGTAACGTCATTTTAAAAGCCTCCTAATCACGTTGCTCTTGAACCTGGGACCCGGGCCTTCCCTAATGAAGATTTATACTGGATCAAAGGAGAGCCTAACGCCATTAACAATAGATTGTATTCCACCAAAAATCACATTAGGACTTCTCTGCCCACCCCTCTCCCTCCCATCAGGCCTTTGCTAAATATATCTACTGATTACAAGTGCAGATGCACAGAGGAATGGAGAAACAGGGAAGAGCGGGAAAGGGAGGCATAGAGTTGCCCCACAGTAGCTAATTGTTGAGAATAAATGCGTATACTGATGAACAGCCTCATCACTGCAGACGTTTGCACGTGCATGTGTATGCGCACACAGCGTAAGAGGAGAAAAATAGGTGAGGTGCTGATATATGCACACGAGGCCTCTAACAGCCAACAAGAAGGGCCTGGTGATGAAAGAGAAAGCTTAAAGCTGGGGAAACTAACTAGTTTGTCTTTGCTACGTTGATCCTCCTGCTGGCACTTAAAATTCATCATCCCCTTACCTTTCACTTTCCAGCGGATTATTAATGTCATATGGAAAATAACTACAAGCACACCTACTCAGTGGCAACCAAGCTGCACTCTGCAGAGTGTAGGGGGTTGCTTCCCCTTGCATCATTGTTTTTTTTTTTTTGGTTAAGGTGGGAGGGTTACATTTAAAATGCAATCCATTAACGAATCAGCAATTGTCAGTCTAGGATTGTCACATGTGCCACAAAAAAATAAAAGGAAGACAGGGTTTTTTTATTAGTTCTTTTTATGCTTATGCAACAACTGATTTAAAAATCATAAACAGTTTTTTATTACAACCAGTGTCATATAACGATTACCTGACGCTGTAATTGTTTGCTTTGAATTCATCCACGAATGATCCAAATTTAAAGTTTTACGTCTTCTCGAAAAAACCACCTATTACTGGCCACAAATTTTATTTATTTATTTTTTTTACGTTCTCTTATTATTTTAAAGCAATCACAGTAAAAACGTCCCCTCGGTTTGATTTCCAGCCCTGCAAACAAATGCTGACTTCAGTGGAATGCAGAGAAGCAGAAACAAATGGCCAGAGCCGAACAAGATGTGACATTAAATTAAAGCGCAGCATTGCTTGGCATTTTACTGAACGACTAAATCAGATCAGGAAATGGACACATGATGAGGTAATGCATCGACTCAGGTGATGGATGGCATATTGATGCAAACATTAAAACAAAAAAAAAGAGAAGAGAGAATGAAAGGATGGTTGAATGGAGCGCTCTCTTACCAGTGGACGAGGGCTGGGCCCGGAGCAAGTATGAATCCTCCGGGTGGGGCTCCAGGTGAGAGTGGGTGGAGTTTTTCTCCAGCAGGGGCACCTGGCATTCCCTGATCGGTGGAGACGGGCCGGGGGAGGGGTGGTGGGGGGCGGACGAGGAGGACGGGAGGGACGGAGGGAGCAGGGTGGAGGAAGAGGTTGGAGGGAGTGGACGACCTGGAGGATGGAGGGACAGAAAGAGAGGGGGGGGGGGGGGCAGAGAAGGACGGAGGGGACGTTAGACAAAACAGATGGCATTGTCTGACAGTGATAGAGGGGCCTGCTCACAGAGGCAACCTGAATGGGAGACGTGGATATTTTTAATGAGGAGATGCCACCATTTTTTTAAGGGCCCTGTTGACTCAAATTACAGGTAACTTAATACCTCTGGGATCAATCCAAATTTTACGGTAACTATATCTGAATTTTAAAAAAAAAGTTTTATTGGTATTACTGATTACTGGTTGGACAGAGCTAATGCAAATGTGTTTGTCTTTGTTATGAAATAAAATAAAATTAAGATCAAATGTCTCTGAATGAGAGATTTTATTTTTTTGTGCTTTACTTAATTTGAGCTAACCTTAACCTTTACGGCTTAAAAATCTGCACACGGATAGAAACACCTGCTGCACGCACACTGTATTCAACAAAGCTATCCGGTTAACCCCTAATTAAACTTGCTTCTTTGAGCATCCCCCTGATATTAATAATGTAGAACATGCTGGGTACAATCACAGAAGGCTGAGACACAGAGAACGATCAGTGCAGATCTCCTAAGTGCATTAATGAGTACAAAAAAAGTTTCCTTTCAAGTCATGACAATTTTAGTGCCGTTTTCTCATTTTTTTTAAACGAAATATTGATATAAGTGGTTTAAAGCCATTCACAGTACTATACGCACACACACACACACACACACACACGTATATACATACATGTTTTTTCATACACATGCCAAAATTGACACAGGACGCTATCTACTCCTGTAAACACCGAAAAAATGACCAAATGAAGCAACGGGGTCATACTGAATTGACCAACGGTGCAATTTATAAGCATCTGTTATTTTGTCATTAAAATAGTTCAAAACCAATGGTAGAAGACTTCTGCTAGGACCTACATCCATGATACGATTGTCCTCTACATGGGTAAGACAAAAGAAAGTTAACAGCCGAGTCTTTAAATAGTAGGAGCCATGGGATGCGTGGACACAATCAGGCTGTCCCATACACCAGAGAGAGAAGAGTGGGATGGAGAGAATTCACTCTACTCTCCAAAGGTTTAGAATCAAGGACAAAGACAAATCTAATAAATTCTATTTAGAGACGGCTCAAAATATAGAATAATTATGTCTGCCATATTTGCAGCTCAATCAATCAACAATATGATAAGAATGAGGCCACTGAGTCCAGTCAATCCACAGAAGGACTCAGGTTATTATAACTACTAATTAGATAGTCGACCGAAGACTTTTTAACACAATCACTTATTTTCTCCTCCTTCAAAGTAAGATCCCTTGTTAGCCAGCCATGTTTTTTCTTCTTCTTTACAATAACAAATTGCCCATTTTTTCTCCCCCAAAGTTTAAGTGTGTGGGGGAAAGTGGTCTAGTTCTTCTCCAGTTCTACAAACTTCATCTATTTGTTCGTTTGTCGCCGAAGACTTCAGCGGGAAAATCGAAAACACAGCCTTTCAGTCTCCTTTCTCTTTCTTTTCACACAGAACAAAAACAGTCAGCAACATAGCAGGAGAAAGACAGAAAAGCATTGAGACCTTGGAGAAAAAGAAAAGATAGCTGCACATTCATCATTGCACTATCTCCCCCCTTTCTTTTTTTTCCCCTTACTGGCGCTCCTTCAGAATACAGATGTGGTGTGATTGTAATTTGACAGCATTCATCTTCCCATCACAGAGCATTGACGGGAATCAAAAAACTGCAAAGGGCATGATAGATCGGGGGGCATGGTGGGCTTTTTTTTCAGTGACAATGCAATTCTGCTCGCCTCGGGGGAGAAACGGCACCTGGGCGAGGGAGGGGAGAAAGATCAATGCAGACATCACTTAAGAAACAAAGCGGTTGGACATATTTGTTGGCTAACGCGCCCTTCTATGCGGCATCAAAATGAAACGCATTAATCATGGTAAATACACCTTTGACTCCAGGTGTTGTCGCGGCTTTTGCAGAGATTTATTTGATAGAGACAGAGACAGACTGATGCCTCCATCCTGCTGTCCAAACTGCTCCAGCTCAGAGCTTTGCGTCATGGAAACCAGAGCTAGGATCGATCCACAGCCCCACGTTAACTACACCCCAGAGACATGCTAGCCTTGTCTTCTGTTTAGGTATGTGTGTGTGCCTGTGTGTGTGTACGGTCAATCTCATCAGAGCAAACAGAGAAAAATGGATAAACAATGACAAAGCAAACACTGTGGCCGACAGGAGGGAAAAGGGGACGGACAGAGAGGGACAGGCAGAGACTGATGGAGAGAAGGGGACGCAGGTGGGGGGAGACAGTGAGGTTACAGGGTTAACCGGGGAAATCAAGAGCAGGAGAGACAGACAGAGAGAGAGAGGTATGGAGGGGGTTTGGGGGACAGTCAAGAAGCTATGAGCTGACAAAACTTATTGCCAATAAAAGGGAAAAAAATGCGAGGAAGAAAGCAATAGAGGAAGGGAATTAGGAGGGGAAGAGGCAATAAGAGGGGACTGAGCAAGATGGAGGACAGGAACAAAACGAATAAAGAGGTAAAGGGGGAATAAGCCACCGATACGAGCAAAAAAAAAAAAAAAGGCCCAATGATCTACATGAAGTGACTCTTTAAAGAATGATGAGAGGGAACCTAGTGATTTGCATATTTCACAAAGCTACAATGAGGCTACTGGTGACCACTGGCAACAGAAAAATGGCAAATGTGTTGCAGCACACCTTGCAGAAGAAGAAGCAGAAGAAGAAACAGGCATGTTTTTCACACGGGTCCACACAGCTGCGTCTGTGTGTGTGAGAGCTCGTGCACATGCTGTTATTAATATTCTAAATGCCTTTAATCACAAAAAAAGGAAAAATTGCACTAGTTGGCCAAAAGCAATTAAGGGAACTTTAATCTCCTTAGCAATTATGCTGTGGGGCATCCTTAACTCAGTCATTTCTGCCCGCTACATTTCTAGAAAGGTCAGTGGAAATTGCTTTGTGTTATTAGAACAAAGACTTGGCAATGAGCTCACGTGGTTCTCCTGACGATTTGTTCATTGCCATCCTTCAGCCGCCTCCCTGGCCATCTGTATACATCTCTCAGTCCTCCTCTCCCTGTGCCCGTCTCTCACTCACTTTGAATCTACAGCTCTCTCGCGCAAGTGTTGATTAGTGTGAAAAAGAAGCGTATCATGGGGGAGAATCTAGGCAATCCTAAGACTGTAGCATTGTATTAGAAGTATTAGCAATGTCCCTTGATGATTTGTGTACAATGTAAAACACATGACACACACGCGTGCACATGCACACAGCCGTCATTAGTTTGTTCCGCGGGCACCAGGCTTTGAGTTGCTTGTATGAGTCATACAAGCGTATAAGCTTTGCCTGTTGCTGAGCTACTGCATGTGAATGAGCGAATGAGTTTAGCATCGTCTATTGTTTCCCCGTGAAGCCATTCCTTACTCTGCAACGGCATTATACATGAGGCATAATTCTGCTAGTTGGCTCCTCAATGCTTTCCCTTCCCTTCTCTTCCGCGTCCTTGCCTTCCTTTCCGTCCCTCCCTCCCTCCTGCCTCAATCCGTCCATCCGTCCACCCATCTGGCTGAGGTGAGGAGCGGTAGGCCGAGGGAGAGGAGAGCAGAGTGGAGCGAAGGATGGAGCGACAGCTGGAGCCCAGTCAGACAAGGAGAGACAAATTACCCCTCTAACGAGAGCCATTCATCATCTCTTCATCTCTCCCTTCATTCATCCCTCTCTTCCTCCACACCTCTACGTGCGGCGCGGTGCACCTGAAAAGCGCTCCGATCTGCCACACAACTTCACACTTGACAATGTTTCTCATTTGGTTGCTACTCGAGCGCGGAAAAGTCAATCAGCACGTGCTCCTAAAAAGATGACGAGGGGTAAAAAAAAAAAAAAAAGTAGAAATAACGAAAAGAAAAGAGCGGGGGGAAAACAACAAGACGAGTAAAATGATTGAATGAGCTATGCGCCGGGAAAGAAGGAGGAAAAAGAAGCGACACACCCATGCTGGCACATGCAGAGACTCATTACCATGGCTGCTGTCAGCACAGATGTTGGACTGAGGGGGTGCTGTCAGTCAGTGTGTGCCTAACTATGCACATATATGTGTATGCGCGCGTACGATAGTGCCTGACAGTGATCTGAGGGCTATTTAGACAGCTGTTGACACAATGGACCCTTTTCTCTATTTATCCATACAGTTCAGTCTATCTCCTCCATCTCCTCTCTTCCTGTTCCTCCCCTCTCTTCCTATTTCTCAAGTTCTCGCCTCCTATTTCCTCTTATTCATTGCTTATTAATATTACACATTTTGCACGACTTGCAAGACGCACACCTGTTGTTGGTGTGAGCAACAACTGGATGTGGAAGTCTATCCAGGAACGGCCTGCTTTATGCGCCCTCCCACATCCACCCCCTCTATTCTTTCCTTTCGTAATCAGCGCCATTGCCGAAAATGAGTGATAAAATGAGTAAAGTGGGAAGGGAGAGATGAGAAGATGATTCAACAGACGTGTTTTAATTAATAAAGTTGGGCTTTCATTGCCTAAAGAGATGATTGTATCACTGGCTCCCTCTTTGATGTGTAACAGAGTGTCTGGGTTTTTCTCTGCCCTAGAGCTCTCCTCTGCTTGTGCTACGCTTCTTTCTTTCATCTCGCCAGCATCACTTTGTCGCTTCGCAAGTATAGGGGCCGTCTTCCCAAACACGCAGATCCTCCACGGACACACAAACAGCCCGGGGCTGTGGCTGAAGATGTCTTTCAGTAGGGGAAAAGGGTGCTATCCAGACTTCAGGGCATGACTCAGAGTCTTCTTCTGGTTTACTCAGAGTACATCGGTCCAAGTTCTCATAGAGTTTCTCTCAAAAATATCAGATGTTTTGAAAAATGAAGGTTCTGAGAAAAAAATTATCAAATTTTCTGTTCGGTCTCCGTTTTTCTGCTCCCATGCACAAAAAATGTTTTATTCCAGACCACACGTTCACACAGTAAAGATCTGAACTAACTTTGAGCTGGATGCTAATCATCACTATTAATGAAATCAAATAACATTTGAGTTTGCGGGTTCTCACTCAAGCATTTCTTAGAATCTTTAATTTAAATAGAGCTTAAACTGAGCCTATCCATTAATGTTATCTACTTGTTTTAACAGTTTTTTGTTCACTCTCAATCGGCAACCAACGATTTCTCACTAGTCTGTTTTTCTGCTCCCATTCAAACATGAAGTATTTATTCTGGAGTCACTGAAGACCAAATGTTCAAACTGTAAATATCTGAGCCAACTTTGAGCTGGATGTCATTCAACATGATTAATTAAATCAATAAGAATTAACTCGCTTACTCAAAAACGATTTAAATAAGCAAATTCTCGGTGTAGGCTTAAAAAAAAGTCACCTGTTAATGTCATCTAGATGTAAAGAAAAAATTGTTCATTCTCATTGAGCAACAGGTATATTTGAAATATTTCAGTGAACTGAAAATTAAGTACTCCACAGTACTTCTATGTACCACTTGGAAAGTAACTTCAAATTACTGGTTTGCATTACATTATGCACTCATTGCTTTGGAGAACAAAGCTTCTACACTTTTACACAATAACTGTTTCTACCAGTCTTTACAATTATTTTAAATAACTAAGCATTTTGCTAAAATTTGTATTACTGATTTTATAAGCCTGTGACTGAGTGTCACCACTGTGACTATTGACCATACGAAGATGGGATATTGATTGAAAAATACCCAGTAACTTGATGCAGCTGGTCAACACAACGCAGCACAAGGAGGCTTGTGAACATAAATCAGTGAATTTGTAAAGAGCCTAACTTCCAATTCCAAGCTACCATGGTGCTGGAACTAAGAATATAACAAATACAACCGTCTGTGAAGGTTCTCAGTCATCCAGGTCATCGTAGTCAAAGGAGCTTGCAAAGAAAAGCGTCTGGACTTCTTTAAGTTGCTTGAAGACGTTTCACCTCTGATCCGAGAAGCTTCTTCAGTTCTGAAGAACTGAAGAAGCTTGTTGTGTTAAATCCTGTATTACAAAGACATCTGACAGTTGAGTGACTCGGGTTGATTGCTGGTAGTGCCTTTGCATTCATAAAATAGATGGAAATTATTTGCAGACCTTGGCCGATCTGGCTGAGAGTTATCACCTTCACTGTGAGTCAAATCACACACAGAAGTCACCCAAAGGTTATTCAACCTCCAAGTAACCAGTTGGTTGCCGCAACTACTTGTAATTGGTCTCAGATGGCCCAAAATATTCAATGCAATCAAAGGGCAACCATCGATTTTTTACTTAAGACTAATCCAGAAACTAATAAAAACTAAACAGAAATGAGCAAACCCAGTCCAGCTGTTAAGTGAAACTACACACAATTCGAAACAAAAAATTTAAAAAAGGAATAAAAAATTAAATTGAGTGGAAAATACAAACCTAAATGACACATTTCTTATCTGGCCAGATATGCTGTCTAAAACTTGAACGCTGTGAAAATTACAGCCAGCCTCACAGAAGCAGCACAAAAGGAATGAATGAATGAAACTGGATTATTTGAAAGGGAAAAGAAAGAGGATATGTATACAGGTAGATGAAAAGTTAAAGGCAGAAATCCTCAAAAGACCTTTACCTTGTACCATCTTTTCAATCACAAATCAAAAACCACCTCTACAGAAGATGGCTCTGAGGTCACTCAGAAGTAATAGGTTCTGATGATTAGTGGCCTCTTAACAATATCCTTTGGCCTTCATATAATGTGAAGTGCACTGGGATAATGGAAACCAATTACAAACTAATGTCAACAGAACTTTGAATAGAAACGCAAGGAGATGATGAATTGAATAACAGTGTTGATGGTCTCATCAAAGACTATTCTACGAAGGAACAGAGACAGACACAGACCTCAAAAGTCTTTGTGTGTCGTACTTGACCACCGCAACATAGTACTGACTGATTGAGCTTTGCTGTGCTTTAAAACCTATACAAATACAAAAGCCTATATTCACCTAAACGAAGTGCAAAGATAGTGAACAGGATGGAGAACTGAAGATGAACTGCACAATGCTCACAGTGGATTAAACAGAAAGGAGCATTGTATAGATCAAAAAGGTGGAGGCCAGAGTCGACAGCTTTTACAGCAAGCCTGACCCCAAATGCACGTGGGTACATTTGCATGCACACAGTCATACAGTATGCTACAGTGTGCTGCAGAAAAACAAATGATGCAGGCCATGAATTCTAATAAAATACTTCCCAGATTATTCCAGCGTCTGCTTCAGGAGGTCCTTTCCACTCCTGTCAAGAAACATTTTTTTGTTTTGGTTTTTATTTTCTACCAGGGATACAAGAGCAGACCCAGCTTGACACAAAACAATACACTCGACCTTTAGCCCCAGCAGCACAAATGCAGTCGAGCATCTTTCAGCATCTGCTAATTGAAACATGCCTCCCTGTTGCGGAAATGTGCAAGAGTGTGTCGTGTGTGTGTGTGTGTGTCTGTTGCTATACATAGCATTAGGATGCTACAGCACAGTCATGCTGTCCACTGTCAGAGATGTCCACTGTGTAACTTGGGGCAACCACGCAGGCTGCATTACCATATAAATTACATCCATGTTGCTGCTCCTGCTGTGGATTGATGGTATTGTTATGGATTCTACGCATTGGAGCCTCATTGAAAACAATCAAAATAAATAGCCTCCTCCTCCCACATCAATGCAAACACACGCACAGATGCATGAGCAAGCGCACTTCACCACAGCTGCACGTGCACAAACACAATATACGTGCATGGAAAGCACAAAAATACGGCCAGACCTTCAACCTAAGGTGAAGAGCTATAGATAGCTATCCTCTCAGCTTTCCATTAACTCTGAACATACTCAGTAATTGCTGAAAGGAGCACAGGGCGACATTTCTGTGCAGAAAAGTCAGTTTGCTGGTGTGTGTGCGCGCGCGTGTGTGAGTCGTTTGCAAAAACCCGTATCAATACATCACTTTTGTGCTGCTGCTGTGCTCACTAAGCAACCCATTGCCTATTAATGATCCAAACAGAAAAAATGAACATATCAGGGAAGAAAACACAATAAATTATTAATCAGCAAAATCACCAAAAATTATGCATACGGCATATATTAAATCTTGTATTTTTACAGTTCTAATTTGCAGCAACAGTTATCTCAAGGCACTTTGCACTGTAATGTAAAGAGCTGTCAATATTAAAGGAAAGAAACCCAACAATTTGCTGTGACAGTTGAAAGAAAAAAAAACTCAATTTCAATAGGAAGAAACTTCGCTCAAATCCAGGCTCGGGGAGGTCAGCCATCTGCCTCGAGCAGTCGGGGTGATGTGAGAGAAGTGCTGTTGCCATGGTTGGGAGGGGGGGGGGGGTGCTTGGTCTGCAACAATGTTTAGGTGGGTGGCATGTGTGAAAGGAACATCCACATGGATGCCAGGACAGAAAGTTTGCCATTAAAAGTTGCATTGCATTGCAGCAGAAGGATCAATGTCGTTCCCTTAACGTGCCAGCAGTTTTAACATTGTGCCTGATCCGTGCAGATATGTGAACAGAGTAACAAGAACCACACAAAACACATCCTCAATATGACACTGAATAAAAGCCGACATTTAAAAATGGCACCCAATTATTTTCAGTTTCATTCCTTTTATAAAACGAAGACAAGTGAAACAAATATTACATCTGAATAATAGAAAAAGCACTTTTTCTGTATTAAATCCAAAAGATTTCGTGGCACCAGCAAAGCTGCTTCCATGTTTTCGCACTTGAGAGAAGGGCCGAGAGTCACATATGGACAAAGTCTTTGATTACCGGAGATAGCACTTGGTCTTGGCACTTAGTGTAGCCACTGACAAAAACAACAGAAACCTGCCTGCAGCTTTGGACATTAAATTTATATTCTATCTGGAAGTCCAATATCTCTGTTTGTTATTTCCACTGGAGAAAGCTTTTAGATGCTGCAGTTGAAAAATCAGTGGGGTGAAAACCTGGGCAGACAGAGCTTTCCCTCCAATATTCCATGCTGCTGAATCACTCGCAGAAGTGTTTAGTGGTGTGTGGAAAAATTGTGAACCTGGTACAAGCTAGGGACATGAATTAGGAGTAGAAGCAGAAATTAAATTCAACATGTCTATGTGCTTGCCATGCAAAAAAAGGAGAAAAAAGGCGAGTTACAGTTCATTTAATGTAATTAGCTGTAATTAATGTTTACTAAAAGATAAAAATTGGACAGTTTCACTGTTCTGATAAAGATCAAGGTAAGAAAGAAGCTTCACCAAAAAGAAGAAGAAGAAAAAAATTCACTGCTCAAAACATTCCTACTAATAAGCACTTAAATGTGAGTCACCCAAGCTTGAATTAAATGTTTACACCATTTCCAGACAGCCTAAATTTCCACACAGCTAATAATTAGGTCTTCTTCTGTGGTGGATAGAGAATGTGCTTATTTTTATTAATTACATGAGGCCAGTGCGAAAAATAAACTCAAATCCTGCATTACCCACAATCATCCGAAATTAATACTACACTCATTAAAAATCAAGTGTTCGTGGAATGCATCATAAAAAAAAGCAAATAAAGACAAGTGCACAAATAATACAAAAACACACATTCAGCTACATACCATACACGGTCATAGTAACACACACAGGTAACTGCACAAATACCTATTCAGCACAGCTCTACAAAAACATCAGCCATTTTGGTGTGGTTGCTATGACGAGCTCAAAAAGGACAGAAAGATGCAGAAAAAGAGAAGAACAATTAAAGAGCAGAACAAGAATCCAAAAGAAGAACAAAAAAAGAGAGCGAGAGCCAGGGGAGAAAGAGGAGATGGAAAGCGATCCGTTTGGTGCACGCTAGTTTGCGACCTTGTGCAATTGGAGATATCGCGTTTAACTGGAAAGTCGTGAATCAACTCAATTTCAATCACACTCTTTTGTGTGAGTTGTTACATTATTTGATGTATGCGTGCGAGACAGTGGGCTTGTGAGGCTGAGTCAGCAGTGTCTCCTTTGACGATAAAGCACACGCACTCACACTAACACACACACGCAGTCCCCAGAACCCTCTACGTTGGGATCAGCCAAAAGAGGGATGATGTATTTAGAGCCAGTGGATAATGGCTGTACTGTGGCCTGTTGCTGAGAGAAACCTCTCCTCTCTTTGATGTTCTGCAGTCTCTATTTATAGTAACAACAGAAAAAAGGACTGAGAGAGCTGGAAAACACATAGGCCACATTTTGTTCTCACTAACTAGCTTACTGTTGAGCATTGTGCTCTCTCTGAGCAGGCGGTAGTGTCTCAACACTCCTGGCAGAATTTACAGAGCCGCTGGCATCTCGGTTTAGACACATCCTGCACCTCGGTGCAGTGAAGTTATTTATCAGACAGAATTTGCAGTTTGCTAGTGCTGCTGCAAATTCTGGTATTGATCTGACACCAAGTAAAGTCAAGGCCGGTTTTGCCGATATCAATACCGATAGTTTTTAACGTATAAAGGCAGCTTATGTAGGGGAGAGCTGCGTGACATAATTTATATGACTCATCGTTAATTTTCAAATTATGAACACATTTTAGTGACCACTATATCACTGTGATTTTTACCCTTCCACATTAGTCAACACAACAAGAAATTTCTTTTCATAAGCTTTCAAAAGCTTTTCATATATTTTGGAGATGTGGAATGTAAGTGTGCCTGTGTCTGTTTAAATGTGCTATAGGCTATAAATAAACAAGACATTTTCAAATAAATAAATAAATTACACAATTCAGTGTGCTACATAGCTAACTTAGAGGACAGAAAGTATCGGTCCTGTTGTGCTAGTATCGATCTGATACCGATACTATTTATATATTTGGATTGATCTACCTGCTTCTACTGTGTGCATTTTTAAGGAGTGAGGCGTAACAGATGGAGGCATGGATTTTACAGCGGCTCTGAAGGTTCACTGTCACAGAGTTCAATCTCATTTGTTTTTTGGATCACTGTGTGTCCTGTGGAACTTTTAGCATGACCACAGTTTCCATCAAAAAGTGGGCTCAATTGCTTCATCCGTTTAACCTTTACGTACATTTCTATAAATAGGTCATTATTACAATTTTACCATAATAGACACCCAATTTATTCTCCCTGTTTGAGTTTCATTAAGAAGCTCAGTTAATGGAACTGACATTTTGGATATTACAAAAATATTATTTTGGGTGGATCTCTGACAAATCCTACTGCCCCCCTTTTGAAATCATCATCACTTGCAGGATGTGCTTAGGAGGCGAGCGTTATCACTGATTGCATTATTAGCTGCTGCCTTAGTAAATCAGATGTTAATTACATGCAGATTGCGAGCTCAAACGGAATAAAAAGTGCAGCACATACTTGCTGTCCCACACTCTGCCGCGGCTCTCTCACTATATCTGGGCCTTCTGCTAGTAAATGGTATTATTCTGTCTCCTTATATACATAGTGTGTATGTATCTACCCTTCTTTCCTACATGATCATGCAATAGTCATACACCCTTACAATTAGCACAGCTTGCATCAGCTGACATCAGCTGACTCAGAGGAATATGGAAGTCCCTATGCTAATGGACTTGACATGCAGTTGTGCATCTAGGTGTACGCCTGAGTGTGTATTTCGGAGCGCTTGTTTGTGGTCCCCTTTTGCACAAACACTCTCTTGCAAATGTGATGCAACTCCCCAAGGCACAACCTGCAAGCCCTTTCAGCTCACAAACAGTCATGCCCAGCCAAGCAGAGGCAAAAAGCCTTTAGTAGGCACTCTAGGAGACGCACAACAGCCGCACGCTCCACGTTAGACTATTAGGCTCACCTCTCATTGTGAACTAGAGACCTCAGAGACAAATAATAAATGCTAATCTTTATAGGACGAAGCCAAGTCAGTCAGTTTAAGCTGAGAGCGTTGAATGAGATTTTTAATTACTGCATGACCTGGGGTATATTAGCGCATATTAATGAGGATCATTAACCTAGAGGTAACTAAGACCCCTCCTCCTTAACTACAACTGATAGCACCTCTGCTGTGTGCTAAACTATCAGTGTGTGCGTGTGCGTGCATTAAAAAAAAGAAAAGAAAGAAAAAACGTTTCACAGATGGCTTATTCCATCCCAACTGCCTGTCCTTGGTGAAAATAAATAACTACAGTGAATCTCCTTTTACAGTTGAGGAATTATACTGCTGGAAGTGTGAAAAAAGGCTGGGGAAAGAATAAAACAAGTACAGAATACAAAACCTTGGCCTGTAACTTAAATGCTGTTGTGCCCATTTTCTGCAGCAGTGAGGGTCATCATTTTTATGTAGCCTTTGACCAAATAAAAAAAAGAAAAGAAAAAAGAAAAATTCAGTGGGCAACAAGTAGGAGCAGCAGAGAGCAAAACAAAGACGAAGAGAAAGGAAGAGCAATTTCAATTGACATACGCAAAGGCCAAGGTAATTTCAATGGATAAAGAAGAGGCCAAACAGGGAAAAAAGCGAAACTTTCCTAGTATCTCTCTTGAACTACGAGAGGTTGAGGCGGAACAGAGGAGGTCTTATTTTCCACCCCCTGCAGTGTAAATGTCAGGGCTGATACTGACGTCACCCGCCCATCGTTTCTATAACGCCTCCCCCTCTCCGCCGCCCCGGCCCTTTCCTCCAACCACATGTGTCAGCTTCAGTCTTGTAGTGCCATTACACTGCAGTCTCAGTGGTATAGAGGGAGACGCTTTTATCTCATAAGAGGGCAGACCAGCCGTATTTGGCTTGTAACATTTGCTAAGCACACACACACACACACATTCACCAACTCATTCATGCAAAGACGCCTAATGCGCACACACGCATGCAGACACCCATTCATGTGCATGCACGCTCTAACACCGTCCATTCCTCTCCACTCTCACTGCCTCAGCAGTTTATCCTTTCATCTTTACATAACTGTAAGGTCCCTCGGTGACCTGCTCTAAAAGTAGTTGTTCCACAGAAGACACATGCAACAATCCGCAGTGCAGGGAGGGACCCATCCACCCGAGGCTCGTTTCCCCAACTCTAAATCTCCCTCATTTCTCCACTCAAGCCAGTGCACCAACTGGAAGAAAATACCAATAAGATAATGAGCAGAGGGGCCAGTGTGAGGGGAGTTAGCTGCGCTGGTGCACACACACGTACACACAGATTTATCTATGAAATATAGGGCAATGCAGCAGAGGGAACAGGACTCCTTTGTGCAGGAAACCCAAAGGAAAAACAAGGCCTGTGTCGTTGAGTGTTCTGGGTGGTTACGTACGTGCACAATGGAGCCAATCACTTGAGCGGTGAATTATTCTTTCTGGAGCCGGTATGGAATAATGGGAAATAAAACTGTTCTCCGTTTTTTTCCGCCATTTTCATTATGTAAACTGATGGCAAATGTAATATGGTTGAATGCAGCATTTGCACAGTTTGAGTTTAGACCATGGCAAGTTGGGCTGTGGTTCGTTTTATGTAACTGTGCATCTGAATGTGTGCACCAACCGGTGTGTGTGTGCATCTTCCTTCAGTACACCATGCATTAATTGCCATTCCCAGTGGTCGTCAAGAGAGCGCAGGACTCCTGGGGGACATCTCCACCTTCATTAGACTCTACTGATCATCACACTGCGGTACCAAGAGAGGGCCTGTTCCACTCTTTCATCACTCCTTCTCTTCACGACTCCCTTGCCTCATGATTTTTATATGTAGCATTATTTCTCAACCAGACCCTGCAGTGTCGTTTTTTAAAAATATTATCTTCATGGCATTTCTGGGTTTATTAAGCTGGCACAGACAGAAAAAAGAAAGGAGACGCGAGAAGGAGCCTGTGAGAAAGTTCTAGACGAGCTGGACTTGAACGAGGTTGCTCCGTGCTCGCCCCTAAACTGCTGTACCACTGTGCATCTTTCTCCCTCAATTTGCAATGGCTTATGATTTCACCGTCTCCCCTCTCATCCTTCAATATTTCTGTCACCCCACTCGCGCCCCCTCCCCTCAAACCACCCCCTCTCCCTCCCTCGCACTTCCTCTCCGCCCTCATCTCACACGTTCTTTTGCATTTTCATTCCCATCAGCCTTCCTTTCGTCATTATCTCTCAGTTAATACTTCTTACTGTCTCGAATCCCGGTGCAAGTGGTTCTTACCCCCAGGGGGTAAGTTCGCTCGTACTCCACAGACCCCTACAGACATGTAATGCCCCCCCTCCTGCTCCCCAACAACTCCTCCAACTCATCCCTCCGCTCTGTCCTCCCCTCACTCCTCTCTCTCTCTCCCCTCCTTTCTCCGCAGTGGATGAGAGACGCCAGCTGGAGGAAACAGAGAGAAATGGGCCCAATTACAGCATTGGGAACTGAAAGTTGGCTAATTAACTCTAATTCGTTAACAAACTGGTTTTTCACCAAGAATCATCTCTCTCTGTCACATGGCATACGCATGCATGAGAATCTGCATTTGCATGCGCTGCCAAAGAAAAGAAGAGAGGCCGAACAGACACCCATCCCCATCTACACGATTGCAGGTACACACGCACACAAATACAGCAAAAAGAAAAAAAACCCTTCACCTCCCTCCTATTTCCACACACACACAGACACACACACACACACACAGAAGCTCACATGCCCACACAAGTGTGCGCGGATCCACTTGCTCAGCTGTATTTACTGCAAGGGCAATATGTTGATTACGTTAGAGTGGCTGATTATTGCACAGTGACAGTAAAGGAAACAAATGTCTTTCATAGGCAGGCATCTATCTCTGCGAGAGGGCTTCTAGCTATAGACTATAGCAGCAAATGACTGCGCTGTACCCAGCTATGACAGACAAAAGAAGGAGTGCAAGAAGAGGAGGGGGGAAGGGGGGGGGGGTAAAAAGAAGAGAGTGATTGCACAAATGATGTGCAGGAAGAACAACCCCCCCCCCCTCCAAAAAAAACCGAGGAGCCCCAGATGGAGACGCAACAACAGATGAAATTATAAAAGCGAATGGATGGAGAGATGAGACAGCGTTAGGAGATGGGTGAGGAGCGATACTCTGGATTTTGCACTGAACAAGTGAAGCAGTTTTCCTCTGCACTGGGATAATGGTGGTTAGAGGGGAGAACAATAGGTTTATCTAGTGCAAAGATGCTATCTGGGGTGAAACACACACATCACACGACCTCACACGTACACACTGTAGGATGTTTCATTACTTGTGCATTACAGACAGTATAGGGAATTATAGTGTTGGTAGCACTTGAACAATAAGCTTGTCAGTGTTGAGTTATCAGAACAGGTGTCCTGATACACACACACACTTGCAGAATATATGAGTATGAAGTTTGAAAACATCTCTTAAAGCCATTGTTAGTAAATCAGGATATCCTCTCATCCCACTTGATGAGTCGTGAAATCCTCCTGGATTACCAGATACGATAACCAGCTTCTCACATATGTGTGTGATAATACACATATGTACATAGAGAGCAGACACACAGACACACGCATGCAGTCTACACCACAGAACAGATGGTTTTGGATGGGAAATGTCACTTCTCAGTTCTTGCTACGCTTTTACTTTCATTCCGCCCGTCTTGCTTCTCCCTCCTTTACCAACTCTCACTCTTTCCCAGTAAATTTCTGCTCCTTGCCTTCCTCTCCAACTCTATACCTTCTTCATTGATTCCTTTGCGATGAGATTGATAGTTACTCCTCTCCCTCTCGCTCGCTCTGTTTCCCTGATCCACCTCTTTTTCCTTTTTTCCACTTGCTTCATCTCTGTCCCTCTCTCACACCTCATTAGTAATGCTAATACCCCAAGTAATAGAAGACACCATTCAATGTATTTGTGTGAGTGTGTGAGAGTGTGTGTCTCTGTGTGTGTGTGTGTGTGAGAAAGGGACTGTGTCTGGGAAGGGGAGATGAGTTTCCCCCTCTGATCCCATTTCTCCGTCTCCGGCCCTGCTTTCCTTCTCGCCGGGGAGAAAATCCGATGGAAATGCAATCACAATCATTTAGGGTCCAGACAAGAACGGACACACACGCGCGCGCATGCGCACGTGCACACACGCACGAGCACACACAAACACACAATCTGCTCCAGTACCGCAAGGGAGCCATGCAGAAAATTGTTTTGGACATGGTGATGAGGAGAGGGGGGTCGGGGTGTGGTGAAGGGGGGACTTTTTAATTTACATTTTTAATGTAAAATATCATTCAAAGAGGGAAAGTTAGGCATCTCATTATGCTGCTTCTTTATTACACGCGAGGCACATCAGTCTCAGGGTGCTGTGTCCTGGGAAATG
The DNA here is from genome assembly GCF_963576455.1 of Neolamprologus multifasciatus. NCBI lineage: Eukaryota > Metazoa > Chordata > Actinopteri > Cichliformes > Cichlidae > Neolamprologus > Neolamprologus multifasciatus. Next base: position 21,270,777 of record NC_140440.1, read on the forward strand.
TGCACGCTCGCACATGCATAAACACAGGCGTGAACAACCTGCGGAGCCCTCCGGCCGCAATCAGCGCGTAAGAAATGAGGCTCATCTTCACACACAATAAATCTGGAATAACCTATTCTGTCTTCCAGAAATCATTAATCACAAATAATCTATATCTTTGGATTTCCCTTCTCAACTCAAATCTGTTGGGGAAGGGAAAACTTCGAACAGTAGAAAACTTCAAACTCCCGCCTGGTTAGTCTTAATAACGAGTAAACTATTTAATGGTCTGGATCAAGAATTTAGCTGTGCATGAAGATCCACGGCGACAATCGCAAAATAACCACCTAATATTTTTATTTTTTGCCACCTGCTTTTTTAAAGGTAATGACCAAAAACATATACGGACCATTAACTGATTACTTGCGTATATAAAATGCTGACTTGTGTGTGTTTGGCACAGATAAACCTCGGCATTGTGAATATCTATACTTTGCATTTTCTATGTCATCGTGTAGCCAGCGGTTAAGAGAAGAATGAGATATGATTGCTATTTTGCACTGAGATGAATCACCTTTTTTTTTCCAGAAGATAGAGGTGTCTTTCTCTCGAGTACAGATGCTTGCCCTGTGTGTTTGTTCTACACAGTCTGTTGATTTCCACAACAGCACAAATACTATGAATGGCTCACAGAGGGAAATCATTATCTCTGTCTTTCTAAGCTCTCGCTCTGCTCAATCAAATGAGGCACTTTGCGCCTTCAGCTTTGCACCGCCTCTGAGGTCAGAGCCAGTGATGTCAAGCCAAAATGAGACTGTGTGGCCCTCATAGGCCCCGAGGACCCCCCGTGGCTGCCTGTGTCATAAGCGATCAGTGCCAGACCATCAGTCGCATGTACTGGCTGAGGATCAACCACTTGCAGGAGCACTGCAGTGTGCACTGTGGTGAAGCCTCTAATGGCATGGGCGCATGTCTACGCCTTTAAATATAGAGATCTGTGCATAAAAGCTTTGATTTATACGACATACCATCCAGAACCCTTAGGGAAGCATCTGAGATTCATTTTCCAGCTAGACAGTGACCCCAAAGATACAGCTAGAGCCATAATGAACTATCTTCTGCAACAAGAAGAAAGAGTTCTACAACAGATGGTACGCCTCCCCCCCCCCTCCAAGTGAGTCCTCATATCAGTATCATGGAGTCAGTCTGGGACACAATAATTCCACACAAGAACAGTGGCAAGTTGTCCAAGATGCTTGGAACAAGCCTCATGCCAAGAAAAGAAAAACTCAGCGCAAGTGTAGCTAGTACAATTGGTGCTGTCTTAACCCTATGAGACCTGACGTGTTGTCGCAGACACAGCCATGCAAGCTGTCTTCTTATTACCGGAACTCATCGGAACAGTTTGAACTATCAGAATAATCCAAACTGGATTCAGCACAACTGAAGCATAAACATGTGCTATCAACATCTGCTTAGCTTTGTGTGGAAATTTAAATCACGTCAGCAGTGATTTAAATCTCCTCCACACACCAGCGCGAGCTGACACACAATCGATAAGCTATCCATCTAATGGGCGAGTCTGACTGATAGCGATTTGTATAAACAATGCCGTCCATCTATTAAAACTTGACCTCCCCCCACCCTACCACCCCTAACACGCCGTAATTCAAATTCCACACCTGTTTGCTTATCGCACTGAATAGCAGTTTTAAAGCAGCGGGGCTTCACGCCGACGCTCCGATAATCATCCCGCAAAGACCTCCTTGTCAAAAAAAGTGTAGTTTCAAAAACTAATGCAAATACACAGTCGGAACGTGAACCTGACACTGCCCTTCCTCTATTTCCTCCTCCCTCCCCCCCCCCCCCTATCTCCTTTCATGCTGTTTTTTGTCCTCTACAAGTTTCCTGCAGTTCTTAAAGGCTGAGACGGCACTGTGGGAGTCTGGTCACTACTGCGTCCGCATGCACACGCACACGGACACACACACACACACACTGTGACTTTCCTTTGTGTTGCAGAAAATAAAATAAAAAAAAATACTGAACCTTTAGAAGTGCGTCTGTCAAAATGAAATTGCTGGCTGCATTACAAGCCTTTGAAGGTATTGAAAACTCATTTTCACAATCACCCCACAGGCAGGTAGAGAGAGCCCGTGTGTGTGTAGTTGGACGGTTTTCACCAGGTGGGTTAGGCAATATTCTCTGTTCTTTTAGTCGGTTTGCAGTTGATTATTATTGTCTCAGCTACAGTTTGTTGCCGAGCCCGTCGCCGTTTCTCAGCCCTCCATCCACCACCCGGCACATCTTCGTCTGGATAATCCTTACCTCTTTCTTCCATTCGAACTCTAAGGAAAGTCATTTCTCCCTGAAACCCCCCACTGGGGAAAAACAAACTTTCAAAGCCGGCCAAACAATGACTCACACATACACACATTCCTCTATGAAAAGGCACACTCCCACAGAGGAACATCAAGAGGCACTGAGCGGACATAATGGTTTTCTGATAATTATTCACAAAGGTGACTTTTGTGTGAGTGCCACTATGTGCTCAAGCTCAGCAGCATGGAATGAGCCCGGAGTTAGTCACAACACAGGCAGATGACCAACATTATGGTCAGTCTGAAACTGACTGACACACACACACACACACACAGAAGGGCCTAGGCACACACATATGCAGATTCCGTGAGTCTTTCTCATCGTAATGTTTCAATTAGCTGCAGAGGACAGTCTGGCCCCACACTGATGGCCATGCCTCCCATCTGGGGTTACTGCAGTCACACAGGCAGGCGGATGGATGGACAGAATGACAGACAGGCTGATGGCCCTCCATGCTGATTAATTCGGAGAGATGAGGAGGGCGGGGTGAAAGCAGAACAGTGATGGAAATAATCAGTCGAGGCAGTGAGCTGTGCTTTTCCCAGAATTACAATATGGTCACCGAGAGCATATGGTTCTTCTCTATTTCAGTTTCTGTTACACCTCCGGCTCAGCAGTTATATAAGTCGAACTGCCTTCTTTGAAAACAATTTTCCAACGTATCTCTTCCACATTCTTCTTGAACCCACTTTTGTTTGCAGTTATTGGAGACGTAAGGTGCATCGTCTCTGCTGCAGAAAACATGCACAACAACAACAACTACTGTCCCGAAGGACCAGGAGAGAGGAGGGCTGCATTGCCCCTCCATGATCTCTCCCTTGAGAACCCCCACATTTTTATCCCCATCTCTGGTTTCCAAGGCGAGGCGTAATCGTTCCTGTACGGAAGTCGTTACCGAAGGATTGTGGTGAAGAAAAAAAAAAGATCAATGAAGAAAAAAAAAACCCAAGGTCATACTCCACCTCTCCCTGTGTTCCCTGCTCACCTATCTAGCCTGGACCCCTCCTCATCTCTCTCAAATTCTCCATCTCCTTCCCTCCATCACCCTCTCTCTGGTGCAGGATAGTAATCCCATTAGGATCAATATTCCAGGCGAGTGAGCATCCTTTCACTGCAGCAATTACAAACCTTTAGAGACATAAAGGAGAGCATTTCTTCACAGCTTAGACCATCAATCAACTATTTAGCTTCGGAGGCAAAGGATGTTGTGTCTGTGTGTGTGTCTGTGTGTGTGTGTGTGAGAGAGACAGCATGCATGCATGCATACATGTCTGAGCGCGTGCACGCGTTTCTGAATTCTGCAGTATTGTTCCGTCTGCGTTACTGAAATGACTGTTGGGATTTTCATCTTATAGATCCTATTATGGGTACATGAATACATGAGAGGACTCCTTAATGCACACTTCCCATCTGGCAATGCAACAAGGCCCTATCATCTCCCCTGTGAATGCACGTATTAGTATTGTCTGCAGCGGGATTTCACAGACGGCTAGTCTCGGGTGTTTAGCTAGGGGTTAATATTTCATGCCTTCATGTTATCCCCCCTCCCCTCCCCTGTCATGCCGCCACCCTACCCTCTACCTCTCACTTCCAACATGTGCACCACATGCGCTTCTTGCCTCTGCAGCAACATTTCACAGCTACGCTCGTGTGACAAGTACAGTACACTTACTGTACTTGGCAAGGTTCCTTGATGACAGTAGAGCATTCCTATGATTGTAATTTAACCCAAAATAGATCCATCGCTAACAAAAACACCACTGCTGCCGTCTTTCCCTAAAAACTCTCTCCCTCTCCGTTTCAGTCTCTAATGAGGTGGCGTGACAGGACTGGTGAGGGCATATCACTTCTCATCTCGTCAGCTCTGCGCCCACTTGCGCCCCTCAATGTCACAGGGCTCCACTTTGCCTCGAGGGCCCCTGACTTCCATCTATCGAGTTGCTGTACAAACCCCCATCTGGCACTGTTTGCCCTCAAAACAGAGGCCGCCTTGGTTAGGTCGCATCTGGGGGCAGCCTTGCTAGCAGGCTCGCCAGCATACAGCAAGCTCAAAGAGGACGGGGAAAATGCATTTCATTAAAAAGCTTTATATACATCCTCTGCAGCGAAAATTTAATCTGTGTCTGGGGTAAAAAAATTGTTAGCGAGTATAACAATTTAATCAGTTCTTTAGTGGAGCAGAAAATAAAGAACGCTACTGTAGATCTGAAGCAAAACCACGGGTTACAGTGGATCCTGAAACAACAATGAGTAAATTATAAAGCCAAAGAGTAACAGACAGGAAATGACAGATCCAAATGGCTCACTATTTTTATCGACAACTCAGAGCTGCATCGTAGCCCGTGGCTCACACTGTCAAAATGATCGTTCTAATTCTTTGCCATGAAAAAATTCAATTAGACTATCATTAGACCAGGCTGATGATGAGGTTCTGTTTATCGTTAACTGCACATTATTCGATTCTTCATTTAACAGGCAGCGCCTCATTTACTGATGATCCATTTAACAAATGCTTTTCTAAAAGTTTCTTTTGGCTGGAAATGTGGTGTTTTGTGTTTTTTTTTCCAAAGTGTTTGTTGAGTGCGCCACAGAGGAAACCAGGGTAACTTGTCATGTTGCCTTTTTGACGATGACGAGTTCACTTTTCTGCCAGTCTGACTTAGAAACTCAAGCATATGACTGCGAGTAAAAAAAGCAAAAGCAAATGGAGTGGCAAAGGGGTTAACTGTTGGATAGCTGCTTGCAGACCAGAGAAAAGGGAAACGGTGCCAGAAGCGTGAAGAGTGCATGCACGTATGGAAATAGTGAAAGCACCAGAAGGGGCTTGATGGCACTTGTGGTAGTGGATTAACGATTACACCCACAACAGAAAGCGGTAGCAGGAGAGAGGAGGGCCGGCTCTAAAGCTGAGCCCCTCTTTTTGCGAGGGTTTTTTTTTTTTTTAAACCAACAATAGAGCGGAAGAACAGATTGACTCCTGTAAGGCCAGCACTTTCTGTTCTTCTTTTTCTTCATCCCATTTCTATAAATCTCCAAATTATGCACTCCAAGAATGGAATCTTATGGCAGTTTGTGCAGCACTTGGAAGGCTGAATTTGGCTTTCCACCCTTGTCCATGCTGGTGAATCTACCAGATGCAACTGCCGCACATCAATTCCTTTGGCTTTCCGTCACATTATCTCACTTCGGGCATTCACATATTTCCACACACACACAGCCACGCGCATCCTGCCGCGAGCGCCGATAGGTTCCCGTACTGATCACCCACTCGTTCCTCCGAAAGCCCTGGAGACGGTGAGCACGGGCTAACAAGGGAATGGGGGATGAAAACAGAGTGCTGGAAGACGCAGGCTGCTGGAGGAAAAAGTATCAGGGTTGAGGATGTCTTTCCTTGGAATCAAATTGTGCATATTTTCATCTTTGCTCATAGACCAACTCCCACAGGACATCAGTATGCCAAACCAAAGGCCTGCTGTGTCTGTTTACTCTTCGCTACAAGAGAGGGGACTGAATCAAACTCATTTCAGTAAAGAGAAATTATATCTCCTTTGATATCACTGTGTGTGAAGGCAAATTTCTATCAAAGCCGCCTCGATGAGTAGCTAAATCTTGTTCCAATACTATTCAGGAGCTAAATGCTAGCTTAATAAATACCAACTGAATACTAGCCTGTATAATGCACCAGTCAAATATAGCAAAAAAGCAATAAGTGTTACGGTAAAGAGTTACAGACAAGTTCCATTTGCTTATACAGGTGAATGGCAATAATTGTTACATATGGTGGCTTTGAAAAATTACAGCCTGATAGCTAATGCATACTATACCATTCACTGAAGGCTGGTGCACAAACAATGGTTTTAAAGTTTGTTTATCTTCTCGTACAGTCTCCAATTATATTGTCAAGAGACTAAAGAGTGTGAATCAGCACTTTTTTCCCTTCTGTTTGACAACAGGCCTGTAAGACACGTTCACAAGAAATAAAGACACCAAACTTCAAACAGAACTCTGTAATACAGATGCAGTCAGTGAGTCAATGCTTTGTTTTTTCCCTTCGCCCCTCTGTTTTCCCTGCCCTTTGCTGTACGTTAATTGTGTGCATGTTTATGTTGGTGAATAGATATGCGCTGACAGCCTGGCAGCCTTCGTCAGAGCACGCGTCTTTGTCAGACCACGGGCTGACTGACTGATGAGGAGGAGAGCAGCAAACTGGAAAATGAGAGGCAAGAAAAGAGGAGGAGGAGGTGCGAAGAAAGAGGAGAGGGGAGGGCGAAGTGGACAAGAGGATTTGAGAAGGTTGAATAAAAATGGCACGAAAAATAGGCCGAGTGACAAAAAAAAAAAAAAAAACTGGCTGTGGATGTGCCTGAAATGTGGAGATGAAGCAGGGGTGAAGAGGAGACCAGATTGCAGGAATTAAAGTGGGGGGAGTGTGGTGGCTCCCCTGCTAAAGGGGAGTAAAAAAAGGAAACTGTAGTTTAATAGCTAGTGTAGGCGTCTGTGTTTTTGTTGCTTGTGTGCACAAGCGGGAACTGGTTTAGATGGGTGGCAGAGTGTAATAAGAAATGTGACCTATTGATTGGTTGTAGAAAGATGTCAAAGCTCTGTGTGTGTGTGTGTGTGTGTGTGTGTGTGAGTGTCGAGGGGGTTGATGTCAGGGGTGACACGGGGACAAAATGTCTTCCTCTTTTCCTGTGAGCGCATCCAGCCACTTGCCATCACATCTTTAGCATGATTTGGCTTTGCCACGGATAAAATCAGATTATTATATGATTATGATGTGTGGTTAAGGTAACGGCGCCTGAGGGCTGCGGCGGGTTATTATGTGAGAGTGTTAAACAGAGGAGGAAGTGTGCTCCCCCAGATTGACAATCCAATTAAACGAGTGCGTGGTGTGTTAAGAGCAGCTTCAGACCACCCAGGGAAGCAACAAATAATACACGATTTCTGGCCTACATAGGCACTTGAAATCGAGGTGCTTTGATGTCTGCCTGCACAGCCAGTTTTGAAAAAGATTCTGCATGCATTATAATATACATAATACAGCTTTTATATCATCCTCTCATCTCTGTTCGTCCAAGGCTGTCGTATAAGAAAGGAGCGAGTGGATCCTCAAGCAGGGAAAGCAGATTGAAAGAGTGTGACTTGTCCTTCATACTCCTGCAACGTTTTGAATATGTGCATTATGCACTATTTGACCATTCAGAATCCCCCCACCCAGTGCTTTTCTGTAGCAAGCGCCCTCTCTCATGGCTCACCTTGTCAGTGTTTCTGTGCTCGCAGCAGAAGAGATCAGAGGAGTGAGCACAGAGGAAGCCTATAGACAGAGCAAACAATTCAAATGCCACAAAGGTGATTGATTAGTTGGCCTGACCCGCGCTCCTGTGTCAATATAAAGGATGAAAGAAAGGATGCTTGAGGTGTGTGTATGATGGGCGCCTGATGCTACTATAAAGAACCCATAGCGATTGAGAGAAGAGGAGGAATCTGAAACAGAGACATTATTTTTTACCCTTAATTCCTGACAGAGAGGTTGTTTTTTTTTGGGTTTTTTTTTTTACATTCAGTTTATAAGTTCATCATTCTTTAAACTATCAAGAGGGATTTCTTTCTTCTGAAACAATCCGCAGATTAGGGACGGTTCGGTTTGGTTTTAGACGTGTGTGTTGTTCGGTTCAGGGCATGCTCGTAAAAGCCTTGCACCATTGACTCAAATGAAGGAGCAGAGGGTTTAAATGTCTTGTGCAGCAGCCAAGTCGTGAAAATAGCGAACGGTAAAGCCAAAGCAATCGAGGATGCGCCAGCAGCAGCATTGTTTCGGTCTGCTGTGTGAGACCATTCTGGATTTAGTGCTACCTTAGATGACCGCAGTAAGAAAGTGGTGGATAAAACTGTAACAGGTGTCGCGTATGCTAACAGCAACACACCCAAAATTGGCTCCAATCCAGCCTTAATGCTGCAGTAGAGGCGACACAGTGACATTTTCACTTTTGATACTAAATAACCTTAAATCTGTAATTGTGTTTCCAATGCTGCAGAAGTGGAAAAATTCTTTTTTTCCATAAATAACTATCAAGAAACTGAACTACTGTTTTCTGTGTTTATTTTAAAGAAGGGAAAGTCTTCTTCTCTTTATTTTGATTATCTTTGCCTGTAATGTGATCACAAAAATACCCAAGTTAAAGTCTTTTGTTTACACAAATTTAGGCTTCACAGCTTTGAGAGCCAGCTTCCTCTTTTATTTAATCAGGCAATATTCTTTTGTAAGAAGCACAGCAGAGTTAACAGATAAATACAGTGTGTGAATTTCAGTCATTTTACTCTTTATGTTCTGAACACACACAAAGCGTCCCCAAAGATGGAGAGATCACTATATTTTAGCATCAAGAAAACGTATACTTTTAGTTAAGACGTGACAGTGAAGAACTACTGAAGTAATTAGCAGGAATTTAAGGAAAACCTATTTTAATCATTTTGTGCCAAAAAAAGAAGGAAAAGCAGTTTGAATTTTGCCATATTTCTACTTTTATTGTACAAAAGTCTCACCTAGCTGTAACCTAAGACTGTCACAATGACGTGCATAATGCCACCGGCCTCATTCTTTCAGTTCTGCATGCCTACATGACATGTCCTTAAAAAATAATTTTAATTTAATTTTAAATGTAAATCATAAACAGAACAGGGAAGTCCCTTTGCCATGTAGTGAGATTTACGCTGGTATCATAATGGAAACATTCCCAGAAGTACTTGAGTAAATGTACTTAAATACTTCAGAGATGGTAGAAGCTGCTCAGACTGTGAAAATAGCTGCGTCACTGCTTCTGTAGGAGCTTCTAGGAGTCTGACTCTAACCATCAGTGTGCTATCTCAACTTGGAGTCATTCATAGCAGAGAACCTGGGTTTCACGTGCATAAATGTGGATGTGCACAAGTTTGAACAAGAGCTAATAAAAAAGATACCAAGTCGATTGCATTCATTGTGGAAGAGAATCCTGCTTTTTTAAGCTCTGACCCTCTTTGGCAACTAAAAATCAGGGTATCTCAACCTCTGCTGCACATATTCCTGAATATTCCTGTTAAATTTGTCTCTTGTCATGAGTGCAATGTGGAGTCTCTACGGTGCCAATTTATAATTTGCATGAAAATTGCAGAAGAGCTGATTTGCACGTGTTATCAAACGAGTGGTTGTTTCACAGGCACAGGATCCTACAGATCTGACACTGAATGTGATTTAAGGTCCTCCTGAAGTATCGCCATCCTTGAAACCAGATGAAGGCACTGAGGCAAAATATGCTGAATGAGAGAAGGAACAGATTTTATTTGCATAGAACCGAGTCGAGTGCATCCCTTATTGTTTCCTGTGAAGCCTTATGTTGCGCCACATATCCGACGCAACGTGCATGTTCCCTTTTATCTGCGTCTCGAGCTTATGTTCCTCCCCGCCTTGTTCCCTCCAATATCTGCTTGCCAGCAACCAAACCGTGTCGACCAATTTATGTGGAGATGCATTGTCCCATACGGGGCCCATCTAAGACAATCAAGGCTACCTGATGAGACCCTGGGGGGAAATGTAGGGAAGGGAGGGGCGAAGAAGGAAGGATGGAAGAGGAAAATGCACAGGAGTTGGAGGAGGGGGGTGTGGGGAAAACAGCCGCCGAAAAACAATGAGACAAAATCAGAAGATAAACGAGGCGCTATTTCAGTGGCAGGATTTATGTACTGTCAACATTACCCTCGCTATTAGGGGGAATCCAATTACTCTGCGCCTCTTCTCTCCTCTTCTTTTTCTTTGGGAGCGAGGGAATAAGGGAGCAAAAGAGTGAAGGATGAAGAGACAACAGATATGAAGAGGGAAAGGACGAGAACACCTCTGCGTGATTTATCCAATTTTCCATCACATATTTAGATATTAAGGTGAGGGAGGAGAGGAGGTTAGGGAGGACGGACTTAAAAACTGAGTTTAAGAGACGGGAAGAAGCGGAATAAACAAGAGCGCAGAGTAGGAGAAAAGAACAGAGACGGAAAGGACACAACTGAAAGCTCATGTGAGGAAGAGCGGGGTGGGAATTTTGAAAGCGAGAGAAGACGGGGAGATTTGGAAAGACAGAAGCTCCCTCTAGATTTAATTGCATGCACCTCTGCTTTTAAACGGCTGATAAATTATACATGAAGGATGCTAAGACAATAATTATGAGCTGTTTTAGTGCAAAACAGCGGGATGAGGACAGACAGACAACGGCGGAGGAGTTGGAAGACTGCAGTCAGCCAAGAAATTCTCCACGGAAAAATCTCTGGAGAGCACGCAGGGTCCAGGAGTGGAGGAATCACAGTGCATTATCATGATATTACAGAGGCCATACGGGCCAAGCAAGGAGTGGGTAGTCTTGGTGAAGCACATGCTGAACAACACACAAAAAAGAAGCCGCGCACACACATGGATTTCTTTTCAATACAGTGCCCTCAGGTTACAGCCCCAGCAGCTTTGGCCCCTCAGATTTTTGGCTTTGTTTATGTGACCTAGCCTGCAGCGCAAACGCACGCTGAGGAGGCTTGCGTTTGCAGTTCGCTGTCAGTACCTCACCACCATATCCTCCTCTGAACTCCTTCTCTTTTCTCGCTCCCTCCATGCATGCCCTCTACCAGCAGAGTTTTAAGCAGCAACAATATATTCTCCCTCAGACTCCAGATAATCATTATAAATCTCTATTAAACCCCCACCTTCTGGATGGATGGGGAGCGTCAGCCCACATCTGGCACTGCGAGTTTGTGTGTGTGTGTGTGTGTGACTGTGTGTGTGTGAGAGAGGTTTGAAATCTATAAATGAAAGTGTGGGTGAAAAGGAGAGGAAATGAGATAAATATGAATTGACAATCTAGCAAAAACAAAGGGATGACAGAAAATCAAACCGCACACTGTCCGTACGCTTTCTCTTTAGTGTGTGTGCGCGTGTGTCTCTCATTGGCTACGATGTGTGTTTTCATGAGCCCTTTATCTTGTTTCGCAGGGCTCGTTCCAAAGCTGTACGGGAGCAGCCAGTGATCTCAGCAGTGCTGTTGTGCCCTTAAGCACAGCCACTTAACCCAGACTAACTCACTCACTCAATACACTCAATACCCAGTCGGGTGAAAATGGAAAGCCTGCAATGGCATGCTGCTTAACATAAAAGCTAAAAAAAAAAAAAAAAAGCAGAGAGCCGAGCTAATGCTGTGTCCACAGTCCCTGTACTTGTCATATCTGCTATAGCTGAGGTTGAAAAGCTGTATTCGTCTGTCTGTGCATTTGTGTGTGTGTGTTTTCCTCAGTGGCTAGCTAGGGGCACCGCCACAATGGATGCCTCCATCCGCTATGAGGCAGATAGCGACTTAGCTTTAAGTGCTTCCCTCTGCTTTGTGTACAAACACACACACACACACACATTGGTGCGCGCACACACCTACACACACACGCACACACATATTGAAATGAAAGGTCAATTTCTTGCCACACCACTGGTCTGCCCAAGAAACCTGAATTGATTGATTTGACTCAATTGTACTGCAGGCTGAGATGGAGAAAAGACATCTGACAGAGACTGACAGCACACACACACACACAAATATACATACATACACATATAGATATATATATGAAGAGAAAATAAGCTTCTTGTGTGCTTCGTGCAGCAAGATCCAAAATCAAAAAATCCAACAATTCTGTAATTATCTATTATGATCACTGTCACACACACACCTACACACCTTGGTGTGAACCTGGCATGGTAGAAGTGCTGGAGGATAGGTACAATTGGATCACTCTATTCTAGTCATGGTGTCGGGGGGGGGGGGGGGGGGGGGGGGGGGGGGGGAGATTTTGTGTGAACAGATGGTGTTTACCTAGTAGCAGGTTGGTTGGATCACCTAACCACCCCCCTCTGCCGACCATACCATTTTAGCAACACCGAGTATACCACAGACACGCACACAGGACGCAGACACTTGGAAACACGCACGCACGCACACACGCACACATGCACACACAAACAAAACAAAGAAAAAACCCAGACATGCACGCCATTCCTCTCATCGGAATGAGGGGTGATAACTCGCCAAGCCGCTGTCGGGGAAAGGATAGAGATAAACGAGGGGTGACGAAATGAGAGAGAAAAAGAGCAGCTACAGAAGCAGCAACAGAGATAGAGAATGAGGGAGTGGAGTGGAGGAGAGGAGAATTGGGCCACTACTGTTTTTTTTCTTTCCGTGGTCTGTAGTTATGTAGGTCACTTTTCCCTCCAACTCGGGTGTGGGGAATTTGTAAATCTGACATAATAAAGCGTTTGGCCCCCGGTGATGCTTCTAAAACGTTTCATCTCTTCTACCTGTGTTCATTACACCACTGCAAAAACTAGAGGAATGCAACTCTACTTGGTGATCTAAAGATCCCAAATAAAGTAAATGACGAATGAAAGGACAATAACTGATTAGTTCCGTTTTCTCTTTCTTTCTGGTTAGAATCTGATGTTGACACCAACGTGTGCTCATTCATTGAGAGAAGTCTGCAAACTCCCCAAAAAAGAAAGAAAAAAAAAAGAAAATCTCCAATTCCTTTATGGCTCTTGAATTTCACAGAAGGCCACGAATGTTTGGTATTTCATGCTTGCCTTCCTTCCGAGACTTTTCTTGTAAGAAGCAGTGGGCGATCTGAAGCAGAACGACAATTCCCTCTCTCATTAATAATTCACCTGTAGCTCTGACTGCACCACACTGAACCAAAGAAAGAAAGAGGCGGAAGAAAGAAAGAAATACAGAAACATCACATGGCCATGTTTTCTTGAGGACACAGCTTGTCCCGTCAGTCTTGAAACGTCAGAAAGTCTGCACGTTTATGCAAGCGCAGATAGACACACACGTGCACACGTGAGAGTGCGCACGCACACACACACACACACACACACACACACACACACACACGTGCATGCACAGAGGGGCAGACGGCATAGTGTATGAGGTCTGACAGTGCTCTCTGAGGACCAGCCTGTGTTGCTAAAATAAGGGCAAGTCTGGAAAGAGGTGGATTCCCCTGGAGTGGGGCACAGAAGAGCACTAAAAGCTAAGTGGAGATAAGAAAAAAAAATAGCCCCGAGAACTGGAGGATGAGTGAGAGGATGAAGGAGAGGAGGAGAGAAGGTGAAGGGCAGGAGAGGGAGGGGAAAAGAATCGAGGATGGAAGAGAGGAAGGAAAGGAAATGTCAGGAAAAGGAGACAAAAGTGTGCTTGTATGGTGCAGTTTTAGTGCAATATATTATTATATATTTATTCTTGGACTCGTAATGTATGAATACGATGGAAATGCCATGGATGGACTATATGATGGAAATGCCAGCGAAAATTTTTGAGAATTAAAAAAATTACAGGAGGCTGCAGAAAAGCTTAAGTGAGCGACAGGCGTAGGAAAAGTTTAGGCATTAGCTGGTTAAGCACGGTGTTTTTCTTATGACACTCTCAGTCAGCTGTTTCTTGTTTCTCGCTGACAGCATTTGTGTTTGTATGTATCTAAGAATGTAGATATTTGTATAGAAGCGCACACACAATTTATCCCCCGCCAAGCAAAGAAGCGAGGCAGAGGGATAAATATTTGTCTGTTTGTCGGAAAGATTAAGCTAAAAAAAGAAGAAGAAGAAGAAAAATAAATAAATAAATAAATAAAATGGAATATCTGGAAACTGCAAGGACGGATGCATTGTCAGAGTGCCCTTCAAATTATTATTAGTATTACATTATTTCCTTTTTGCCAGTCGAGCCTTAATTGCAAGTGTGAGATGTTATCCAATGAATCATGGCTGAACTTTCAAAAAGATGCGCATACTCTCACTATCTCTATGCCTCACTTTTTAACTAAGCGAGTCCTACGTTAGTTAGTTAGTGTTACAAACCCACAAATATGCACGTGCATGTGTGCACGTGCATATTTGTTATAGCCTAAAAAGAAAAAAGTAGGCTGTAAAAAAGATGGAGCTCACCAACATCTCTAATCACTTCCTGCAACAGTTTCTGGGGGTCACGAGAGATCTTTAGTAGCCTTTTTTTCCCTCGATGATGAAGATAATCCCTAATTTGACATCTTCACCTCTCTGCTGTCACAGCCCCGGGCCTTTGTGTTGTCCGATAAATTAGAGGCAGACATGTCAAAAACCAAAAGAAGCAAAGACACAATCAGATTTGCCTTTTAACTTTCTGAAATCTATTTTGGAAACAAAAAAAAATCTAATTAGATGTTTGGAAATATTTTTCCAAAAAGAAAAAAGTAGCGTGCACTCTCTACTACTTCACAACTTGGCGTAGAAGCTGTGGAAACACATGGAACAAGGGTGTTACTTTGGCAACATGACTAAGAGCTTTTTACTTCTCTTTTTCCGCTGCACACCATACAACACTGTGCCTCCTCCTCCTGCTTCTATCCTTCTGTTTCTCTCTCCCTCTCTCTTTTTGCCTGTGTGCCTCTTTGTCCCTCGCCCTCTCTCTCTCTCTCTCTCTGTATCTCTCCATCTGTGACTGTGTGTAGGTACATTCCTTCTCCATTAGCTGCTTTTGTTGCTGTGCCAGGGGACACTGTGGGGTGGGCTGGGTAGGTGGGAGGGAGGAAGAGATCTGGAGAAATGAATAAGAGCCACAGCTGGATGCAGCACCTTATCCTCATGCTCTACCTGCTCTCATATATGGGATGCGCTGGAAAATGACAAGGTTCAGAGTGGACTGTATGAAAGATGCACGAGCCAAAAACAGCAGAACAAGGCACAAAATAATAGCTCTGCAGATTGGCAGCAGTGCAGCGCTGTCTTTAAACGGGATTGCTTTGTGCGATTGTAATTTTTGGGGGTTTTTTTATGCATATGTACGCATTGTCTTAAGAAAACAAGCAGTATTTGTGGGCTGCCTGCTGGCTGATGCTGGGAAACAAAAACATTCAAATGAGCTGCTTTTTAAGTCATTCTTGGAAAGAAAGGGGAAAAAAGGAAAAGAGAAAAACCTTTGATATGTTTCACTCAGCCATCACTCACGCGGCATGTTTTGACTCCCCTACTTTATTTCTTCCGTGCCATATTTGCTTGTATTGCTTGTTTGTTCTCAAAGATGAGGTTATGGGCTCTGAAAATTGGCAAGTGGTGCTTTAAATTTGTGTGGCCTTGATCAGGTCACGCAGCTTACAGCAGACACAGAGAGCAGTGCTTCTCAGTCAGAGAGCCCTAACCGAGTTTTAAAATATTCTTGAGGGGAGGCTTTTATCAGGAAGCTTTTTGGTGTCTGAGTTCAGCTCCGGCGGACGAAGTCATCTCCTTCCGTCCGGCTATTGTAATTGAGGCTGCCACGAAATGAAACGGCAAGTCTCCCCGTCTGATGCTGATGCAGCCAGGGTAATATCCTTGCCGCATCCCCCAGTGCGCTGTTTCAATCTCACCCAGTCGGCGTGAGGATGATAGAGCGAGATATGAGCGTATGGGCACCGAGGGGAAAGGGAAGTGTGGCTGTAAACAACCTCAACCTGTTCTCAGAGCTCCGACAGACCTGGAGAAAGGGATGAGACGAGCTGGAGTGTGTTTGAGCAGAAACACTCCTCCTACTGTCTCCTCTGTCTGCCTTTTCTCTCTGCAATCCCTCTTTCCCTGGGAGCCAGTGTGTGTTTGAGTGGGTGAAACACTGCCACAGTCCTATTGCCTCCCGTGAGACGCTACTTCAAACAGACTGGAGAAGTACTGCCAAGGGTTCACTTGCTGGATGTGTGTATGTGTGTGTGTATCCCCCATCTTTGTGTGAGTATTGTGTCTATACACACAGATGCTCTCTGTGCCTCCGTGTGTCATTTCGCTTTCATATACTCCTATAGTTATTTTAAATTCATTAAAATACACACGGGCACATTCCAAAACAAACTGTCATCAAAGTGGAGCTCGTATATAATCAAACACACCCTCACTTTCTCGCTCTCTCTCTTGCTCCAAAACACACATTCGCAGACAGACGTGATTTAACAAATCCGTGGCGTCTATTAGGCGTGAAGGCCTCCCCGCTGTGTGAGACATATTAAAACTCGGATTAGTCCAAAACAATTACAAAAAGCTACAGATCCAGAGCCACAGATGCTCTAAGTATGTTTGTGCGCACGCATATGTGTGTGTGTGAAATTGCCTCTATCGCCCCATGTGGACTTTATACTCTGGGGGTGGGAGGCGGAGGAATTGCTCACATTGCTCACGCAGCTCACGTTTTATTTAATACTTGGCAATTGTTGATGAGCAAAGGTAGCGGGGACCTTGAAGCACTATGCTGCTCTAAATAAAATTGAAAAAACAAAACAAAACACTCTGAACAGAGCAATGGCAATGACTCAAGTCTCATTATATCTGTGTGGTTATGTTCCAACAGTGATGCGAAGTTAACAATGTTAAGAGCCCTGACAAAAAGAGCAAAGGGAAATTTGCTGACACTAATATACAAATACACATGATGGAGCAATGCTTCGCTCCCGTTGCTGGTTTCCGAAAACTCACCTGGAAAGCGCTCCCCTGTTCCCCCGCCTCCTCGTTTCTCCTCTCGCACGCTGCTGCAGCAACTCTTCAGGCGCTGCGCGGGCTCCCGGTGTGTCACAGTATTAAAAGAAACAAACTTACGTCTTGTCTATAAATCATTAAAAGACTTAGCCCTGAGAAGCATGGCTGACTTGTTTGCACAATGTAAAACGAACAGGGCTCTTAGATCATCTGCCGCTTCTTAGAGTAAGAACAGAGATAAGTGGATCATCACGGAGCTGCTGCGTGCTTGCAGAACAAATTGCTAAAGGTCTGGAGTGCACATTGCTGTGAATGTGTGTATATTTTTGTCATTCTTATTAAGCAAATCACCCTGAAACACGATTTCTAAACACCCTTCCCAATATCTGTTATGTAAATCTTTATTTTTAATTTCATGCATGTGAAACTCCTCCAAACTACTTCTCTGTATAAAGTTTGCAAACTGCGCTTTGCTACACTTCCCTTCCTCCCTCGACTCCTTTGCTCTTTTTGCTCACTCCTCTCTGTCCATCCGTCTCTTCCTCCCTATCCTCGCCGACTCTCCATCTCCTCCTCAGCAGAAGAAGTGGGAAGTCTACCTGCTGGATAATCCTGCATTACATCCCTAATCCCCTCAACGTGTTCTCACACACTCACACACACACACACACACACACACACACACACACACACACACACACACACACGGTAAACAATAGATTTGGCTTTTGCAGGATTTACACACCTGCAGGTACTGCAGATTTTTTTCCTTTTCTGGAAGTAGTAAGTAATAGCAGTAGTATGTGCATTATCAAGTGACAGGTTTTCTACAATCTCCTGAAACTTATAGAAAACATTCACTGTGATTGGATGTAGAGGCGCAGTCCTTTATGACTATAAGACTGAGCCGCTGTTAGTGAAGGGTCTGCTGACACTGAGCTTATCTAAGAAGATATACGAGTGTAAATATAAGGAAAAGAAAACAGAGGTGTGCAAACACTGAGCTTTGGGAGTACGTGTGTGCGCATATGATGATCTTCTCTAGCGGGCGAGACGCAAAAAAGGTGCGATAATTGAGAGCAACGGAAAGTGGGAGCGGCATGGAGCGATGGAGACAGAGCAGCGGGCGAAAAAGAGAACAGAAAGAAGTGGGGACGCGGGGAGTGCGAACATCTCTGACGAGGGGTTCTCATTAAGAAGTGGCTGCGGGGTCCAGCCACTTGGCATTGATTTGTTTTAAAATCCAAAGCTCAGCCATCGACAGGCTCGGTGTCCTCAAGTCCCTGTCAAAGCCAACAACCACACGCATCGCACACAGGCCTGTTTAACAGCAAGTCAAACCACCAAGATATTTTTCTCTTCTATTTCTCTAAAATAACAGCCGATACTTAGAATAACACGAGAATATTTTTGAAATGACATTAATAAAATATTTAACTTGTTTCATCCATTTCGCTTTCAGAGTTAAATGAATAAATCACAAGCCCAAACCAAAAAAACCCAACAAATCCAAACTCCTCAAACACTCAAGTCTGCATCTGCTTTCACATTCTCCAGACTTTTTCTTGTGCACGAGCCTCTCAGCACGAACACGTGTGTGTCTGTGTGTGTGCTTCTCGCTGAATAGCCAGTGAATAGAGGCCATAGGCAATCAATAGCAATCTACGGCCAGCCTTCGCAATGCTAATGGAACTGTGTGGAATAGCTGGCATTTGGCCAGTGCCATCACTGAAGCATCAGTCTGAAAAGCACACGTGTGTATACACACAGAGAAAAAGGTTAGACAGACAAAAGGTGAGAGCCACAATGTGTGTCAATATGAGAGACGGCGAGAGTGAAGTAGACAGAGAGAGACACACATGCGGCGAGATGAATGTGCCGGGTCACATTGTTTAGGTGATCGAGAATGATCGATGGAATCATTTCGGTGCCCCCTTTGCCCTCCTGCACGGCCCATCTCCCCCTCATCTCCCCCTTAAGCGCTGGTCATTAGTAACACGCACACACAAACACACGCTAACACACATGCACAGACTCCTTTTCACTTTGTCATCATCCCTAAGGCAAGGTCACAGCGCACCGTCTCCTCAGCACGCGTCTTCTGTTTTGCAGTTGGAGCTACTTTCTGCTGAATTAGGATGAGAGTGGAGTTAACACTGGTAATGAAAAGAATGGAAAAAAAACTGTTATGCAACTATAGATTATGCATTGAGCTACGAAGCCACATAATGTCTTATTTGTGCAGCGCAACAGTGACATTTACAAGGCTTTTCAAAGTCGTAGTCTGCAGTTCAAAGTGAGCTGAATCTAGTGAGTAAATCCCTCCTGAGCTGTAAATATGCCTGCACTGTGACTGAGCGCAGAGAGAGAAATAAAAATTAATAAATAAATAAAGAAAACCACAACAGAGAGAAAATGGAAGCTGTGATGATGTTTTTCTGTTTAATCATCTCCTGGCGGAAGTGAGAACATTATGTCGAGTTAATTGAGGGAGAAGTGAAAAAACATTTTAGCCGAATGTGTATCACCCCCCGCCCCCAACCTCACAAAATTGATGGACGGCTAATGTACGTCTTTCGGATGAGCCATTTCGTTCTGTTCGTCAAAGTAATTCCGAAGTAATAAAACTTGGTCTGTAATTCATTACTCATTGCGTGGAGACGAGCTTAAAGTCTCCCCCTCCCTTTTTTTAAGTGATTTAAGGCACACACATAATCGATAATCTCTTTCTTAAAAATGAATGTGACAGCACTACAGTGAGGGGAAGAATATAGCACTAAAGGGAAACCTCATTTTGCACTCTCCATCAGTGCCATTTATGCATTAAGCCACTCAAGTATCCAAACACGGTACCCTCTGGCAACTGGGAAAAGAAGCACCTCAAGCTATGCCCTACACAAAACTACAGCAATGAGGACAGCTCCTCCACTAAACGTGAGCACAGAAACACCTCCCTTTCTGCGCTTGTAATACAATCCTATATTTGACCTATTCTTTTTGCACAGCCAAAATACCTGACTTTCCCCGGCAGAAGCAGGGCTCTTTGAAACTGCCGGGTGTAACGCACTAATGCATGAGCTGTTGTCCTCACCCAATCCCTTAAAATCAGCTTCACATCTGTCCCGACTTGACAGCCAGGGAAGCAGCCAGTAGCTGGCGGCGCGGCGTGACTCACAGTCTGGGGCTGGAGGAAAGGTAGTCACTCCTCCTTTTTTTCTTCTTTTTCTTCTTTTTATGGTAATAACACAGAACCTGAGGAGAGTGTTCACGAGAAAAGAGGAAGAGATGCAGGAGGGAGAACAAAAGAAGAGGTGAAGAGTTCAGGAAGCTGGAGTCAGTGCTTTGGGGAGAAGGATATTAAAGATGAAGGGAGGTGCTGAGAAGGGATACGTGGACGGGAGGTAGGAGCAGCAGCAGCAGGAGAAGCAGCAGAGGGGTGTAGATAGCAGAGAAATGCGAAACATTAGATAAGATGAGGAATGAAAAGGAGAATGGTTAGTCGGGTTTCGAGTTTACAAACAACGGCGTGATGAGTCAATGAGTCACGGCTGTCACTGCTGCAGCAGAAGGTATAATGAGGCTGTATAGATGAACGATGGCATCTCTAGGACAAAAACTCCTTTCTAGCAGAAATATGGGGATCAATTTATCACTTGAGCCTGACTGTAATTGTGACACTTTCATCTGTCTCGTAGTTAGCTTTGGCACGGATCGATCACTCAGAGCGTTAGTGTTGCATGGCTAACAAATGGCGTAACGTTGCATCCTACACAGCTGCACAGATTCAGGGATGGGATGCTTAAGGGAAAGTTAAAAAGGTGAATAAAACAAATGATGAATACCTCTAAAAAAATCGATTCTTCTGCATTAATATGGAGGAGAAAGTAAGAAAAGGGGTTTAAATTAACAGCGATGCCACGCTTTTGTTTTCTTCCTCCTTTTCTAATTTAGCTTTTGAAATGAAAGCAGAAGAGCCAGAAGAGATAAGAAAACACTGAGACAGTGTCAGGCGTGGATGGAGGGATGCTTAGAGATATGAGAGGAGTGGGATGTGTTGGGGGTACAGGTGACACACATGGCAGCGCCACATGCAGATGGTACACATGGATGAGCAGCCAGGGTAGTGAAGCGTAAAACCAGCCAGCTCACTGATCAGACACACACACACACACACACACACACACACACACACATACAAACGCACTCAAAAGCATGCTGAGAACACCAGTTAGCTTGCCAGCCCTTTACTCACCCAAATCACCACTGTGAAAATTAATACCGCCAACCGTCCATACAAAAAAACACTCACACACACACACACAAACTTTATAGCAGACACACATACAGTATACCATTCAGTAATCAATAAAAGCATTAAATATTAACATAGGAAAATGTATCTATAAAATTTGTGAGGAACCCTTTCTGAAGCATTTTACTTAAAAACTTTAAAAGTGTGTTCAATTAAAAAAAAAACTCCAGGATCCTAAAGTTTTAATATCGGCGTGTTTAAGCTTAACGATTCTTTTCGCTTTCTTTTTTTTTTTTCCTTCAAAATGGACTCGAAAAGTAAGATTGACTACCAGCTTTTCAAGACACACACACACACACACACACACACACATCCCCCAAAAAACCACACCAAAAAAACCAAAAACCAAACAGCCACATAAGCGCTTACCTGATGAGAGAGAGGTCAGACAGAGCAATACAACCTAAGCCCCACCCCCTTGCCTCAATCTTGCGATTTCAAACATGCACAAACGTGTTATACACCAGCACTGATGGCCGTGTGCACAATAAAAACATGGGGTGTTGGGGAGGACACAAGGGGCTAAAAGCAATCTTCCAACTGACCTTGAGTGGGGAGGACAAAATGCAGTGATGGAAGGAAGGGGGGGGGGGGGAGAGAAAAAAAGCCAATGCGACGAAAAGGGAGTGAAATACTTAATCTATCTCCCCTGGTGGAGGGAAACAAATGCTTTCACTGTGATTGAGGACGCATTGCCCTCACACACCAACACACACACACACACACACACACACACACACACACACACACACACACACACACACACACACACACACACACACACACGTATACGCACATTCTGGCTTAAGGAAGAACTGGATAAGAAAAGCAAGAGTGAAACTCATTTTCCTGAAGCAGAATGGGAACACAGAGAGAAGTGGAAGAGGAATTTGTTTGGGGAAGGCGGAGTAGTACAGGAGAAGGCAAAGAGGCCGAAATAGGTGGAAACATGGGGGGTGGGAGCAGACAGAGACAGATGGACGGAGTAGAGACAGGGACGGGAGAAAGGGAGATGACTGCTAGTGACCGGCCTTTGTAGAGGACTGTTGTTGCTCACTTTTGAGTCAGCTTCACTGAGGCAAAGTCTTAATGACTCATGACCCGATACTCCGCATAATCAAGCTGTGCCTGTGTGGGTCTGCGTGTGTGTGAGCGTGCGTACGAGCCACTAGTCTTGTAACAGAGAACTTTATTACCATCTGTTCCCACACATGCTTATTTGTTTAGCCCTGACATCCACGTCTTCTTCAATCGCTTTGCTATTTTTTCCTCTCCCACTCTGTGCCTCTTCCAATCACCTCTCCTTTTGTGTGTGTACCCCCCTCTTCCTCCTCCACCCCTCGCTGACTGTGTGGAGGGGTTGTGTTCCAATAAATAGCGTCCGACCCAAAAAGGAAAAAAAAAAAATCAGGGCCATTATCTCCGCGGCTTCCTAACTACCTCGCTCGTCTTGGTGACATGGAATCGCGCTCCCGCCATTTTAATCAAAGCATGTGTGTGTGCATGTCAGCCTGTCTGAATGTGTTTGTGTGTGTGTGAGTGCCTCAGTACCTGTAGAGGCCATTAGGTGGAGCTGGTGCTTGGCTGAAAGAAAGGGACAGAGGCAAGATGGATAGCTGAGCGCAACGGAAGGGAAGGCTCACACTCTTCTACCTGGTATCACAGATTTTCCTGGCAGTGTGTGTGTGTCTGCTTTTAAAGGTGTCCAAGTGTGTTGTAGGCTGGATTGCTTGTGTCCAAGGGAATCAATTATTCATGGTACAATGAGTAGTAGAAGTGTTGATTACAGACTTAAAAAAGCAAAAGCAGAAGAATAAGTAATATTATTTTTCTCTTTTTTTGTAACCTTAAATAAAAGCACAGGTGTGCCATTAACAAGCATCCAGCTAGCCCTACCTTCAAAAACTAAACAAAAAGAAACGCCTTCACTCAAGACCATATTATAAAACAGACTGTGTTTAAGGACAATACCAATATCAATTACTTTCACACGTTTACCTGTGACAGCATTTTGAGTTTTAGTTTTCGCAAATGTGCTGGAAATCAGCGAGACTCTGTGTGAAATTCCTCACAATAAGATACTGACACCTCGGATGAAACACGCAGATCTTCCCTCTGATTTGTGAAAAAAACAAAACAAAACTCACACACAAACACGCACAGCACAACACACAGACGCACATGCACCTGTGCGACCACAGATCTTGTTGGCAGTTGAGAGAAAAAGGGACGGTAGCCTGGAGGAAGGGCAGGTGTCCACAGATGGAGCTCTCTCTGTCTCTCTCTCTGTGTCACAGATGGACCCAATCACACCTATTTCTCTCTCACATGCCCTATAGCTACATAATCAGTGTGTGCGTGTGACTCTGACTTGTTTATTGTCACATAAAAAAAAAAAAGAACGAAAAAAGAGTGTATTCTGAATTAGCCTCTAAATATGCATACGTCCAGCCTACAGCAGCGAGCGAGTGTTGTTTTTTGTGGGTGAAGCAGAGGCTGAGCAACGAGGCCATGGCAGACATCTACCCCACCTATCAGTCTGCGCGTCGGTCTGCTCGGAGCCAAAGTACAACTTACGGCAAATATGCTCACAGTCGGATGTTGTCATCATCGCGGTTTAGGACAACTTTTAATTTTTTGTATATCTGGTGACAGCTGAACACGTGCGAGGTGGCCTGCGGGGGGGGGGGGGGGTTTGTCTGTCTGAGATAGCGGGGGTTCCCGCTAGCCAATGGGACCACACAATCTGTAAAGCAGGAAGTGAACCACCGATCTGTCATCTGTCTTCATAAACCCACCAGTCAGGACCCTCCTAATTAGTCACCATAGAAACCATGGCTAATTCCCCGGTCTGCCATGCCAATCACGTCCTGTCTGTGGCAGCAATCAGAAAGGCACATTTATCCACCACTGGGCCGGATCCCTGTAACAGAGTGTGTGTGTGTGTTTGGTGGGTGGCTTTGTGTGCATGTGTATGCGTGTGGGCGGTTCAGGGAGTTTGTATGAGCTTGTCAAAGGCTTGTATTTCCTTAGACAATGTTGCCTTTATCTTAAAAAAAAAAACCCACACGCACACACATGCGCACACATTATGGCTGTCTAGCTTGTAAATTCATAATGTTTGTTCAGATAGGAGGCAGATGTGTCAGAGCTGCTGAGAGGGGTGTGTGCCACGTTGTGATTTTCTGTGGGAACTGTTTGATTAGCCTGACGAGTGCTAGCAATCCCCACACACCCACAAAGCAATCAAACAACTATTATATGGCTCGCACACAAACACAAACACGTACATGGATACAGACGTAGAGATGTGCCGCAGACGTGCTTAACCTTTCCCTCGGAGGTCAAACTGTTTGGTCAAATAACACCGCCACGCTAAAGATGACCCCTGCGGGTCCGTTCACACGTGGGAGTTGAGACTCATCAAGCCAGTTGGATTTTTTTTTTTAAATAAATGAAACCCACATCTAAATAGTCAATCAATTGATCAACAGCGGAATAGAAAGGCAAATAGCTCGAAATAACCTTGTAAATATTGAAGAACACACCGATGAATACATTATAGATCGACGTGGAGGCGGTGGAGAGGGGGGACAACCTGTCCCACATTTCTCCCCATCAGCTGCCTGTCAATCACTGCAATCGCCGTCAATTGGAACGTGCTCACCAGAAGGCTGGGGTGGCTGACACACAAAGATGCTCTTACATCCAACTTCAAATCAATAAAAAAAAAACCCCACTCGGAATCGCATCCGAACGGCGCATGCTGGCATTCACGGATGCCAATCATAACTTCAAGGGCACATCAAAGCCAGGTTCTATTCAGATGTATGCCCTTTGATCACCACCACTGCCTCCACCGTGCATGCACATTCTCGCACTTCGCCATATGTATATATATAACCTGTGATATAACGACAAGTCATTAAAATTAAACATGTGCAGGCTGGGAAAAAAAACATAAATAATTCAAGATCCGTGTGTGTTCATCCACAGCAGACGAATTACAGGGGTTTGCGTAGAGTGAAGTTCGAGCGTGGCTCTATTGTTCCCGCTGTCTGCAAAGAACACAGCACCATGCCATCTGACCGCTGTAGTGACAAAGAAGTATCCGAGAGTCCTACCTGTCTCGTGAGAGAGGGTCTTGGTCCTTCCTGTGTTGCCTGCGTGATGCATCGCTCCGTACTTGTCGCTCTTTCTCATTAACCCTCTACCCTTATCTCCTCTCCTCCACGCTCCACTGCTCTCTGTTCCCTTAAGAGTCCTCTTTTCTTGATTCTCAATCTTTTGCACTTTGTTTTCTCCCTCTTATCAAAGTCCTCGCTGTCTGTTGCCTCTGCCTCACTGTTCTTCTTCTTCACTCTTGATTTCCCTCCCTTCTCCTCTCTCTGCCTATTTCAGTGAGCTCTGTGAAGCACAATCCGCTAGCTGAGTGCTGGAGCACCGCGCAGGAGCAGAGAGAGAGAGAGAAAGAGACACAGAGCAGAACGAAGAGCTACGAGCACACGCACGCACACACACACACACACATACATGCGCGTGCTCGCACACACACTTGCGCTATGTGGATCAACACACTTGCGCACGTGTAGCTGTTGCTCTGCAGAGATGAACGGCACAACACCAAAACACCGGGGGGGAAAAAAATGATGAGCGCAATGCCCTGCACTGCTCTCCCTGCTTTTCCAGGAGACTGCAGGTCTTTTTTGTCTCCCCTCCTGCTTCTAGTCCTCAGTCCTTTTTTTTGCTCAATCCGTCACAGATCAAGGCCAACTCGGGCACAGGGGAATGGATGGATGAGAAAACACTGAGAGTGAGAGCGCCTTTCAGCCTGTGGCAGGCAGCGCAGAAGACAAGGAGAGATGTGGCTGTGGCTCCATCCTCCATCTGCCCACAGCTGAGACTGAGAGCAGACTCAACACACACACGCACACACACCAGCTCCCTTGCCCTCTCTCTCTCTCGCTCGCTCTCTCTCCCTCGCTCTCCCAGCAGCGATGCACCAGCGAGATGGAGGGGGAGGAAGGATGACGGCGAGAACTAACGAATGAGCCGAAGGAGAAAGAGAAAAGGGGTTGGGGTGAGACAGTGAAAGAGGGATGGTGTAGTGGTAGAAAGGAGGAGGAGGAGTAGGAGGTGGCAACGAGGGCGGCAACACGCAATGGAGCCCACGAGCGCTAGAGAGAAAAAGAGTGACAGAATCATGGGAATGTGACAAAGCATGCACATTAGAGGGGAGGGGAAAGGATAGAACGGTTACGAGGAAAATACAAGGGAGTGGAAGTGGAGAGAGGAGAGATGGAAAGGTAGGAGAACAGGGGTGAGGTTAAAAGGAGAAAAGACGAGGCAGCAAAGCAGAGACGTGGAGCAGGACGGGGGGGAGGAAGGGCAGAGGACACTGCGGCGCTGAAGCCGGTAATATGTCAGATCTCACATGGGCACGCTCACATCCACACCGTGTGCCTAAAAAGGAACGATACAATGTCAACGCAGGACGATGGCAGCCTGTGAAACAACAATTTTTAAACCTCACAAGATAAAATAAAAAAGTACTGGTACTTTTCATTTTTCTTTAAAATAAAAAATCATAAATTATTTGTTCAGTGACAGACAATGATAAACAGAACCTCGCACATCAAGCTTGTCAGACAAATCTTCGAAAATACAAAACTGTACTTTCTATCTCCATAAATGGACTCCGGCCAAAGTCTCAGGTGGGAGGTTACCAGGTGAGTGAAGGTCCTCGCACTGCCCAGCAGAGGGCACACATCTAGTCAAATGTCAACCACAAAAAGAAAAAACAAAAGGCTGAGGCCAACCAACTCATCATGTTTTTACAATATTAGCATAACCCCACATGATTAAACACATTAATCAACATTCAGTATGCATCCAGGCACATCATTTAAGACACTTATCAGACATTATGCAGCGATGCATCTTCAAAGCTGCTCATCAGATATTTCAACGCTACTACGAAAGATATATAAGCTAGTCATTGGTAAGCCAGTCTGTGCGTTCCTCTGTTTTTGCACGCTGGAGAACCAATGTGGAAGGTAAACTTTGCTATAAGTCGGACAACAAGGATGCCGCTCAAAAAGAAGTGGATGCTTATTAAACAGATACAGTCTTGCATGCGGTGAGGAGCAGGTATGAAGCTGCTACACAGGCAAAGAATCCGGTGTGTGTAGTAATGAAGAGACAGGGACGAGATGAGCAGGTATGACCCATAAGGCTCTACTCCAGGGGACCTCTGTCAGCCCCATTTTCTATTTCTTCATGCAACATTCTCACACGCCATTCATCATCCTCAACGAGTCACGTCGTGACTTGTGCACAATGTGCCGCTGCGGCACCCTGGCGTGCGCACACTCCGGTTGATATGTGGGGGCATGTACACACATGCTCGCACATGTGTATGCGGAGACTATGAGCCGCGCGCACGCGTGCAGGTACTCTCCCTCGGCACCCACGCTAGCAGGTGCTGAGAGTCGATTTACGGCGGGAAAAGGAAGGGGTGGCGATTGGGGTGGCGGCGGAAGAGGGTAGAAGGGAGGGGTATGGGGGAGGGGGGGGGGGTTGTGGTTATGACTTCATCATATTAAAGTTGAGAGCGCAGCCTGGGTAGAATCGGAGGGGGTGCAGGAGGAGATGCTGGATTTTTAGATGAGGTTCACGTCGATTTGTCATGATAAAGAAAAAAAAACATCTGAGAGAGAAACAAATTGCTTTTTTGACAACACCTTGTAATACTCCATCATGCACACACACACACACACACACACACACACACACACACACACACACACACACACACACACACACCCCTGCGCATATACACATGTTCGTATACACGCGCGCAAACACAAAGCAATGCATTTTCCTCAAGCTGGCTATTTATCAATGCCATTCAGCATCATTATACCTGGCATATCTGTATAACCATATATATCAGGTGTATACATGTATGAGAGCTACACACACAATTTCCCCACTCAGTGTGAAGTGCTCACTGGAGAGGCCGTTCAACCTGTAGTTGAAGTATAGAGGACACAAGGCTGTGCGGAGAGGATGTAAAGAGAAGCAGACGTATGTGTTAAAGAAAAGAATATGCAAAGGTCACACAGGCAAAGGTGAGCAAGGCTCATGTAACTGCATGAGCTGAAGCGAAACCTATGCAGCCTTTATGCAGATTTATATTCCTTCTTTCCTTTTCTTCATCTCACTATTACACTCACAGGTTAATACGGGGTTTCTAGAGCTCAAACAAGGCAGTCTAAATGGAAACCTGTCAATTTATATATTCCTAGCAGGTCATTGAGTACTTTTTTCCCCTTTTCGTGCTCTCTATTCAACACTTAGTTTCTTTCTTCCCTCAGTGACACTTTTTGTTCTTTCTTCCTTACTTTGCTACCATCCACCTACCTTCTCGTTTCACCCACTACTACCCGCCTCATGAACTGAAACACCAGGGGATAGTGGGTGAAGAGGAGGGGAGAGGGCAGGTCTGCTGTAAGGTGCCCCATGGGTTGAACATGGTCATTTGTCATGAGGCTGAAAGCTTAAGAAAAGACTAGTTAACCTTTACAGCTGATTCCCGTGAGACGGGAAAGAACACAGCCAGGCAAAACACCTCCAGGAGAAGGCGGAGCGTACATGCATGTGTATACACACGCACACACACACGTGCACACACGCATGCATGAATGGCGCTTGCGGCATAGCCTCCAGAAATCGATATCTACGGGAAGCAAGAGAGGTTACCGTTTTTACACCACCACACCACCCTCCCCGACTCGCTTTTCCCTCGGCATAAAGACTCAGTGTCTCCGTGGTCCTTTTCCTTCCTCTTTCATCCCACCACCCCCCCAATCCTTCTCATCCCCACACCCTGCCAGAGTAATTAATCACCTTGTGCTAATGAGCTATTAACTAATGACAGATTGACATGTCGCTGCCTGTGTGCGCATGTCTGAGTGTGTCTGTGGAGGCATGTGTGAGTGTTGCCAGAGCCACCCTCGGCACACTAATGTGATTAATAAGGTTAAGCTCTTATTACTGAGGGAGCAACAAAAAAAGGAGTACACACACATACACACACATGCACCGGTGCACACAAAGGCCAACATGCATGCACAAAAATACAAAAGTGACAAATTTCTTTCATGCACAGGGCAAAGAATGACTAGTGTCAGGCTGCTTCAAAGTATAAATAAAACTAGGGCACAGAAGAAAAGAAAAGACATCGAACGCTACCTTTCACCATATATTCTCATTACCCAGAGGCTGACTCTGCTATACACTATCACATCTCGGGGAAAAAGAGGGAAGCATTCCAGTAAAGCACTTCACTACAATTGAGTTACAACTGCCTAAAAAAAAAGAAAGAAAAAAAAACCCCATAAAAAAACCTACAAGTCTTCTTGTGACTTTGTCAACATTTTCAGTCACTTGTCAACATTTTTACAACGATTCAGTCGACCACTCATAGGTGCCCAATTGTTGGTTTGCTGCTGCTGACACATACCAACACAGGCACACATGCCTCCTATCACCTTAAGCCTGGTTTCAGCACCACAGACAGCTACACAAAGGAGGCGCTTTATGAACACATTTCAAGAGTCCCTGAAACAGCGTCCTTGTTTTGGTGCACAGCGAGAGACTCCTTCTTTGTAATAACACTCACATCCTAATATGTGTACCGAACGCACCGAACAATTACCGTGCCAAACAGACACACTATATCAAACCGTAACGCAAATAGGAAGGTATTGCTTGAGACAGGCAGTTACGCCTGAAGAAGTCACTACCTGGAGTCTGTTTAATCGGATGTATTGGACTGTAATGTCTCTCCACTCCAATTCTAAGAGAAATGTAGTTACAGCAAGATCATTTGATACTCAAGAGGATCCTTGCACTACATAATAGCGAGTCTAACTCAGCTACATGTGAGTGCATAGCATGTAAGCGCGTATGTGCGTGTGGCAGCACATGTACTGTACTGTATGTGTGTCTGTGACCTAACAGTGCGTCCCCCTGGAGAAGTTTTGGCGCATACCAAGACTCATTTGCATTCTCGCAGCTCTCTCATTTTTTTCCGTTGCTTTAGAAGTGAACAGCTGCTTAATGGTCATAGCTCTTCAGAGACGGGACATTGGGAAGCGCAGAGGGGGTTAGCCAGGGTTTCTGCGCTGCCAAACGCACAACTACACGGGGTGGAGACACACACAAAGGCACACACACGTGCGCGCTTGGAGCACACACCAGGTAAATCCTGGTTTAGCTATGGCTTTGAGAGTGAGATGTGACCATTTAGCAGATGTTTTCCTTCCCAATAGTGACTTTGGAGGCTTTCCACACTGTTGAATTTAACTACAATGGAAGACAAACCAAGATGCACGCGCATTACACTTGAGCTGATGTGACAACAACAGAGAGAAATTCTTTGCTCAGTATGGCTAAAACAACACTGGTACGTGTATGTTAACAGTAAGCGCCGAGCTGGTATAGCTGCATGTTCCAAGCAAGTGATAGCAGGATAATACCTTTTCTGTAATCCACTGAAATCACTTAAATCTGGATTTTTATTGGATGGATGGCTGGACGGTGCAGTGGAGGATGGTTGTAAAACCTGATTTAAAAAGCAAAAGAGGGGATTGTCAGTGGATGTTTTTAGGGGGACGAGGGGAGGTTGAGTGCTTTCTCTATTTTTTTTTTTCCGTGGCGCACGCAAACTTAAACCCCGTGCCACAGACACAGTGACACACATTCGAGCAAGACTACATGAGATGGCCTTCATCTCCATGCGCATTTGACTGCTTCGCTTGCCGACACACACACATGGGTTGTGTTTCATGAGATGCCAAAAGAAGGGATTTGGTGAAGTGAGAGAAGGTTATCACCTCACAGCTGGAAGTGCGGAGAGCCGTTCTGGTTCCACGGCGCTCTTCTCAGTGGGAAGCCTTGTGTTTTGACCTTTACGTGTTAGAAATTACTCAAAAATTGTCAATGAAGCATACCAATATATAAAAAAAGGCAAATGAATGATTGGGTTGGCAGGGTTATTGTCCTCACAGATCATAATTTAGTTACCGGACCTAAAAATAAATCCAAGAACAAAATGTTGAAATATATTTGATCTAATATTACAAAATGAAAGGTAGCTGTTTTGTCTTAATTGAGACAAAAACAACAGGAACTTGTTGAGGATGATAAATGCAAAATATGTCTATTTTTAAAATGACCACCTCCTGGCAAATCCATATTCAGTTCAGTTTTATTTATATGGCCCCAAATTACAACAACAGTCACCTCGAGGTGCTTTATTTTGTGAGCTAAAGGCTGCATAATAACAGAGATAATACCCCATCAATCAGATGACTACCTATGAGCAAGCATTTGGTGAGAGTGGGGAGGAAAAATCTCCCTTTTAACAGGAATTCTCCTGCCGAAACAGATCCAGAGACGCGAGGCTCTCTGTTGTGAATGGTTGGGGTGAGGTGGGAAAGACAGGACAAAAGACACATTGCGGAGGAAAATGTATTCATCACTAATGATTAAATGTAAAGTGATGTATAAACACAGAGAGTGAAAAGAGGTGAGTGAAGAAGAAACACTCAGTGCATCATTCGAATTCCACAGCAGCCTAGGCCTATTGCAAAGTAACTAAGGGAAGGTTCAGGGTCACCCGATCAAGCTTTAACTGTAAGGTTTGTCAAAAAGGAAAGTTTTGAGTCGAATCTTAAAAGTAGATTGTGTCTTTGAAGACTAACTGACCTTCCTGGCCCTAACATACCAGACATGGTCCCAGTGAAAGCCAAATATTAATTACTTAAAATATGGTAAAATAAAAATGTATTTAAACATGCTGAGTTTTTGTTACTTGTACAGACTTTTTTCTTTTTAAAACAATCCCCCCAAACTCCAAGTATGTCTATTTGAATTGCTTTTAAAGTGGTATTAAAAGACTTTTCTTTTAATATATTTTTTAATCGTTTTGCAGATCTTTCACAAAGTCAGTACATTATCTATATCTATATAGACAGTATGATTGGTATAATAAAAATATTTGGTTGGCAGGTGTTCTGTCTGTAACCACACTGCCATTATTAGCACATCTGTTGCCCATCTGTTCCTCCTGCTATTATCCGGTGCTACTTGGGACTAAATAGAAAGACTAGCTAGTATGTAAAGTATATGATTTATTATTGGACTAAAAGTTTGAGCAAAAACTTAACAGGTAACTAAAAGTAATTGATAGGCAGAAGAAAATAAGCAAATGTAATGTGATGGTCAAAAAGCGAATGAATGGTTCAATTTCCCTGCTAAAAGTGTGATCGCCAGTTTAAAAGGAAACCAATAAAATACAATAGATGGCTAACATGATTTGATTTTATTCTAAGGAATTAAAGTGCTTACAATACATGGGTAAGACTGGTATTGGCTGAATGGCTACAAAGTAGGCTAATAGGACAATTTAAGAACAAAATAAGATCTAGTTAGAATGAATTCAAACTGAACTCATCTGAGCATGAAAGGATTTAATGAAGATGTTTTTTTGGGTCTACCTGACTGGTCTGTGTTGTTTGTCAGATGTAAAAAAAAAGAAAGAAAAAAGTTGATAAGATATGTAATAAAAAACTCACCAAAACACAAGTGAGCTTGTTTGTCTCCTTGTTTAAAGGTAATTTTGTAGATACAATCTAGCTTTATTTTTCATCATTCATAACAATTCAGTTATTCTTGGCATTATTCTTTCTCTGACTTAAGCTTGTAAGGCAACATTTCTTTCGGGAAGTATCAATCCAGCCTCTTTCTCTGTGACTCACAAACAGGTAGAGATGTCTTAATCTGTGAGTAGCTCCTTAAAATAATCTAATGACCACCAACTTTTCTTCATTTCCTAGCCGCTATTATAACACACCGGCTTTAGCTTGTTGGTTGCACAGACTGTGATAAATGACTGGTTTCCTTGAGATGGATTGGAATATCTGTCAAGGTCTGCAATGTCTTTAGATTTTCATTTGTTTTTCTTCTTGTGTTTTTGCCTTCTACCCGTCCCCGTGTCTCCCCTCACTGCATTTTCTCTGCTTGCCTGTGTGTTTCATGTCCTCTTTTCTGTGGCTTCCCATTGTATTTTGAAGGTTATGTCCTGGCACGGCTTGCTGTTTCTACTTCCCGTGTTTGTTCTTTTTCTGCCCTCATTATTGTTTAATTTGGCTTACCAATGCCTTATTACCACTCTGAATATTTCAACAGTCACTTTGTCAAGTTATCAGCCTCTCCTCCTGCATCTTCCCTCATGTCTCATGAGTTTGTTTTTCCTATCATCTTTTTGGCTTTCCAGTACTTTTCCCGTTGGGCTTTTTAAAAATTCATTTTTATTTAGTTTTTGCTAGTCTTTTTTTACATTTCTTTTTTCTTGCAAACTACCTATCTGCTTCTTCGATAACATGCGCTTGACTGTTCAAGAACTCTCCCTTAAAATAAAAACAACAAAATCTCCTTCATGGGCTCAGCGTGACAATTTTCTCCTGATCTAAACATACAGCACCATGTTCAAAATAACAGCGGATGGATGAATGGAGTCAGACAGGGCCATTATGAGGATGCTTTTAAGTAGTTTCTGTTTGTCAATTTATTTTAAACAAAGTGGAATACTATGTTCTTCTTCTTCTGTTATTGAGTCTGGCTGTGCATTTGCGGTCACTGTCATGAAGTGCAGAATAAATTCTACACCGAACAGATGCCTCTGCAATGCTTCAAGGATCTAAAATATTTATACAAGGCCATACATTAATGCAAAAGAACAAAAACCAAATAAAAAATGAAAACAAAACCCCCACATATATCAAGTATATCTGATGAAGAGTTACAAGAATTTGTAGGATCCAAACAAAACAAGGGAGGGAGACAGGACAGCTCTAACATAGAGACAAATGACCTCCTAGCATCACGAACAGGGTGGGTATGAGCAGTACCGGGTTAAAAAAAAAAAATCAAAGTCTGTATCCAATGAATACAGAAGGCAAAATACACAAAGGTAGATGGTGAGAGCTAGACCAAACACAAGGATTGATGGCCTTGTAATTTCTTCTATTCTGCCTGCTAAAGATGATGAATCCCTCCACGAGGAATTTAATCAAACTCCAACAGTGTACACAGGTAGTGCTACAGCTAACCTTTCATGGTTAAGTAAACAGCGCGGTACAAACAAATACAAAGCTTACGCGTAACCTTATATGTGACGTGAAATAAAAATACACATAAATTCTCAAATTCTGGCCTCGATTCAAAGTCACGTTATCCAGCCATAAACAAACACTACAGTCCAGAATGCATGTGTGCATTTTCCTGCTGGAAAGTGTGTGTACGTGCCCTGTATTGGCTCTTTACTGTGTAGACTGAAGAGATTACAATACCCAAGCCTCATGGATCAATACTCACAAGCTATGGACATATGAATTGCTTGTGGCAATGTAAGGAAGACCACAAAACTTGTGCAAGGAAGAATAAACCTTGGGGGAGCGGAGGGGCGACGTAACACTGTGTGTGTGTGTGTGTGTGTGTGTGTGAGCTTGTTGCCAGAGTCAGCTGTGCATGCTTAAATAGTTATTGTTAGTCAATAAGCAATTTCTGTGTGAGAGGCTTCAATATACAGCCTATTAATTCAATTACAGCAGTCGGCCTTGACTCAACAGTAAAATATGCAGAAAAACAGAGAGTTGCAGAATGGAGCGAAAGCAAGAAAAGGGGGTAAGAGGAGAGAAGAAGCAGGTGAGTTTGGGGGTTTCTGTCATTATGATGGATAGATCAAGCGAACAGGGGCTCCCACAAGGAGGGATATAAAAATAGGCGAGCACCTCTCTCTTGCCAGCGCTCCACTCTGCCCATTTATCGAATCACAAGTCTCCTCGTTCTGGGATTCCCTTTCTTTTCACCTCCGACTGCCGTGGCCTTGCGCTTCCCCTCTCAAAACCATTCTTCTTCACTGGTTTCTCCCAGCATCCTCCTCCCCTCCTTCCTTCTCCGTGCTCATTGATGTGACTGCTTACCCCCACATCCAGCACAGACAAAACACAAAACCAATCCATCCCACTGGGTTTCTTCTTCATTACACTCAGCCAGAAAGGTTTTTTTTTTTTACTGATCCCAGATGACACACTAATTCAGTACCCAGAATTTTTTCCCCTTCTTCTTTTTTTTTTTCTTATGAAAAACCTATATTTACACCCAGGGATTGCTTAGAGACTCTTCTGTCCTTTTATCTCAGTTGCCTTTCCCTGCTTTGTATTCATGCTGCTATACAGATTCAACACATTCAAACTAGTGGTCTATGAGGGATACTAATGGAAGTCATTCAGAGCACCACTTATTATCCTGTGTGTCTCAAATGCTCAACAAACCAAACAGCGCTGAGACCACTAAGGAAAGAATAGAAACAGTCCTCTGCTGCTTCCCCCCCAAGTTTTCATCCAAGTCTCACTTCCATTCTTCTTCTGTCCTCCCCAATCTCTATCACTTTCTCACTCATTAACCACACCCCCACTGCCATCCCTCCATTCCTCTTCCTCGCTCTCTGGAGAGGAAAAACAAACAGCTGTCAGGGTCAGGCTCGCAGATGAATTCCAAATGACTTTGAAGGGCAGAGGGGCCGACCAACTTTCTCTAGAGGAGAAGCTGGTTACAAACATGCACGCAAACAGCATAGAATAAATATGGTCCATTCATCGAATCCCCCACCCCCAATACCACACTCACAGAAGCAGAGTGCTGCTACTCCTTGAATCAATACTGTGTCTTAAGTCGGCCTGCTGTCAAGGTAAAGGGAGCTTGTGTGTGTAAAATGGATCTTTGGGTGGTTACACACACACAAACACACACATGTGCTGAAGTGTGTCAGTGAGAGTGTGTACACAAATGGCCAAAGCTTGCTCCCATGTGATGACACAGATATTGTAAATCTCGATAAACATAGAGGCATTGAGCACAGGTTTGCTCACTTCCTCTTTGATTTATTTCACAAGTCCTCCTTCAAACTTTCTAAAGACGCAAGAAGTCAATGTCTCCTTCACCGGCTTGCCACCCATGGCTCCATTTGCAGCTCTCGCTGGGTCAAGATGAGCCGATGAATCATTTTTCATCTTATCAATCATATCTATGCGGTACCTCTCCATCTTGTCTGTTGAGTCCACTCTCTATCACTGTCTGTTACCATTCATCCATCATGAATAAAGGAGACCTTTGAATTATTCAGTGGTGCTAGGCAAAGGTTTAATCAAGGCATTAGCTCCATTCTTAATTCTTTCATGATGTTTTTTCACTGGTAGCATCCTCTGAAGGACCTCAAAGGTCGCAGGCCCCGGGATTCTGTTTGCTTGACCAGGATCAAGGAAAACATGGTTACTTTTTTCCTTGATCTATACCCTGGTCACACTGACTGATTACAACAAAACAAAAGTTAATAAACAGAGTTATATGGACAGATATGTCCATATAACCCTTTGATCCACAAGGGGTCCAGTCATTTTCAAGACTCTATGTAAGACTGCTGCTCCTCCCTGAGTCTGGTCCTGCTGGAGGTTTCTTCCTGTTAAAAGTGAGTTTTTCATTTCTACTGTCGCCACGTTCTTGCTTAGAGTGGGTTATCTGATTGTTGAAGTAATCTAAAACCCACTATACCCAATTTTACCTAAACCAAACAACTTTTTCCAAAAGTCAAATGTGTCATGTTAGGAAGAGTGACCATGTAAAACCAACTCAAAACATTTACTGCAGCTTGTTTGATCAAACTACTAGAAAGGATAGTGTTAGTTTAAACTGACTGTACCAGCTGCATGTTGCCTTGTTATGGGTGCATCTGAAATTATTATTATTATTTTATTTCTTACCCATCTGTATATATTGAATAAGAGCCTCACTACAATGCAATGTATGTATGTCAAAGGAGCTTGCAAAGAAAAGCGTCTGGACTTCTTTAAGTTACTTGAAGACGTTTCACCTCTCATCCGAGAGGCTTCTTCAGTTCTGAGGTCAAATGGTGGAGAGTCCCAGATATAACCCTAGTGGGAGTGTCCCCCCACAGAGGGACAAAAGGACCCCCTGATGATCCTCTAATCGCCTGAGCCAAGGTGTGGAACTGGGTGTGGGTCCCAATCAGCCAGAGTTTCGGGTGATTTCATTGTGAAACCTGGCCCCACCTTATCATGCGAATTCCTGAGGTCAGATGGCCCAGGGTGTGAGTGGGCCTTAAGGCGTCTGGGAAGGGATCTCAAAACTGGATTATAGATGGCAGAGAGTTGGTGTCGTAAACCACCGCCTCTGTTCAAAGATGGTCGCTCACAGTGGACATAGATGGCTTCTTTCACTCCTCTTTCAAACCATCTGTCCTCTCTGTCCAAAATGTGAACATTGGCATCCTCGAAAGAGTGTCCTTTATCCTTAAGATGCAGATGGACAGCTGAATCTTGTCCTGTGGAGGTGGCTCTTCTGTGTTGTGCCATGCGCTTGTGAAGTGGCTGTTTGGTCTCTCCAATGTAGAGGTCTGGGCATTCCTCGCTGCACTGTACGGCATACACCACATTGTTAAGTCTGTGTTTTGGCGTTTTGTCTTTCGGGTGAACCAGTTTTTGTCTGAGTGTGTTGCTGGGTCTGAAGTACACCGGGATGTCATGCTTGGAGAAAACCCTCCTGAGTTTCTCTGATACACCGGCTACATAGGGGATGACAATGTTGTTGCGCCTGTCCTTCTTATCCTCCCTCGCTGGTGTCTGATCTTCTTTTCTGTGCCTCTTTGCTGACTTTAAGAACGCCCATTTAGGATAGCCGCACGTTTTGAGTGCTTCCTTTACATGTGTGTGTTCCTTCTTTTTCCCTTCAGGCTTAGAGGGAACATGTTCTGCCCGGTGGTGTAGGGTCCTAATTACTCCAAGTTTGTGTTCCAGAGGGTGATGGGAGTCAAACAGGAGGTACTGGTCTGTGTGTGTGGGCTTCCGGTAAACTTCGATGTTGAGGTTGCCATTCTCTTCAATGTGCACAGCGCAGTCCAGGAAAGGCAAACAGTCATCCTTCGTGTCTTCCCTGGTGAACTTGATGTTTTTATCCACAGCGTTGATGTGCGCAGTGAAGGATTCCACTTCTTGTGTCTTGATTTTGACCCAGGTGTCGTCTACATATCTGTACCAGTGGCTGGGTACTCTTCCTTTGAAAGAGCCAAGAGCCTTCCTTTCCACTTCCTCCATGTAAAGGTTGGCTACAATAGGTGACACGGGGGAGCCCATAGCACAGCCATGTTTTTGTCTGTAATAGCCTTCGTTGTATTTGAAATATGTAGTGGTGAGGCAGAGGTCTAACAGTGTGCAAATCTGATCGGGTGTGAAGTTGGTCCTGTCCTCCAAGGAGCTGTCTTCTTGTAGTCGTTTTCTGACAGTCTCCACTGCCTCCGTGGTGGGTATGCAAGTGAAGAGAGAGACTACATCAAAGGACACTATGGTTTCATCTGGATCCAGGGTAAGTTTCTGGACCTTGTCAGTGAAGTCGGTGGAGTTCTTGATGTGGTGTGGTGTGAAAGAAGCCATCTATGTCCACTGTGAGCGACCATCTTTGAACAGAGGCGGTGGTTTACGACACCAACTCTCTGCCATCTATAATCCAGTTTTGAGATCCCTTCCCAGACGCCTTAAGGCCCACTCACACCCTGGGCCATCTGACCTCAGGAATTCGCATGATAAGGTGGGGCCAGGTTTCACAATGAAATCACCCGAAACTCTGGCTGATTGGGACCCACACCCAGTTCCACACCTTGGCTCAGGCGATTAGAGGATCATCAGGGGGTCCTTTTGTCCCTCTGTGGGGGGACACTCCCACTAGGGTTATATCTGGGACTCTCCACCATTTGACCTCAGAACTGAAGAAGCCTCTCGGATGAGAGGTGAAACGTCTTCAAGTAACTTAAAGAAGTCCAGACGCTTTTCTTTGCAAGCTCCTTTGACTACGATGACCTGGATGACTGAGAACCTTCACAGACATATTGCCGTACATTTTGGGAGGAACACCCTTCAACTGGTGCGGGAGTATGAAAGGGAATCAAGGAAACTAGCGGATTATAGGAACCATCTCCGTTTCAACCTAAGATGCAGACAAACCAGAGTTGTTCCCAAGAGCCTGCGCCTTGGATCCACTGTCAGGGGATACAGAGCAGACTTGATTCTACAGAGAGCACAAAATCACCTTTTAAGTGAAAGGATAAGACAGGTCCATTTCACTATAGATGCCCTCCAAATCAAGATCAGCCAGACTCTGCAGGAACTGGAAACACTTCTACCCTCTCCAATCTTAGAAGAGGTTTACAAGTTTGTGGACAAGGCTCAGCGGG
Source organism: Neolamprologus multifasciatus (assembly GCF_963576455.1). Lineage (NCBI taxonomy): Eukaryota > Metazoa > Chordata > Actinopteri > Cichliformes > Cichlidae > Neolamprologus > Neolamprologus multifasciatus. Next base: position 21,310,341 of record NC_140440.1, read on the forward strand.
CCCAACACTCGAAAGGAAAAGAAAGACAACGCAGGAAATTTCACACCTTGCATTCAAAAACACACACTCCTCATTCTGAATCTGAACCTACACAACCCATAGAAGAAAACACACCTGAAGACAGTCAGGAGAAATGGGTTAAGAACTTTTCAGACAGGAATCTCACTGAACCTGAAAAGAGAGTATTAGCCAAAGGTCTCAATTTTGCCATTTCTCCACAACAGTTGCCCATAGTGGACCTCATCACAGCCACAGAATCTGCCATTCGGATTAATAAATTATCACAGACAGAAGCAGAGCAAATCAGGATGAAAGTCTCAGCCACCCTCTCCAGTGCCAAAGTCCCTCCGTCCAACCTCACAATACAGGAAAAGAAGGCCGTCGCTTCCCTGAGCAAAGACCACAACATCACTGTTTTACCAGCGGATAAGGGAAGATGCACCGTGGTCCTAAACACTACAGATTACCATACAAAGATCACTACTCTCCTCAGTGACAACAATACCTACGAAGCCTTAAAGCGAGACCCCACAAGCAGCTACAAAAAGAAAGTTATAGCTTGCCTTCAAGACTTGGAAAAGGACAAAATCATTGACCGCCTTACTTATCACCGCCTTTACCCAGGGGATGCCATACCCTGCATTTACGGACTTCCAAAAATCCACAAGGAAGCTGTCCCACTCAGACCCATAGTCAGTAGCATAAACTCAGCCACTTATAACATTGCAAAACACCTTGCTACCATCCTTGCTCCTCTCGTGGGGAACACCCCACACCACATCAAGAACTCCACCGACTTCACTGACAAGGTCCAGAAACTTACCCTGGATCCAGATGAAACCATAGTGTCCTTTGATGTAGTCTCTCTCTTCACTTGCATACCCACCACGGAGGCAGTGGAGACTGTCAGAAAACGACTACAAGAAGACAGCTCCTTGGAGGACAGGACCAACTTCACACCCGATCAGATTTGCACACTGTTAGACCTCTGCCTCACCACTACATATTTCAAATACAACGAAGGCTATTACAGACAAAAACATGGCTGTGCTATGGGCTCCCCCGTGTCACCTATTGTAGCCAACCTTTACATGGAGGAAGTGGAAAGGAAGGCTCTTGGCTCTTTCAAAGGAAGAGTACCCAGCCACTGGTACAGATATGTAGACGACACCTGGGTCAAAATCAAGACACAAGAAGTGGAATCCTTCACTGCGCACATCAACGCTGTGGATAAAAACATCAAGTTCACCAGGGAAGACACGAAGGATGACTGTTTGCCTTTCCTGGACTGCGCTGTGCACATTGAAGAGAATGGCAACCTCAACATCGAAGTTTACCGGAAGCCCACACACACAGACCAGTACCTCCTGTTTGACTCCCATCACCCTCTGGAACACAAACTTGGAGTAATTAGGACCCTACACCACCGGGCAGAACATGTTCCCTCTAAGCCTGAAGGGAAAAAGAAGGAACACACACATGTAAAGGAAGCACTCAAAACGTGCGGCTATCCTAAATGGGCGTTCTTAAAGTCAGCAAAGAGGCACAGAAAAGAAGATCAGACACCAGCGAGGGAGGATAAGAAGGACAGGCGCAACAACATTGTCATCCCCTATGTAGCCGGTGTATCAGAGAAACTCAGGAGGGTTTTCTCCAAGCATGACATCCCGGTGTACTTCAGACCCAGCAACACACTCAGACAAAAACTGGTTCACCCGAAAGACAAAACGCCAAAACACAGACTTAACAATGTGGTGTATGCCGTACAGTGCAGCGAGGAATGCCCAGACCTCTACATTGGAGAGACCAAACAGCCACTTCACAAGCGCATGGCACAACACAGAAGAGCCACCTCCACAGGACAAGATTCAGCTGTCCATCTGCATCTTAAGGATAAAGGACACTCTTTCGAGGATGCCAATGTTCACATTTTGGACAGAGAGGACAGATGGTTTGAAAGAGGAGTGAAAGAAGCCATCTATGTCCACTGTGAGCGACCATCTTTGAACAGAGGCGGTGGTTTACGACACCAACTCTCTGCCATCTATAATCCAGTTTTGAGATCCCTTCCCAGACGCCTTAAGGCCCACTCACACCCTGGGCCATCTGACCTCAGGAATTCGCATGATAAGGTGGGGCCAGGTTTCACAATGAAATCACCCGAAACTCTGGCTGATTGGGACCCACACCCAGTTCCACACCTTGGCTCAGGCGATTAGAGGATCATCAGGGGGTCCTTTTGTCCCTCTGTGGGGGGACACTCCCACTAGGGTTATATCTGGGACTCTCCACCATTTGACCTCAGAACTGAAGAAGCCTCTCGGATGAGAGGTGAAACGTCTTCAAGTAACTTAAAGAAGTCCAGACGCTTTTCTTTGCAAGCTCCTTTGACTACGATGACCTGGATGACTGAGAACCTTCACAGACAATGTATGTATGCTTACTACATGCCGGTGCTAATTTGTTTGCTATAAATAAAACCACGATGGTTGATTAGATTCAGTGTTAAAATGAAAAAAAAAAGAGAGAGTAATAATTTTTCCAGCCACACATGTAACTTGTACTCATGTCTCACAGGTTTCAACACTGGCTGACGAAATTTAATTCAAGACTTTTTAGCACTCGGGTATACGTCTGTGTGTATGTGCCTGCTCGTGTGTGCGTATTAGTCCTTCCAAGTCTTTGAGTTTTGGCAGCAAGATCAGAGGAAATGTGTGTTGTTGTGTTTGCGAGTGTGCGTTCGTGATTTTGTGTGTGTGTCACAGAGAGGGAGAGAGAGAGAGAGAGAAAGAGAGAGCGAGTAGGCATGAAAGTGAGATTCTGCTCTGAGACGTTTGATGTCGAAGAACAGCGTCTGCTGTCTGTCTGCCAACTGCCAACCCTCTATCACCGTCCCAACACATGGCCTCCGCAAAGTGTGTGCATGCGAATGCGTGTGTGTGCGCAAGTGGCCTGATTAGGCGGGGACTTGGCGATGTGACACTGCTACAGAGCTAGTTAGACTCATAACGTGCACCTCACTGTGTCACAGTGTTAATGTGTGGGCCTGAGAACGCAAAATAGGATTTCGTTTTGAATCACATGACAGAAATGGAGGAAGAGGTGCGTGTGTGTGTTTGTGTGTGTTTGTGGGCGTACTGGAAAGGGTGAGTAATCTGTCACATTTTATACCTCTCATCTTTCACCAGTGATCTTTGGATGGCTCCTTAACATACAGAGTCAGGTGCACTTAAGCCTAATTGTTAATGTTGTGTATGTGTGGCTCTGTGCATGCATATGCTGTATGTTTATGAACATTTCTTTGGATCGTGTTTGTCCATGTGTGTGTAGACTGTGTCTCAACACTTTGAGAAATACTGCAAAAGCTATTCCAACATGTCTGCAATTACAGACAAGCAAATCCTGTTTTTAACTTTAACTCCAACTTTGTCCAACTAAGGTTAAAAGAGTACAAAATACGCTTGCGAAATGAAGAAAAAGAAATTTAAAAAAACAGCAAATGAGACATACCGCTTGCTATATTTGGCCTCAGAAGGCCAAGGGATCCCTTTATGACGAGTTTTACTTTGGTAAGAAGCAAAAACAGAAAAGATCCAAAAACGTCTGAAGAACTGAAAGCCGGGGGAACAAAAAACATTAAAAGGGAGATGGAGAAGAAAGGAGAAAAATGAGATCTGTTTAAAAAAAAAAAAGTCAAACACTTGTCTTGACTCACACTAGGAGACGTGTGTGCCTACGCAAACTTAAGCACAAACAAACAAAATAAAAACAGTGATTGAGGTACTAACAGACGCGCGCGTACAAAAACCCCCAAAACATACTGAAACATTGGCAGAGCAAAGGGCTCAAAGATCAGGTGAATCTACAGAGCAAAAGACACATGGGTCTTTCTTTTGCACCCTTCTTGACATTTTCACTCTGATAGGGCCAGATATAGCTCTCCTGCCTCCTCACAGCTCACAAACACGCACACTGTGAGAATGAATAGTTCAAGACCGAGGGGGAGTGAGTTATTTTGGAGGAAAAAAAACAGAATAGAATATGGTAACAAGAAAAAAAAGAAAGCGAACACTGGAGAAGCGATGGAAACGTCTTGTGGCAACAGACAAATAAGTGGTGCTACTGGAGTGATCCCGGCACCTCGTGTCGGCTACATTGATGAGGAAATTCACAATGCTGAAAGGCTTGAGAAATTTTAGAAGAAAAAGCAGAATGAGATGGGGCCTAGAATCAAAAGTAAGAAAAATCAATACAGAGGCTCGAGACAAGATACAAAAGGACTTGATACTGAAAACTGGTTTACACTGACTAGATAAAGATGTAGAATTTTCTCAATGCTTTGTGCCCTTTGTGTGATACTTGCGCTTGCAATGTCGTGTCTCTATTGTCTTTGGATAGAAACATAGAGGCAAGAGCGCTCCACCGATCTGCAATTAGTCAATTCATTTTTAATAGGTTCTGAGGGCTGTGTTGCATTAATTACGCCCAGGGGTGACAGGAGCATAATAATATTGATCGGTTTGGATGATTTCGATTTAGTCTTTTAGTTGCCAAGGTGTGGGGTGAAAGTTACCTGATGACTGCAGCTGCATACGTAATGTGTCAATATCATCAATTCTGGCCAGTGCTGGGTCACGTGTTAACCTAAGACTGCCTTAGAAATTTGACTAATTTTGCAGTTTGTTTCTACAGCTGTCTGTTTTTTGTGAGCATTATCATATGACAGCTCTTGTAACCTACTTTTGTTTATAATACTATGTGGTTAGGTTCAGGAAAACATGCTTGGGGGGGGGGGGGGGGGGGGAAGCAGATGGCATAATGGACTTGTATGTATATTGCACCTCAAAGCATCTTCTACTACAAGTCTCACTCACCCAGTCAGTCAGCACTTTTTGTCTAACATTCACACACACATACAGATGCACAGGAGGATGCTTCGACATGCAGAGGTGATGAGCTGGGGTTTGATACGCCAACCTTCCAATTGGTGGACGACTTGCTCCACCACTTGACTCGCAGCCACCAGACTTCAGGGTACTCAAACTTCTTTTGACTGCCTTAGTTGCAAGGGGTCATGACACTGGATAATCATCCTGATGGTTCCTCTCTCAGTTTCGGGGATCTTTCACCTGCCAGGCAAATGTACTAAACAAGGGCTGCCATTGTTCTTAAGTATATGATGGTAAAGCGTCCAGATTTAGGATATATGTGCAATAAGTTGGGAGTAAGACCCATCTCACCATTGCAATTACCCACTGAGTACTGGCACTAATGCCAAAGGACACCTTGTGTGTACCTCTCAAACATGAGCAGTTTTGCCAGAATCTGGAAATGAAAACAGGTTTTTATTCTTTCCATCCTGACATAATGTGGTTCTCTCATTTCCAAAGATCTACTGTTAATTGGCGATTAAACAATTTTATCAGATCTTTTATAGATGTTTATCATCACTTAACATTTTAATTAAAACCCACTGCTGTTAAATGACCCACAGCTACAACAGATTTACAGTTCTGAATTGGTACAAGAAGAACAATTAGTATCATAAACTTCAGATTTAAGATCTTAAGACACTTGTCAGATGATACTTGTTGCAGCTGAACGACTCTGTGTTTGAGAAAAACAACTAATGGTTTTCTATGGCACTTTTACTACTGTTTCTGTGCAATGAGCAGTGCCAGTGTGGAAGTATAATGGCAGGAATGTTTGAACAGGATTTGGACTGCCTCTCTCTTTTAATCCCTAGCATATGCTCTCCACCAACAACAGCATTTTAGTGATGTCGTAATCCTGCAAAATGTTGCTGAAATAGATACAAAGCTGCTGTTTGTTTTAATTTAAAGCAGATCTGTTGGCTTTGCCCGCTGATGTTTGCTACTTCTGAGGCTAACTTTCACTGAAGTGGTTGCTACTACTGAGGCGGCTGTGTTTTGTGCACACGCTTACAACCTTCGGCATCAAGATATAGTTTTACAGTATTTTAATTCATACCAATTTTTTAAAACATCCCTCTGCAACTGATCTCAAGTATAAGCTTATGTAGGATACTGTAACAGATATCAGCAACTTGCTGTTGTCTCCTAAAATAGATAGTTATGACTTTGCAAAGGGACCACTGGGGACAATGGATGGGGTAGTCTAGAGTGACCCATTGATTACGTACAAAGGTGACCGTGGTGCACTATCGATTGCAACTGGGCAGGACAGACATACTCCTGCATAAACCGGACAAAGCTTCCAATTTGACAAAATGGAGAAAAGAGAGGAGATGAAGACAGACTGAACACTTCTCCTAGGTTTTTTTTCTTTTGTAAAGTCAAGACATTATGAAAATGGCAGCTGATGAGAATCCAAATAGTCATATTTCTCTGTTCTCTGGGCTTTCGCCTGACTGCCTGCCTGTACAACTGATACTTGGCTTTGCCATGGAAAGGGCTCAAAAAGGAAGATTTGGGACCAGCTGAGATACCAGGCTGTCTCAATCCCCGTTTATGGAGATGGAGGATAAAGTCAGATACTTGTCTGATGATTAGCCAGCGCTGAGTATTAAGTGGCAAAACAAAGAAGACTTGCACAATCAGAGGTTAGCGACTCGAATATAGATCTTTTCATCTAGTCTCTTTCCTCCCATTTGACTCGCCGCGAAACAAAGCCAACCTATTAAAGCAAGTATTGAGTGGAGAAGAAATGGTTTTAACAGAAATATTGACATTACCACTGCCTGCTTGTTTCTGCTGAGCAGGGCACTTTTAATCGGAGTCTTTGTTTGGTACCCATACAATAACAGAGCACAGTGTTTAGGTTTATGAATGCAACAAATTCATGAGGAAGGATGGTCTGTGCCTCGTGTTTAAAACCAGTGAATTACTATATATGTGTTATATGTGACACGACTGATGGGTACATCTTTTCATCACAGTGGTGCTTGTTGGATAGTGTAACTGAGATATCGTAAGGTTTATTCACACTTTAATTTACCACTACAGTACTAGTGGCAATGAGAGAAAATAACTGTCCAATCAGAGATAATTACCTAAATTTGCTACTGTAATGCCTAACACCCCCACAAGCATCAGGCTCATAAGAGGAACCTGCTACTTCAAGTCTGTATGTGTGAACAGTCATCGACAGTAATCATCAATAGCCAGAGCACCTCTTTAATCTTAATCTAGCAATGACGTTCCATAGGTGGGTGCATGTGTGCTATAGGTGTCTCTTATTAAAAATGTTTCTCTCTGCTGCCAGACTGTACCTGCCTTTTTATCAGGTAATCTCCCACTCCTTCTCTTTCACACATAAACAAACACTGGCCGGCAGAGACCTGCAAGGTAATGCCATTGCATGCCTCGCCATGCTGTGTGATGCCCCACGGTGCTGCGCTCCATTCGGTGAGGCAGCATGAAGCACAAATCAATATGGATTAAAACTCTGTAAGGAGCTATCTACTCACCTCCTCGCACTACATACAGAAGGGAAACGCGTGCACTTAGTACGCCAGATTGCTGAATTTTCCCCCTTTTAAATCACTTTTAAATTTAAAAGTGAAGAGTTTGAGATAAGCTAGCTGTAAAGTAAGGGTTACCCTGACGATGAAGAAAAGCACCTGTGCTGCGTCCAGCTCATGCCACCCGTGGTTCATATCCATCATGCTGCTTAGAGGGCAGCATGGTGGGGGGGCTGGAATCAGCACCTCATTCCACCTGCCACACCTAGACTGAGCGTCGCACACGAGGACTCACACACATGCACACGGAGTGACAGCCCTGGTGGTAGGCCTCAACCCCCATAGCAATGGTGGGCCTCCCACAGTGCACTACAGGACACCAGAGATTATCCCGACACTTGCAGACAGTCACAGAATGTTAATCCTCAGCCATCTCTTCTACTGTGCTGTTAAATCTGGATCTTACTCTCAATTGCTCCTCCTACAAATCTCCCTTCTTTCTTTATCCATCACTCACCATATCCTCTCCCCCACAATCCACTAGAATCTTCCTCAAATTCCCTGCTCTAACCCCTTCCTACCGCCTGTTTTTAACTCCATCCTCTCCTCCCCTAAAATCTCTTGATCCCTGAGAGCGACAAGGCATCATCCCCATTTTTCTCTTATCCTTTCTCTCCGCTCCCAGCCCAGCCCTCGCTATCAGCCCCGCATTGATCTTCTCATCCCCAAGAACACAAAACACCAATCAGCCTGTCATAATCACTCTGTTGGAGGAGGAAGCTCTGAACGCCAAGCGCAGCTGCTACGTGTTGAATTAGAGAAAGCAGAAATGCTAACGCTGCAGCTCATAGTAGTATGGGTTGTTTTTGTTGTTGTTGCTTGAACATTTTACTGGATGTGTTCTATTTTTAAATATGCAGAAAAGGGAATTCGAAGGTTTATTAACTACACTGTTGATTCCATTCTGCTAATGATAATACTGATTCTCATTCCTTTTTTATTTGTATCCTGGAACAATAAAGCGACAGCTGCCGGGACTGTTCATTTAAAAAATTACAGAGGAACAACCTCTGAATGGTATCTGGTCTCCCGCAGCTTCCCTTCTTATTCACTGCGATTTGACTCATAAAAATTGCCCTCTACAGCTTGTACTTTTTTTTTAACTACTTGTCCCACGGGATTTTTCATCAGGACACTGTGTCTGCTAACTTCCAAACAATAAATGCAGTTTACGATCTGTCAGCAGTCTCCAGCCCGTTAACTTCCTCATACTGCTGTTGTCATGCAAAACACATGCAAACTTCTTGTCTTCATATACGTCAGCAACTTTCCACCACTGGTGATGTTGAAGAGTCAATAAAAGTAAGGTTGAAATGTTTTCTGTGATGCACTTAGATCTTAATTAAACATCAAGAAATACAATCACGGTGAAAAGAAAAGGCTCGCTCTTTCCCTTCTAAGGTTTGATGGGTCATAGAAATTGAAAAAAAAAACAAACAAACAACAAATCCACGAGCTACATCTCATACTCTAGAGGCCTCAGTTAGCATGTTAAATTTGATAACAGTACAAAATCAGAAAAAGGCTGAATAAGTATGGTGGCTTGTTTGGAAGGACTGCCAGAAGAAAGACTCATCTCTCTAACAAGAACATGGCAGCGCAAGTTTGCAAAGTTACAGCTGAACATACATGAAGATGTTTCGCAATAATGCACACCGTGTTTGGAGCAAACCAAACACAGCATTAACGCCTGATATCCACTGTCAGGCACGGTGGTGGAGGGGTAATGATTTGGACTTGTTTTGTAGCCACAGCATCTGGGTACCTTGCGGCCACCGCGTCGACCATGATCTCCTCTGTATGAAATCTGACAGCGAAAGCTTGGCTGAAACTGAGTCCCACAACAGGACAGCGATTCCAGGCACAGCAGCAAATCCACAACAGAACGTGTGAAAAAGGAAAGAATAATGGTGTTGTTAAAGTTGAGACGAGTGGGCCAGTATTCCTCCACAGCAACGTGAGAGACTGATAAAGTCATACAGAAAATTGTTACTTCAAGTTACTGCTACTAAAATTGGTTCTGCAAGTTACTGAGTGATGGGGTGTACTTAGCTTTTCAGCAATGCTCCTGCATTTTGACATAGATACAGCATAATATAGGTTGTTTTAATTAGGTTGTATTTACCTCATTGACCTGGTGAGAACCACATTACTTTTTTTTCCTATCCAGATACATAAAATCTAAGTAATGCAAGAGTGCATACTTTCTTCTTACAATGACTGTACTGTCAATCTGTAAAATGCATCCTTAAATTATTTACACATATTATAGTTTGTAATTAACTCACTCTTCCATATTGTTCTAGAGTGCCCTATTCACAAGACCCTGTCATCCACACTTCAACCGGTGGTGACATTAACCAGTGCTGTGACATTTTTTTCTGCCTTTTTAGTCGCTTCTCATCTCACAGCTTCATGTATTATGCAAATATTCAACAAACAAAATAGTTACATGATTCAGCGACGTCTGAGAGCAGAATAAAGCATCAAAAGCACACTAGAGATGTCTTTTGTTAATGGTTACTTTTTTAACACTGTATGGCAGTTCAAAATGTTCTAATGCTGTTCGTTTCTGTTTGTGTGACAAGCTGCAAGCTTTCTGCTAGTTTACCATCTAAAGTATCTGTTTTCACAAATTATATATCATTAGAAGTTACTGATGTCACACTATTTAACCAACACTGGAAGGGCTTTTTACACTGTGTGACGCTGTCTGGGAAGAAAGATGGCTGTCGTCAAAGGAACGCGGTCAGCTCTGAGGTCATCAATCCAGAACAGCGATCCTAGATCGTGCTGTGAGAAATGTTTGGAGCTTTGGCGACTAAAGTGAGCCTGCAGCAAAACCGAGGCGGTGTCAGAAACATAGGATTACACTCCCACAGCGTGGCTGCTGTTACAACCCACATGTACTAGCCAACAAATTGGTTTGTGATTGGTCAGTGTGACATTTTATATGTGCCATTTAAAGAAAAAAGCCTATATTGATTTAATAGCGTTATTGGAAGGAGACAGCCAAGACTCTCTCACTCACTGTCATCACCCAAACAAAGCCACGCAGCCACTCTGAAACTATACACACATTAGACAAGAACATTAACAAGTGCACAGCAATTATTATCAAATTAGAATACAATGTTCTACCGGGACACCATCAGTCTGGTTTGGAGCAGCAGTGGGATGCTCAAAAGAAACTGTTTTCTTCACATCACTGAACCATGGAGTTATTTATGGTCATTAAACAGTTACAGTCACTGATCACCCCCTAACTAGATAAGAGGTCCATGCCCTGTTGGTAAGCCCTGGTTTTGTCCATAGGGTGATTGTGTTTTGTATGGAAAGTAAAGTCAAAATCAATGTGAATGTGGGAAGGATCCCAAGCGAAACATCACCGTCTGGATCAAATTCATCTAATATTTTTGACTTATTTTCATTTATGCTAATACAGGGAAAGTCAGATCACCAAAGTGATTAAGGTTTATCGTCTGGGTACCACGAGATTTGTGAAAAATGTCCAAAATGATCTGGCAGTATAAGGTTACTACTATTTCAGAAAGTGTGAGAACAGTGGAAAAAATTCCAAGCATATATAATAAATGTTAGACATATAGAAGTGAGTGTTAACAGATGAATAAGCAAAAAGAAAACAAAACAAAAACAAGCAAGAGACACACACAACAAAAAGGCACGATAATTGTATAGGTCTTTTCAGGTCTAGTTATGTACCTATGCATGCTGAACATTGGAGCTTATATCAATATAACTGTTGAGAAGATTGATGATAGAGTAGCTTGTTGTCCTCTACAGTGACTGGTGGGGTTGTATATCATTCTTTGGACATCTGACATCTGTATGAATGATTTAGCCAGTAGACAGTTTGTCAGTTATTGGTTTCAGATTGTAGACGTTGATAAGGCTGCCATCGTCAAAGATGTGCATAAAGATAGTTGGCTGCTTTACACAATTAAGTATTTATACTCATATAGCATGTCGCTGAAGTTAAATTAATTTAAACAAGGAAATACATGATAACTAATTTTATTTTATAATTTGAATTCTTTCATTTTAAATATAAATTACATGGACCTTAAATGATATTTAAAACCCATGGTGCTACTGAAGCGCTGAAACAGAGTTGAAATACACCGAAATGAAATACGGCTTTAATAATTGCAGAACTGGTGGTAGGAGAATGAGAGTTTTTTGATTTGTGCAGTTGTCAGGATTTGGCTGATGACCGTACTGTATGTTCTATATTAGTATCAGGGAGGATTTAGATGGGAACTTTCTCATCTTTTTTTTTTTTCCATTTACCTAAATGCTGACTTGATATAGTTTCTTTTTTTATTGCTACCCACTCTCAAAGTGAATGCATGCGAATACAATAAAGCCGTTCCCACCTATTGTATTTCTTGTGCGCTATAAGGCAAATGCAATATACAGTTTTTTAAGATTTTAATTTCCAGAGAAGTCATGCTATTTACTCACCACAGAACACTGCGCAAAGCAAATAGTATATTTCTGACTTGCTTCCACGGACAGAAAGTAATAAAATAAGGCATTGAGGGAAATTATCATCAGCAAATATCAAAGGTAAAAACTTTGCTTCCATAAGGATTTAAACTAAGCCAGAAAAGCAAACTCTGTGAATTTATGAAACAACAATTTTAACCTGAAAGTGTCAGTGTCACAGCCCTCCGTTATTTGTTTACTGTAAAAGTGTGGGTCAGAATATGTCAAGAAGATAAACCTTTACATGATCCGATTTAGATAATCTGCGCTCCAACATCTCCTCACGTCTTTGCTGCCACGTGAATGAATACCTTTGTATTGCCTTCAAGGTTGCGAACTTGAGAAAAATCTTGTTAAACGAACCATAATGGTATTAAATAAAAAATAACCTTCAACCTCTAACATAAAAAAAATGTTTATTTTCCTTTTCTAATACGCACTCTGCTCTTACTCCTTTCTACCACTTCTTACTAATGAAAACAGATGAAAACTCTGCGGCCCAATAACGCGAGCATTAACACTAACCCACGCTTATAAAGACAAACAATCTCTGAAACAGGAGTAAATATGGCTGACTTTCCAATAGTGGAGGAGGAGAAAAAAATGGACCCTCTGGGAAATTTTCTCTGATCAAGTGCAAAGAGATTAACCAGTTGGACGTGTGCTAATGAACAGAAGATCATAATGAGAGGCGCTCGTAAATGTAGATGAGGCATGTGAAGAAGAACAGTGTCTTCATCTTGTATCAGATGAAACACAAGAGTAATGTACGGAAACCAATTATTTTACTGTTCCCTTTCTACCCAACATCCTGACACTGTCTAATGATGGACTGATGAAAATGTCAAGTCTTGATTTAAAGCGTGGATAGGAAAATAATGCTATAATAATTTCCAGCGGGAGGCAAGTTAGAAAATAGGATTACATAGGTTGCGGTGCCTATACACAGCAACTAATATACACTCCTCAAAAAAATTAAAGGAACACTTTTTAATCAGAGAATAGCATCAAATAAATTAAACTTCTGGGATATTGATCTGGTCATTTAAATAGCAGAGGGGGTTGTTAATCAGTTTCAGATGCTTTGGTGTCAACTCCTGCAGGATGGCACATCAATATGTTTGCTGTGTCGCCCAGCACCATGTCTAGAGCACGGAGGAGATTCCAGGAGACGTGCAGTTAGTCTAGGAGAGCTGGACTTGGCTGTAGAAGGTCCTTAACATATCAGCGGGACCGGTATCTGCTGGTTTTTTGAATGAGGAACAGGGTGAGCACTTTGAAAGCTACAAACCTGCAGCAGGACACTGCTGTGAATGTCTGATTAAAAAACAAACAGAAATAGACTTAATAAGGGTAGTCTGAGGAACCAACACCCTTCCCCTAGTGGGCCTTATGCTAACTGCCTGGCACCATTGAGCCAATTAGCATTTGCCATAGAATACTAGAATTGGCAGGTGCACTACTCGTGCCCTGTGCTTTTCACAGATAAGAAAATGTTATCCTGAGCACATGTGACAGACATGAAAGGGTCTGGAGATGCCGTGGAGAATGTTATGTTACCTGTAACATTGTTCAACATGACTGCAAATAGGTATCAGGATGAAATCCTTGGACCCATTGTCAGCCCCTATACTGATACAGTGGGTCCTGGGTATCTCTTGGTCCACATCCCAGCCTCATGTGGCGAGAGTGTATAGGCAGTTCCTGGAGGATGAAGGAACTGATACCACTGCCTGGCTCCCACGCTTGCCAGACCAGAATCCAATACGTTCCAATAATCCAGTACCTCAGAGACATTGTGTTTTAGTCCATCCGGTGTGTTGCATCCTCAGACCGTCCAGCAGCTCAGTGATGCCCTGCTCCAGATCTGGAAGGGGATCCTCCAGGACACCATCCAACATCTCATGCATACAAGCACGTGGTTAAACTATTAAGTACTATTTTGAGTTGCTGTAACGAAACTTTGGTAAAATGGACTACATTGGGAGGGATTTTACTATGATTTTTGCATGCCTTTGAATTTTGCCCTCTGTAGTCTGATAATTTCAATTTCCATCAAACAATGTCACAGCGTTCTGTTCCTAACACATCACTGGGTCTATATCAGTGTAGATATTCAGCATGATATTTCTTTTCCCATCGACCCGATGTGTTTTCAGAGTGTTCCTGTAATTTGTTTGAACAATGCATATTACTACCAGTTAAATATCGTACCACATCACATACAAGGGGATCTAAAATGGGTTCAATAATCACAAGGAGGCTACAGTCAGTAGTGACTTACTGATCACATAGTCTCCGAATGGATCGTCATCATCCTCATCATCCAGGTAAGCTGGAGCAGAAGTAATGGAAGATAGAAAAGGCGAGAGAAAAGAAACAAAAAAAGAAAAAAGATTATGAAAAATCAAGAGAAAGCATGAGAAACAAACCAAAAACAAAACTGAAAGTGCTCAAGACAATCAGAGAAACGGCCTGACAAAAAAAAAAAACTTAAGGAAAGAAAACAAAAACAAAGCGAATTGCAGTCTAACCTCCGATTATCTGCCTTTTTTATACTTATTCTTGTTCTCAGCCTGATACTTCCAGCCTTCATTAGGAGGCAAAGCGCTGACCATTAAACTACAAAAGTAGTTTCAGCACCACGCGGAGGAAAATATGATCACTCATAATTGACTAGAGAATTCTCAGCTTGCTCTCAGCGCTGCTTCTCACCGTTACACTCCTTTCCCCCCTCTTTCTCTAGGCAGGTTCTGACGATGGCATGAGAGCCCATTACGGCTCACTAAATTCCCTATTAGAATGGCAGCACAGTCGTCAGCAAGTTACAAGTCCAACACAAACGATATTTTACAATGTGTGTAACCTTTTTTTAAAAAACTGATAATATTACTGTTACTATGAGTGGACCCTCACTGCCTGCTTACCCCAGCAAGTTGGCACAATAACGCATATTTGACTGCCCTCTTTGTCAGCTGTATAGGAAAATCCTCCCTCATCATCCTCTTTCCATTTATTCATCGTTTAGGTTTTCCTCTTCTTCTCTGCCTTTCTATCACTCCCGGCTACCTTCCCTTAATGTGAGTTAGCATCCATCTACTGAGATCGATATCCCGGGGCTTTTATTAAACACTGCTCTTATGCATCTGTGTGTGTGTGTGTCTGTGGTGTGGACCTGCCTGCCCGTCTTTGTGCATGTGTATTATCAGCTCCAGGTCGACAATGCTCGACAAGGACAGGGAAAATTTTCTATTCATCGCTTAATTTTGTGCGAGTGTGTGAGCACGTATGAGCACCATGTTGAATAGACCAATCATTATTGATCCTGACTGCGGGGCATATTTCAAACCTTTGGCTTAACCAGAGGACATACGCATGCAGATGCATGCTGCACGCGCGCGTGTGTGTCTATCACCACTTTTGTCATTCCGGCATGCACTGCGCTTAGTACATGGACAAAAAGTCCTTGAACCGCCGGGTGAAGTATAGAGGTGTACGCACACATACACATAGCATGCGCACGCTCTCAGTGGTGTGTATTTCTGAAAGCGAACTGTCAGTGCTGCTCTCACACACCATTCATCACAAGCTACTAATTCTGTTAGACCATTGTCGAGCCTTTCGCACCCCACGTTGCTCTCTGAAAACTCAATCAGAGGCTAATGCCCCCAACCCTCCCAACACACAAACACGCGTGCTCTCACTCTCAGTTTCTTACTCACACACACTCACAGAGACCCTGAGGGGACAGCAGTGGTCTTGGGGGACCCCACCAGCCCAACTCTATAAGTGTGGCTCGAATTTGATAGACAGGCGAGGCACGAACTGAGTTACTCGTGTTGAGAGTGGCTGCAGTGTAAATCTAACTGCTAACACCTGAAAGCAAAAAAAGGTCTTACAGTCACTCGGTGGCATATAATTATAATCTGCGTTGCATAGTATAAAGCACTTTTTATTCAAAACGAAAATGATCATAATTAAACATTATCTTAATATCCTTGATTACAAGACAATCACTTGAGTGCCGTGACTGTCTAAGGTAAAAAAAATTAGAAAAAACCCTGTCAGCCGATTTGAATGCAGTTTGATTTACGGTTTGCTTTGTGTGGGAATATTAAAAAAAGAGGACAGCGCTGGTGCAGGCACTCTGCCACCTGTGCTAGTAGATTTGATTAGTTAATCAGAGGAATCACTTTGCCCAACTCTGCTTTTATAAAGCATAATTACAGCTCCAGCTACCAAGGAAATGAAAAAAAGAAAAGAACAAAAGGGGGAAAAAAAGTTCTCAACTGCAGATGTTTTTAGAGACATTTGGAAAGTTTTGTTTCTGGTCTTTTCAAAAAAGAGAATTAATACTTTAGCATAATAAAAGCATCACAGCAAAGCTCCTTAATAAAAACAGAGTGAAGAAAGGCTCTGCGAGGAGGGGAATTAAGGCATTTGAGCAAGCCCAGATCGGGGGCAGGGTTAGTCAGAAAAGGCCAGACTAAATTTAGCGCCACCTTTTCATTCTCTAATTATGAGATTAATACATCCTGTCACATATGTCACAATACAACCTCATGATTTATTATCCAGTCAACCAGATGGAGAGATTGAGCCAGAGAAGGAAGGAGGAGGAGAGGGAGTTTGTCTGAAAACAGCTAATCAGCATGCATGTGTGATTTGGGCCTCAACTGAGCGGCCAGTCTGTGTATATAAAGTTGGCAGGCGGGGAAAAGGCAAGATTTATTGATGGGAACCAATGCTGAAGTTGAATTTGATTCTGTATGTTTCCTTTAAATGGCTGCTGTATAATGAGAGGAAAACACAGAGGCATATGGACCACACACCCAAACACACACACAAGCATATGAGGAGCGCTGGACTATGGATTGTGGCCATAAAGTCTGGCCTGGGCTTCAGGTTTAAATCAATGTCAGAGCCTGATCTTATTTCATTTAATGCATGTTTTAATCATTCTCCCTTCTGATCAATGCAGTTTGGATGTGACCATCAGGCACTGCTGTGGGAATTTACAAGCACTCCTGTTCTCCTGCCTGTGTTTCCAGACGGACGTTTTACGAGGCAGTGCACAGTGTGACAGTAAATCTCTTCCTCCACTTTGCCAAAATGAAATCTCCAAATGCTGCTCACTATGCCCATATTTGTTTGTCTCCCGCTAAAGAAACTTGCATTGGCTGTGCCAAGTCAACGTTCTAGTCTCTTTATTTTAATAGTGTCTGGAAGGGGCAATAAACGGGAAGTGTCTTTATTCAATAGTCGACAATAAAACTGGATGTAGGGAAACTTTGAAATCCCTGAGTTGCGTTTATGAAACTAATTTAACAGGCTTTGCATACTTCTCTGTAAAAGGAATTTACCAGTGAATGAAAACACCCCAACAAGCGAATAACAAACCAGAAAATGAAAAATCCTCTCTTATGAACTGAGAGTCAGGAAGCTGGTGTGACAGATACCAGAGCTCTGCAGGGGAAATGAATACACTCAAACTGCTCCTTAAGCAGTAACTTATTCACTTAACGGTCAATTCATCCTCATCAGTGGATGAAGCTCACAGGACAACATGTAAAATGTCAGTAGGAGGAGCTCGTAGCTATTTTGTATTGTTCATTTCCCATTTTTTGGATATACATAGATACTTAAAGGGAAATATATTTAGATTTCTACAGTTTCTGCAGACCCTTGACACCCATCTCCATATCAGCTCCTTCTATTTGTGTTAATCTCATCGATGCCTTTTGTGATGACAGCTACTATGTTCTTGCTGCTTATGCTTTCCATGTATGGGTGTGGAATGGTGACAGGGCCTGTAAAACAGTCACACCAGCAGATATGCATTAACAAGCCACCTTATTAAGTGCACCTTGTCTAACCCTCCTTTTCCCTCAGAACTGCATTCATTCTTTGTCACATAAATTACTATTAATTTGAATACACTATTCTACATATTATATATTCACTATTATACAAACTATTAAACTCAAACTTGAGGGTTATTCAGCTGGAAGCAATCATCAAAAGATAGCTACGCTGTGGTGATAAAGAGGTGGACATGGTCAGCAGTACTCATGCAGGTTCCAGCAAATAATTGATGCTCAGTTGGTACTAAGAAGCCCAACGTGTGCCAATAAAATGTCCCTCACACATTAGACCACCTGCAACCTGAACCATCAGTACAGGGCAGGGTGGATCCATCCTGACAGTACTGCCTGAATGTTGCAGCAGAACAGGCAACTTCTAATGTCCAGTTTTGGTAAGCATTTTCAAAATATCAGTGTCCTGTTCTTAGTTGACAGAAAAGGCACCTCGTGTCATGTTCTCTGCTGCTCAAGGTTCGATGTGCTGTAACAACTAGTTTCAGTTACTGTGGCCTTCTTTTCAGCTCAAAGCAATCAGCTCAAAGTTACTTGTGACGAAAGGACCCACAACACACAGCTTTGCAGGCAGTTGAATGTTTATTTATAATGTCTCCAGTGACTCCAGTTAGGCAGTTTTGCAGCCGCCCCTCTCTAGTGCAGTACACACAGCTCTGCTGTCAGGTCCCAGCATCCTACTCAAACAGGGAACGCACAATTATACAATGGAAATCAGCTGTGTTGGTAAGCCTTCCTCTAACACCACACCTGCTGCTCTGCTCCACCCCCCACCCCTCCATTCTGATGCCTGATTTGAACTTCAGCAGTTGATGTTGACCAGGTCCACATGCCTAAATGCAATGAGCTGCTGCCATGTGATTGGCTGATAAGACATTTGTGTTAACGAGCAGTTGATCAGGTGTACCTAACAAAGTGGCTGGTGAGTGTAAACTAAAGTATATGGCTGTATCCCAATTCAGGGTCTGCAGCCTTAAAGTACGCAGCCTCAACGATCCTCAAGGGCCGTGTACTTAAAGACCGCTAAGGCCGGAAGTGCGAGGCTTGTGAAATGGGACGGTCTAGCCTCCGTTGCGCTGCCCAGGTTGCCTAGCAACCATGATACTAACAGCTGGAAATGTTTCATACAGCATTGTTTGACAGAAATGAAGGAGAAAATCTTTTGTTCATTTGTTTGTTTCTACATGAGCTTTGATCATTCTCTGATTAAGGTCAGCTATTGAACGGCGTATATTTTAAAGTAAAGGCTTTAAAACCAAGTTAGTACAAACGTCACTAATGTCACATAACTTTGCCGACATGTGGCCAACAGTAATGTTTTAATGTTCTTCGTTATTAAACATTTGCACATAAATAAGTGAAATAATATTCAGTACTTACTTAAAGTTTACTCTTCGGGCGCCCCTCATCTGCCGTTTTTTTTCGGCAAAATTATCCACACCCACCGCCGCGCTATGCATTCTGGGATATGTTGGGCCACGAAGTCTACACCGCCACGTCCTTAAAAATCAGGGTCGTGAAGGACGCATGTGAGGGCCGCATTTTGAGCAGCCTTCGAATTGGGACAGCCTTCGTCGCGTCGCTGTGACGTAATCGGCCTTAAAATGCGGCCTTTAAGGCTGCAGACCCTGAATTGGGATACAGCCTATTTCCCAACGTGAGACACTGACAGCCATTTTAAAAGCACGGGTGGGGTAAATCTTTTTTCGAATGCAGTTTTTATTCCAAATCATAAATATAGTTCGCTTTGCAAACACTTCAGATCACACATAGTGACACTTGTTGTGCACTTTGTTTGTCTATGCAGTGGCTGTAAATGTAAAAAAACGGGAAAAAAAAACCTGTATTCAAGATTCTCTAATGTAACATCTCCTTAGGTGTATGTACAGTTTGAAGTGCTGATTGTGTTGAGACTAACAAAGGCACCAGGAATCGTGATTGCTATAAAAAAGATAACACTTTTTAATTTGTTATTGACTCAGCTTTTGTTTTGATTGTTTTCCAGGCTTTTCACCTCCTCCAGGAACAAAGATACAAAAATAGTAGATGTAGTTAGGCACTCAGATATACGGGTGTCCAACTACACGGTTAGGGAAACGTGTGTATTTTGTTTGTTCGCCATTATAACGACATAGAATGGAAAAACAAAGATCACAGATGTGAAGTAAAAGAAATCTGTAAATATATACTTCACTGACTCTTCAGTCAGTTGCCCTGCTGTCAACAAAAAATAAAAAATGAATAAAAAAATAAAACACACAAACTCTCACACAAACACAAATTGTAATAACCTGGAGGTTTGTAATATCTGTCACGGTTTCTGTGGGTTTTCTATTTTGGTAGTGAAATCTGCAATAGGGCACACGCAGACATTCATCCACATGCACCCTGAAGGGGAACCTTAGACCCTCAAACTGAAACCTGTCAGTCACACTGCCAAGCTATACTGACAGGAGCGTAACGAGAGCTGGTGAGAGGCACCGTACGAGCGAACAGAAAGACACAAGAGGAAGCTTGAAAGCTGGAGAAGAAAGATGGGAGAGGAGTGAGATGAAGAGGAGGAGGAGGAGGAGGAGGAGAAGCAAGTGGAGGTGAGGCTTCTGAAGATTGTTAGAGACACGGCGAGATGAGAGCGGTGCAGCATGCTGCTTGGTGTTTTGGCACGTCACCGTCTTTTTGATTTGTTAGCATGTGTTTATGATGTTGTTTCTCTGTCTGCTTCTGTCAATCTCTATTATTAGACCCTCAGATCCTCCTCCTGCTGTTTTGACACTCCCGCTGCTCCTGTTTCACACTTCCACTCACACGGTTCAGACTTATACACTCTCACGCCGATAGACAAGCGATATAGGACACGTGTCAAACTCAGAAACATATATGCACGTGTGCAAAATCGACACAAGATCAACATGCGCTTAATGCTAAGGTTTGGCGGGCGCTTTAAAATGTGACGTGCGGCTGTATCTGGTGTTTTGTTTGGAAGCAGAAGCAGGAGCAGAGGGTGAGATTTCATCACTCAGAGAGACTAAATAACTAATGGATTGACTTGATCAGACACACGTACACTCGTCTTTCTATCAGGCTGCTGCGTTGCCTCTGATCTCTTCATGCTGGCAGAGACACCAGTGCAGACGCCTGATCTAAATCTACAGTCTGTGAAACCACGAGACGGGCCTAAAGGTGTGAGATGGTGGTTTCCCTTAATGCTTCTGTAGAAGGCAAACTTTTGAAGTGGAATTAAATTAAAATTACTTTGATTTGAGACGTGTACTGCATAATCAAAAGTATGAATGTCTGTCCCCCCCCAGGAGCGTATAAATAGACTTGAATACTACTTTTTTGACAACGTTTATGTTGCGATGTTTCCATGTTTTGATTGCCTGAACAATCGACACTCGGTGACATCATACTGCATGCAAGTGATTATCACAATACAGAGGTGGATTAAAAAGCTAATTCTACAAGGTCCTGAAAAACAGGCGACAGAGTGCTCAATGTTGTTCCTCTGGCCCTGAAACAGAGAGAGTGAGAGCGGCGTCTGCAGCTGATATCTGTGGCTGCAAGATTAGCTTGGTAATTAACCACAAAGCAATTATCGGGTGGTTGGAAGAGAAGCGCATCTCAGGGAAGGTGTTTCTTGACGTGTTTAATAGGTGTTGAGTAGTTTGATCAGTCGACAGAAGTTGTTTCGGATTCTGAGGCTCACAGTCCAACAGAGGTTGATCCACAGCTGATATGTGCGGCTGCCGAGAATTCAATTAATTAGACTGTTGCTCTTCCTTCCATCCACTTTTCATTAACCTCCATTGACACCTCAGTGAGGCCTGTGCGCGGGTTTACGACTGCGTCAGGATTAACAAGGAAATGGGAAGTTGGCAATAAACAAAGATGCCGGAGGAATGAGATTTCCCCTGGGAGAAACGCACTCTCGCAGTCACGGGGCGATTTAGAGAAAAGATGCAATTGGAGAAGCGAGATTAGCTCCTCTCACAAAAGCTAAAATGCAATCGGCGCTCCCCCAAAAAAGCTCAGAAGTTTTTTTTTTTTATCTTCTTGTTTTGAAGACTGACAGACCAGTGGTGAGATATCAGCAGATAAGTGGCTTAAAAGGGTGGAGTTAGAGGGTTTTGGCTAAGTGCTATTGATGAAAATAAAGAGGCCCTCTGGGGGGGTGTCCAACTACTGTTCTTCAGATCACAAACAGACTTAATCAATAAATCCAACTCTCTCGCAATTCAAGCAATGGCTGTCTGTCGGAGAGAGATTTTCGCAATATTGTGTAAGATTTATGCATACATTCCCTTTCATGGTCCCATTTCATATAACATCAGCCCAGAGCATCAGCCTCACTATGTTCACGCATTCTCATCGAATTCATACTCTTCCACCTTTTTTCTCAGATCATGGGCCTCAACTTTAATAAATGAAACACTTCTGAGAGTCCTTTGTCCTACCTGACTCATCATCGGACTTGTTATCATTCTCAGAGTCAGTGAGGGTGAGGGCTGAGTTCTCGCGACTGGACACTCCTGAGCTTCGGCGGGACTTTACCCCTCCTCGTCCGGCCCACAGCTGGATGGCCCGCTCTGGAGACAGCGGCCCCTCGGGGTCTGAGTCGGCGTCAGAGCCAGCGCTAAGGGAGTAACCCCGCTGGAGTAGGCCGAGGTCGGGACAGTAGGGAACAGCGGCGGGGTGCGGAGGGGGAGATGGCTCGCACACTCCGAGCTCGGCCAGGGTGAAGTTGCCCCCTGCGAAGGAGAAAGATGGGTTTAAGGGGATTGCTGAGAATAATGTGCGTAAATGCAGCAAAACTGATCGCACTAGCACAAACGAATGCTCGCACAAGCAAATGCTCACGCACGTCTGGAAAACAAACCCACCATCACACGCAGAGAAGCACACTAATTATGAAACCACGGAGGCGGAGGAGGAAAATTGCGCTTTGTTGTGGCAGGCAGGAGGGGGAGAGATGACGCAGCATGAATCAGGCACAAAATAAAAACTAGCTGCTGGAAGAAATATGTACTGGCCTGCAAGCCTGTTAAGGCTGGCTGAGAAGGCCCGGCTGCCTTGCTTTACTGATCCACATTGGCATTCATGAGGTGTTGATGTGAGATCAAAGAGTTGCTCACTTGAGGCCTCTCAGACTTTAGTGGGGCTGCTTCGTTGCCTTCTGGGTTTGATCATCTCCCCACCTAGTTGCCATTGCACGCTGGACCCCAGGCTTTCCGAATGTACCGCAGTCTGCTGCAGCACCAGCCCCACCGCCTAACACTCTCCCCCTCAAGACAAACCGACTCGTCACGTCCAAAATAAATATATAAAATTATCCAAATTAAAGCACATCAAAGGAGATCAATAAACAGAGCTGCGGCCCAATTAAATCCAAGCTGAGGAAAAAGCAATTAAGGAAAAAGGCATGCTCAACCAATTTATTCTCTATACTAATTAAAAGAGTATTGTGGATGCAATCGCTCACCATCAGCTGTTGGGGTAAAGGGATCGGGGGAAAAACAGTTGTGATTCACTTCATTAGCAGTTTGTGAGGGAGGGTAAAGGAAGAGGCGAGCAGAGAGAGAGGTTGGCATTGTGGTGGCACACTATATGAATCAGCGCGCTGGGAATCGCACAGCTGTGTGACTGGGTTAACTGTGACTCATCAGGCGTACGGACGCAATCACAGAAAGAGGAATTAAACAGATGAGAATCGTCTGCTGGATCTTCACGGCCCCTCTTCACAGGCTCGGCGGAACTCGAGAGTTGTGCTGAAAGTAATGCGGAGGGAAACGCAGCCAGGGAAGTGATGAAAGGCTCTATACTTCTACTCAGGCAAACAGATGGACTAGGCTAGAGAGCAGAGGCAAGTATAAAGCTCCACAGGTGGATTCGGCTAATGCGCTACAGCTTGCCAAGCTTCCAACAAGCTACAGTGCAAAGGCACCCAAGCACCACAAGATATCAGCGAGTATTACCATTCCTCGTTTTCCTCGCTTCATTGTCTTTTCCTCCCACTTAACATAAAAGGAAGACAAAAGGAACCTTCTTTACAATCCGTGAGCCAAGGGACTTTGACAATTTGTTGGCAATTTACACTACAGGATCTAACTAAAGTCGATGAACTCATACCTGAGATGAAGTATCGCAGGAGGACAGGAGAGAACTCCAGGAGGCCTGAGAGAGTAGAGCACATGGGTTCTTTAACATCAGTCAGCAAATTATCCAGAACTGTTCTGCTTGCTAGAAAAGCGTCTACTCCACAATCACAGTCAGGATGAGTTTTTATGCAGATTATCCCATCCGCCTAAAATGACAATAATTGGGCTACAAACACAGCTAGTCTACGTAAACACTGCGTGGACACAGTTACACAACACTTAAGTGTATGCTTGAGTGCATTTGTGTGCGTGTGTGCGTGCATGCACATATCTAATGTTACATCCCACAGGACACCGCTCTGTACAATTAACATCTCATAACCAGTGATTACACATGTAAAATCCAATCTCTCCTTATCACCATCAGCTGGAGACACCGCCCGATGCACTATGTATTCAAAGAAAGATGGATTGGGGCGAGGGGTTGAAGCAGACGTGAAAATCTATCTCAGTTATTCCTCAAACAGAAAACCAATTGCATGTTTGTTATATGATATTATGACAGATGTGGGGGCAAAATGTGGCACTGAATTCTAATCAAATCAGTCCCTGTCCGTCCATACGACACCGTCGCTGTCATGCCCGCCCTTATGTGCATTAATGTGTGTTTTAAGGCTTGTGCCATTTTGGCAGCAAACTTGGGCTGTGTCTGTTAATTGTCTGTGTGCTAACATGTTTCAGGATCCAAAGAGCCAAAAGCTATCCCACCATGATTTTACTGATGTTCCAGAGAGCTTCTGTTCACTAAAGGCCCAAGTTTATCAGTCTTCAAGCGCGCCACAATACCAATAATACTTGCAAATATATAGTACTTTGCGAAAGTCTGTATATTTCACTAGGGAATTTGAAAATTGAGACATATGCAAACATGCCGGCCTATACAGTATATAAAGTAAAAAAGAATGCTTTAACCCTTTAAGACCTAGCATAGAACCAAGTCCGCCAGAGCTTATATTATATTTTTACATGCTGTAGTGCCATTTTTGGGAGCATTTCAAGTTGCTATACATCAATACAACCATTACAGCCTAGATTTTAATAATATGTATGAATTAAGTGTATAGTGATTACATAAATTGCAAAAAAGTGCAATAAACTACAAAAAAACTGAAAATCGTTTTTGTTTTTTTAACATATATTTCTAATTAGAAAAATTTAAGAGGCTTATCCCTCAAAACTGTAAATACAAAAAAGTTGCACAAAATAGTTTCCCACCACAGGAAATTTATTTTGAGTGCCTTCATAGTTTTATTTTTGAAATACACCAATTTTTATACACTGCAGGAAAAACGAAAATAAATATTATAGTGCAAATTTGCAAAAAAGCAGCATATGCATCAAAATAAACTATTTCCAGCAGTGCAATATGAGTCCTAAGCATCCCAGAAATGACACAGAAAGTCATAAAGTCAAACATAACTTTTAAAAACACCAGTGTAGGCTCATTGAGGCCCGGACGGTAAAAAAAACTACATTTCCGCAAAAATGACGTCACTTCCGGTTTCGGCCAGATCATGGCGGACATGTGATAGTTCGCGCTGACGTCTAATCCAATGTAGGAAGTGTTATGAACAGCTGATCGGATCGGCAAAGCCTGTTTCTGGAATATTATGTTTTTGTTGCTGCAAGCGCTTTTTATGCAGTTTTTGCAAAGCTATATGTGGAAGGAAACTGTGACCTAGCACAAGCTGATGGCATAAGATGTAAGTACAACTCCTCAGGTTTCATATGCAAAAAAAATTATTGCACTAGCTCACGTGGTTGCAGTGCTACCGGGATTTAAAAATAGTTACGCAAAACAGAGCGTGCTGCTCCAACCGGTTTTAAAGGGTTAAAGTCAGTATTTGGTATGACCACCTGTCTTCAACACAGCCTCAACTCTCTTAGGCAAGCCTTCTTGTCACTTCTTTAAGTAGCTTTCATGAACAGTTTTCAAGGCTTCTCGAGGGACATTCGAAAGTCTTCTAAAGATGTTGGCAGCCTGTTGTTGACATTTTATGTAGATTCAACAAGAACTGGGAACAAATGATGTCCTTTGGCATCTGCTAGCTAAGAGGATTTAAAGCTGGTTCTTTGCTAGCTTTTCACATGTAGACGCAACAGTTGTTCCTACCTTGAGTTACGTGCTTTTTTAAATGTTTTAGTCATTCAAGCATAAAAAGGTCAGTGTTATGTCATTGTTAAGTGACTTAACAGAAAAAACAATCCCCTGAAAATTGGTACAAGGACACTGAAAATGTGTGAAAAATCAGCAAATGTCCATAGAAAACCTATAATTTTTTTTTAGAAAGGCCGGAGAACAATTAGTTTAGAGCACCTTTAAAAAAGTACAAGAAAGTCTGGCTCCTTGGAAGCAAAATTTAAAGGAAAAAGGGGCGGCTCAAGTCTTTTTTATAAAAGACTTGAGCCACTGAATAAAAATGAACTGAACTAGTTCTCTAGTCGCGAACTTTATCTCAGCATCTGTATCTTAGTCCTGGCTTCTAATATCTAATGATCAGAAAGACTGATCCATGATTAAAAATCAGGTGTGCTACACAGAATATCCACAACCCTCATCTCCACTCCGTGATATTTTGCCACAAACTGGCTTGGGCATCATATTGAAAATCTACTGAAAAGTTATATTTATAACTAGAAAAGCATTTTGAGAACACAGAAGTCATTCAGATATTTTTCAAAATCAGCAGACAAAAATGGGATTGATCATTAGCAATCCCATTTTTGACGTAAACAACCATGCAATACTCACTTCATTTTACACATGACTTCACCTCATCACCATGGAAACAGTGATTTGGGAAGCTGTTTATTCATTTTCCACCACCGATGTAGGTTTTTAAAAAATAACCATATAAGCATAATAGTATTGTGAAAATAGTCTCATATCGTCCATTCTTACTTCAGACAGAAAAAGTGACCTTGAACTTTGACCCTTTTCTTAACATGCATTCCCATTAAGGCCAACCTCCTTCCCCCTGCTCTTTGTCTCTCTGCTGAGGTGCTTCCATTAAATCCACTTTATTGCCGTTTTGTTCACTGCTCTGTCTGTCTGCTCTACCTCCATCTTTTCCTCTTTTCATCTCTCTCCCTGCAAAGAGTGTTTACCATGACCAAGGATTTCATCAGTCTTCACTACCGCATCTTATGATCCCCTTTTTCGTCATCAGCTTGCCTCACTCTGTTTCACTCACTATTTTTTCCCTTATCAGCTTAAAAGGAAGCGCACCCCCCACCCCCATCTTCACACACAGTGTAGCACAGCAGCAGCCTGTGCAAATGAAACTGTGGATCATTTTTCATTGCTTTGACACAATGTTAATTCAATCACCAGCTTCAATCAAAAGTATTTTCACTTCATTAGGATATTTAAAAAATAATAATATTATGATTTTTTTTAAAGAATCTTCAGGCAATAAAACTTAAGTCTTACAGCTCTGACAGAGCTAGCATATTTCAACAAGGCCTGAACTGGCTTCACTTGGCTAATTAGCATAAGCAACACCAGTGCATGGCTAATTAGCATACCCTTACATGCACACTTTTCTCTGCTACTATTTACAACCTATATTCACACAAACTATTTACAGCAACAGAAAGGTTTATTTTAATCTTTTGAAAGGTGTTCTTAAGGGAAAATCTCACTCAGTGAA
This sequence comes from Neolamprologus multifasciatus, assembly GCF_963576455.1. NCBI lineage: Eukaryota > Metazoa > Chordata > Actinopteri > Cichliformes > Cichlidae > Neolamprologus > Neolamprologus multifasciatus. The sequence goes on from NC_140440.1 coordinate 21,338,038, forward strand.
ACTGCACATTTTAAAGCTCCATTTGCATACCTGTTACTAGTAGTTTCCATGCTAGAGTTTCTCTGTCACATAATCCTCCCATTGTGTCGGTGTTTATGCACGGAAGTGTTTCAGTTTTACAATCTTCCTTCAGGTTACTATTGTGCCTCTATTAGTAATATAATGAGAGCTCAATAAGGTCAGGTAGCAGCAGGTAGAGTCTGTGGGAGGATAGGGTCCTGTAGCTATATGCGAAAACAGAAGAGGTGATGTTCGTGTTGGTCTGCTTCAGGATCCTTAAACCCCTACTAAATTCCTCTGCATCTGTTTGCATGCTCTTATGTCTTGTCTAATTGCACAGATTAATTATGCACTCTACAATTCTGGGAATTTTTTGATCTGGGAAGCATGACCCTTAACTGCAAGCTGCCTTTTATTCTCTACTTGGTCATTTCTGCTGCTTTCCTGACTCTGCTGTCCTTTTCCTTTCTCTTGGATCTGTTGAAAAATGTCATCACTAAAGCATTTATTAAGAAGCAATATAGATGTATTTTTTATTGCTTCAAAATTCAGATAAAAGAAAACACAAAAGAGAAGTTCATTTTCTTCAGGCAAACTAAAGTGCAGCGCAGATGAATTCAGAATTGGATGCAAATGAAAATGGAAAATATTAAGAAATGACACATTTTGGCTGCTATTAGCAACAAATTTCTGCATTTCCTAGCTGTGCCAAAGAAAATAAGGCTTTTACTGTTATTAACAGTAATTTTACGTATGTCAGGAGATTGTTGGAGAACCTACCGTGCACAGTGGCATTTGCTTCCTGATTTTGATGCAGCCTCCACTGAGGAGCAAATCAGTTCACTCGTTCGGCACTTCAGGGCAAATCAGAACTTGTTCTGAACTCGCACTCCCTTGAATGCTGAAAATGGCATGTCCGAGGGTGGCCCGGACTGTAAACTATTCAATCTTAAAAAAAGCAGCATAATTGCAGGCAATGAAACCCACAAGTTCTGCCTGCTTTACATCCTTTACAGAATTACACGGTGGGGTGGAGGAAAGTCAACCAGCATAATGCAGAGTCCTGCTGCCTATACTTTGCCTGTCAAACTGCTAACAAGCACAAATGATTTTTTAATGATAGGCCCTCTATCCCACAAAGCTGTCTACTCACAAACAGTCACACTTACACACATACACTGTGCATTGCACACTTTCGCTCCCCCACGCACACACACACATAATGAGTTTTATCAAGGGAAGTACATTTGGTTTAATGGATCACTGCCAATGCCATACCCACTCACACTACTGTATTGTTGTAAGTTTCAGCAAGATGCTAGCTATTTCCCCCATGTCACTTATTTTTCTGAGGCACAGCGTGTGGCGCATGAATACTCCAAATGATTATGTACTGTACTCGGGTAAAGGGAGCTAAACTTACTGCTGAGCAAAGTAACAAGTAAATCTGCAGCTTATAACATGCAGTGTTTCAACCAAATGATAGGTCTGTGAAGGTAAATCCAAATAAATCTACAAGACTCTGTTTGGCTGAATAAAAAAACAAACAAACAAACAAAAAAAAAAACACTGTTTGTACCAGTGAGGCAATACAGTCATTTTCAGGAATTTGAAGGCTTATTGTAGAGTTTAAAAAAACAACAACTGCATAGTGGTTAAAGTAGATATTAATGTCTTTTTGTTTGTTAAGCCACTTAACTCTGACCTGTGACTCATTCAAGCATAGAAACAGCACCTGACTTAAGGTATGACAACAATTTTATATTGTATCTTTGTTACTAGCTGCCTGTCAAAAAAAACAAAACAAAACAAATACACACGCACAATCTATGAATATAAAAAATCCATTTTCCTAGCATTCTGTTTTGTTTCCTAGCAAAGTACACTATTAACGATTAGTTGATAGTGTACCAGCATTTACACTATCTAAATGCTGGTTGGACATATCGTCCAACCAGCATTTAGTATTTTGGGATCTAGTCACCCCAGAGTTCTCAGTCGCTATACCCCAGTAGGGAATAAACAAAGGGACCGTCAGTATTTCTAAGTGGCCAAAAATGACACATGTTTGCATTCAAGCGGCATAGTGTACCTTAGCAGTAGTAATTATCACAACAGGAAAGTAATAAGTATACAGAGCAGCAAGGCAGGCAGGAAACGTTAACAAATTAGTAGACAGAAAACTTTTTTTTCCTAACCAATACTTCATCTAAGTGTCCTTTAACATTGACAGTTATGAACCGGTTCATTCTTGCAAGCATAATGCCAGCGCTCACTAATTGCTATGCGGTAGTGTAGTAGTTTAATTAACACACTGTTTTTTAACTAAAACCATAATGTGAAGCCTAACCCTGACCATAGCAGGCCTTGATCTTCTACTGCCCTTTGCTTTATTAGAGCAAAGTGTTGAGAACATTCTAGTTCCTAAAGCTTTGTCCTATTGCAATCCTCGATACAGATGTCTACACTCACCTATACACACACACACTAATCTATTTGCTATGTTTATTTCTCTCTTGTTAGTTCAATTTCATTCACTTAAACCTACTCTTATTGGAATTGGATTTTGATTATACTGATTACCATTCTTGTGTACCTTGTGTTCCTGTTTCCGTGTGCACTAACAGTTGGTATCTAACTTAGTTGTCTCGCTCGGTGTCTTTCCGTTTCTTTCTCACATAAAAATGATCATATTTCTTTTTAAATCTCGCTTTCTTCCTTTCCTTGCTCTGTTTTTCCATTTACAAGCTACACTTCACTCAAGCTAAAAACACTGAGTGAAGTGCTCTTCGAATTCTTGCTATTTATTGTGAGTCAGCGGCCAGCAACCAAGCTGTTGTGGCATTACCTTTATTGTGCGACTGACATGTCATGACACGATGGCAGCGCACACTCTCAGTTACACACATATACATCCCATAGTGTGTGACATGTCATTAACGCCACCATTAGCAGTGCAATAACGACCTAACAGATACGCACAAATCAGACTGCTATGGTCAAACACTTCCCACACCTCCCAGATGACACCCGTACTTTCAGTTCCCGCCTGAGCCACAGGGGCCTTGCACCTTCTAATGAAGAGACCAAAATAGGTGTAACAAATGTCATCCATTCTTGATCTCATTCTACTTCTGCCCAGAGGACAGCAGTCCGGGTTGGACAGGACATGAGGAGACATGACACAACACCATGCACTTGAGAAGAGGTCTTGTCACTGAGAAGTGTAGCTCTAAGCAGTGAGGTATTTCTCATCCATAAGCAAGGGGCCAAAACTGACTAGACTGGGAGACACGGCTTATCCTTGGTTATGACACTGGCATATTTCTTTGGCATTGCGATTAAACTGACTTTTATTAAAGCGTAAAAGTAAATGCGGGAATAATTTTAATCGTTATTATTACCCAATATTGTGAACACAATTATTTAACAAAATGACAGATTGTAGGTTACTTAAAATATGTGTCCTTGAAAAAGTAGATTTGTTTGTACTTTTTGATTTCTAACGTCATTGAAAAAACAAATAGAAGTGGATTAAACTAAACATGCCACAGCCTGGCAGGGAGTGAATCTGGAAAGACAAAAACAAGACCATCGTCATAAAATGTGTCAGAATAATAGTTTTTTTTAAAATCATGATTACCTTGTTTTAATAATCACTGGAGACCAAAATTGTAATTAAAATTAAAGTTTGATTAACTGAACAGCCCAACGTGACACGTGAAGCCCAAGGCACCTGTCGAAATGCGCGGCTGACTAGCACTACTTTGGGGGGTGTTTTTTTAATGTTACCACGTTTTTTTTGTGTGTGTTCAAAATTACCAAATCAGTCATAACTGTTTATAAATATAAATCTGCTATCTAAAATTTAAATTTACTAAAAGAAATTATGAATGACGCCATTAGAGCTTTTCATCAAGTGTCACATTTGTTTTTAAAAAATCAAGATCAAGATTTGCAGGATTGTTGTCATCACTGGAGAACTAAATTTTAAATCAAACAGATATGATTTATAATTGTTTCTTTTACTATTGTAAATACAAAAGGAGACATGCTGTGCTGTTTGTCGCAGAGCTCTGGTAAGTGGTACAAAACAGCATCTGTAGTGTTCAAAGATTCAAAAGAATTTCCCAAATATGGGATAAATAAAGTACCACTGTCTGTCTCTCTCGTTCTCTCTCTTCTCTGCTTATGTATACATAAACTGCTTCATCATTTTCACAACAGATGTGCAGCCTTTAAATTGTGGAAGAAAAAATGGTAAAACCTGCTCCAAATACAGGTATATATAAAAAAAAGCCAATTACTGCACTGAGCTGCCGGTCGTAGGATCCAGGTCCACAGAGCAGACAAAAATTCATCTCTCAGTCAAGGGTATATTTAACTGCAGGTAACCACAGCAACAACAAGTCTGCTTTATGCTATGGTACCTTCACCTGAAAAATAGATTTACAGGGTTTAAGTTAAAAAAAAAGATGACTTTTTAGCAGTAACAGAATTTCCAAGTCAAACCTTGATCGGAACAGGAAGATTTTTGCTTTATTTATACATTTGTCACCTCGGTTGCCTAGAACAGCGAGGTGGCGAAATGTGTTCCATGGGCCAAATCAAGGTTGAAATCCTACATTTCTTTACTCTGCACCAGCTGTGTAATGTTTTAAACCTTGGTTTCACCTCGGGCATCCCAGGGTAAGCAAACAAAGGATATTATTCATGTGATCATGGGGGAAAAACAAACCAAAAAAGAATGCTTCCACTGAGATTCTCACACCAGGAGCAATATATCATCATATACAAAATAATCAAAAGAAAGACCACAAAAGATTGTGGAATTTTTTTGCCTCATCTATTGTTCCAATATACAAGGAAAACCAGGGGGGCATAGTACAAAGCAACCTAAGCAGGATTTGTTTGTCTTAGCTGGCTTGACAAAACCGCAGTCAGAGATAACAAGTTTCACAAAGGTGGTTAGCAACTTTCTTTGTTAACACAGTCTTTCTACTTAACGCTCTGTGTGTGCTCACATAAAAAGGAGGTGTTTGACGTGTCATTTGACTTTTCTTCTGCACAGAGTAGATCAATTAAGCACTGCCTGCTCCAATCACAGCCATGATTGAGGTGAGAGAGATTATAAAAAATAAGAGTAACATGTAGCTTTAACACTGTTGCTATGAGAATAGGAAAGAGAGAAGAAGAAAGACGAAGAAAAGAGTAACTGTGTCGTTGTGAATTTTTGAGTAGTGCTGAAAATAAATATATTAAATAATATTAATATTTTTATTTTCATGCTCAGTGTTTCTAATGTGACAGCTGGACATTAGAACTCTGTAACTTTAAATGTGATCAGTTAACACGAAAGGGTACTCTGTACCTTCGGGTACTTTATTAGTTACTCTGTCGTCTAATAAAGGAGACGCGCAAATCGCTTCAGTTTGTTACCAGATGAAAGTGAAATGAATTGTATTGATTAAACAGGGGATAAATAGCCTGCAAATATAAGTCAATCATCAAGTCGTTCAATTTTCTAAACTGTGTTCTAGTAGCTTTGATTTCAGCAGTGTAAAAGAGACTTAGCAGTAGAATAGGGCCAGGCATAAAAACCTTTATACATTTTCTACATCACTAAATGAATACATGCAAATTCCAGCGACAATGTGAAGCACAGTTTGCGCTGTTGTAACTTTACAGCTGGGCTTTATTCGGTCGAGTTACCAAGGCGTGGCTTAACAAATTGCATATATGAATTGCGCCCTTTCAGCAGATGATCTATATCACGCTTACTGGAATCAGTTTAAAATGTGGCACTTCAAGCTGATTTTAAGCTCAAACTCTGAATATTACCTTCTCTAGACTAATTATGGGTTCAGCATAAGTTAACATGGTCAGGTTAAAAAGAGACACCTTCATGCCACTGTGGATGACTGAGAACTACACAGCCATGCTTCATGACACTGAAAACTCTGACTTTAAGCTAAATATACACTGTAGTTCCAGAAGTATTCCCTCACCCATCCAAATCATTGAATTTCTGTGTTTCAATCACTATAAAATCAAGCACATAGACATGCAGACAGCTTTTACAAACATTTGTGAAAGAATGGGTCCCTCTCAGCAGCTTGGTGAATTCCTCTGTGGTACTGTGATTGGATGCCACCTATGCAACAAGTCCAGTTGTGAAATTTTCTCTCTACTGAATATTCCACAGTCAACTGTTCATGTTATTATAACAAAGTGGAAGCAACTGGAAAAGACACTAACTCAGCCACAAAGTGGTAGGCCACAGAAAAACACATAGCGGGGTCAGCAGACGCCGAGGCACACACTGCGCAGAGGTCACCAACTTCTGGCAGAGTCAGTCGCTACAGATGTCCAAATTTCATGTGGCCTTCAGATTAGCTCAAGAACAGCACCTAAATCCAAGCCTTACATCAAGCACAATAAAAAGCTTTGGATGCCGTGGTGTAAAGCATGCCGCCGTTGGACTCTAGAGCCGTGAAGATGTATTCTCTGGAGCAACAAATCATGCTTCTCCATCTGGGAATCCAATGGACGAGTCTGGGTTTAAATAGTTTGCTGCGGGCTCAGGAGGTAGAGCAGCTCATCTATTATCTCTATCAGAAGGCTGGTCGTTCAATTCCTGGGCGGTCCAGTCTGCATGCCTTGGGCAAGATACTGAACCCCTAGTTGCTCTCGATACATTCATTCAAATATGAATGTTATGATGATAGAAAGCTCTTAAATCTAGAATGTGTGTGTGAATGGTTGACTGAGACATGTTGATGTAAGTCCTTCGAGTGCTCAAGTAGAGTACAAAAGCACGATTTAAGAACTGATCCATTAATCTTGTGCCAGTGTGATACCATGATAGGATTCCACCTGTTCATCTGTTGTTACTTAGGCTTCTTTTCTGAAACTTATAATTCCTAAGATTTTTATGCATTGTAATCCCATGACATATGGAAGCCTACCTCTACATGCTGCAAAATCAGCTGCAAACCCAATCTTTGCACAGCCCCCCTCACCCACCTTTCTGTTACTTGGGCAGGGGGAACGTCAAAACATATATGGACATGTATAATGTAAGAAATGTGGCCTATATCTTTATATTTATATGTGGCACGCAAAACACATTTAAATTCTGTCGCGGGGGAACGTGTTTAATTACAGCCTAGGAAGCAACTGACTCCACTGAGAGCGAGCGAGAAAAAAACACTTGATAACAGTGACATTTACAATCTGCCTCATTTATCAAAAGCTGCCAAAGCAGAGTCAAAGAGGGTCATTACATAGTAAACATAGATTAACTCAACTCTCACAAAACCCACACAAAATTGTCTGATAAATGATTTTTATTCTAAGAAAATTGCAAATGTCAGCATGCATTTCCCTGGACTCTGTCAATTAATAGTGTTGTTTGTTACCCAATATTTGTGTGTGCCCGTGTGTCTGCGAATAAAAGCCTGCGCCGGTGCTAAATAGCTGCCACAATCAGCATGCATTTCCCCAGCCTCTCCCTGTTATTTGTCTCATTTGTTACCCTGTGTTTTCATGTGCTGTGCATGCACCTGTGTGAACATCATTCCTAATAGCGAAGCACTTTTCCTTTTATAGCACGGGGGAGGATTTGACAAAACTAAGCCGAGGTGCATTTTGGTTTTGTGTAGATGATGTCGAAGAGGCACATCGGGTTCTGACAGGCCCGCACTTACTCCCAAAACAACTCATAATCCCTTTCAATCTTTCACAAACACGGTTTATGTGCACAAATTCGTAATGCGGGGAAAATAACTAAATTAAGTGTTTAAACCAGATCTCTTTAATATATACGCAAGTCTGTGTGCCAAATGCTGGACCAGATGCTACTTTGAGTTGTAAACCCCTTTAAAGACATCCCTGTATGTTTAGGGGCCACATATACAAACCCAGATGAGCAGTTTCCTGTCTAAAAGAGCGAATGTGGTGATGGGGTGAGTGGGGCGCATTGAGGATCGGAGGAGTGGAGTGGAGTCGGCCCCAGGATATTCTTCAGCAACTCTGCTGCTCTATTGCTGCAGCTACGGGATGCTTTTGAGTGTCAGCAGCTGGCAGAGGCACAGAATGCCAGGGAGAAGACAAAGATAAAGAGGGATCGGAAGAAGAGGGGAGGGATTGTATTTAATCTCACCGCCATTTATTTTTAATAGCATGCAGCTGCTTTGTTCTCTCTTTGATCATCAGCAGTACAGGTTGACAGTAACTCGGTGGAATGCACGAACACACAGATAAGCATGTGTGCATGAATATACACAAAGAAGAATACAAAACTTGCATTCTCTATTTTGCTTTACTTTAATTTTGTGGAAATTTGTACTTGTTTACACTATTTTTTTTACTGTTCTGTGTCCCCGGTGCAGAACAGCTATGCAATTGGTCCACGAAGGGACCACAAACAAATGGGCATTCCTTCTGAGAGGCATGGTGTCACCGACTGCTGCAAGTGATAAGCACCACTAAGTAAGGAATATGTGGTAGGTACAATCTGCTACCCTAATTCAAATCACCACCGTGTAAGAGTCACAGCCAAGAAGAAGACAAAGGAGTAAAGCATCATAAATGAGAACACTGACTGGCTTCCTACTGGGGATCACAGTTGAAAGTTGTTGGAAGCCTTGCTTTAAGGACTAGAGGCACCTCTACTTGTAATCAAACTTCAGATGGAAGAGACAAATATATTGCTTCTTCAACCGTGTACCCACGGGATGTTTATCTGAAAGGGAAATGCTACTACTGTGCAGCTAAACATGTTCACAAGCCACTGAGGGTGCTATAAACTAGTTTGTCACTGTAGAGGGAACTTCTTAAAGTTGAATTAGTATTTAGGGCCTGAACATGGCAAGTAGGAAAATGAAAAAAATATATAATTTGGGTCCAAATGTGGATCTGCAACAAATCGTTGGGGGCTGAGTTCCAACAGCAATGCCCATCATGAGTTTGACACTGCTAAAATCGATGGACAGCTCACTCTGAATGGAAGAGGCCTTTAGGGGATGTTTGTGTGGCCGAGTAAACACACACCTAAGCCGAGGAGCGATTTGAAATAGTCACACTTTCATCACGTAAGACTTTACACAGGTTCCTTTGATCTTTCATGGAGGATTCTGCAAACACAGTCACACAGAAGGCTGCTCTCTCCAGAGGGTTAGGGTGAGTCCCTGAATCCTGCTGAAGAGGACATATTATGAGAGGTTGCTGCTGCTGCTTTTCTCACAGATATTTGGAAGTCTCCCCAAAGAATGGAGAGGACAGAGAAAACAAAAGAAGCCTCTCTAGCATAAAGCTTCTTCCCAGCCACCTCACAGTGGGTTTTCCTTGCCATTCGGTCTTGAATACAGACAGCGGAGGTAATCGTGCCAGGATACGAGTGGCAGAGTTTGGCCAGAGTTTTTGGACAAGGCATTCCTTGGCCACTGTAGTGATTTGTCAAATCAAAGTCAATGGAGAAAAGGGAATGGAAAATGAGGGAAAAATGGCCACACAGGATATATAGTGCAGCTCTTCAGATTTCAGTGGCCTCATTCTGGTAATATAGGCACACGCGTGCACATTTGACCATATCTCTGAAAACGAGAGGCCAGACCTATAGAACCCAGATAGCTGGCAAAGCCTGTGTGTCACACCCCATGAGCTTGGTCTCAAATCCATAGAGGGGGCCTGAACATAACACAAAGGTGTGATATGACCACTAAAGCAACAATACAGGGCCAGCAAGGGTGAAAGAAATGGGAAGAAAGCGAATGTGAGTGAAAGAGCAGACATGAAAGGTGTGACAGAAAAGCAAAGAAGGACATCAAAGAAAGTGAGAAAAAAAAGCGAGAGACAGAGAGAGAGAGCAACAGATACACAATTGAGAAGGGACAGTAGATGATGTTGAGTGTTGTCCAGGCAGTGAGGTAGATAGGTGGGTGGTGGATTCTCTCTGTGACACTGATTTCAAGCCCTGGGGGTAAAACAGCAGAGGAGAATGTAGAAGGGCCCATTTAGATCCATCTGAAAGGAAAGGCCACAGCTTCTAGAGACTGCAGTGGCTGTGATAATGCCTGCTGTCTCGAGGTGGACCTGCAGGGATGACACACCCCTGGGATGCGCTAAATAGGAGCCGCGGAAAGGACTTGGAGAGAGACAAAGAGATGTACTATGAGTTGAAAGATCAGAGAGACTGTGAGGTGAATACAACAAAGAGAAAGTGCAGTAGGAGAGTATGGGGAAGTGTGCCTCTGCACATCGCTCAGAGTGATGTTTTACACTTTTGTCATATTTTTATATCTGTCGTGGGTTCAATTGGGAAGCGATTCAAACTACTAACAAACCAGCTGAAAAAAACAAGACAGGGAAATGAAACTTGTCACAGTTTTATGTATAAAATAAATCCAACCAATGCGTCTCTCGTATTCGGCTTTTATGGGAGTCAGATTTGCGCCTTATTGGGATCACTCGTGTTTTCAAATGCATGGCTTTGTGGTATTAAATAGTGAACACTTGTAATGAGCTTTCCAGGCTGCTGCATGTTATGTTGAGAAAAAGACTGTGTTATTTGGCTGTGCTTATCCAAGCAGACTAGGTAATAAGTGTGTAATGGGGAAACAGTGGAGTTGATATCCAATGAAAGTGGGGGGTCTGTTGGAAGACACAACTGAGCCCGCTTTATCAGGATCTCCAAAGAGCCATTTCAGACAGCTAGTTTTCAAACACTAGAAATAAACTGAAATGAAAAAGGGCTGCACAAATCTGCAGTATGTTTGGACTGACATAGGATCAAAAAAACCCAGAAAAAAATCAAGGATTTCAGCCACATGCAGGAACATATTGCACAATTCATCTTTCAACCAGATAAACAGACCAAATTCCTAAATGCTTCATTCAGCCGCCCATGAATGAACGTTAGCTGACTGATTACCTCTTAGCAAGGCAGAGGTCATTTTGTTCTGTTGCTATTTCAAATGAATGATACCTTGCAAGTCACATGGGGCGATAATCTCTCAATATCGTTGAGTTATTTCTTTAATTATAGGAAACAGCAGTCAGTGAACACAACGCAACATGCTGTATAGTTCAAACATTAATGTGAAATGCAGAAAGCAGATGAGCTTTTGTGATAAATTTTTCATTTGATATGTATGCAAATGTATATTATACTACCTTCAAAAAAATTAATACTACAAAATCCAGAGAAAAATCTCATTGTTGCTGAATTCCAAAGCACACTGCAAATATGCTTCCAAAATCAGATGCTGCTTTTAGTTTAATTTACAGCGCTGAGCAAAAGTCATGAACTGCTCCTGAAAGTCTTTCAAGTTTTTTGAATTTTTTTATTTGGACACTGGCTGCTTTTCACTCATTTGCAGTCCAGTTCTTGTACCTTTTCATCTGAAATGATGAAAAAATTGTTATATTGAACTAATATAACAAATTTTTGAAGACATATATAATAACATTTTTAATTAGGTGAAATCTTGGCATGGTGTACAGTGTGTGCTTAAAGAAACTTGACAAGCAGAGGACAAAAGAAGTGTCCGGCCTAAAACACTGTCTACAGTGGATGAGCTGTATCTGATGTACAGAGAAATTGTGCAAAGATCTGATGCAGGACCAAAGAGAACCATCCAATCTTCATCTGATCCATCTAATGCTTGGCCTAAGATGACTCCGCTATTATAAAGGCAGAGGCATGCTAAATTACACGAGAACTGAAAACCAGTGACAACAGGTCTTATGGAATGATACATCTGAATGAGAAATTTATGCTTCAAATTATTCTCAGTGTATACAGAGCAGGTCAGGAGATCTATTATGGTTTGAGGCTGCATTCAAGCCTCAAGTGTTCAGGATCTTGTCAAAACTGATAAAATTACAAAAGCAGAAAAGTACCATCAGATATTGATCCACCATGTAGCAGCATCTGGAAAGCCTCTGATTGGTGATGGCTTTATTTTTCAGCATGGCCAAGATCCCAAACACACTGCCAATGGAGTATAAGCATGTCTGGCTAGAAAAACACCCAGTGGAACACTAACAGTCATGGACTGACCTCCACAGACCCCAGACCTCATTATTGAACATTATCAATACTATTGAAGTAAGGGATCATCATGAGAGGGATTGGAACAAAAGGCAGCCAAAATCCAAATCCATTCATGAATACTTCTTACAAAAACTACAAGACATCTTGCCTGAGAGAGTTCAGGCTATGTTGGAGAATAAAGGTGGTTATACCAAATATTGACTTTAAAGCTTCTTATAATTGTGAAAACTCTGTTTTTTCCATATATACAGCATTTCCATGTATTAATTTCCATGTAAAGGAACCAGACAGTAAAAAACATTATTTGATTATTAGTTATTCTACAAGACAATATAAACTGAGTCTTCATTTACCTTAAAACTACTGGTATATATTCAAAAAACTTGTTCCCACCTGTGCTTGACTCAAGCTTTGCTTTCTTACACATGACTCTAATGACAGCTGTAAGGGTGAGTCAATATGCATTAGCACACCACAGAACTGCAAATTGGTTTGTGTTACACAGAACCATTAAAGCAAAAATAAAAATGTGAGAAAATCTTTAGATGACCTCAGAACATCTTGACAACACAAAACAGAAAAATGCCAGGATGGCTTACCTACTCGATCACAGCTGATCATATTTTTGTGTGGTTTTATCAGCTATTAATCAATAATACTACAAATCAGTTTCAGATATCAAACTGTTCCTCCTTGGGTTTATTTAGTTCTTTTTTCTTTTTAGAAAATCAATAGAACAAAAAGTCAATATTCTGAAATCCGTCTACCAGCTACTATCTGTAAGGAAAATAAAGTATCTCGCTTCTTTCTATCTTACCGCTAAAGTACTCGATAATGACAAAATATGAACACATTGTTTCCATCCCTCGTTATCTCACATGCTAGTTATAAAAATATCTAGTTGGAGGATCATGGAAACTCTGTCTGCTGCTTCTTTCGCTCTATCTTTCTCACACTCAACTCCTTCTCTTTCTCCATCCTTCCAGCACCATGCCTCCTCCCGTAGTGTCACAGTCCATATGGTGCTGCAACACTGTTGGTCTCCTGTGGCCACACTTCCCACGATGCATCTGCGGCTCTGGGCTTTCGAGGGAGCCGATAGGCTGAGAGGACTTTGGTATCGACCAGCTATTGCCTGGTGTGAGGTCAGCTCAGTGCAGCATTGGAGTGTGTCCGAATCTACACACACCACTGCTTCCAGTCTTTCATCCATTCTGCCAATCAATCCTCCATTTTCTGCTGTTACCTTTGCCTCAGAAGAAGTATGTTCTTCTGTTGTATTCCTTTCTTCCAAAACCTTTCTCCCCTGTGAGTGTGCCATTGCACATTTTCTTCTTTAAACTACTGCCCGATTGATCCATTTCTCAAATTTCTTGAGACCACATGCAGTTAGAAGCTGCTACCGTAGCTTTACACCTTTTCTTTAAAGCTTTAATGACGATATTCTATTTGCAAAAAACCACCAAGGATTCTTCAACATACTATACACATTTATTTATGCATTTGTTTGACGGAGGTGGGGGGGACTTTGTTTTTTATCTATCGTAGGCATTGTAGTGTTGTATTACTCTGAGCTGGCTTCCTCCTCTGTCTGTGTCCATGCAGAGAAAACAGAGCTTAGTAGAGATCAATCCCATTGAGTCTGACTCCTTTCACTAGCCAAGGATCAATACTGCCTGTTTCATGTCCCCCTGCAATACACGTGCACACGCACACACAAATCCACACATACACATACACACACAGTTTAAAGACATGGGCTACGAAGGCTGACCCACCCCTTTAAAAATGACCTATCGGCCTATCGGCTAGCTTGCTCACCGGGGGATACAGAAGTTCATTATGACAGCCTTGCCAGTGTTAAAGGTCTGCTTTGGTCCTCCTCCGCAAAGTGCAGGATTCTGATTACATTAACAGCTTGCCAACAGAAGCAAGAAATGCATAGTGGCTAAAAGTAGCGTACAGCTGGAAGCCTTTTTCACATGCAACAACGTGGCCGTTCACAATGTGATAGAATTTCTTTTACGTAATGCTGGATCACAGAAAAGGAGTGGAAAGGCTTTTGAAGACTATGACTACGCTAGGCTCACCCACCTGCGCTGGACAGAACAATACTGGAGTTACGCAGGCATCAGGAATAATTGTTCAGATTTTGACAGGGAAATGTTACCCCCAAGAGCTTTGAGTTTCGCTTTTTAATCTCAATTAGTAGTCATCATCTCCTATTACCCTGGATGCATATTACCTGCAAATAAAACCCAAACTCTCTTCTATGCTTAATACAAAGCTGTATTTTATGCAGGTAAATTATGCATAATGCAAATTATTATTCCAAAAAATCATATGACACTTTGGGAAATGTGTTATTGCTCTTTTGCTGAGTGAATCTGAACCTTTGCTTCATTGCCCTAAAATATTTAAGGCAACGAAGGTACAAAGAAAAACAAAGAGATGTTATATCACAGAAATGTCAAACTCATTTTACATCATGGGCTACATACGGCTTTGATGTTAAGTAGGCCAGACCAGTGACCATTATAAATGTGTAAAATTACAGAAAAAGTTCTGTTAGTTCATCATTCCTCGCCTACTTAACTACCAGAACTGCAATAAAATATATTTTTTTAATAAATTCACAGACAATGCCCCTTTTAGTAGAAAGTAGAAAAACAAGAACTTTTCTGTCATTTAATCTGTTACTTGATTACTTTAGTGTAGTATGAATGGCAATTGAGGAGGGTCCTTTATTGAGTGGAAAAGCTGTAAATATGTGGGCCTGATTGGAGTCTTTGTGATGCCGATTCTGGTCCCGGGCCTTATGTTTGACAGCCCTGCTATAGCTGTTTATTGGGTTGCATTTGCTCAGTGTATATGCAATGTGCAAAAATAAGACATAATTCAATACACCTTCTTAACCAACAGCATGTTATTTTTATATCATTATTTTTATCTGAATACATAAATAAGCCTCTTAGGTCTCGTTAGGTGGATTTCTAACCTTTGGGCAATTAAGCAAAAAAGCAAATAAGTGTGTTTCCCAAAACAGATGTCCTTTGAGGTCATAAAGGTAATGTGATTTTCTCAGTAATGTCTTGAGTCCAGCATAGAGTGGGTGCATAAATATATATATGTACAGGGGATTTTAGGGCAAACTGACCTTGCCTAGAATACTCATCAGCCTCATGGTGAACCAGGTCCGTCACACACCCGCCGTAGTGCAGCCTCTGCTCATGGTCGAAGGCCTTGAGCGTTTCACTCGAGCTGTAGGACTTCTGGGTAGGCACACGACACTCATCGGTGTCCAGGGAGGAGGTGTTATACTGGGAGTCTTTGGAGCAGCGGCCCCTGGTTAGTGAGCGATTTCTGCGGTCCTTCAGATCCATGCTGATGTTGTGTGGTGGGGTTGAATGCAGCGAGAAGAAGACAGAGTAGACGGAGGAGAAGGCAGTGACGGGAGAGGGAGGGCTCTCCTAAGGGCCTCCCTAATGTCAGTCTCCACTTCAGTCACCTGGAAAACAGAGAGAGGAAGAGATGGAGAGATGGGAAAAGACAGAGAAAGGTTGGTCTAAAATTAATGGATGCACTGCTGTGACTCACTCTCGCCTCGCACTCCCAGCAGAATATACAGACAAAGTAAGACAGGAGCAAACAGCATGAGTGGACATGAGTAGCCAGGCAAATATAAAACACATTAGAGTATTGATGCAGGATAAGTAAGGCTATTGTAGGTACCATTAGGATTTCCACAGATTAACTTGTTAATTTGTGTGATTAAGGTGAACTCTTAAAAAGGAAAGAGTCACACTGCTCCTCCAGTCACTTACTGCAACTGTAACTTGATAGCAGGGCAATAAAACCCCCAAGTCCCCATTGTTTCTCTTCCTTTCTACTTTTACTCTCTGACCCCTCTCATGTCTTTGATGGTTCTCTTTTAATTAGTAACAGCAGCCACAACACAAAGTCTTCCAGCAAACTTTACCGAGCAAGCAACAAGAGCAACAAGGCAAGTTCTCAACTCCGCAAGGAAAACAAACCGCTTTTTCTTCAACCTGCGCACACACACACACACACACACACACACACACACACACACACACACACACACACACACGAAACCACAACTCTTCTGAGCCTGGCTCATCATAACCAGACCAAGGGAGCACCGCCAGCTCGTGGAGCTGCGCACCAAGGAATTTCCTTTTCTTTCATGCACTAGTAATTTCCCATACACAGGTATCCCAGTGAAATTGTGCACAGCTAAGCTTTGCTTTTATTAATGTACATAAACTGGTTTTGTTCACTGAGATGTATTATTATGTATCCTACAGTCAAAGCTCGCATTTCACATTTTGTTTTGTTTTCATCTAAAACACGTGTTCACGTGGTGCACATTGAACATGTGGAGGCATATCACATAATCTTCCTGGTGCATGCTTGCCCTCGCTCACATACACAAAGCTCCCTTTTAGTTCTTTAGGTGGGTACATTTAGTAAAACTGTATATTACCTTTATAAATACACACTAATTCCTTTATTACTGCACAGGAGTGAATGCTGCCAACCTCTGCTATTAAAAACTCCCAAGTCCTTAAATATATAGTTTATTGCACTTTAGGAAAGCGATGAATCAGACAATATAAATTTCCAGTCTTTTTTATTAAACTTAAATATTAACTGAATGAAAAAATGTGCAATCCATCACTAAAGAGAATTATTTGGTGCAGATGTTTTCCTTCAGTCTAAGGTGGCTCCTCTAATTTCCTTCCTTTTTTCAGAGCATCCCTGTTGCGCTTACGCTTTGCAGGGAGAAACAGAGCTGTTAGCACTGTGGTCCACAGAGACAGTCAGCCATTGACCGCGCTGATGAAAAATGGTCAGACGGCATTTAAATCTATTAGAACAGAGAGGGACTCAAATGCGGTCATCCTAAACCAATGCCGGCGGAGGTATGCACACAACGAAAGTGGACAAGTGCAGGTGCATTATCGAGACTAAAAAGAAATAATAATAAAAAAAAGATGCAAAAGGCAAGAAAGAAAGAAAGAAAAGCAACAGGAAGGATGGAAGAAGAGGAGAAATGACTTGAGGGCATTGCTGGTCTCTCCCTCATTATCAGAGTGGGAATGAATCCGGCTCCCTTAGAGGCTTTGAGGGATAATCAAACACACCCAAACACAGATACACGCAAACAGAACATCGCTAACACACATATTCAGTCCAGCGATACCTGAGACAACAGAGTCTCCTAAACTTGACATAAACTGTAAAACAGCCTGTAAGGCAACTAAACATTTGTATTATGACACTGCGTCTATGATACACGATAATGACACTAATAAAGCTTGATGCAAGTTTTGCAGCCTTGAGGAATGCATTACGCTGGCGTCCAAGGATCAAAGTACAACGATATGACAACAACCAAACAGCCAGCTGTAATTGACAGGCACACTTCCTCCAGCTATAGCTACTATGGGATATTTATGGTAATGAACCCATGGTTCCATTACTTGAGGCGGAAAAAAGTCAGATCCACCCACAGAATTACAGCGTTGCATTGCATTTGCACCAAAAATACTGCTCAGTCTTAATAGTTTTTATCAATATGAGAGCAGACAAGGGCATCTCTAAAGGACAGGCATCATTTCTTTTTTGAATATGTGATGTAATTAATTACATGCAGGAGCAGAGGAAGAATTAGAAGAGAGAGGAGAAGGAGAGACAAGTATACAGAATGTGAGTCAATCTATTCAATGAGGGCTCATTTTAAAATGCTTAGAAGGTAGTATTGAAAAGTGCCCTGCTATGTCCATTGATTAACAGTAGGTATTAAGTCTCATAAAGAGCTCATTATGCTTGGGCATCCATCACACAGGCTATTAGGAGTTCGACCTTAATGTGTTTGTACCTTGAATGGAGGGCGAGGAAATAGAGAGCGATACTGGCTCAGAAAATGTGGGGACATTCAGACTGGGGTTAAAGAAATAATGGCCAAACGAGTCTCCGTGTGGAGCTGTGGGTGTGCACAGGTGGGTGACAAATTAAAGGAAAAAACAAAACCAGAAAAGGACCCCATTGATCTTTACAGTGAAGAGTGTACAGTGTATGCTCCTGGGCATTCTGCTGGAATGGTTTAGGTCTACTTGACAGACGTGTGACCACAAACGAATACAGCGGTACTCTGTGCGATCGGATTTATCCCACCCCCTCACATTTCTATCCTCACGGGAGTGGTCTCTTCCAGGGTGACAATGCCACCATCTATAGGGCATGACGGGTCACTGAATGGTTTGAAATGTATAAAACGGATGTGAATCATATGCCATGGCCTTTGCAGTCGCACAGCTCTAAACTTGATCGAGTATGGTAGATTCCGGACTGACAGCTCTGTCCGCTGCCATCGTTAAAAAACGTCAAATGAGGGAATATCTGTGGTGTACTGTAGAGTTTCTGAGCCAGTGCAATGGCACATTAAAGCTGTTCTACCAGCATATACTGAGCCAAAAATATAGGCAAAAGTTGGTCACTTTACATCAGATGAAAACTGGCTGAGAAAACAGAATTACACTAATGATGCAGTTGTGTTTAATGTGTTAATGGGAGCTGTTTTTTGTGTGTTAACACAAAGAAAGTGTCAAATCCTAAAGCGTATATTGTGGCTAATATTAATCTATCTTTGTATGGCTTGCACCTATTGAAATTAAATTTACTTCTTTCAAAAGATTTGATGGGATAAATGCAGAACCACCTAGTTTCCTTGGACGTTTGAGCTTCACTGTACAGAATAAACTGATAATAATAAATATGAACACTCATCTGTCGTAAGTGGAAAATTTCCCATTAGTCATCCAAAAGTCTAAGCTTTAGGTGTGAGCCTTACACACTAAGTTGTGATGTCATAAACTGGATTTTGTGATTTTACTTTTTAATGGAAAAAAATAGTAGAAGCAGAAGAGAAGACACACAATAGCGGGCTGATGGATAGACTGGAGGAAGCTAAGGGAAACAACCTTGAGATCTGGA
This sequence comes from Neolamprologus multifasciatus, assembly GCF_963576455.1. Classification (NCBI taxonomy): domain Eukaryota; kingdom Metazoa; phylum Chordata; class Actinopteri; order Cichliformes; family Cichlidae; genus Neolamprologus; species Neolamprologus multifasciatus. Next base: position 21,357,116 of record NC_140440.1, read on the forward strand.
ACACATTATCAATCACATCCCATCCAGCCAGGTGTTTCCTCAAGGTCACTGAAGCACATACAGGCAAACTTTTCTTAGTTAATTACTCCAGCGACAACAGTCCAACCCCCCAGATCGTCACAACGAGGCAGATCATCTCATTTATCAGAAGTACAATGACTTACTGTCATTCTGACTGTTCACATACCACAACTCCATGGTACGCTAGCACGTAGGTGCATGCATATTTATGTGCAGACACCCACACAGACTCAGCAGACAGACAAACACACGAATAAATGCAAAACTATAGAAAGACGTGCGTGAGCCTGCAAAACAGCCGCGTCTCCTTGACAGGCAAGAAAGCGTGGTTAGATGAAGGAGAAAAGAGACATGCACGCAACCGTGAAGTGACCATGAAATCCAGGCAGAATGAGAAATGTAATTGGAAGATGACAGGGAGGGCGGGGAATTCATTTTGGAAATTACAGAGGTGAAGTTTGGTGCAGATAATGGCCTTTTCTCTGCAAATAACAGCTTTGAATGGGGAAAAAAAGAAATATGGAGCACACAATGTAAATCCACTGTAACTAGAAATCACACCCAGTTAATAGGATGTTAATGACATCAGTGGATTAGCAAGTATCAAACAAGACGGTTTTGTGTTCAACCTAATCAACCTCCTAAAGAACAAAATCCAAATATCAAGGAAAGCAAAGTAACAGACAATGAAGATTCAGTTCTTATGAATCAAAATGAGGCTTCATTTTCTTCACCTGGCACAATCGAAACACACGTGACAGATTGAGTCATGAACAAATCCCAATTCTCCCTTCCTGTTTTCTCGCAAACTATTCTATCAAACTAGCAGAATATGGGGGTGGGAGGTTAAAGTGAATAAGACCTACTAATCAGTGGGCAAATTGGTGCATTTGTGCCTTGAAATTGCCACAGGTATTGTTCCATCGTGACACAAATCTGCCTCAGGAAACCATTGCCGAGATATCCAGCTCTGGGAACGTGCTGGATACATTTGACCGGACTCAGACCTCAATCCTTTGCTCCGTTTTCTGATGATTACAGGTAGACTGGCACGATCGCCGAAAACAATTAGCTGCAAATCTTCCATCCAGCCACTGCTCACATTTATCATACAAATAAGCACCGAGGCGATGTGTGAGCGCTAGTATAGATGCTGTTTAGGGCCATCACACTGTGGGAGGCTTCCTGACCAGATGACTCCTACTGCAGCCAACCAGGAGGTTACAAATAGGGCATGTTCACTCTGCTGACTTCTTCTTACTAGACACCAGAAATAGCTGTTGTTGTTCTTAGCTCTAAGAGTTGTGCACTTGTATTATTGAGAATATTTTAAGTCTCAATAATTGTTCATATCAGAAAATACAGAAAAGTACATGTCCTATTTTTGTTTTGTTAGATGAGATGCTTAAACAGGTTTTCAAGAAATAGAACACTAAAGTAGTGCTACATTATAATATTACCTGTAACTTACACTTCTATATAGTATGTTGAACCTGTTACATGTATTTACAGCTGTTGTATCCATAGTAAAACTTCATTTACTCCATTTTTCGTTTAACTACAACCATGTAATTACATCACACACAATTTTATGCCTGAGGATTTGATTCCGTTATATAGCTTTTCTTTTGTTCTGTGAAGTAGGTTTAATATTTTTTATGCTTCTTTAAAGCATCAAACATAAGAATAATTATTACTGTTTTTTTGTTACCCCTTCAATGTACTTTTTAATCTTTTATATCCTATAAGCATCTCATCTGATCTTATCTAGTCTTATCTTTATTTTAGCTTCTTATCATTGCATTAGAGGAGCCTGTAACACAGCCATTACCTGGCTCATTTAATTCAATTGTAACCACACCAAAAGCAGCAATCAGCCAACAAGACTGGCAGCTAAAAGCCTGATAAAACACAGCATGGAGCCTTTCCATCAGAAAATTTATCCACTCTTCCAGCACTCTTTGTCAACAGGAGATGAAGTTGTTCATTTGGTGTCTTTTTCTTTCTCAGTCTCTCTCTCCCTCTCATGATCTCTCTCTCTCTCTCTATCGCTCGCTCTTGTGTTTTTTGTGGGGGTTTTTTTAGAATTTGAATGGAATTTGTATAGCAAAAGATGGCCTATTGAAAACCTGGCCCTGTTATCACAAAAGACAAAATTGTGGCTATAAAGCGTTTGGCTTCAATTTTCTGCTGTTTTTGTGCCGCTGCTCAAATTAAGTTGTTTACGCAGTTTGTTCACAAAGACAAAGAGAGGAAGACACGGAGTGACTGAGAAAAAACAAAAGAGGAGACAAGAAGAGAGTTGAGTACAGAGAGGTTGCGAGAGAATAAAGACGGAAAACAAATCCTTGAATGAAACTCATACTCAATTATACATCGCCACAAAGCCTCTGTGCATCTTGACTTCAGGAATGAACATCCAAGTCAAAGTCCAAATATGCTTTAAATGGAAATACTATATGCACAGTTTATCAAAGCATTCAATTACATGTTCAGATTTCCCCTAAAAGCAGCGTGTACTTGACATCCAATGTGTAGGTGTAAATCCTTATTGTCCTAACATATAATTTGTTCTTTTCACTGTAAAATCTTTTCTTTTCTGTGCTGAATACAAGTAAAGGTGAATCATAGTAATTAGTTTTTAGAATGTGTAGTAATAAAAAAAATCACTTAATTTCTTATTTTATATATCAGAATTTGAGTTTCATTTACAGATAACAAGTTAATGTTGTAAAAATAAATGCGTGTTTCTGTGTCAAAGGCTAATAGGAGCTTCAGCAGATAAATATTCCTGTATTTATACAATTTTATCAGTGCACTGCGACCTCCATTATTTGCCGTACAACTCGCACTCAAGCGCTCCGTCTATGAGCTCTGCACTGCGCCCCGACGGAGAGGCTCCTCACCACGAACAGCCATTAATCATGTCTTCGATCTCGGGTGGCTTTGGAAATTCACACAAAAACGTGTGTAGACTCACACGTACAGTATACACACAAGGCAAACGGATGGACGCATGCTTGGATGGCTCCAGTTCAACTGGAAACTACAACTCCATTTTGGATCCAAGGTACTTTGCGAGCCAGCAGCTGAGGGGTGCAGGACAGGAAACATCTCATCTCTCGCTCTCTCTCTTCCACAAACCTCGCATTATTACCTCCAACACCTCTTTGAGCCAAATAGGTAAAAATCAAAGTTGTCTTAGTAAAAAAGAAAATTGCTTCCATTGTAGAAAATTGCAACACAGATGCAAAAAATACAATAATAATAAATAAGATATTGACACTGAAATGCCAACACAGTCTCATTGCAGTTCAAAAGCACAACATATTCGGTTGTGTTCAAGGGCAAGAATTTTTTTTCTCTTTTTAATTTTATTTACTAACAACAAACTACAAGGTATTGCTGCTAAAATACCAAGACGTTGCACGTCTTATGGCAGTTCAAAACATAGTGACCAAATTTAAGCTGTTCATTAGTGATGGGATTTCCGGCTCTTTTTAGAGATCCGGCTCTTTCGGCTCGGCTCACTAAAAAGAGCCGGCTCTTTCGGCTCCGAACCGGCTCTTCAGGTTGTTTTGTTGCTTTAATTATTTAATCATTAACAATAATATAAAATTATGCAGAAAAGGAATTACTAATGTTAAAAAAAAGTGGTTTTATTTATATATGTTTATATATGGCCCCTAGAGACAAAGCACGTACAAACTCTAAAGCATATACAAACTCCAAAAAGCACGTACAAACTCCAAAACACATTTCTAGCGTTTACTGAACTTCCAAAACAGAGCTACCCAGATCACTTAAATTACACAATTGAAAGCATGTGTGTATTGTATTTATAGACAAGCACTCATATTTATTCAAATAATTAAAAAAAAAAAAAAAGTTCATTTACCTGTTACTACCACACACCAAATCCGGTTGTTGATACTTCCTGGCTTGTGTAGCCACTAGGAAACAAAAGCTCAACACTGCGCCCTAGCATCCTGGAGCACTTCTGTTGTCTTTTGTACGTGATTCTGAGTTTGTATGTGCTTCTGAGTTTTTACGTGTTTTGGAGTTTGTACGTGCTTCTGAGTTTTTACGTGTTTTGGAGTTTGTACTTGCTTCTGAGTTTTTACGTGTTTTGGAGTTTTTACGCGTTTTGGAGTTTGTACATGCTTAGGAGTTTGTACGTGTTTTGAAGTTTGTACATGCTTTGTCTCTAAGGGCCACCATAAATATACTTTATTTATTCACTCCACATAAAATGTAATAAATAAATCATATAATACAAAAAACAACTATTCACATTTAAAATTTTTACATTTTCAGCTTTTTCCTTTTAAACAAATTTAACGTGAAACAACACAAAACACTGCAAACCACAACACAATTAAATATAAATTAAAATATTAAAACAAAAAGAAGATGCACATTCTCTGTCATATGGGCCTGCATGATTTCTGAATCCTTTATCATCTGTAACTGAAAATAGTGGATGATTACTATACCTTTCTAATGTGACGTTGTTGTCCCTGGCTCTCTTTCTCTCTGGCTCTGAGTGTAACTAACGCCCCTCCCCCCTCTGCTCAGCGTAAAGTACAGGCCGCGTGTGCGGAGTTTAGCGGAAAAAAGGGCGTGAGAGAGGGTGAGAGAAAGAAAAAAAAAAAAAACCTCACGGCTCCCAATAAGGAGCCGGCTCGCGTCGTTCACTTCAAAGATCCGGCTCGCGTCGTTCACTTCAAAGATCCGGCTCTAAGAGCCATTTCGTTCGCGAACGACCCATCACTACTGTTCATCAGCATTAATGGAGGTGAATTATACTCAAGTGCTTTCAGTTTTAAAGAGCAGCGTTAGTTAGTGGCATCATAGGATTTTCATCTACAGAGACAACTCTATAATAACTACATAGCTTGGCAGACTGTCAGTCTGTTGACTAGCCGGTACTGAATTCCAGTTAGCCAGACTAGTTAAGGAAGTGAACACTTGTTTGCTAGCGTTAGCAGGCTAACACATTGATCTATCACCCTTCAGTATATCTTTCTTCAAAGTAAAATGCTACTGCTTCATCTACTTCCACGCTGGTCGAGTAAGGTACATGACATGACTGTTATATCCAGATCTTCAGATCGTTTTAGGCCTAAGCGCTATTAGCTATTTCACCTGGTACTTTGCTAAGCTAATGGCTTAGCTGCAGCGCACGCTACAAGCCTTTCAGTTCACTTGTTTAGCACACAAAGGTTTGTTTCTGAGTTCGCTTAAAGGGCAATCTTGGAAAAAAAAAACTTTCTGCTGAAACACATTTTCTTCAAAGCATTGCTGATTTTCACACACAAGAAAATAAATTACATTTTAAGAATAATATCAGGTTGGAGATGCATGAAGCTGTCAGATTTACATGATAATTGTAATGGTACCCGTGTTTGATTACTGTGTACATTCTGGGTTTAACTACTTTACAATGCAGCATCTGAGTGCAGTGATGTGCGGCAAACTTCCATATTTCAGATTTTGAAACAATCATTAGCAAGTGTACACATAATGAGTCTGTAGTACAGTTTACAAATTAGGCTGCCTTTCATCTGCACTGCTATGCAACAATAAGGTCACCTAGAAAAATAAAGCAAGATATATTCTCCGTAATTGAGCCTAGTTCTATCGTGTTTCATGTCCCTGCAAGCTGATTTTCATACTGTACTGAAATAGAAAGGAAAGCAAGAACACATTCATTTATCTCCAGTAGTACAGGCTTTGGAAAATGCTAATCAGAAATGCAGACAGACAAGATGGGATTCTTAGTGAGCTAATAGTTGTGTTAGGCTTTCAAGCCAATGCAGAGCCTTGTTCTGTGCCTAGTTTGTGCTCTGCTGAGTATTGGGTTTGAGTGAGGCAACATCCCCTTTGATCAGCCAGTATTTATGAAGTATTGTTGGGATTGTACATGGGTACAGGATAAGATTTAGGCCTACCAACCCCAGAGTCTGCATATGTGACTCACAGTTGCTGGGAGGAGGAAAGGTCCCATCCACCTTCCATTTTCTCGCTCTCTCCTCTCATTTGCCAGGATGGAAAACAAATGAGGAAGGATGTGAGGAGGTGGTGGGTGGATGGGGGGGCATCCATCCCTCTCTCTTTCTTGCACTTGGTGCCTGTGTAATCTCCACACTGGGCTGCAGAGTGCCACAGAGCCTCTGTTTATTAGACTAATCCTTAAATCCACATTCTGCAGGCCTCGCAAACGCCTCGCAAAGCTCTAATCTGACTCAAAACAAAGGGATTAGGAACGACAAGGTCCCTCTCTCTGTCTCTCCATGTCTGCCAGAGCGGGCTCGGGGTGGTGCACACATGTGCTGAGAAACACACAAGAACTGTTGCATACTCTTGCCTGCCACGCCCATATTTGCTAAAGACTGATTGGCACATGAAAACCCTCGCGTGCACACACACACACACATGCTTCCTGTGAACACAAGCTGGCTGTGACAAGACAGCCAGTTAGAGCCAAGGTGCAAACAAACTGGGTAATTACACATAGCTCAAAAACTCATGGGAGAAATGACGGACAAGATGAGAATGAGCTGTGGGAATGGGACGCGGCGACAGCAGGGAGGATATACTTGGCTAACTAAACAAACCAGGCTTATATTATAGACTTACACTGTTACGAAAACAAATGAGAAAAGGTTTTTTATGTGTGTGGATTGTTTTTTTTACTCACAAGCATCAAATGCCAGAGGTCCACCTTGGGTGTACTGGCTTGTTTTAGTATACACACAGCATAGAGCCAACAAATCAATATTTGTTGACTATTTATCTGTATTAAAGGGCCTTTACACCCAAACAGTGCAACAAGTCAGAACCTGCTACAAATTTACATTGCACTTCAGTCTCTCCACGAAACCCATTTGCTAGCTAGAATTTGCTCTCCAAGTCTCTTTGTGTTTTTCACACAATTCCATCCCGTTTCCCCTCAATATGGCAAATGAATAATGCAAAAAAAAGAAAAAAAAGTCACTGCTTAAATTGTGTTCACCCAGCTGTTAATCCTAATTTTACACTATAATCTTAATAACTGAAGTTCCATTTTGGAAATGCAACATGTAATAATTCTGACAAGTGGGCTCGGCTTATTTTCTGGTTCGTCTCTTCACAGGAAAACTTTTCAAAAAAACCTTTTCTTTCAATGAGATATAAAAAAACAAGCAAGCACAAATACAGGCAAATGGTGCCAGTATATGGGCACGCTGACATATTGCTAACATTATTGGAAAGATTTTTGAATGATCTTATTCAAGTACTCAAAGTTGTAGAGCCTGAATGATGTCTACTTTTACAAAGACAGTTTAACTTGGTCTTTTCACAGTTATTTACCTCTCTTTAGTGTTAGTGTGAATCCTCTGCGACAGGGATTGTTGCCACAGCTTCTGCCACACAATCTGCCATTGTGTGATCATCAGCTGATAAGGATCCAACCCAACACCTGTCAGCCAAACTAAATTTGAGCAGACCTATTCCTCCACAGGCATCCAGTGTGCGGACATCCTCTCAAAATCTCCTAATTCTAGATTTTTTGAGTTGGAAAGTGCTGCTATATTTAAAAAAAAGAAAAGAAACTTCAGTGTATTTTGGAGTACCATCCATCTCGGCATCTTTGCAGTGATATGAGGGCTGGATATTTCCAGCCACTTTACAGTAGTGTCTTATTCTGAGGTTATGGTGCACATCCATGCTGGGCTGTGCGTCTGACAAGAGTGTTATAATGCAGGTGAAGGTCATGTGAGATATAGAAAGCTTGGCAATCTACAGATGGATAATGTCAGCAGTTGGGTCACAGAGCTACGCTACCCTGTTCTTTTATTCATTGAGGGAATTCCTGCTCATCCTCATTCAGCAGAATCACACCCTTGGTAGTGTGTGGGGCTTTTTTTTTCACCTGTGCCCTAGGAACTAGCTGTAGCACGGAGAGTGAGGGCAAACTTCGCTGCGGCACTGCCACTGAGTTATTAAAACAATCGAGTGCTGACAAGCCCTGCATTCTGTCGCAGAGGGAGAGGGCTAGGGCTTAATAACTCAGTGTCACGCCTTGACATTCTTACCATCTGTCTGGGTAAAATATTCAAATGTGCAATAAATGTCACTGGGGACAGCCGGTGACACTGTCTAATTAACACTATGACAGAGGTGACACACTGAAGACTTTGGCTGGCTTTTACTGTACAACATGCATCGTCTGTGTGTGTGTGTATGTGTGCATGCCATAACTCTGTGCGGAAGTGAAATGTTGAGGGACACTGTAGCGATTATACTGCCATCCTGTCTCTTCAGAGGGTAGTCAGCTATTGTTTAAGTTAACAGGAAAGTGTAGCACTAACACACATATTAAAAAGTGTAAATGACAGCAGCTATAGGGCTGAGCAACCCTGGAGCAGTGAATAAATGCCAAAGAAGATTTCATTTCTTCAGGCTGAAATGTCAACTAGTCGGAGAGCAGGGAGGAGACACACCGTCAGCCACATATGGGTGTCTTACCTCAGCTCAGGTCATGTATGTAGGTATGTAGGTCAAACATAAGCTGCAGTGATTCATTCCTTAACTTAGAGTGAAACAAAGTAACCCCTCCCATACACACACTAAAAGCTGAGGGAATTCCCAGAAAGAAGATCTAAAAGATACTTTATTTATTGGGTAAATAAGAAATGAGGTCATCTACTTATCCTAACAGCAAAGTCTGTGTGCACTTTCAAACTTGAGTGGCTCTAACAAAAATGCAACGGCAAACATGTGACAGTTTAAAAGAAAAATGTGAAGGCCAGGGATGTGTCCAAAATGTATATTTTTGCTTGCCAAAACACATTGCAGCATGCTCATATCCAGTATGATGTATCCTCCAGTGATATCATGGTTTGATTGCGAAGTAAGGTACTTCACATGCAAACCATGAAAAGGAGAAAGTTATTTCTGTTCAATTCAATTCAGTTTTATTTATATAGTGCCAAATCACAACAGTTGCCTCAAGGCGCTTTATTTTGCAAGGTAAAGATGCTACAATAATATGAGCAAGAACCCCAACAGTTCATCGTGGGAAGCCCCCAGGAGCCTAGGTCTATTGCAATGAGGGAGGATTCAGAGCCACTTGATCTAGCCATACTATAAGCTTTATCAAAAAGGAAAGTTCTAAGTCTATTCTTGAAATTAGATAGCGTATCTTTCTCCCAAAGTCAAACTGGGAGCTGGCTCCACAGAAGAGAGGTCTGAAAGCTGACGGCTTTGCCTACCATTCTACTTTTAAATATCCTAGGAACCACAAGTAGGCCAGCGGTCAGAGAGTGAAGTGCTCTGTTGGGGTAATATGATACTATGAGGTCTTTAAGATAAGATAGGGCCTGATTATTTAGGACCTTGTATGTGAGGAGATGAATTTAAATTAGTCTAGATTTAACAGTAAAGAGAAGCCAATATGGGCAAAATATGCTCTCTCTTTCTAGCCCCCGTCAGCACTCTCTCTGCAACATTTCTATCTGCGGTCATTTATATTTGGTGCCGTGGTTCTGCTCTGGGACCTTGTGCGTACGTGGAAAGGGAGGAAGGTAGAGCAACAGCAAGACCCCAGCTCAGATAACAGATGTGACAGTAATTAAGTCAGATGCAGCATGAAAAGGGGAGGCTGTGATGGAGATTGGCCACCAAGCTTGCAGATATGCAGAAGGCTGTGAGATTTATCAAGTGAACACACAGGACTGTATCAGCTCAGCCATCACGTGATGTTTGCTGGCACTGAGGTCAGTTGATCTACCAGGACTGCAGCTGAACTCGACTTTCTGGCATGCCTGAGCTAATCCTACGCCCGACTGAAAAGCCCCGGTTTATTTTCAGATAAAGAGGCATTTGCTAGTGATAAAAACATTTTATGCACTGCAATGACACAAGGACACTTCATAATAAAATGTATCTGTGCTTACAAATGTACAGTTTTAAACAACTTAATGAGCAGAAAATTGTTGCTACCGCATGTTTTACTGTTCAAAGCGTCATAAAAATGAATCTGCGTATAAAACGGTGTATACATGTACACCAGAATGTGTTTGAACTTTTAGCACCTAAAAAAACGCTCTTCTGCTCTGTTTCCCTCTCAGTCTGTTCTTTTCTCACTTCCCTCTCTGTATTCTCGCTGAGAGGCTGTTGTATGAAGCACCTTTAATAGGTTTGTGAGGGATATATTGGACTTCAGTAGGAGATTTGGCACACTGTGTGTGCGCGTGTGCTTGTGCGTACCTGTAAGTGTGTGCACATTTTGGATTGTCATGTAGGGTCCTATAGTACGGTGCTTTTCCACTTGTGTTACTGTGTGCACTCACACTCCAAAGCCATTAGATTCTATACAAAATCCTGAAGCTGAGAACTTTAAAGCTGAGAGTGGTGCAATCGACAAGCCGGTCTCCCACCGAGCACGTCTCGCTACTGTTGATCTCTGGTACAGTAGCGATCTCAGCTAGAGCTACAGTTGCACTTTCACATGCACATTTTGACTCTGTTACTTTTATCTGTTCTCTACAGCCCACACATGGGTGCCTCTGTCTTCGGCTGCATGCATGGTACCAATATTTCAGAGCTACCACTGATAAGTGCCCGCTACTTGGGACTATATTGTTTGTGCCTACTGTACTGTGAATGCTTCTAATGCCACCGACTTACCGTCTTGAAGTGTTTGTGCCTTTGGGGCCAATAGAAGACAGCCCAGGCTGCTCCAGCACCAATGACATAGCTGACTGGTCCCATTTAGCATGCTAGATTTAGCTTCATTAGAGAGGATATGGCTGGGAAGGCACACAGAAGAAATGAAACGAGAGGTGGGGTGGCGGGATGGGGGATGGGATGGGAGAATGACTGCTCAGCTTTTGCAAGGGCCCACTTTGCAGAAGAGGTGGACAAAAAGCTTAAGCTGTCTCATAAAGATACTTTATAAAGCAGCCATATCCATAATGGCAACGCAATAGAGAGAAATGGATGAATGAAGGAAATCAATGCAGCAGTTAGACTTGAATTAAAAAGCACCCCACACTAGGCTACATTACAGCCTGGCAAGCAGCTCTTACAAAAGTTTGCTGTAACTTGCAAAACAAAGTATGTGAAAACTGCATTTAACAATAAAGAAGAAATAATGAAAACCAATTACAGATCACAAATAATAATGATGTTTTATTTTATTCAGTCTTCCTGAAAATGTGTTCACCACATTTCAAGCACAAACAATCCAACAATCTACCCGGTGGGGTAAAGGTATTACATAATTTCTTTTGCAACAAGTGTTCTGCCTGCTGAAGCTTTAAAACCCCATCTTAATTCAAGAAATGTCCCACTTTGGCATGACAGATACAAATGAGCTATCGCATCCAATTGGCAGATTTGTTTCTCTTCTATTAAGGAAAATAAGTCTGCAAAATTGAAAATAAGAATAAATGACTTGTCAAGATGGATACTGCTTGCAGTGATGGGGAAAAAGAGAAGTTGAGGCGATTAATGTGTTACTGTTTGAGAGGTTAGCTAGGACTGGGGACAGATGCGGGACTGTCGCTGGGTTAAAAATCTGTCATTTCGAACAGCATACCGAGGAAAGGAAGGAGACAGGATCATCCTTCGTGAGGATTGGTACATGTACATGTTACCCTTTAACCTCCTCCCTAATCTCTGCGCATTCAAATATGCATGAAGCCGCGTGACCTCACACAGAGACTGTGTGCGTGCGGTCTTGTGAAGAACATGTCCCTTAGAAACACCGCACAGGTCACCAAAAGACACCCTGCAACTAATGGTGTGAGGTCATCACACTTAGCCCTGGCCCTCGCTCTAGGTCAGTGTCACAATAACTGCTCATGATGAAGGGGTTTCCAAGGTAACCGGAGGGTTTTCAGCAAATCGGAGAGAGGGAGAAAGGACTCCTCTGGGTGTGCATGTCTTGTAGCAACCAGAAAACCTCTGGTGATTTATCCCTCACTGCTCTTGTACCACGCTAAACCATTAGGGCACAGTGATAAGAGATAAACAAAGTCTAGGACAGAGTCTGTGGGGTAGACAGGGTAGAACACAGCCTGCTCATTGCCATGTGTGTGGCTGTGCTGTAAAATCATTATTATTTTTTTTCCCTTTAGAGAGGCTGGAGTGTCGAACCTACACACATACATTAATCACAATTTTGAGACATTTATAACACCTGCTGCTGCAGCTCCTGTAACTATACTGCCAATCACTTATTCTGTGGTGGCCATTGTGATTGCAGTGGAAATAATAGGCAAAGGCAGGACTTGGAAAAGTTGCCTTTTTTTATCCCACGCCTACACCTGGACTTTAAAATACCATGTTTATGAAAAGTGCTCAAAAAGGCCACAACTGTGCTGCAAAATGAAACTCACAAGTACAAGTGCATGAAATGTTTGAAATCACCCGTGTCTGGGGGCATTTTTAAGATCCACAAAAGATCTGAAGACATTTTTAAGAACCACCTGAATCACCTGCTCTGGTTAGCCACAAAGATTCATTACAGCTCTGCGGGGAACTCTTGTAACCAAAAACCCTTGCAGATTGTTCCCTTTTTTTGTCTTTGTAGTAAAGGAAATAGCAGGTGGTATTGGTGTTAGTAGTATCATGTGACATGGAGTGGTCAAAAAAAAAAGTGGTCGTATTATGGTGGCAGTAGCCACACCAGTCTTGTATAGTGCTATATTGATGAAGATTGGAGTGGAGTGTTCTCCCTCCTCCTTAACGCACGGGCCTATATTGGATTTCACGCTGGCTGCCCATTCACCAGACACTGCAGTGCATTCCTACCAAAGGCCTGGAGGCAATACGGCTGCTTTATTTGTTTATAATGTTTAGGCTTCCCGCAAATGGCTTGCGCTGCAGTACCAATAACTGTGCATAGTTACATTTAGGCAATTGACTGGGCTCGTTTCAACATGAGTGCCGCAGCTCAATTCATTTGGAATGGACTAAAAATCCAATAGAGTTGTCTAAGTGGAGGGAAGGAAAGGGAGAGGAGGAGAGAAATATGGATAGAAAAAAAATGGAGGAATAAAGAAGAAAGACAGGAGAGGGGTCAGTGGGACTGATGCTGAGCACGAAGAGGGACACGCGCTGATACGTTTCTGTCAAGAAAGCGATCAACGGAAAGCAAAGCGCAGATCTTCTCCCTCGCTCAAATCTAACTGACAAATAAAATATAGATGCCCTCTGAGTGCTCGCAGTTACTTAGGCATCCCTCGCCGTGTTGCACAGCTCTCCGCCGTGAATTCCTCTGGCTGCAGCGGTGGCAGCACCCAGAAAATGCGAGAGCCAACTTTCACAACTTTGGGTCCATTAAGAGATTTGAGCACATCCAAGACAAATTCCCTGGAAACACTTGCCGGAGTGAAAATATAATTCACTGAACTGATGACAGATGATGACATGCGGGTGACAAGGCAGGAGAAATTAATTTAGCGGTGTTGCAGTAGGTTGTCGCCGAGATGACACACAAATGACGGCATCTGGAAAGTGAACTGGTGTGAGTCATGTCACTTCGCGTGTGCGCCACCAGCTTGAATCATCATCGCTCGCATCTACGTGCCTGTGTGTGTGTTTGTGTGCGTGTTTGTGAGCGTGCGTAAATCTCCCATCTTCTTCACTAGCTGACTCCTTGTCCTCCGCCAGCTGCTCAGCTTCTCACTCCATTTGCTCCAGACTTCATACACATCTGCTCGCAAAAATCCATCCATGTCTCAGTTACCCACACACACGTACACACATGCACACTATCTGCAGTCATAAATATGTCCAAAGGCCATTGACCGAGGCAAAGCAGAGCATTCACTCTGATGCATCACATAGCTCCTAAACACTTATCTTCAGCTTGTCACATGAACAAACTCGACAAGAGTGGCACAGCTGACCAAGGTCAGCAGAGAAATTCTACCCTTTCTCCCTAATTACTTTTGCCTTTTCTTCAGTGAGTTCGCCGCACATTCTTTCTCTGTGTGAAATGGAACGTCCTTGCAAACTTTAGGCGATGTCTCAGAAATTCCTTTTCTACGTGGTTGTAGCAAATAAAAAATCTGAAGTCTCCCAAAGGCTCCTGTGAAGTGAAGGATGAAAGCCAGCGAGCGGGAGAGTGGGTAGAAAAGCTTGGAGTGAGGGGTTTGATGCAGTCTCCTCAGTGAGGGGAAGGGAGTGAGAGAAAAGGGAGAATGCACGGGGAAAAAGTGTCCTCTTAAAAAAAAAAAAAAAGTTCATTGATGCAACCATTTCCCCTTAACCTCAAACGGCGAGCTTCAGAGCTAAGAAGGGCAGAAACCAGGGAGTTTTTTTTCTTGAAAAAGAAAGGAGAAAAAAACATCCGTCCTCCGCCTTTTCTCCTCCTCCCTCCTCCTCCTCCCTCCTTCCTTTCTTTTTCTTTAGGCTCTTTGAGGAAAAGCAGGAGCATCTCTCAGAAAAATGACAGTCCTTATACTGGAATTTGGTTCTGTGATTAACCTGCTCATTTGCTAATTTGACTGTAATCAAGCCTCTCATCTTTCCCAGCGGGGTGCCAGAGTGCTTTGAGCAGACAAGGCAGGAGACAGTAGCAGTGAGTTCAGTGATGAGTTGCATCAAGTGCCTCCTCTCCTTTACTTCACCTTCGAGAAAAAAAAAAAAACAGCCACTTGCGTGCTTAAAGGAATGAGCAAACAAGTTCAGGTAAGACGCATAGAGGACTGTGATACATATGGCGTAAAGTTAAAATAAAAGCGCAGTAAAGGACGAGACATTCCTTGAGGCTCTTCATGTCTGTTATAGCTCTGCTGCGGATCTCAGCCCCCGCAGCCTATTAGAAAAGCACACACATTTTAGCAAAACATTTTAGCAAAAGACGAGAATTCAGGTATAGGTATTCTTCGTTCCGAGCCCTTCAAAGCAAACAATCCAGCTGACATTTACATCTGTCAAGACCCAGTGTGTGTCCTTTTTCTTCTCCTTGAATGATCAGAATCCAGTATATCTCTTTTGATTCCCTCTTTATTCAGGCTGTTTTGCTTGGTCTATCACCTCTCTCGCTCACTCACATTCAATTCAAATGGGCGGCACGCTCTCTAGAAAAAAAAGAGGCAGACTGTATTGGTAGCCAGTGGCAACAGAAGCTTGGGGGTAATGGCATTAGACTGGCTATCGGTTTTGATGTGAACTTCATAGTTAACAATTACGAGAGCCGCGGCCATTGCGGCAGCATTTCCACACCGACCGTTAGTCCATTCGTGGAGCTGACAGAGCTGCACTCACAAATGCAACACTTGAGCTGAAGTAAACCAATCAGGCTGAAGTTGAGCTCAGATTTTGTACTGGGCGGGAGCATGTCTGCCTTAGCCCACAGAAAATCTGTTCATTGGATGAATTTTAGAATAATAGCTCCAAGTAATTATCAATCAAACAGCTCAGATGCATTTATTTAATCTAAAAGGATTGTTACTACATTATCAAGTCTGTGTTTGTTTTTCTTTTTTCATAGGGAATATGCAATAAAATGCCATAGCTAAAAACTGTCCTGATGCTCAGCTGGGTGCACTAAAGGTATAATCTTCCTGTTAGTGCAACAGGTTGCCGCGATAAAAAAGCGTTTTAATCCAATTAGATGATTGGCTGAACACACTTTAAGAGCCAACATATAGTTGCGAACAAATTAAATATAATACAGATCAAATTAGATGAGTTTTTGGCAGCGTCCCTTTAATTGGCAGAAAGAAAGTCAGAGGGAGAGAGCTTGAGGGAGGCTGACAGAGATGAGAAAGAAGTTATTTAAGAACAGAGAGGGTCTGACTCAGAAACGGGGCTGCCTGTGACAGTCAGTTTCAAGAGAGAGGAAAAAAAACACACTTTGACATGCCGAGTGTGACTGAGGAAGTTCTACTCAGCCAAGCCTTTCCTCTGTCATTCTCTTTATGTCTAATAGTTTTTATATATAATTCATAAGCTGACTGCAACCCCAACTCTGTCTTGGCTGTTTCTTTTCTCTTTCCTTCGCTGCTTTCCCCTCCTCCTTCCTTCCGTTTTATTTTAAGCACTGATAAGTAGTGATTCCGACTCTCCAGATGTCGACACAGCAGGTGTTGCGATCGGTTGGGATCAGCTCGTCTTAGCTCAATCAGATGCCCAGAGAGGTGTCCAGGTGAACGGGAGCAATCCCTTAATGAGACTAGCATACTGACATAGTTTGCGCACACTCAAGAAAAGACATGCGCACACACATGTGAGATAAGCACGTGCCACTGGCGGATTGGCTCGGAGTCAGTAACCGACAACAGAGAGTCGCCAAGAAATGGGAACACACCGAGTTAGCCTATGGACACAAAGGAATCACCCCCCCCACCCCCCTCCCCAGAAAAGGTAAGGTTGCATACAAACAACTAATGATGGTGCATTTTGCTATGTTGTGCAAAGCATCTCCATGCGGTTGCCATCTCTTCAAAAAAGAAGACCTGCACAAAAGCAAAGTGGTCGGTTGGCATGACGACGGCGTTGAGTCAAAGTCTAACGAGCTGCCGGGCCCAATTATGAATGTTTGGTCAAACGTGCACGTAATCACACACCCACACACACATATACACATGCTGATTGGATACCGTAACTTCCCCTCAGATGTCATAAAGGTGAGCAAAAGGAAGTCTCTCTGAATATTAGCCTCCTTTTCACACTCTCCCAGGTTTTCCCTTCACCATTCCTCCAGTACCAGAAAGCATCTCACCTTATGAACACCATCTGGTATTTCAATCTGAAGATGATCCCACAAAGGACCCTTTGCCTGGCCTTGACCTGCTACAATGCAACATCCAAGTACTTTTCCCCCTCTTTTTTTGCACTTACTGCAAAAACTCGCTTAGTGAAACAAAGTTTTCTGCCTCCAACAAAAAACAGGGAAAAAAGGTTACATGAAAGTTAGAAAAAAAAGCAAAAACCTAAAACTTGTGCTACTTTTGGTTTCACTTAAATCTTTCTGCAGCAGTTGCTTGTGGGGGCCCTGGCTTTACTGTTCTCTTCCTGATTTCTTTACACTATACAGAGACATAACTCGCCTACTCTTCAAAAGGCTGAGCCGCATCAGGGCCGCATAAAAATTCCCTGATGAAGCAAGAACCAAATGAGCTGCGCGTTGCAGTGGAGGAGAAGTCAATAAAAGTGGATGGATTTTCAACTGGGGAACAATTACGTGTTTTTGTTGTGGGATGATGTTTACCTCAGTATTTGCTTCTCTTTGTATGTGTATCTTTTTGTATACATGTAAGTGTTTCGATGCTTTTTCCCCCCTTCATTTTTTGGAGATAGTGGGGCTATCCAGACCCACCAGAAAAGAAAAACAGTAAACATCTACACATCTTGAACCCATGTGCTAACGTGTACATACACACCCTGATGAAATAACCTCTTGGGCCATGCACGGCCTTTGCGTAACACCTCCAACCCTTCTAGGCCTGTCCGGAGGGGAGCGACGATGGTACACAGAACTCACTCACATGCTCCTGCTCCTGTGGGATTATGACTATTTTTAGATAAGCGCCCCCCTGGCCGGGCTGGCGTGCAGACATGTACCTGTGACTAATCCACAACACATGCAAACACACACAGACACACAAACTCTGCTGGAACACATGCACAAAGATCAGCCCGTGCATGCAAATGTGAAAGATATGACTTCATTTATGATTTTAGCGATTCTGCAGCCATTACGGATTCTGGTCGTCGAATAGGAGGGAAAACATGGAATAACTCTTTTAAATATAACACTTAACACGCAGCCTGTGTGTCGGAGCTTTTAGTTCCGTGACCTCCTTACCCCGAGACAAACCGCACTTGCCACAGCAGCAATGTCGCCACCTAACCCTTCCCCTACGCTCTCACCTCTACAGATAGAGAGGTCCCATCTAAGTTTCAAATCCTCTAAAATATTCATCAGCACTAAAAAAGGAAAACTTTTAATACACATGAAACAAGACCTCGCTACCTTTGTTGTTGCTCTCTATCTCTTTGCTCCCTTCCTCCCTCTTTCCTGGTCCCTCTCTGTGGTTCTCATGAATAATGAAGGCCTATAGAATCCAGTGGCTCAGATTGTCCCTGCAGTCGGATACAGTTCTCCTGTATTGATCAAATAAGGCTCCTTAAATAATTAACCAAGCCTTTGTCATGCAAATGAGTGGCCACAGCAGTGTGTGTGTCTGTACGCTTGTATGGCTGCAAGTTCAAAACGTTAGAAGTTACCGAGGGTTCATGTTGGGGCCTGAAAACAAGTCGCACCTTACTAACTAAAGTCACACAAGAAAACCAGCTAGAACATTTCCACAGGGATCGAGCAAACAGGCTTCTTTCCTGTCCCGTTTTAAGCCTTTCCTGTGATAAGGTTGATTTTTTTTGAGCGGTAATGGACACAATAAACAGTAGCAGTGGAAAAGCACAACAAGGTCAGAAAAAATACCTTTATACCTTTAAATTTATACATATGAGCAGCATCTGTGCTGACCTTCCAGTTTACCAACCAGGGGGATGAGATAACTTTCACTCACTGTGAATCTCATTCATGCCAGTTCTTCCATATTTCTGGCACCATACAAACACTTGGAAAGAGACCCTGCCTCACAAGTCTTTCTTCCAAGGACAGACTCTATTGTAATGCAACAGTTCTTTGCAACAAACAGCTCATTTTCATTCAACCCCTGCTTTTTTTCCCCCCATTCTTTGACTTCTGTATGATATAAGCGGAGTTATTTTTTGTGGTCTCTACCTTTTTCCTTTCAGTTACCGTTTTCTTTTTGAGGGGTAAAGCCATTTCAGCAGCAAAGAGATGAGCAGTGATAATATTTTGATTTATTACAAAGCTTTTTTGGATATGTAGACTTATTTTGACTGTTAGCTGCAGCAGGCAGTCAACAGCTACAACATTAAATTTGTGACTTTGTGTTTTATTTTTATGATTTTGAAAAATCCAAGTGAAATATTGACGTTCTGACCTCCTTTAGTCACACATGTCATTAATTATTTAACACACAATTATACACAATGACAACATTTATACAGCGTCAATTCACAACAACTGTTGCCCCAGGGTGCTTTATATTGTAAAGTAAAGACCTTACAATAATACAAATTCAGACAGTACACTATGAGTAGGCACTTGGAGACAGTGGGAAGGAAAAACTCCCTTTTAACAGGAAGAAACCTAGAGCAGAACCAGGCTTTCATTAGGGATTTACTTTTATTTACGGTTATTTTGCCAGTTTTTAATACAATTATTTGCATTTAAGGACACCATGTTATTGTAAAATGTGACAGAACAACTATTAATTTGTTTCTGCTTCAATTTTCAAGAGACTTCTACATTGGCAGCATCAAACTATCAAAGTTTAAATCTCATGACCCTGCAGCAAAACTTTTGGGCACAGAAAAAAAACCCAAACAGCACTTTTTTTTCCAAGTTGGACCAAACTTTTGATAGCAGACAACTAGGAAAAAAGGGGGGCACCTGGCTGGCAAGATATCGAACCTCCTCAGCCACTGAGGTCTCTGTTCCACTGTAGATTTCAAGAGTCATTAGTAACTCCAGCTGAATAATGGTAGGTGGTGCAACTTCCAATCAGTGCAAGTCGGAATATGGCAAAGCAAGTACCTTGCTGTGAGAGTTTTAAAGTATAAATACATATACCCAAATACTGAGTAACAATTATATTGGTTGAAGAGAAAAACATTTTCTGAGATGATAGTGACTCTAAACCCTTTACAGCAACTGCAAAAGACTTTTAAAAGAAGTAGAAAGTAGAACCTGGCCAAACATGTCCCCTGACTTTGTCCAATAGAACACCTTTAGTGCATTTTCAAAGTTGAAGGCTGAGGAACAAAATCCATCCAACAAAGAGCTGAAAAGAAGCATCTGGGAAGAAAGAATAAACATCTCTCCACAGACCTGTGGACAGACTGCTATCATCTCTGCTAAAATAAAAACAAAAAAAATCCCAGAAAAATGGTAGAGATAAAGAATATATGTACCTTGTAGGTACAATTTCCTTTGGAGAATAATGAATAAGGGGATAAATGTGGAAGGCATTCTGGTCTATAAATATAATTTTACCTTCGAAGAATTAAACACTTTTTTCTCCACATCTTTCTTTCAATTCAGCCATTAAGATTTAATTCACGAATTGTCCCTGGGATGTCCTTGACTGGCCGTCTCTGTCACCAAATTTTAATCTAATTGAAAATCTTTGGTGAAATTCAAAGACAAGAGCTGGCTGCGAAGAAATTAAGGCATACTAGTAGACTTGGAAGCTTTGTGTTTGAGAAATGGGGTAAAAATATTCAAATGAGTGATATCAGAAGCTTGTTTGAAACTACCAAAAACATTTATCTGAGGGTTAAAGGCTGCCATTCTTAAATGCCAATTCTGGGGGTGTGGTTGAATAACCTTGTTTATAAGATGGCAGAAAATGCTATTTGTCTTTGCTACTATTAATCACTTCATATTATCGTGTATTCTAATTTCCGTTATTGACTGGCTCAGTGGCTGGTGGTGCATTTATATATAAATTTATCGCATGCTGCATTGTGAGATTATTTCCACGGGGTTCTGAAATGACACAATGCATAATGATCACTCCTGTGCCCTTAAAAAAAACCTGAGATACAGTGAAGGACAACCTATGGCCCAACTTTGCTTTCTTTCCAACTCATTTTTCATTTCCATGGTAACTGGCAGCATGTACTCTATTCTTATTTAATCCTTTCTTTTCCTCATTATGCTAATTAAGACCAACTCATAAGGATCACACCAATAAGTGCTCTTTTCTCTATTTTCGTGTCTCCGGCTCCTCTTCCCCTCTCTGCGCTTTACTCTGCTCATTTAATCACGATGGCTCAGCGAGTTAGGAGCATAAAAACAGAGTTTTAACCCTGCTACCATTGATACACTTTTCATGTTGAATGGTGTTAAAAGCTGATTTTATACCAAATTAAATGTTAATTTCACCCTGCATAGCCGAGCAGTAACGTGCTTCTTTTCAAATGTATCATGAATGTAGCTGAGGGAATAGCGTTACCTGTGTGCGTGTTTGTGTGTGTGCTTGAATGAACACGACCGTGCTTGCCACCGTGACTGTATATCCCTTTTAGGGCAGGGTTGTCAAGCTCATTTTACATTGTTGGCCACATACATCCCGCTTTGATCTCAAGTGGGTCGAACCAATAAAATGACACAATAAATGTGTAAGATTACAGTAAAAGTTCTGTCTTTTAATTACAAATTATAAATATTCACAAAAATGTCCTTTTTTTAAGAAAACAACCTGTGGACTCACAGTAAAAAACAGGTATTTCTAGAGCAGAAAACAGGAATGTTTATCTATTACTTCATTACTTTGGTGTGGTGTAAATGGTGAATAGGAAAAGTAATAAAACTTAGGAAAATGCAGTTTAAAATCTATGCACTCATTCATATTTTCATTCAGTGGGCTGGTTTGGATTCTTTGTAAGGCAGAAAGTGGTCCCCAAGCCTTATGCTTGACATCCCAGAATTAGGGCACACCAAGTAAACCCAACTCCCTCTTCGAATACCTTACAATTCTCACAGGGCAACTTTTACAACAGCAAAGATGGCGCATCAACGCTCGGCTTTGATCAGCCGAAGACATTTTGTTGCCACATTCGTATTTCTGATATACAGCTGACAATGTTGCCAATTAACGTTGAGTCTTAGTCATCACACGCACACACTTACACACGTCTTCGTAACTTTGGTCCTGTGCATCTGCAATCAAACAGGGACAAAATTCGCCAAACATTTTTGATGCCTTGTCTGTCTGAAGGCATCGTCAGCCTCCTGTGGCTGCTTCTCTTTCCCTCTCTTAACTGTGAGTAGCCAGAGGAGAGCAATCTCACCAACTGTACTGAACAGACAGGCGCCAAAAAAAAAAGAAAGAAAAAAAAAAGGGAGAAAGCGAGAAACAGAGATTGGAAAAAAAGGAGAGACATCGCTAAAAAGAACCAAGGTGTTCACTCTTTTATAATCTTTCTGCCAGAATGCCTCTCACTGAATGCCTTTTTTTCTCCTTTCACTTTATAGCCCCCCCCCCCCCCCCAACAAATGAGCAATTTACCTTGACAACAATGGTACATAACATAAAATTGGAACAGAAAGGAGCAGTTGACATTTTATGTAGATTTTGTCAATAGGCATTGTCACCCCTGGAAACCTCATGTTTAACGGCAGCAGACCTTGATTTAATTACTACTCAAGATCCACATCTATTCTCTGTCACTCACACACCATAACACAAATGCCAAAGAGACAATGAAAACATGATTAGAGTGATGGAGGAGATGGGTTTTTTTTGTTATATATTTTTTTTTAGAGGTGGTGCTTTGAAAAGGCCAAATTCTTTGTTTCGTGCAAGACCAACATGCCTTTCACAAACAACACGAGAAAATTAAGTAAAAATCTCTTGGCTAAAAAAATGAATGAACAGACATGTAATTTTGTCCATGCATTTTTTTTGGTCTTTTTTGGTTTGGTTGTCTAACATATGGCTCTTTGGTTAAATCTCTAATTTCTGTGTTTATGACTGAAGTTCTCAATCAGCTTACTCCCTGAAACAGCTTTCATCTCCTCTCTGTTTCCAACTCACGCATGCCTTCGGGGACTAAAAGCATTCATTCCCTCAGCTATTTGTAACATGCTCACTTGTTGGCTTTAGTAGACAAACACACACACAGACACCCACATATATATACGTGTGTGTGTGTGTGTGTGTGTGTATACACCCCCCCACACACAGACACACACACACACAGACAGAACTTGGCGGGGGAGGGCAGGCAAACTTTCCCCCAGCGCTGCGACATCACCTCAGGACAGAAAAAGTAAATGAACGAGAGTGATTTGTGTGTAAGTGTGGAA
The DNA here is from genome assembly GCF_963576455.1 of Neolamprologus multifasciatus. Classification (NCBI taxonomy): domain Eukaryota; kingdom Metazoa; phylum Chordata; class Actinopteri; order Cichliformes; family Cichlidae; genus Neolamprologus; species Neolamprologus multifasciatus. The sequence goes on from NC_140440.1 coordinate 21,380,055, forward strand.
CCAAACACACAATGTGTTTTGCTGTAAAGCTTTTCTGTCAGCTCTGCAGGCTCTGAGAGCACACAGCCCATACAAATAGGCTGCCCCAGGGCTGGGTTCCTCTAATATGCCACAACTATCAGCAACAGATGACAGAACAGGGGAGGGGAGAAACACAGCGAAGGAAACAAAAGCTAGATCACCACTAACAGAGGGAGACACGAGGCTGGCTCAGGGTACAGCGAGTGTAACGTAAGAAGGACCGGCTGACACGCGGACGGGAAAAGATCTGATTGTCCCAAACAAGCAAAGGAGTGCTACAAGTAAAATCTGATCTTAAATAAATGGAGCTGAATACTGCTGTATAGGTGAGGACTGGCGAGGCAGAATGTTTACCATGCAGGTCACATGTAATGACTCTGAGCATTATAGGTTGCTGAGAAGATAAGTGTGGGTGTATAAAATAATGATACGTTATAACTGAGACGTTATAACTGAGACAAGGCAAGCGAAAGCGCGTCTAAGACAGAGGGGGGAAAACACAGAGAAACAAAGGCAAAAGAGATAAACAAACAAATTAAATGACTGACAGAATTTGACAGAGACGGGGATAAAGTGGGAAGAAGACTGGGAAAAAAAGAGGGGAAGAGACAGTGAGTGACTGAGGAAGAGGGAGAGAGACATTGCCTTAGACTTTGCTATGACAACCTTTACAGAACGCAGCATGCTCCCAAATGTGCAGCTGAAATGTCACCGACAGTAAGCAAGCGAAGAGCTGCACACAGAGAAAGACATATCTGCGCGGAACAGGCAGCACAGCTGACAGAAGCAAATCTTACATCAGGAGGACTGAAAATGTGATCAATTCTGTGGCTAAATAAAATTCACGTCTCAATTCCGAAAGGCACGTCTTCGTCTGTTTTACCAGAAGAAGTCTCGCTTTCGACTTTCTTTCTTTTCAGCCTCCGCCACTTTAGCCGATGAGTAATGGTCTTCATTCAGTCCCATTTGGAACCAATATTGATTCAAGGTTTCAATCAGAAGTCTCAAAAAAACCTAATAAAATTAGCATCATGAGACTAATTTCACAGGAATTTAATAAAAGCTAAGAAAGCACGCCTGGTATGACTCATATGTTGCGCGTTCGAGCTCCTTTGTTTGTGTGTTTGCTGCGCATTTTGTTTTGTGGAGCCTCTGACAAAGTTGAGGAGTGCCCCACCTGCTTGAGCACCTTTTTAATGATTATTGATGAAGTTGTTCAGTTAAACAGAAAAACAATTAGTGCCCTGCCAGTACAGAGTCCATACTACTAATGAGCGAGAGCGTGCCTGGGCCTGCTCGCTGTACTGCTGACTAGTGTGTAAAACCTAATGGAGGCGACGCTTGTTTTAATCGCACCTGAATCCTACAGGCTCGAGGTAGCTGTCAGTGTCAATGTCTTTACAGGACTTGAGCTTATGGGGCTGAAGCAAACAGCAGATGGGCGACGGCTTCGCGAGCAGCAACACACGGCGAGTCCTTGACTGTGCAGCTCGCTGGAGCCTGGGGTGGTGGCGTGTGCAGGCGCCTTTTCCACATCTGCTGTTTACACATGGGCAACCTGACCCTTCCCCTCCGCTACAGGCTCCCGAAGAACCCAATAAAATCATCAGCCTCTGCTCAAGATGACTGCCTTTGCCACCCAAAGCATTTCTGAGCTTGTTTTTTTTTTTGCCGCCCTCCTTGCTGTCATCTCATCTCTGCTCTTTTGTCTCTGCGCCGCCTACTCGTGGCTCTTTACCCCCTTCTCTTCCTCGTGTTCTGTCATTTCCCAGCACCCCCTTTGCCTCCTTTGTCTACATTCGATGTATTCTCCTATAAGACAATTGTAAGCATCCAACAGCGGCTTTAGCAGAACCACTGGCTGACTGACCTTTTGCACCTCCAGCTGTTTCCTCCTCCCTCTGGCTTCACTCTTACATACTCTCTCTCTCTCCTTTAACCCATTTACATTCAGAGGATAGGGGCCATAGAGGGACAATGTGTTACATAGTGTGTGTTTGTCTGTCTGACTGCAAAAGAAAGTGTGAGTAATAGAGAAGATCCTATGTCGCTAACTAACTTTCTGCTTCTTAATTCAGATAAAACTGAGGTTATTGTACTCGGCGCTGAAAAGCTTAGAAATATGGTATCTAACCAGATTCTTACTCTGGATGGCATTACCTTGGCCTCCAGTAACACTGTGAGGAACCTTGGAGTCATTTTTGACCAGGATATGTCCTTCAACGCACATATTAAACAAATATGTAAGACTGCGTTCTTCCATTTGCGCAACATCTCTAAAATTAGAAATATCCTGTCTCAGAGTGACGCTGAAAAACTAGTTCATGCATTTATTACTTCCAGGCTGGACTACTGCAATTCATTATTATCAGGATGTCCAAAAAACTCACTGAAAAGCCTTCAGCTAATCCAAAATGCTGCAGCAAGAGTACTGACAGGGACTAGAAAGAGAGAGCATATTTCTCCTGTTTTGGCTTCCCTTCATTGGCTTCCTGTTAAATCCAGAATTGAATTCAAAATCCTGCTCCTCACATACAAGGTCTTAAATAATCAGGCCCCATCTTATCTTAATGACCTTGTAGTACCATATCACCCTATTAGAGCACTTCGCTCTCGCTCTGCAGGCCTACTTGTTGTTCCTAGAGTATTTAAAAGTAGAATGGGAGGGAGAGCCTTCAGTTTTCAGGCCCCTCTTCTGTGGAACCAGCTTCCAGTTTGGATTCGGGAGACAGACACTATCTCTACTTTTAAGATTAGGCTTAAAACTTTCCTTTTTGCTAAAACATATAGTTAGGGCTGGACCAGGTGACCCTGAATCCTCCTTTAGTTATGCTGCAATAGATGTAGGCTGCCGGGGGATTCCCATGATGCATTGAGTTTTTCCTTTCCAGTCACCTTTCTCACTCACTATGTATTAATAGACTTCTCTGCATTGAATCATATCTGTTATTAACCTCTGTCTCTCTTCCACAGCATGTCTTTTATCCTGTCTTCCTTCTCTCACCCCAACCGGTCGCAGCAGATGGCCGCCCCTCCCTGAGCCTGGTTCTCTTGGAGGTTTCTTCCTGTTAAAAGGGAGTTTTTCCTCCCCACTGTCGCCAAAGTGCTTGCTCATAGGGGGTCATATGATTGTTGGGTTTTTCTCTGTATCTATGAAGCGCCTTGAAGCGACTTTTGTTGTGATTCAGCGCTATATAAATAAAATTGAATTGAATTGAATTGAATAGCGCTAACGTCGTCCTCCAAAGAGCTCTGTCTGAGAAACATTGGCGCTTCCTCTACGTAGGTATGGGTAAGTGTGTGTGTCACATAGACAGCACCAGGCCTGACTGGGGGATTAAGACAGCCCATATGTGGGATTCACCCAACCACACACACATATATCCTCACATACACGCACACACAAGCGCACACACTGTCACAACAGCAAAATCCTCAGCTGGATTTGCGAGCATCATTCTGTCTTTCTTACTGTCCGCTCATTCCCTCAGTCTGAACCCCAATCTCATCTAGGAGAGGATTTATGAGGGGGCGCACCTCATCCCTTCAACACAACACAATCTCAATTGGACTGAGTACAGCCTTATTCCAAACCAGACATCCATTAAACCAAGGTATTACTGTAATACAACTATCGGACAACTCTATCTCTTTCTATCTCCCTCTGTCTCTCTCATTCAGGCTGAACATCAGCGAGAGTGATGTTATTAATATAGATTCTGCTATAGTGCAAAGGCATTTCATTTCTATGTATATCAGATTAAAATGCCTTACAGCAAAGACCTTATATATTTCCATAGAAAAAAAGCTGCTTGGTTCATGATTAGGTTTGGGTCTTGTTTAGACTTGGTGTTGAATTCTATCAAGTAAACGAGTGTGTAATATGCTCCATAGCCCCTCTTGGCTGATAGGCTCAGGAGAAAGGGGTTTTAGCCCACGTTACTTCCCTAGTGTCTATCCTCCTTTCCCCAAAGACTCCCGGATCCAATTACCAACCTGGCACTGCTTGGCTCAGCACTGACTCTGCCAACCTGTGTGAGCTATGTCTTTCAGCTCCACCTCCCTTAGTTTGCCTTCATTCATTCACTCTACTTTTATCTTCTATCTCTCCTTTTATTCATTATGTGACATAGTCACGGTCTGTCAGCCTGCAGCGGGCGCTTATTTATTTGTTTTTTTGCTTTGCATTGTTGTGTGTCTGTGTATGTGTTTGTCAGCTGTGTGCTGGGATGGAGTTTCAGGCTGATTAAAGAGATGATTTATAGGCACACGATGTCGGAGGAATTCCCTGATCACTCCTCAAATCACATCTTCTAAAACGAGCTCTCGCCATTCAACCACAGTCAGCTGCAAAAGAAAGTCAACCCAAGACGCGCACGCACACACACACACACACACACACACACACACACACACACACACACACACACACACACACACACACACATATGTATATACATATATTTCTCTTTACACATATCACCTTACATCTGCACAGCTGAGAAGTAGCTCAGATTTTGCCAGTGATTCGGTGCCCTTATATTTTGAAGTCACTCGGTGAAAATGTCAATTCCACACAAAGCCTCAGACTTGATTACCTTGGTATTTTTTGGACTTCGGGTTGGGAAAAAAATGCTTTTGCTCCTACTTCTTCTGATCGGTTTACATTTACCTGTAAATTCTAAAGCTTACCAACTTCAGATCATCTTTCTCCATCTCACCCTATCCCTAGAATCCTCTGTCACACCAACCCTCTGCACGTCCTCCTTCACTACATCCACAAATGTTATATGAGTTCTTTTCCTCAATATTCATCATCCTTTGTCCAATATATTAACTATACCTCCTTTGTACATGTCCAGATCATCTCAGCCTTGCGTCTCTAACTTTGTCTCCAAACCGCCCAACCTAAACTGGTCCTCTGATGTACTCATTTCTAATCCTTTACAGTCTGGTCGCTCCCAATGAAAATCTTAACATCTTCAGTTCAGCCTCCTGTCTTTTTGTCAGTGCCACCATCTCCAAACCATACATCACAGCACATCTCACTATGTTCTTGTAAACCTTCCTTTTCACTCTTGTTGCTATCCTTCTGTCACAAATCCCCTCTGATACTTGTCTCCACCCACTTCACCCATCTTTTTCCCTTTTCTTGTGCACTGTCTGTTGCTTTGGATGGTTGGCTCCAGGTATTTAAACTTCTTCACCTTCACTGTTTCTGCTCCTTGCATCTTCACTGTAACACCTGTCTCCCTCTTGTGCACAGACACGCAACCTGTTTTGCTTCCACCTACTTTCAACCCTTTTCTCTCCAGAACATACCTCCACCTCTCCAGGCTCTCTTCCACCTGTTCCTTACTCTCACTACAGATCACAATGCCATCTGCAATCATTATAGTCCACAAAGACTCCTTCGGGACCTCATCTCTCAACCCATCCATCACTGGGAAGAAGAAGGGGCTCAAAACCCATAATCCTGCCACCACTTTGAATCCATCTGTCACTCTTACTGTTCACCTCACCTCTGTCTCACTGTCCTCATACATGTCCTGCAAGATCCTCCCATACTTCCTCACGCAGCACCCTACCATATGTTTCTCTAGATCCACAGACACAGTGAAACTCTTGACCTTTTCTGTACTTCTCCATCAACACTCTCAATCTGTAGTGATCTTTCTCAGCATGAGGGCTTACTGCTACTCACTAATTGTCACTTCTCGTCTTAATCTAGCTTCAACAACTCTTCCCCATAGCTTTGCAGTATGACTAATCACCCTCATTCTCGAAAATCGGTATCAGTACACTTCTTCTTATACGTTCTTTGGGCACTCTCCAGGATTGCGTTAAAGAATCTGGTTATAAAGTCCACTGGCGTCTCTCCTACCGTACATCTTTGTACCTTTGCAGGTATGTTATCTGGACCAACTGTCTTTCCACACTTCATCCTCTTCATAGCTGCCCTAATTTCCTCCGTACTAATGCGCTGCTCTTCCTGATTCACTAACTTTCCTCCACATGTCCTCCTCTCTTTCTTATTATCTTCATTCATCAGCTCCACAAAGTACTCCTTCCATCTTTTCAGCACACTGTCTTCAAGTGTTAGTACATTTCCATTTCCATCCTTAATCACCCTAACCTGCTGCACATCATTTCCAGCTCGATTTCTCTGCCTACGCAATCGATACAAGTCCCTTTCTCACTACAAGCCTTTTCTTTTTCCTTTACCACCTCTTTCCCATACACCTAGCCTCCCAGTACTCCTGTCTTATTCATCTACACCATGGTAGAACAGCTTAAATCCACCTGCCCTTGCTTCCCTTCCACCTAATTTCCTGCACACACAATATATCTACCTCCCATCTCTCCATCGTGGCAGCCAGCTCTCTCCCTTTAGTCATAGTCTACAGTAGGACAGTTTCCTGGTGGTCACCGTTAACCTGGATGCACGACTAATCTGTTATGGCTCAAACTTATTCTTGGTGATATGCATATATGATTTGGAAAGATTTTCTACAGGATACTACGGTGGCCCTGAGAGGCCAATTGGACTGCAACTTAAGAAAACACCAGCAATAAGAAAAACGCTGCAAAAACACACAAAACACAATGGAAATAGGAAAAACGAAAACGGAAATAGAAAAAAACTGATTTCCAAAAAGCACAAGGGAAATGTTTCTGGGGAGACAATAGCCCGACGGACCAGTTGCAGGAACCAAAACATGCTAGGTAAGTGTGTTTTAATCTCATGGTTCATATAATACTGATGAAGGATTGTTGGGCTAATAGTTAGGCTAACACACTTACCTCTCATCTTTTCTTTCCTCTCAAAACTGATAGACCTTCCACTTCTTTTAAGTGTCTCCCAGTGCAATTCTTAGCATATTTTGGTTCCTGCAACTGGTCCGTCGGGTTATTGCCTCCCCAGAAGCACTTCCCTTGTGCTTTTTGGATATCTGTTTCTTCCCATTTCTGTTTTCATTTTCATTGTGTTTTGTGTGCTTTTGCAGAGTTTTTCTTGTTACTGGTGTTTTCTTAAGTTGCAGTCCAATTGGTCTCTGAGGGCCACCGTAGGATACTCACCCTGGCACAACCCTTCCCATCTATCTGGGCTTGACACTGGCACTAGCAGTACACTGAAATTGCTACTCTTTACATAATGTCTTCCACAAACCAGACACCTAAAATCTAACCTACTTTGGTCAATGTCTGCTATGTTTAAAGCACCAAGCTCAAGTTCCTGTTATCATTAATATGGGCTTACAAGAAAATTAACAGTTCATGCCAATGTTTTAATTGTTGTTATTTCAATGCAGAATCTTGTTTATGAAAATTTGTAGTTTTATATATGTGACTAAAGTAGCTCCATATAAATGGTTCTCCCTCTGTCTCACTGTGGCTTATTACATTAGGTAATATTTACAGTAATGTAGGAATTTTCTTGAAATTCTGCCTGCTTATCAGCAAAGCAGAAAATGCAGCTCCTCCACATAGCGTTGGCTTTGTTTATGTTGTGAACCACAGTATGTATGTTTTTCTATTACCATGTATAGCACTGTCATCTAGACTCAAAGAATAGGTCTAATTGGGGTAATAAGGGCGTGAGCTAAAGTGAGAAGACATGTACACTAATTGGAGCAGGAACAACACAATCACAGAAAATAAATAAATAAAAAATGCTTTAATCTCAATGTTAGCTACTTTTAAGATGTGATATTTGGGTCTACTGGTTAAACAAATTGCCTTTAATTACCCTTCTGTTGTATCAACCTTCTCTTAACCATCTTTGATCTAAGTGTGCTTCATTGATTTTCTGTATTTCCCAAAAGTAGGTTATGTCTGTTTACTCTTGATTATTAGGTTGTATTATTGATAATTTACATGTCTATCTTTCTCAAATGAATCACTGGTAACATAATTGTATCAAATTACATTGTCACTCTGCTTTGGCACTGATGCCCCGAGCAGCAAGTCCCCTGTTTCGATCTTGGCTCATTCCCCTATTGTCTTTTCCTCATATTCCCTTTCTGTTTTTCATGCTTCAGTCAATAGAGCCCCAGCAAACACACATTCTCAGTATAACAACACAATGAATCTGAAATGAAAAAATTAAAATGTAATTGATTTGCAGACCTCCAGTTTTATCTATGCATACATAACAGCCCAGTTTTAGAAGCTGAAATTTAACAATTGACAGACAAACCAAGTGAGGCCTTTTTCCTTGTTATTTCATGGTAAATTAAGCAGATACAAGGTCTTGAGCTGAACTCAGTAGAATTCTGAATGTGGGGTCCAAAGGGATGTAATGGAGAACCATCATTAGACTTAAAAACCAAAATAACCCAATTGGAGAGATAACACAAACTTTGGGAGTGTGCAAATCAACTATCTGGTACATTCTTTCTTATAAGGAATGCAACAACCAGCTCAGCTACACCAAAACACGTGAAAGACCACAAAAGACACGTAAAGACTGTAGAAAAATTCTTTAATCTCCAGCTAAGTTAAGAACACTCTCAATGACATAGTTGCGACAATTCTGCATGATTTTTAAAGCCTACACTCAAAAATAAACGTAAATGGAAAGGGTTTATCACACAGTGCAAACACTCAAGAACCGATTAGACTTCGCCAGAAAACATCTAAAAGAGCCTGCACAGCCCTGGAAGAGAAAATTCATTTGACAGATGAATACGAGATTAACCTGAATGATGGAAAGAGAAAAGAGAAGAAAAAAAAAAAACAGACCGTGATTCGAAGCATACCACATTATCTGTCAAACAAGATGAAAGAAATGTTATGGCGTGGACATATATGGCTGCCAGTGGAACCAGGTCACTAGTGTTTATTGATGATGTGACTGCTGATAGAAGCAGCAGGATGAACTGTGAAGGGTACGGGGCTGTAGTCTCTGCTCCGATTCAGACAAATGCGTCAAACCCGATCAGACAGCGCATATGACAGCATAGATAATGACCCAAAGCATGCCACAGAAGGAACCCGACAGTTTCTCGAGGCAAAGAAATGGGATATTCTTTAATGGCCTAGACAATCACCTGATCTCAGCCTGTTTTTCAGTTACTGAAGAGAAACCCTGATGGCAGAGGAATGCAAAATATATAACATGTAAACCACATATTGTTATGTCTTTGCAATGTGAAGAGAAAATAACAATAACAATGACACACCAATCTATGATGCAATCTCTCTCCCGCTGCCTTCTCATTCATCTCTAAACATCTTTTCTATCAGTTTAACACCCATTGATCAGACAGAGCCCTCTTTGCTGTAGGGCTAATTTTAACATGCAATCAATAGCCACCAACTTGTTTTTGTTTTATAACTATTACAAGCAAATTATGTGTTTGATGGGAAAATATAGACCAGCTGCGTGTTTCTGACATACTCCTAGTCACTTCAGGTAATTTATTCTCTACTGGGAGAGACATTCGATTTTTGACACATTGGGAGTGTTTATTTTTTTTTCTTTTCCTTTCCTTGCCTGTATTTTTTTTCAGCCTGCAGAGAGAGTACGAGAAAGGCCTTGAATAATGATGAGTGTGTGCTGTAATGCAACTTCAGTTCAGTTGAGAGATTCATTAACAAACTCTGATGATTTCTTTTTCTTTTTCTTTTTTATTTCTGCCACATCACTGAGCACGGGGGTTTTGGTTGATGTTATACAACGTTATCCTCTCTCAAGGTTACACATTCTCTCATTTCCCCTGACTCCTCTGTTTCTTCTTAAAAGTAATTGTTTCGTGCTATGGCTGTATTCGGGCTATGTGAGTTATTAGCTGAATCCTCCGGCAGGAGTGTGGGCTAAATGGAATGGTGTCAAGAGGCTGGCTGCCCTGCTGTGTGGGAGGATGACTGGGAGTTAAGTAACAATGGCCAAGTGAACACAGCGTGATATTTTTCCTTTTTTTATGTGTGCATCAGTACATGTGTCTATCACAGCTTTTCAATGCCACATCTCCTGAGCAACATTTCAACCTGAACGTCAGATTCCAGTACATACCATGACTATTTCTACACAAATTGAAATGTATTGTTGGTCAGTGAAGATAAGTGTGAATATATAATGGATTGCATTTTTTTTTTTACACTGATAGCGGGAATACCTAGAGGTTAGAAAAAGGTAAAATATGTGCAGCATCCAGTCTGAGATGCTGAAAAAAGCACACTGCAAAGAGTGATAAACAGAAGTAATAAGCTAGAAGTTAAAGATCATGGTGAGTTTTTTTTCCCGTTTAACCTTTATTCAACAGGAGAGTGGAGAGTATACAGGAAAGTAAGGCGACAGTGTGGGGGAATGACCTACATGATATTGTCTGCGGTAGACTCAAACACAGACCCTTGCAGCAAGGACTCTTGCTTTGCTGTATACAGGCCACCAGCTTCACCAGGTGAGCTATAGAGACACCCTGAATGAATATACTTGAGGAGACTGACATACCGTCATCATAGCCTGTGTTTCATCGCTTGATCGTTAGCCATTGGCTGATTAACTTGAACATTAGTTGGCTCTTACACAGAAATAAAGCTGTTTCTAACTAATCATACCCCAAAATAGGTACCACTGGGTTGCAATTAGACCCCATTCCCAGTAACTGCAGCAAGGCTTTAAGAGAAACGATCCTGCAACAAATCCTACGAATCCTAAGTGCTTCACCTCCACCCAACTTGGCCTCGCTACAAATCTAGCTGCTTGGTAATGACGAAGAACAAGCCACGATAGTTTTCTTTCAAAATAAGGGAACACAATTCTTTGTTCATTTTTCAATTCCTAATTTTTTTTGATAAGATTGTAAGACTACTGCACAGTATTAGTATTTCACTAGTTACTCCTAATGGGCAAAAAAATGGCTCAGAGTTGGCACAGGAGAATTAGACATACTCTTATCACCTTACACCAGGGGTCGGCAACCCTGGGCACATGTGCCACGGTTGGCACGCAAAGGGTTAACTGATGGCACGACCATAGCTGGACTGGCCATCGAGCATACCGGGCATTTGCTCGGTGGGCCGATGGTGATTTTTTGTTTTTATGGGCCGATGATTTTTATTTATTTATTTATTTTATAACAGTATAAACAATGAAAGGTGGTGGATTGGCCAGATGCTGGCAGATGTGTAAAAATAACTTGTTTGGTGGTGGCTATGGCGGAGCTGCCACAAGAGGCCAGGTGGATGAGGGAAAGGGGAGGCAGGAGGAGCAGAGACCCGAGGCGGCCGCCGGTCCGAGTGTCAGGTGAACTGAACTTCAGGTAAGAAGTTATGACCTGCAGTCTATCTGGGTCAGATATAAACCAAGTTTAGGTGGAGTTTATTTTCGTTGTGCTGACTTTTTACCGTCAGATACAATAACTCGTACTGCGTGCTAGCATGACAGAGTTTCTATACAGCTGGGTGGGTGCTATGATGTTACTGATAGTGAACTTTATTTTATTCATAAGGTTAGTTAGTAGAGTTGCCAACCGTCCTGTACAAACGGAATCGTCCCGCATTCAGAGAAAATATTACCCGTTTCGTATTGAGCTGAAAAGGAACACAGTTTGTCCCGGACTTCAGCTAGAATGAAAAAGACACAAAGCTGGATTTATTCTGTCTTTACGCTGCACAGCTGCCTCTCTCTCTCATTCAGTCATGAAACTGATCAATGATCAGCTGATCGGCTTTTCTCTCTTGTTTGTTTATTGTCCACTTTGCGCCAGAAAGAAGAAACCAGCGGTTGTCGCGCTAAACAACAGCAGCACTTTCAAGCTTGATCAGCTGTTGTTAGAATTTATTTTATATTAATTTCTAGTATCGGCTGATGTTTGCTGGAGCCACAGCTGTAAAAGCTGCTGGTCATGATATCGGTTTGGTTATCTGGTGAGAGGGAAACATGAAGATGAAACCAGGAGATGACCTTACTGAATCATCAGAGCTGAACAGGTGATGGAGAAACAGGTTTACCTTTTAGGTCACATGAATGAGTTGAAGGGAAGTTAAGAACTGTTTCTGAGAGACAAATAACACCAGGATCCTTTTCTGTGTAGCTGACAGCTGGTAACTGTGCAGGGGCCAGTCTAGTAAAGTTTTGCCAGGGGGCCAGCTAGGGCATTAACAGGGGGGCACAAAGAAATACTTTTCTTTCTTATTCTCATTTAAAATGTTTAGTTTTTATTAAATAATTATCTGAATCAAAGTTTTTATCTGATGTACAACGTATAGAAATCATACATATACCAACAAGACAGTGTACATCACTGTCACAACAGCGTTTGTTTTCATTCAAAGGCTTTATGGCTTTAATACCTGGTGGGCCGGTCTCTGGTCAAAATGCCTGGGCCCATTTTTTGTCCCAGTCCAGCCCTGGGCACGACATGCAGTGAATTAATCTGAGAGGGTGCATTAAAAAATAAATGGCCGGGCCAGCGGTGCACATCGCAAATTAGCTTGCATAGACACATTAGTTGTGCCGCTTCTTAATGACGATACCCCAACTACCAGATTCAACTTGTAATTGGCTAAAAATCTCTTAGCCTACTGGTGAGAGGGGCATTGCTAGCTGTCAGTTTTTTCAGGCGATGTTGAAATTTCCACATTCTGACACTTCAAATGCCTCAGGAGCTGTCCGCTCAGTGCAGCAACTGTTAATATAGAGCGTTATTAAATTTATTGCTAATGCAATCATATGGCACATTGACTTCTGAGGAAATTTTAGATGGCACTCGTCATCAAAAAGGTTACCTACCCCTGCCTTACACAATCTTCTTCCTTGGCAACACATGGCAACTGCAGTAGCCCAAATCCAACTCAACTTATGACATTATGGGCAGAGTCTCTGGGTGAGCTATGCCACACACAGCTGGTCTATAGCCTCCAGGAACTATCCGTTTATTATTTTTTATTGATATCCACCATGGATTAAAGTGGGTTTTGGCAGGATGGGGGAACTCAGAGATCGGCTGTAGTGGCGCAGCATGGAGAAAAAGGGTCACTTAGAAATAAGTCATATCATAATTTTTGAGATCCAGTAGATTTTTACTTTTACAGGCAGGACATTTCCCGCTACTCCAGATCGATCCAGTTCATTGTGGTAAAAGTATATCCTATGTCACCCACCACCGTGTTTCTGTCATCTTCTGCTGCACAGATACCTGCTAGTGTTTCCCTTCAAGTCACAAAAAAAGACACAAAGTCCCACTGATGCTTTGCTCCTCCTCTTCTCTTTCTGTCAGTCTTTGATTCACACACACACACACACACACACACACACACACACACACACACACACACACACACACACACACACACACACACACAGCTGACCTATTAAAAGCTTCAGAAAAAAAGAGGGCTGCCTTTGTCCTATTACTGAGTAGTGGAGCTGATGTTACTGAAGTTGGCAGCCATGGATGACTGGGAGCCACCAAGGCCTTGGTCAGCTGACATTATTCTGGCCCTCAAACATTACCCAGCCCCTGCAGCGGTGTCTGCCTCTGTGTGCATGTGTGTGTGTGTGTGTGTGTACCATCTGTACTATTTGTCCTTGTCCAAACTTCTGGATGGAGTTGCCATTTGCGGCTAGGTGGACAAGAGAAAAGGAGGGAGGGCCAGAAAGAGACAGAGAGAGAATAACAAAGAAGGTCGTAATCTGAATGGATCCGAGCACTGATCTCTTGGCTCTCGTAGCGTGTGTACGGGGGTCACATCAAGCTTGAGCTCCAGGATAAGACGGGGAGGAAAGCAGCAGAGATACGGTATTTGGACAGGCAGTAAAGTCACCAATGACAGATTGAGAAGGATCAGCGTTATCACAAAACAGAAAAAAATATGGACAAATAATTTGAGTTATCCATCTGTACTGTTTACGTCTCGACGTGTGTGTGCGTGCTGCTATGTCTGAGTCAAGAGCTGCATCTGCCGTGGGATTACTCGCATATCGCATATTGTGATTCATATAAAAATTGTCCGAGGTACTTTAGGTTGATAACCGACAAAACTTCGCCACAGCTGTAATGCCGGAGGTCTGATTTGAGTAAAGGCAGCAGAGATGAGCACTCCGCCTGTAGTCCAGGGATGAAGCTGAAAACCACCAAACAGTCCAGATGGGTCAGCAGCACAGAGCCAAAGCCCTCCTTAACCTGCTGGATCAGGGAATCAGCCATGCTTCACGACTGAAAGGCAACACACACACAGTCCCCCACATAGAAAAACACTCAAATGAATGGCGACACAGGCTCTACCTGCACACAACCCTCCCATTCACAGCAGGTGTAACAAATTGGGCGGCTTTAAAAATTCTATCCACACTGCAAGTGATAAAGCCCAGCTCACTAGTTTGTCTTTGGTAACTGCTGTAAAATAGCAAACGCCCTGCTTTATAGATTCAATGTCATAAAAAGATCAATTTGTTTCTTTGAGAATAAACAATAATACGGTGAATGTAATATTCTTTTTTACAGACTTGTTTATTTTCATGTAGACTGGAGCATTAGAGATGCCATTATAAGGCTGTCTAAATTGGTCCACTGAGGTTTGGGCTAGCCCATAACAAGCGCGGCGTTTCTAAAGCATTTATGCAACATCGCCCAACATTACAGCTTTTAGTGTTTACTTCAGAGAATTCCTTGGTCCCTATAGATGATCAAGTGTCTCGCAAATTCATAAACCAGTCCTCTGCCAGTTACTTCTGTCTTCTCTAGTCATGTGAAACTGCGTGAAGAGGCGGAGTTTACCCCCCCCCCCCTCCCCGATTCCCGCTCCAAAAAAACGTCCATTAACTTGTTTTGACTTTTTTATTCTATATCAGTAATTAATGGAGAATTAGCACGCTGCCATCCTTAAAACTTTGAAGTCGTCAGGAGCAGGTTTTGAAAGTAATTCTCTCTCACGCGTTTCTAAATTGTATGATTAAGCACACTGGCTGCAGCTCTGCCTTGCTGCACCGCCGACACGTTGGAGCGCACGTACAATGCCGGCAATTTTTTTTTTTTTTTTAAAATTCCCCCCCCCTGAATAATTGTCAGGGAATTGAGGGGCACACAGAATAAATAAGAACATAAGTCAGGTTTAGGGCACATTGTTATCACAGCTATGCCAGTGCTGTGACTGTGAAATGGAGAATAGAGTTTCAGCGCTCTCGAAAATCGCTCTCGCCCACTGGGCCAGTGTTCCTCTAGTTCAGCTCACCCAGAGTGATATCCTCTTGCCGAGGGTAAGTGCAGGGTCCTGAAATTCCATCCTACACTGATTTACCAAAAAACATTATGCTCTGTCTTTGCTCGAGCTAAGTAGTGCCAACTCCAGCACTCTTCTAAACAACTGTGATGCTGAATTTTTATAGCACTCCAACGCAGAAGAAAATCTTGTTGTTGTTTTTTTTTGTAGTAAAACAAAACTGAGACAAGTGATAAATAAAGGAAAGGAAGAGGGGGGGAGACAAATTCACAAAATCTCTTTTTTGGGGGAGAAACATAAAATAACCAATCCATTATCTGAGCGCCACCCCTGCTGTGTTCCCCTGATTCCTTCTAGCTATTAGCAGCTTAGGACACAAATAGATCACACAAGATATTAAAAAGCAGCAGGAATCTAACAGTTTAAAAGCTCTGTCGTAGTCCTTGCTGTGGAACAAAAACATGTCTGAATGCAGTCAAATTATTTTTCCGCTGATTCTTTCTTCTTTTTTTACAGTTATTGTTTAGTATTCATATTTTATAGTACATGTTTTTTTTTATTATTATTATTAGAGAAGGAATTTTCAAAGAGAAGATGCAAGGCAACAAACGTGATAAGCTACTCAGCTGAGCATCCACACAAACCCTGCTGGTGGTATATAAAACGTATGTATTCTTAACTCCATTTTTATTCCTTTTCCCAAGTAAACATGACTCAAATGAATGGAAAGCATTATTTTGTGCCAGAAATATAAAAGCATCTGGTTATACAGTGGCAGTACTGAGGCAGATTTAATAACAAAACCTCAGGAGACAAATGTAATGTGGTTCATAAGAATGAAAACGTACAGATATACGACTTTATTGTATTTCCAAGCTTCGCCTTCCAAACATCAGCTACAGATTTGCGGTTGGCAGGAAATAAAACATTCTGTCAGAAGCGATCAAGGTATCAGGATGTGAGAGGGGCTAGTGGCAACAATTGTTGCCATCATTTAATTGACAGTAGCTGCGACCCTAATATTGTTAAACTCTTACACGAGTGCAAATCCTGGCACACAGTTTGTTTTTATCCTTTTACACAAATGTAAAAGGAACATAAGGGAGCAGACAAAAAAATAAAATAAAATAAAATTGCTGGCTTCGGGTAGGAAAAAAGAACGTCCTTGAGGTTTTTGATGGACTGTGATCGTGTCCATGAAAACACTTAATACATTCATGCTCTTGCACCTCTGATTTAATGAGTATTCACATTCTGCTTCAAACTCTCTTTGGGTTTAGCTCCTTTCTGGGGTTATAAAATCCATGTTGAGGAAAATATTATACTGGCAGACATAATAAACATGAAGGCAGTTTAAGTAATTATGTCAGTGCGCCTTCACCAGCTAAATCCATGAAAATCCACAAAACTAAATCCATGAAAATAACACAGGATGCAAGTGTTTGCTCTAAGATATAGTCTGAGCAGTTAAAAGCAAAGCACACACACTCCTCTAAATTGAACTTGAGCCTTCTCACATATCTTATGCTGACCTTATAGCAGATGATATTTGAGGTGATTCAGTTCGAAGCAAATTTCTAATTTAGAGTCTAATCACAGATCCGAGCTCTGCTGCCACCAAACTTCGAGGATACGACTCAGTTAGACCTGAAGTTATTTTACTAGACATCATGTTATGTATTTTAATGCCATGTTACACTTCCTTTTTCTTTTATATCACTGAAAATTTCTTCTTTCACATCTTTTCTGCTTTTGGTGTGAAGGATTAGTAAACAAAGAGAGAAAATATATATTATATGACTTTAATGTATTTAATATATTGCACAGGGATAGTTTTAAAGAAGCTATTAATGCCTGTCTTGCAGGTTGCAGCAGGAAGAATAATTGTTCATTAGGAGCCCAGTTTAGCTCTAACATAAATTACTTTCAATCAAATAACAATCAGTTGAGTATATATCTATTTTGTGTGTCTATGATATCCATACTAGTTTGGTTTATTTTCAGTCTTTTATTTTAATTAGGGATGCAACGATACCAATTTTTTCAAACCGATACGATACCGATACTTGGATCTGAGTACTTGCCGATACCGAGTACAAAAACCAATACTTCTACCACACACACACACACAAATGCAATGAATTGGAAGACAGGTTTTATTTTATTCTCTGCCGATAATAAATAATATCTTAATAAAAATGACCACAAAAAAATTTCAAGTGAAAAATAAGCACTTCTCTTAAATTATTGCAGAGTCTCCACATTGTAATTTAACAAAATATCACTGAACTATTGGCACTGTCTCGAGCTTTCAGAATAATAAATAAACAATTCTGTTTGGAATAAAATAAATACAAATTAGGTTTGAGAATAAAATAAACTTTTAAATTATTGCAGAGTGTCCATATTGTAAACAAACAAACAAAATAACGAAAGTATTTGGTATTGACGAACGAACTCCCCATCTGCCCATGGATCATCAGTCCACTGTGCCGTTAAACCAAGGACTGACATCGCACACACTGCTTGTCTTTACCTCTTTAGAAAGTTTTGGCACCATTATCTCCCTGATGTATGGGCTGGGAATTTCATATCGCAGCTCGAGTATGCTCAGAAGACGGTGCAATCCTATGTTTTCCACGACCGGCATTGGCTGGTCATCCAGAGCAATAAAATGAGTCAGAGCCTCTGTTACTTTAACTGCCCGTGGATTTTCTCTTGACATTTTTCATCGCTTTTCCAAAACCTGAGTTAAAGTTGGCTGTTCCGGTCCACACTGCTGACATTTTGTTTAGCCTAGCTACAGCAGCCTCCAGTTTCTCTTTTTTTACTCGTCTAACCCTGTGCCTGTTTAGCGCGGGATGTCCCCTAGTGGCCAATCTAAAAAACTACAACAAAAATGACAATCCACCCTCTGATTAATGAAATAAGTTAGTATCGGTTCGTGGTATCGGTTAACTTTTACGAGTTAACCGATACCACATTTTTACAGTATCGGTCCCGATACCCGATACCAGTATCGGTATCGGTGCATCCCTAATTTTAATATGTTAAATTGTGTCCATTCTTTGAATTACTGATAAATACTCACCTGTAGTGTGTTTTTAAATGACTAAACTTTTGATAAAAACTTCACCAAGTTTATGAGAAACCATCAATTGATCACAACCCACACAGCGTTATCGCCACAGGCGTTTTCTTGTTCTGTGCTGGCTTTTTTGGATACCTTGTCACAATTGGTCAGTTTCTGGCCATTTAAGCAGATAATATATTTACATATAACACTGTTTCACAGGCCTCACAACCTTTAGAGTTCAGCAGATGGTTTTTGTAACTATAAGTCACACATCAACTGGATAGTTTAGAGGTTAGCTGACAAAAAAACCTCCTTGTAACTGCTTTGGTTGCGAGCAGATTGCTACAGTCACCCATAGTTTGCACAGAGATCCCCAACTCGAGAACGTTAGCCTTCAAAGTAAAGACTGATATTAAGACATTTGAAAAGGTGCAAACTTTTATTTTTAATGGTCTCTGTTTCCAGTTTGCATCGCAGTCCTCACAGTTTGAATACCTCCCAGTGAGCAGATGGTAAGGTGAATGAGACAAGTCAGTGCCTTCCATACAAACTATGGATGACCATGGCAAAGCAAATTTCCAACAAGCAACCTCCTGCAACCAACTGTCAACCATTCGGGGAATACATATTATTTCCTATCGACTGGTTGTTTCCAGGCAGTACTAGAATTTTATCATCACTGACAACATTCAAAGTTCACTCAAAACAAACAATTAAAAACTTGAAACATCCAGAAAACCTTACATTATGAACCAAATCCTCCTCCTGTGAGCAGTCTTTCCCAAACCACTCTTGGCAGCTGTTCACATATGCCATATTTGCACAGGAAGTATGACTCAGGAACCTTTGATTATTTGTTAAAAAAGGTCAAGGTTTGTTTAGGCTTTTTGTGCTCACATGTGATTTTTGTAGCTGATAAGTAAAATATTCCACCACAAATGACCTACCACATTTCACCAAACACAGACGTCCAGTAATATTATTAGTCCTGTACATTTTGGTGATTTTGGTGTCTCTTTTTTTTTGTTTTTCAAAGTTTTATTTGCTGTTCTCCACCTCTTTCTTCTGTCTGTTTCCTACATCAGAGTTAAAGAGGCTCTGCTGGAAATTATCAAGAGGCTCATGTCTTTACACAGTATGCAGACCAAGTAACAGAAAGCAGGTTCAAATCTATCAGAAGAGTGACATCGGGATGATGAGATGGATAACACGCAGTGCAGCATGCGATAAGGAACATTTTGCTGTCTTTCAAGAGGCTCAACAGTTATTACGTGGCGTTCCGTGCAAATAGGGCTATATTCTTAAATCAATGTTGAGCGACAGCAGGGTAAAGAAAACAGAGAAGTGGACTTAAAGATTAGACCGCTCTGCCTAGATACAACCGCACAAACACGGTGAACGTGAAGTGCCCTTATTATGCACAGTGTCACACCGCACCGCGAGCTCCATCAGGGCTTGACACTTATAGAAACAAAAGAACTCTTGAGACGCGACAACATGTGGCAATAATAAAAAGCCGAGGCATTAACCTTAAGTGCGAATGTTCTGTGCAGGAGTTGCAAATATAATTGGCAAAGTCGAACACGCCAAGCTCACATCTTTAGAAGACACATTCACACACACTAAAGTCTCAGAGGGCATTTTCAAGTCCAATAACATCATTACATCCATTCGTGTTATTACTATTCACATGAGTGAATAGTAATAACATCAAATATGAATATGGTGTAGACAAGTCATCTGTGTGTGAGTGTGCGTGGGTATAATGTGTGTATGCGGGTTATGAGATTAGAATCATCCAGGACATTCATCTATTCTGTTGCTGGTGAGGCGATTGAGTGGGGCTGGGTGATATGATGGCACTTTCACAAAGGATTACATTACTCTCTTTCATCCCCTTTATGCAGTACTATTTTGCTCTCCCAAATCTTTGCATTTGATAATGGACACTCCTTATGTTATGAATTAAGCTGGTGCTAAATAAAGGATTAACACCCAAAGAGATAAAACGCACAATCGTCTGCGAGTATATGTTCACGTTAGATATGTATGTTTCTCTTTTGCCAACTTGCATTAATCTACCACTCCAAATTGCCTTCGCATGCACACAGGATCCATGCGACGTAATGCAAACAGGGCTGCTGTTGCATTTTCGGTGGCAGATCAGTTTTAATTATAGCTGGGAGTAATAAAAAAAAGTAATAACCTCATTTAAACTCAGGTTGCAAGTTAAATGCTTCCAATCTTCAACTTCTCGAGCTATGCAACTGACTCCAAACTCCTTAAAGTCGACACCAAGAGGACAGAATGCAGTTCAGATTGAACCAATTAGTCTTTACTGACTTCTTAATTTAAATAATGAAAGTTGGTTTAATAGCTCTGTAAACTGCTATACTAATAATGGCTTCATGGTTTGTATTTTAGCAAAGCAAGAAGCTTTAATAAAAAGTATGCTTCTCACCACTAACCACAAGTCTGACCATGGTGGATAAGACTAAGATTAATGATAAAAATATAGAACATTTTTACTGATTATAGTGCAACAACAATAGCTTATAAATCGAGACTCGCCATACATAAGGTACATCTATGTGGGTAGACATCAATTACATTCCCACACTTAGAGAGAAAAATTTCTCCTGATTCTGATTTACTTTTAAAAACTGTACCTGACAGCACATGCAAACATATAACATATAATAATGGAAATTTTCCCCCAAACTGCAGCCTGTTCCACAATCTTCTCTCACTTTAACAACTTCAAATAAAGTGCTTTAACCAAAACTGAACTGAAAATGAGCTGCTGTACACCGACCTTGATCTATTTTACCTTACCACCTTAACAAAAGCAGGAGAAATAGACTTATGTAACAAAACAAATGTCAGGGACTTATATATACATACTGATGAAAATGATGTATGTAAATTCACCAGATAACAGGACATTGACCGTTTTCCCCTTTTTTGTTTGTCTCCATAATTTCCCTCGTAACTGCTTTGATCCTTTCCAGATGGCTTTTAGCTTAAGCTACTTTGTCTTCTTTTGATTTAATAGTCTGACTAGTTTTTTGCTATGAACGTTTTCATAGCTTACTCTGGTGGACTTAGCTAATGACACTTTAGCGTGAAGCTGTGACTATTTGCTTGCGCATGCATGAAATAGATCCACTCATAATTTAACATTATGAATGGCTGCTCACTGGTAAGGGATGATAATGCTAAAAATGGGCAGATTCCGGTCCCTGTCTGCTCTATCGGTGTAGTCTTGGATAAAAAGCTAACCACAATTTACAAAGCTAATGGTCAAAAGCTTTGGTGTTAGATGCTCATTTTATCCTGAATTTGTTCAAGTCTTCCTGTCTTGCTAGAAACATTTAATTACATGATTACATGACAGTGTGTTTCTACAAAACTCATATCCCCACCCCCACCAATGCCCACCCTTCCATCCAGTCCCAGGAAAGAAGATGGACTGCATTCGCAGCTATACTCAATCAGTGATACAGAGACATAGCCAGCTCTGTGTCTTTGTTACTATGTAAAGAGGCAGAGAAGCAGAAATGACAAAAGCATAGGAATCTAAGCTACAGTTGTCTGTAAATGCTCTCCATTACAATAAATGACTTCATTAAAATAAAGATGTGTTCAACCACCCTCTGTGTTTCAATGAGTACAACTGCGGAACAATTTGTTGAAGTGCGCTCAAGTAATGGAGCTTCGGATGCAGCCCGTTGTATTTACACTTATCCTCTCAATGTGCTGGCCCAGGACTGCCAAAAGGTATTTGTACCTGTGCAGAGCACCTGAATATGCACACTTATGTACATAGACACAGCTGTATCGCACAAAGAGGGCCAGATCCTGCCTTTCTCTGTGCTTATTAAGACATTGAAGCTGTTAGCACCTAGCAGCACTAATCCTATAGCCTTATGCTCACTGTTAGTGGAGCCAAATGGCCTTATACAGAGCAGCTCGCACTCTTTCTCTCCCTCCCTTTTCTGACTCTCTTTCTCCCTGTGTGAGTGTGAGCATCTGTGACTGTCTGTGATGAATGGACAAGGCAAAAGAGGAGAGGGGTGAATGTGAGACATTGCACCACTGAGGCCAGTGAGAATAGAGGGGGAAAAGACAGAATGAACAAGGCAGGCAGAGACAAAAAAAGAGGATATGGGTGTATATGGGAGTGTGATTTTGTGTGAATACATCCGTCTGGATGCTAGGTGGAGAGGGTCGGGGAAGGGGAAGGTAGGGTAGTTGCACATGAATTGCATACAAACACAACTACATGCACTCTGGCCCAGCGTTTATGTCCAGCTTGTTAAGCATGCAGAGTGTGCGCGTGTTTACACCTGTGTGTGTTTGCTGTGCCGTGCGCACGCCCGCACATGTGTGCGTCCAGGCATGTGCAAGGCCGAGCTAGGTTAAACTTGTATTCGTGAAGTGTTCCCAGCAGAGATTAATCATCCTGTGCTGGAATGCAGCATCGCGGTCATATATCATCACCTGACCTCTCTCTCTCTCTCTCTGTCTCCCTCACATAGCAGTGGAGTCAGGGTAAAAGGAGTGTCATTGCATATCTGCAGTAAACAAACAGCCGAATGCTTTTTGACAGAAGTGGGAAAGGTAGGAAACTGCGCTAATTATCAAATACCAGTGTTCAGCATCAATCAGATGTCACAGAAACCTGTTAAGGTCAGAACCATTTAAAAAAGAGAGAGGTAAAAAGAAGACAATGCGAGCTACAAATGGGAGAAGAAACTAGCAAAAAAGAAGGAAAAAAAAGGGAAAATGCTGGCCTTCAGCTGCCTCTGCTGGGGACACGCAGAAGCCGATGGATGCTCTAAAAGTCTTAATTTTAAACAGAATCAGAGCCACTTTAGCTAACTCCAACAAAAATGCTAAAGATGCCAGCCTCATCTCATTGCAGTAACCACAAGAGCATCACTACTGCGGACTAATTTGGGTTTGACTTGGCTGTATAGTCATGCAATATATACTGTCTATGCTGGGAAACATTAATAAATGCCTTTAAATACTTCCACAAATTCCTAAACCACAGAAACTGTAACACATTGTATGTGTGTGTGTTTTTATTGTTAATCCTGCATCCCAAAAATATAGATATATATAGCACAAGGTCTGAATGACCACTTCTTCGAAAGGCATTATTTTTGCATATATTTTCAGCATACCCTGCCTTGGCCTATGCATAAGTGAAAAGTTTTCCTGGAAGACCCTTTTTTAAGGAATCTCAGACTGAATGGCTGACTGGTTATTTGTTAAGACAGCCAAGACATCTGAAGAAATGATTTCCAGTAATTGTATCCAGATGACTTATTTTTATTTTTTTTACAGCACTGCATGAAAGCAGTGTAAAGCATGTATGACTTCATAATTCTGCAAATGTACCTACACACTGTGAAATCTTGACCGTCAGATGGATTGCAGCTTAATTCAGAAAATGCTTTTGGTGCTTTTAACATTTTTTTTTAAAGTGCATTTATGGTTGCGATAGCCAGTCCATTTTTTCTTTTTTTTTGGAGTAGGGACTTAGGTGAGGACAATGTGTGCTTCCAGCTGGTGCTTAAACGTTCAAGGGTGGACGGGAGGTAGAAGATGCTGCTCAACAAATGTTCTCATCAAACCTTTACATCTTCCCACAGTAAGAACAGGAGGCCAGCCATAAGTCAATGATATTCTGTGCGAGCTGCAATGCATGTGGAAGAAAGGACCTTTTACTTAGTTGTGTTCAGCAATAGGAAATTGATTCTTTAATATTAAAAATTCAACAGCTGAGTTTCATTACTTTTCCGAGTCTATCCCCTTTCCCTTGTGGAGTGGGAAAATATAACAGTTTATTAAATTACTTCTCTGAAAAGTCTCTGGGGATGCCATCTTAACTCCCATCCTCCTTCACAAGGCCATTTTAGACTGTAACTAGACATGTCTGCTTAGAAAGAGAGACAGAGAGAGGCAGAGAGAACATGGATAGATGGTATACTAAATATACAGATTCCACTGGCTGCCACAGAGAGTTTGTAGTTATTTCACTGGCCAAGGAAAGGCATGGAATTGAATGATCCCACATATTAAGGGAAGGGATTATTGTCAACTGACTGGTCTGAAACTGTTGTGCAATGTCCGTTGCCTAGCTATATCAGTGCTATCATGCAGTTATTAGAGAACATAGATGACATGTTAAAGATAAAACCTGAATGCTTGATTCCTATAGTAAGGCTATTCACTCATTCCACTTGTGCCCTGACAGGAAATGGTCACTGCAAACCAATACAAAGTTCTTCTGATTGACCACTTTTATCCTATATGGGAATGCTGATGGAAGTGATCTTATTCAGAATGGCAATGATCCCATGCACGGGTGCCAGGGGGTCCCAGAAGGAGTTGGTGAGTAAAGTCTTTATATCCCAGTCCACTTAAACACTTGTGGAACTGTTTTGGACTGACACATTAAATGATAATCTCCACCAGTGGAATTAACACACAAAATAAGGGAATATTTTTGGGCAGGATAATTTGCCATCCCTCCAGTAGAATTCCAGAGACTTGGAGGATAAATCCCAAAGCATACTGAAGCTGTTCTAATTGCACATGGTGGCCGAGCACCCTTTACTGCCTTTATGCTGATTTTCCTCTTGAAGTTGTCCTCAGTTTCTACATGTTCGACCAGTCAAGGTTAAAGCGGATACCTGTCTAATCCCCACAATATTCAATAGTTCCTGGGTCAGAGGGCTTTACGAAAGTTCACTCTTACAAAAGATCCTTAAGTATCATCAATGAATGCTGTTAATACACTTCCTGATCTAAGGAGCAACGGGGTCAGACCTTAATGACTCTGTAAGTCTAAGTAATAAAGGCAGTATATTTGAGCATGACTCAACCGGTCACAATGTCTTCTTAAAGGCAGATAAGGACTTTCCCACTATTAACTCCACTCCTCGGGAACAGAAGAAAATAATTTTAGTAACTTGTTAAAAAAAAAAGACTGTCTACACTGAGAAAGAAAACCCTGAACTGTTAAACAAAGACCAACAGACGAAGGATGTTATTTTTTGGTGACTTCAATTAAGTTTCCTCTGTGAAAGTTAGCCAAGAAATTCAGTTTCATTTGTTTCCAATAAGGTGCATGTTCAGCTGTACCATGACTTCTTTGCAAAAAGATCAGCCTTCAGCCCGTTTCATACACAGTGCTGTAGATGTCATTTTCACTGACAGATGACTGACAGTGCTCGCCTTCGCTCAAACATCAACATGAACGCTGAGCACCTAAATGAGTGAACACATCACTCACTGGTCAGCGGCCTTTGTTTCCGTGTGTTCCAAATTTCACCCACATCATCCGCTGAAACTGATGGTCTTACACAGCCTTGTTATGATGAAAGGCTCGGCACCAGCCGTTGTCCGCATGCAAGCAGGCGCATGTGCTTGGCTGCACTTCAATGCAGGGAGGAAGCTCATCACAAAGCGCCATGAGTCCATGAGAGGGATGAGTTAAAACCAGTCGGTCAGCTGTCAGACAGATGTAGTAAATATTATCCCACTCTGCCATCACTTCCAACACAAAAACCCACAGGATCCATGAGCATGGTAATCCAAGATGAAGGCTGCTCTCTACGAGCGTCACTTTCTCCAAAGCACAGCTAATGCTGGGTGTCACACACCGCACACATGCAAACACACACGCATACGCTCTCATCATGTAACGCTTAGCAGTATAGTCTGAGCAACACACACACATGCACACATACAAAACCCGTCAAATAAAATCACAGGCCACAAAGGCTTCTGAGGAGTGTCCAAATCCCAGATGAACGATGAGTTTATGGTTTTCAAATTTATTGTACGTTTAGGAAAAATCACAGAAGATCAACACAACACAAATCTCAGACTATTACGCATTTTAAAATTTAATCATGTTACATTGGGGTCTAAGTATTGGCTGCTGCGTCATCTTCTCCTATTATATGTTTTTTTCGTGGCTATTTTAAGAAAGCTTGTTCCGATAAAGAGCTATCCAATGCTCTACGTTAATGTGATCTCTCTTTTTCCACTGAAAAATGCTAAATAATAGGGAGCAACAGCCATGTGCGTCATAGCCTTTTAGAGAGATGCTAAGATGATATGTTGAGTCAGTGTTTTGGTTCAATTTGATGGGACTACTGGAAGCACAGACATTAAGGAGGACTGTTAATTGAGGCGCTCTTCTAAAAAGTGCTTCAACATAAAAAATGTAACTGCACTGGCAGATTCGTCACACGTAAAGTGGTACCAAACGTAATTGAATTCAGTCTTGTAATCACATCAGGAGGTTAATAATAATAATACTAATAATAATACTAATGCTAATAATAATTTTAGCTTTCCTTTTATGAACTCCAGCCTTAAAATATCTCAACAGAAAGCCACTGGATATGTCATCGACTATTTTTTTTTCCACACTCTGTGGTTTCTTACTCATCTACCCACCAATTAATCAATTACTGCAATTAATATAATTTTCTCCTTCATCAGCAAGCCTTTGTAATTTTAGCCTCTCAAAAACCCACAGCATGCTATTCCTACCTATGCCTTGGCAAGCTCTCGAAAGGAGGACAATTAATGTTGAAAGTTGAAATATAACACAAAGAGGACAATCGAGCATGAATGGATCAAAGTGAGGCCTCGCCAGACGAGGCAGGAAAAAGGAAGGGGGGATAGTATGGAAGCATAACTGGTTAACTGAGTCGGTCTGTCCTTATAAAAGCCTTTCCGACACGGTTGTATGTCATGCTGCCCAAACTCTACTGTGTAGGAGGCCAAACAGGGCAGTATCATAGGAATGAGCCCATTCCTGCAGCAGTTTCTCTATCTGGATGTGGATTTATGACACTGAGATGATTGTATATTTGGCTCTAAAAAAAAAAAAAAGCAAAAAAATCCCTGAGCTTGTGACATAACTGGGAGGGTGGTAGGCCGGGCGGACCTGCCTCTAATAGAGCTGTGCCACCAAGCTTAGTATTTTCTATTTACTAGCACGTCTTGACAATTACAGCAACAGTGTAAACATAACACCCTCTCTGCATATTCTGACAGAATGAACATCCCTTTCACCTACCTCTACTCTCTCTAAAGGTCAGTGTTCTTAGTTAATCAGCAGTGACAAGAGGCTATTTGTCCTCCGTTACTACTTATCCTGTTCTTTCCCAAATTATAAAGTGCTATAGTCTAATGTACCGTAGAGCAGCAATAATTGCTATTTATATATATATATATATATATATATATATATATATATATATATATATATATATATATTTTAACATCACAAATCGTTCCGAACCTTATACGACCTGATTGCTATAACAGGAAAAGAAGTGGATGCTTCAAGATGCAACTGTGTGTAGATTATCTGGGTGTGATTGCTCAATTCATTCTTCCCAGCATCTTAAAAATAAATGAAGAGCTAAACTTGGAATCCCAAATTGAACCCTGTGGATCTAAGTTATTTAAAAACTTGCCGAAATTGCTATGGTTGCGCTGTCAGAAACAACAGTGCTTAGCAGTTCACACCCTGTCGAAATGGCCAGGTAAAGGGAAAAAATGTTAACACCAAGCAGCAAATAGCTGTTTCCAAAACCAAGCCAGTCAACACATGAAATCATGCGAAAGCCTTCAAATAAGAGGCACTTTACTTCTCTCAGGTAATTATACCTGAGAGACATACGTATAAGCAGCTCTTTTCCTGTGACATCAATTAACATGGTGCAATGTAGTTCTAGTTGATAGGAATTAAAACAAAGGAAACAATGGTAACTGGTTTGTGTTTAAAAGGGATTTTTGGCTCTAAATCGGCAACAAAATTGCACTGGCCTAGTCACAACTATTCAGCTACTATGCTGGTTCATTTTCCAACACTAAGTAGGCTCTGAATTGGTTGGGGAGAACAAAATGTATCAACCGGGCTTTCAGTACCTCTACGGGTTCACACCTGTAAAGTGAAATCAAACCTTTGAGATTTTCTTATGCCGCTTTCCATCTGTGACTGTGGACAGTTCTGCACAGTGTGGGATAACACACAGCACAGGGGTCAGACTGGATATCGCTGACCTCCGAACAGCCCCGCAGCCCCCAAAATGCGCGTGTGCCTGCTGACATGCACATGCATTAGGGTTATTGTGTGAAGCCTTCAGTCTTTTAATCCCCTAATCTGCTGAACCCTGGAAATCACTTGCAGTCATCTGTCAGCCAGGTCGGAGTGGGCCACAGGACTCAACAGATTCGCACACGAGTGCACACGTACACACAGCCAAACACACACGTACACAAATAGACACACACACACTTTCTCTATGCTAGTCATTTATTCAACAAGGCCAGCCTCATTGCAGGCTAATGAAGATTGATGCTCCACTTTCCAGGACTCACAGGTGTTTCAGTGAAATGTATGTATAAATATATAACCCATATAGAGCACTGGGAAAAGGAAGAGAGATTAACAGAAAGATCATCCCCAACAACATCTATGTGTGATTTAACAACAAAAAAAAATGCCATATTTATGTAGAAGTCAACCTGCAGAATATCTGCATGGTAACAGCACTGACTTAATCTTGATGATTAGTTGTGAAGGGACGGCAAGGACATGGACTCAGGGAACCTGTAGTGCTCAGACCCTTAAGTCAACTCTATGCATCTCAGGCCCATTTGTGCATGTGTGTGTGTCATCATGCCAAATAGGACACCGTCAAGGCTAGTCGGGAGATTGCGGTTGACACAGCCTGCTGCTCTCCGGCGTGAGCGCCTATTAGCACTTAAGACCGAGTCTCACTATATGCACACACAAACACGGCAAACTGGCCGTGATTACACCTGGCAGGTCAAACACTGTGGCAAACAGCTGAGCCTGTGCACTCGTCCTTGCGAGCGAACCAGACAAATGGCGAGAGAGAGCAACATATGCACTTGTTTCCATATGCATGCGCTTAAAAGTGTGTCAGAAGTGATCCCACGCAAATCTGAGGGCTTTGCTTCCTTTTTTGATTTCTACGCCCCTGTCAAAAGCTCAAGATGGAGGAATGGAAAGCAGGAGAGAGATCAAAGAGCGTCAGAAATCACACAGACGCAGGCGGGCTTGAAGAGAGCTAAAAAGGTGGAGGAGGAGATAGCAGGGCCGCAGAGAGAAACTGTACCAGTTAGATTGAAGTGTGAATCTCAACAGTGCGTCTCATCACCAAGATCTTCGTGGCATGTGTGTGTGTGTGTGTGTGTCTGCGTGTGTGTTTCATGTCATAAGGTGCCGATGACTGCCAGGCTCTGGGATATACAGCTGGTGTGTGGGCCTCATATCCCTCGCCACCCTGCTTGATATACAACTGACTTTAAAAGTTTTCCTTATTCATCCTTAAACTTTGTGCCTGAAACCCTTAACTAAAAGTCTCACTCATGTTCATTCCTGTGTGTCCTACACTGTTATGTTCTGCTGCAGCTTGAAGGGGGGCAGCTGTCCTGTGCATGAGCACATCACCAAAAACAGTAGCAGCAGAAGAAAGAAGAAAGCTCACACTTCCACTGCCCCTCACCTCTGATACAATACCAAACAAGCAGAAGAAATATGAATGAAAAAAGCTGAATAAAGTGCAGTGCACAAGAAATAAGAGACAGGAATGCATCGTTGTTGCCGTCCCGAGAAGGGGAGGCAAGAGGCAATGACAAGTCAAGCAGCCAATTAAAGCCCTCCAGCAGCTCCATGTTTGTTATTATGAACTGAAAGCGTGATTTTGGTTTCTTTTCGAAGGGCACTCACTTAGGTTACTTTCTCATGCACGTTACGGGGAGCGCTGAAAAGAGGATGCTGCGCTGCGGCAGCCATAAACGCGTCGGACAGGAGCTCTTCATCACGAGTCACGACAGGGTCTCGAAGTCCACCCTGATTCTTTTAAGGTTACTACATTTCTTTAAAAAAAATATGCAGCGCAGAATCGCCATGTGGAAACCTCTCACGCCACAAAAAGTCCACCGCAATTAATAAGGTCATTATTGACGGGACTATATTTTTTTGGACGTCTCTACGCATGGCACGTGAACGACACTGCAGACGCGGGGAGATGACCCCGATCACCAATGTCAGCCAAGCGTCAAGGGCTCGCATGAGGACTACAGAATGATATTCGGATAAAAGGCACCTCAATGTCATCGCTCTGCGCTGCCCTCCTCCCCTTCCTACTTGCCACAAGATATGACTGTGCATGTCACACACACACACACACACGTGCTGCTCGGTCACAGAAGCTGGCGGGTTAATCAGCAGCATCGTTTCCACAGGAATACACTGCAAAATATCACGTACCTGTTTATAGTTACGTGCGGCACTCACTGCATAATCCTCCTTCTTCAACTTGAACTTTTTCCTTCCCTCCAACCGAACCAGCCCGAAGCTACTTGACACTTGTCTATTGCATGCTTCTCTCTCGCTCTTTTTTCTTGTTTTGTTTGTTTGTTTTTGCCCTGACTATCCTGTCAAGCCGCTATTGAACGCGAAGTGAGATGACAGCACGAGGGGATGAGCTGATAGAGAGGGCAGGCAAGGAGCCTCCAGTTCAGCATCTCACCAAAATCGTGGAATCAAACGGAACCATCCGTTCTGCGCTGGTGGTCGTTACAGGCAAACAGTGCTGACTGGCAAAAAAAAGGGGGGGAAAGAAAAAGAAAAAAGCAAACCCCCAAAATGGACCAAAACTGGATGAATACGGCTGTGCGCAAACGGCACGTCTTCCGTTGCTTCTCTTCGGACCCGAGAAACGGCGGGGCGAGCGGGCATGCTCTGAACACTGAACCACGGCCGATCGGTAAAGGCTGCGCGCAGCGGCACCCAGGGAGCGACCATTCACACACACGGTATAGAGAAATGACCGTGGCTCGCGGAGCGCGCGTTCACGGCCCAGCCAAAGTCAGTGGTCATTATCAGCGCATGCCGAAGAGTAATCCACAGTAGGCTGTTACAGCCACAGCTGCAGCACTACGAGATGAGATGCAGGGGATCAGCAGTGACAGCGATTAAACCATCTGAATCCCAAATGTTGAACTATGCTATGTTGAATAGCAGATCACTATTGAGGGCACTTCCTCTATTAATCTAAATCTATTTACATATTATTGTCACTTTAAAACATATTTAACATGGTGTAGGATTTATTCGAAAAATGCATATTCCACTCAGTATTAATATATGATTACTTGAGGACATAATGGGACAATTTCACGAGAGGCAGCGGCAGCAGCAGCAGCTACATTGCCACATGTATTTACAGACTAACAAGCAAAAATTGAATCTCAGTGCATTTTTCAGGAAACTTACACATGCCCGCTTTTGGTGTTAGTGCCTTCTTTCCAGGGCCTGGTGCTCATTACAGTGGTCCTCAAGCATCTCTTTTTAAACATTGCACCCACTGCACTGCAGGCTACTGTTCACATTAGCACACTGCCTAATGGGCTTTCTCCGTATTAGCAGCAATAGAAAGGTGCAATAATAGAAGCATGCAATTATGCACCATAACTAGGGAAAACATTGTTAACAGTTACCCTATTGCCTCTCACTCTCCGAGCTGTAAATGCATATTTCCCAATGGAGGTATGATAATAACGCCTGCTTATTTGAAAACACCTTGTAAGGAGAACCTTGTGGCTCTTTTGATAAAGATTTCATTTCAGAGGCATTTTTATGCATAACTGGGGATTGGCAGGGGACATAAACCTCCCACTTTCTGCTTTATTTAATTTATTTATTTGATTTTACCTCGTTCATTTTCTTCTTCTTTTTTGGCTTTGGCAATCCATCAACCTGCACACAATTGGTATATTGATCGGGACAAAGGTGTCCACTTATAGCGTAAGTAAAATCTAACAAAACTGCAAATGGGTTTGAATTCACAGATGGCTTGGTTGAATTCAGAGCGAAGGGTAAAAGGAAAGAGGAAGGAATCACTGGATCTCTAGTGGGTAACACAGGTGCAGTACAAGATGAAAAATGCAGATGAGGGTAGGACGGCGTACTGAACCATTTTAAAGTCCCCAAGTGATAACCTAAAAAAAAAAAAAAAAAAAATAGAAAGCTTTGACTTGGGCTCATGGTACCCATTCTTAATAATGCAGGTGCAGCTTTGTCCAGGGATTTTTATTTGTCTCATATACTGTCCAATGTGGAATTTTGTTTTCTTGAGGCTAATGAGCTTAGCTACATTAAGATATAGCAAGGCAGCACTAGTTTGTTGACAACAGTGTATGATTGCTTCTTATGGCTGCATCCACATCTTTGTTTCTTTAAAGTAAAAGACACAAACCAGAAGACCACAGATTATCATAATGGTAAAAAACCCCAAACAAACAAACAAAAAAAACAACACAGAGGCACACCCCCACCTTTCCTTCTGATTTTGCAGGGTGTTAGTGTGGACTTAAAAGCAGTGATGTCAGCAGTATCAAATCAGTCCTTTCTATCCATCTGCACTTAAGTCCTTGCATATGGACACACCTAGAGATTAGCCTTAATATGTCCTATAATAGGCCAACACTTAGCCAGCGAGATGCAGAGACTGGCCAGTGAATAAACCCCAGATTAGATCAACCAGAAGCTAAAACCACACACTTGTTCACGAGCATTTTGCTCATGGTTTTTCTTTTTAATTCGAGCTTCTGCTTACGGCCCTGCCACAAAGCAGGATCAGTTGTGGAAATCCTCCATCCTCTTGTCTTTACTCGCTTCCAATTTTCTGTCAGTATTAAGTAAATTGGTCTTCCCCTACAAATCCAAACAATGAAGAGATATTGTTGCTACTGAGTAAGCTAGTTTTTAAGTATTGTTGTTTTTTTAGTTAGTATTTAAAGTTGCACAAAATCAGTTAGTGTGAAAACCCAATTCTCAGTGGTTGTCTTGCCTAACTCTCGCCACTTAAACATCCTCCCTCATTTGGCCGCTCTCACACGTGCATGTATGCATACAGAGACATAAACACAGACAAGTTTGTGCAGTTCCTTTGCATATATACTCAACCTTAACCTCAAAGTGACTAACCCCAAGCCTTCATCTCACTCCTAACTGTGACCCACATTCAATCTTAATGCTTTGCTGATAATGTCACAACTTCTGCCAAAAGGACCTCACTCCTGCGCTCTAAAACACAATCTATGCGAGCCTCGCATAGATTGACACAGACACAAACAAACACAGGCTACACTTGGCAACAAAACAACGGGCAATTAATCAAACACCTGTTGACGAAGCATGAATTAAGCCCGCAGAAATGCTAATTTTAGCAAATTGTCACGAACGACCTAAAAATAAATGCTAATTGTATCTAACATCTGTGTTTAATTGGCCATGATTATGAAAATTATTAAGAGTCTCACATTAGCAGCAGACAAGAGGCCAGACTGTCCATCCATTTGTTAATTAAAAAAATGTTTAAAAATGTTTATTCTAATGTTATTCTAATGTAGACTATCTGAGATTAAATGGGACGAGATGTGTGGGTCCTTCTCAGGAAGGTTGGTGATCAATCCTAGAACGCGCACAAAGCAACAGTGTGTAGTGCATACAGACACTGAGAAAGGCCTCAGCCACCCAGAAACGCCTTCTTTAACGTAAGACTAGTTAATGCCTTGCACACTTGCTGCAAACTGCCATCCTTAATCTCAAAAGGGGGTTACACTGCATTTCCTAGCCTTTTCGGTACCTAGCCTTCTGTCCCATCCTTCTGCCTTACCCCGTAATTAGAAACAGTGAGGCACACAATCTGACCCGTGGATGAATGTGTTGCTTGAGACTTGCTCAAATGAGGAAAAAAATAATCCCGAGGCCAGTTGTCACATGCTATGCGTGTAGATGAGTTAGTTGACCTTTCCCTATCATGAGCCAATATTAGCACAGGCTATTATAACCTATCAAAACTTAATGCTTATAGCCAATGCCCAGGGTCCATGAGCCTTACAGCGCTCTGACTGTGAATTGTGTTCCTAGTGCTATCTCTGCTATTACAGACTGCATAGTGTCAGGGGTTCTATTTAACCTTGTGCAATGAGTTCTGTCCCATAGATATATCACCATCAGTCACATCTGCATCCACAAGGGTTAACTCTCAATACAAACTGCATCTGTGCATGCGCCGGGTGAAAACGTGTGCCTTACAAACACAATGAAGAAGATGCATTGCACTGTTAATTATATAATCAATTTGATTAATTTTCAAAATGCAAATGAGCTAATTAAAGGACCTGAACTTATAGAATTACCACTGATTAGCTGGCTAAGCACTATTGCTGCCCTCTGGATAGACCCTTATTAAGCTATATTAACTGTGCCTTTCTCGATACAGCAATAATATAGCTCGTAAGTTATAACTATTCAAAATAGCATGAAAAGGGATAGAAAACCTGATGGGCTCTGAGTTAACAAATATGAGAAAAAAGCAGCAGTAATGGTTGTTAGACACACAGTTTCTTATCCAATTTGCGCTCAAGAATAACCTTTGCTGCACAAAATAAAAGCTGGTTATTAAAGTCCAATATTAACAGGCTTTTGGCATTCCTTTCAGTCTGTTTCTCCAGCGCCTGTCTATTTGTTTGTCTCTTTAGTAACAAAAAGGCTGTGACTTTGTATTTCTGCTCCCAACCATTTCTCTTTTCTCTCATCTCACCCTCAATACCGCAAGTGCCACTGGGAGCTGGCTGATGTGAGGCAGTAACAGGTACATCGGGGACTTGGAGAGAGTGGAAAAGGAGCCCGTTTGGATTGGCACACAAGTCTGCTGTAATTACGTCGAGTAGCGGGGGGGGGGGGGGGGGGGGGGGGGGGGGGGGGGGGGGGGGGGGGGGGGGGGGGGGGGGCGGGGGCGGATGCAAATGAGCATATACTGTGTATTTGAGGGGCAGGCTATGCTGTTTTATGTTTGCATGTTTCATTATGTCCATGTGTGCACACATGTCTGCACATTCAAATGCGTGCCGGCGTGTTTTCGGGGGAAGCATTAGATCCATCAGCATGAGTCAAGAAGCTTACAGGCAGCTTACAGTGCAGCGGGGGGTTTGTGGCAGGGGGTACTGGAGAAGGAGGGGATGGTGGGTAAGACATGAGAGGAGGAGGGTGAGGAATGCTGGAGGGCTTACAGAGGAATAGGGCACAGCTGGTTTTTAATTGAGTCTCCCCCTCTACTTCACCATGTGTATATATGTGCGCATGAACACACACCCACTTATTTTTACTCAGCAATTTCCCATGATGGCTCAGAGAAACTAAACACTTCTGTGTGGCAGCAAACTGCATTCAAAGACCTCCGCAAGGGCTCACTTTTGGTTATATGACTGGTACATTTTTCCACCAATCAAGGCCTCTGACAGCTGTGTGCGCCCCTGAATTTTAGTGCTAAGTCTCAGCTCAAGGCGAAACAGCCTGCCTCCTGCCGAACATCAGCCTGTGATCTCAGCTGGGAGGACCTGGGGTTACACCCAAGTTCAACCTTTTTTTTTTTCCAGTGTTAATGACTAATTAGGAGCTGGACCAGTTTAACGAAGATTCACTCTCGGCCAGCTATTTGCCAATTTGATTTCATTTCTAAGCTTGCTCGATAAACAATTTAACATTATTGCACATTCGCATATAATAAATACATTCATTTCCTTTTCTATTACATACATAAGAAAAATATGCGGCTTAACTAAATGTTTTGATGATATGAAACAGTGAGGTCTATTGCCTTAAGAAGAAACACAGTCATTATCTTCTAACATTGAATTTAAATGTTGTTAAGACTGAAATCTGTCTTAACAACAGCAATCTGTTTTAAAACAATGCCATTAATATATATATATATATATATATATATATATATATATATATATATATATATATATAATAAATCTCCATGAAAACAGTTTGCAGTTCTTATGAATCCAGATCTTGGATTTATAACTATAGTTATAGTTAGAGGCAGCAGCTTAATCCAGTCCTAAGAAAACTAGCTAAACTGCTAAATCAATATCTCAACATGAGCTGAGATACAGGATAAAATAAAACATTATTATCTCTACAGTTTGCACTCTGTTGCTTAGTCACCCTGGAATCCTTATACATTGTTTTCTTCACTGTGTCTGTTTGATTTTCTTTGTATATTCAAAATATATGTTTTCAACTTGTCAGAAATACAGCTAAGCTTTTTTTTTTAAAATTTTTTTTCAATCACTACTGATAAAAAAACAGAAAGAAACTTATTTCATAAAACCATCAAAAAACATTGCTTTTTGCTGTTGTCTGCTGTCAGACATGAATAATACCTGGCAATCTAAAACACAATTTAAGAAAACACAGACCCGATTTTATTTACAATAAAGCGTAGAACATTGGTCAAATGTTTAGACATGTTTACTGTTCATTAGCAGCTCATTTTGAATTTGATGGCAGCACCACATCTGAAAAAAGTTGGGACAGGGGCAAACAAAAGGTTGGAAAAGTATGTGCATCTAATTAGGTTAATTGGCAACAGGTCGGTGACATGATTGGGTATAAAAAAAAAAGTGCATCTTAGAGAGCTAGAGTTTCTCAGAAGTAAAGACACCAATCTGCAAAAGAAAAAAAAATGTGTCTACATTATGAATCTAATGTTTCTTAAGAGTTTGAAAATTTCATCATGACATGATTTCGTCAAAAGATTGTGAGAATCTGGATAAATCTGTGTGCACAAAGGAAAAGGCTGGAAATCAATACTGGACGTATTACGACACTTCATTAAAAACAGGCATTGTTCTGTCATGAAATGTCAGAACATTTCCAGAAATCAATGTCTGAGAAGAACACAGATCACTGTGGCACCCACAAATGCAGATTAAAGCTCGATCACGTAAAAAAGAAGCCATATGTAAACATGATCTTCTCTGGGACACAGCTCATTTATAATGGACCGAGACAAAGTCAAAAACTCTTCTGTTCTGAAATTTTAAATTCTTATTTGAAAATCATCAATGCCTCGTCCTCCAGGTTAAAGATTAAGAAGAGAGGGACCGTTTGGCTTGTTATCAGTGCTCAGTTCAAAAGCCTGCATCTCTGATTGTATAGGGGTGCATCTGTACCTATGGATTTGGCAGCTTGCACATCTGGAAGGGCACCTTTAATGCTGAAAGGTATATTCAGGTTTACACGCTCCCATCCAGATAGCATCTTTTTTCAGGGAAGACATTGGATATTTCAGCAGGATAATTGCTGTTAAAAGAAGAGGGGATGGTATAAAATACATTTTATGGTCTCATGTAATGATATGATATCTTTTTATGTTCTATTGTAAATAAAATGCTGCTTTTTACTGTTTTGTCTTTCTTAGATTTGCAAATCATTACATTCAGTTTTTATCTACATTGCTAGCTCTTTTAGGGGTTGCGATTATATACCAAAGCGTTGGCACATTGCACTTTGTTGTGTCTGCATGAATAGACTGCACATCTGACACCCAAGAAACACAATAATGAAACATTTTCAGCCACTATTATTTCATATAAGACAAAGTTTGATCTTAGCTCACACACTGTGTGAAGAATCACATAGTGATATCAAGGTCCATGGTTCAAATCCACAGTGGAGCTACTACAAACACTGTGAAACAGCCATAAATGGCAGTAAATGTTACCCCGCAAAAATAAAAGTCTTTTTCTGCTCTCTGTGCAAACAGCTCAAATTTGTATTTCCATGATGCAACACAAGAACAAACAAGCAGCGAGAACGTCTCTTTGTTTTGATGAGTTGTGAGAAAATATGTGGGATGTACAAGGGAAAGGGATTGGAGCACTAACTAGAACAGAGCTTTCCTCTAGATTGTATCAACAGAGTGATAACATATTTTCTGTTCCAATCCCAGAAACAAGCATAAAGCAAGATTAATGATACAAATCTTTCCCAACTTACTGTATAGTTAAAGCTCACTCATGTTTAGATGTTTATGCCTGGATGATGTAATGATGTGATGATCTAGACAATTATCTCTGCTTCCAGTGACTACACTGTTCATTTTTCACTCGTGTCTAGACAGTAATTGTTGACTTCCTATTAAAATAAATCCAATTTTATGCTTTTTATAGGTTCATTTTGAAATAATGAATGACCATGCTTTTAGCAGTATATGGGTAAACAAGGCAGCAGAGCTAAAAAAAAAAGAAAAAAATCCAAACGGTGCATTAACGGACTGGAATGCTTTTTGTCGATGGTGTCCGCTTTATTCTTGACCACAACCGAATGCTATCAGGGCCCCCGTTTTGCACTCTGTCTGCATATACACGCAAATGCACACATGCACAGGCCCACAAAGATATGGTGATGAGCTCCTTCTGCTTTGTCTGCACTGCTCTTTCAAAGTGGAGCTGACGCCACATGACTGCCACCTCATTAGAGGCTTTAGGCCCTGAGCTAACAGGCCACAGAGACAGAGGGCCACGCCACGTTTGCTAATTATAATAATAACAATAACACTGCCTTAGGATGCTACTTGCTTTTCTTTTCAATTAATTTTATCAGATTCACTCAAGGGGAAAGAAGTGGAGGAGGCGGGGGTGGGTGGTGGTGGTGTGCATGCATGTGTGTGTAAGGCTCTTGTGTTTGTTGGAGGGGGGATGGGGTTTCAGCCACAGCACACTTGCTCTATAGGTGGGAAATGATGTGTTTATTCTACACACTTGGCCTGATGACAGGCTGTATAATTGCTGCCAAATAACAATAGTTAACCTGTTTTTGAATAAAAATCGTTAATGCCTGACGATGCTGCTGATGTGACTGATATTACTTGCTAGCAACAGTTGGTGATAGTTTCACCCGTGGTAATGCTTCGACAAAGTCGCAGAGACGTGGCATGCAGAGTACCCCTTTAGCCCCATGAGACAGCTGATGTTTGCTCAAGACTTGTTTCGAGGTACACTGAAGCGACTGCACAGGAGGGAGGGGGGCTGGAGGGGCAATAAACAGATGTTTCTAAAGGGAAGCTGTGGCCATCTGTGAGATATTGCTTTTGATACTCCTCAACTTTCACCTGGATCAGAGTTCAGCCTCTGCTATTTCATGTTATTATGTCTGGAATGGATAGCAGTTATCTGCAGGTGCCTCCTCGACACAGATACCGCGCAGCTCCTAAAATCAGTACATCGGTATAAAAATACACACTGAATCATAGTCAGGTTGTGTTGTGATAATGTATTCAGATATGATATGTGTGTCTTGGAGAGATGTATAATTTATTTTGACACTTTTGTCTGCCATATTACCATTTCCTGGCACATTCTGCAACAAACGGGGTAAAACACTATTCTCACTCTGCCAAGGTGAGATTTCAAAACAACAGCAAAAACTCCAGGAGCATATGCTGCCTTCATTCTCTTATTGTACAGAACTGGCTTCAAAGACAGCTCACAATGTTGCAATGTTGATTAGTGCAGGGTTAAAGATAGGCCTGACAGAATTAAACTAATTACAATGAAACAAAATGCTCTTTTTTAAGCAAATCTGCAGTCATCTGATATATAGGCTGCTCTGTGTCAGTTTTCTTGCAACTGTTCCAAAGCATCAACACTACAGTTTTTAGTTCAACTCCAGTTCCATCTAACGTAAATGCACGTCAGCTATAAACATCATATTAGAATTTCTTTTAAAATCAGACCTTAATGAAAATGCTTGGTTCCATCATCCATCTATCTATCCATCCAGATCTGTGTCACAGGGCTGTTGGAGCCTATCCCAGCTGTCATATGGTGAGAGGTGGGATATACCCTGGAAGGGTTGCCAATCTATCACAGGGCTAACACATAGAGACAACCATTCACACTCACCTTCACACCCACTGCCAATTTAGAATCACCAATTAACCTAACCCATGCATTTCTTTGGATTGTGGGAGGAATCTGTGGGACCCGGAGGAAACCAAGAGTGGCATAGGGAGACAATGCCCTTCCAGCCAGTGGATTCAAACCTGGAGCTTTTTTGTTATGAATCACAGTACTAATCACCACATAACTGCACTAAACCACTGCACTGGGTGTTTGCAAATTAAGCTGAGTTACAATTTGTGTACATTCAGTCAAATCTCCCAGCGTATTTCAAACTCAATTTACACTGTGTAATGTGGGAGGAGTCCCAGGAGATCCCTCCCACTGCCAAATATTGATCTTTAAATATAATAAGGACAGGTATTTGTAGATATTCACTTGACCGTAAACATTAGGGGAACAGTTGAAAGTGATACGCACCCTGCCTCTAAACAGTAAACTTTGTATAGTCAGGGGTTAAAGTGGATTCAGCAGGTGGAGGAACCCTAAAATTGGTTGCAATGGCTCAGTATGGGGAAAAGAATCATAACTCACGATAATTTATTTTGAGAGCTCCAGTAGATTTTCTTAATGTGCAGGCTGTGATCAGTTGACCTGCTGCTCTTTGTGGCTGTAGACAACTTAATTAAACCAGATGTCAGCAGATGTTTCATTGGTTGTCCTGGCTGACATCCATCCTCTACACTGACAGTACACTCTTTATCCTGTGTTTTTTCTAAACGGTATAAAGTTAGTGAATGGATCTCAGCATTTTCAGCTAGAATTCATGAGTCTCTGCTACAATTGATGTGACCTAAGTCTGACCATGCAACCACAGCCACTGGGCACCAGTCACACACTGTTCTTTGCTTTAAATCCATCACAGTACAGCAAACTAACCAGTTCATCCTGCACTAACATGCAACCTTTAAATAACAGTTAGTCTACCTCAGTTTGTTTTTCAGCATGTTTCACAATATGATAAAACATAATGTCAGATGCACAATATCGGATTTAAAATGAGATATTGAGGACTTACATAAGCTTTACAATTACAGTTTATCAAACAGCAGTCCTTACCTTTAAATTTACCCTCTCTTCTTCTTTCTTATCTTTCTCCATCTCTGAGTTAAGTTAGCTCTCTTTCTTTTCTCCCCCTGTGAAATACAGCAGCTGGACCTTTAGCTAGCAACACACTGTGCGACGAACTGCTCACAAACAGTCTCTGTGTTTGCTGATGTTTGTTAAACTGATAGAAACATTGCATTTGAAATTACCTGCTACTGAAAAAGTCACTCCCTTTATGCTCCTCTTCCATAGGGGTAGCTAGATGTGGAAGTACCGCAACCACAACTATGTATGTAGTCATTGTGGCAACCCCCCCCCCCCCCAAAACAAAACAAACAAACAACAAAAACAAAAAACGCCATCCCACCTTTAACCCCCGACTTTGACAATCGTCATCTCTTTTTATGTGAACAGGACTGCCTTCCATGTGTTTCATATCGCTTTGATGTTTGGAGGCTCCGAGTGACGAAATAATAACTCGACCCAAACACAAAAGTAACGAGTCTGTTTTGAAAATGTAAGGAGTAGAAAGTAGAGATATTTGTTTAAAAATGTAGGGAGTAAAAGGAAAAAGTGGTCAGAAGAAAAACCACTCAAGTAAAGTATAAATTGTGGTGGACCACTGGAGGGCTCCACTCACACCCAGTTCTCAGGAAGTGTTGTTGCTGTGTTTTGGAGGGAAAAGTGTTCAGTTGTGTGGTGATGAGTAATAAACGAGCAGTGTCAATCGAGAGCTCTCGTGTCGTCTGTGTTTACCTCCACATTGGTGACCCCTGAATCGCGGCACAGCGACACCACGGACGGGACCTCTGTTTCTACCATCAGCGTTTTGGCGCCAGAGCGCGCCGCTGCCTGCCGCCTTGTGCTTTTCCGACCCTGGGACAGGGACCCCGCCAGCGTGCTGTAGTGGCCGCGACGGCTGGCGACAAAGAAAAACTACTCTTCATAGAAGACTTGCGCTCTGGGAGACGTTTCCTGGTCGACTCCGGCTCCCAGAAGAGCCTCCTTCCCCCGTCCGGAGCCGACAGTTTAGCAGCGGGCTACGGACCACAGCTTATTGCGGCTAATGGCTCTCCCATCGCAACGTTCGGGGAAAGGTTCGTGACTGTTTGTTTTCATGGTCGGGATTTCCAATGGAACTTTGTTGTTGCCGTTAGCTCTGTACCTATTTTGGGCGCCGATTTTCTTTGTGCCCACAGACTGCTGGTCAATGTCGCTAACAGACGCTTAATCGATGCACTGTCTTTTTCTTCGATACCCTGTTTCACTCGCGCCATCGAGCCCCTGAATCGGGCTAATTTAGTGACTTCAGGGAACGTTTTTCAGCCTTTGCTCTTGGAGTTCCCTTCACTGACTGTTCCTAATTTCTCGAACACGGCAACGAAGCACGGGTTGAACATTATATTCCAACGGTTGGTCCCCCGGTGTTCGCACGCGCGCGCCGCCTCGACCCCGCAAAACTCTCCGTTGCTCGGGAAGAGTTTGCCGCAATGGAGCGCCTTGGCATAGTGCAGCGCTCGAATAGTGCCTGGGCTTCTCCGCTACACATGGTGCACAAGTCAGACGGTCGGTGGCGGCCGTGTGGGGATTTTCGCCGTTTGAATAATGTCACGGAGAACGACCGTCACCCCATTCCCCACATCCAGGATTTTTCCGCCCACCTCGCCGGCACCTCGATTTTTTCTAAAAATGACTTGGTGCGGGGGTATCACCAGGTTCCCGTGCGCGCCGAAGACGTCCCCAAAACTGCCGTTATTACCCCTTTCGGCCTGTTTGAAATTTTGCGCATGCCGTTCGGCCTGAAAGGCGCCGCCCAGACTTTTCAGCGTTTGATGGACTCTGTTTTGCGCGGTCTACCCTTCGTCTTCGTGTACCTTGACGATATATTGGTGGCCAGCTGCTCTGAGAGTCAGCACGCGTCCCATCTGCATCAGGTTTTCCAGCGCTTGGCAGCACACAGCCTGATCGTCGACCCCTCCAACTGCCAGTTCGGCTTGCCGGTTCAGGATTTCTTGGGCCACCGCATTTCCGGTGACAGTGTGGTTCCGTTGCCAGACAAGGTCTGGGCCGTTTCGGCTTTTCCGCGTCCTGCGTCCGTTAAAGCGCTGCAGGAGTTCTTGGTGATGGTCAATTTCTACAACCGCTTTCTCCCCAGAGCTGCGCACCTGCTGCAGCCTCTCTATGCTGCCTTGAAGGGTAAAACAGCTAAGGACCCGATTGATTGGCTCCCTGAACGCATCCAGGCATTTTCTGGGGCCAAGACCACGCTGGCAAATGCCGCCCTGCTGGCCCACCCATTTCCGTTGGCGGAGATTGCGTTGACCTCCGACGCGTCAGACGTGGCGGTGGGCGCAGTGTTAGAATAGCGGGTCTCCGGTGTCTGGCAACCGCTCACTTTTTTTAGTCGCACGCTTAGGGACAGTGAGCGCAAACATAGCGTTTTTGACAGGGAGTTGCTGGCCCTGCACCTCGCGACACGGCATTTTCGTTTTTTTCTCGAGGGTCGGAGCTTCACCGCATACGTCGATCATAAACCTTTGACATTCGCGATGTCCAAGGTCTCTGATCCGTGGAGCGGGCGCCAGCAGCGCCAGTTGGCAGCCATTTCTGAGTTCACAACTGACATTCAGCACGTGGCTGGTAAGTCCAACTGCGTGGCTGACTGTCTATCCCGTGTGCTGGTCTCTCCCGTTTATGTTGGCATAGACTTCGAGGCTATGGCCGCTGACCAACAGGCCGACCCGGACGTCCTTGCCCTTCGGTCTGCGCAAACGGGCCTTGTATTGGAGGACAGACCCATGTGGAACGGCGGGCCCAGCCTGCTTTGCGATGTTTCCACCAGCTGTCCACACCCTGTAGTTCCCCTTTCGTGGCGTCGTCGCGTTTTCGACTCCGTACACGCCCTCTCTCATCCAGGCGTCCGGGCCTCGGTCAAGCTGGTCAGCTCTAGGTTCGTTTGGCCGGGCCTTCGTAAATCAGTGAAAGAGTGGGCAGCTGCGTGCATCCCATGCCAACGTGCTTCCGCGTGCCCCTCGAATCCTTCCGTGTTCCAGGGAGGCGTTTTGATCATGTGCATGTGGATCTGGTTGGTCCTCTGCCGCAGTCACAAGGTTTCACACACCTTTTGACTGTAGTGGACCGCACAACCCGCTGGCCTGAGGCAGTGCCTCTGGCGTCCACTACAGCAGCAGCAGTGGCCAGGGCATTTTTGTCAACGTGGGTTTCGCGTTTCGGTCCCCCCGCCGACATCACCTCAGACAGGGGCCCCCAGTTCATTTCCGAGCTTTGGTCTGCCATGGCTGACGGCCTGGGGGTCAAGGTCCACCGAACCACTGCGTACCACCCGCAGGCCAACGGGATGTGCGAACGTTTCCACCGGTCGCTTAAGGCCGCGTTCCGTGCTTCTCTCACAGATGGCAACTGGGTTGACCGCCTTCCATGGGTTTTACTGGGGTTGCGCTGCGCAGTTAAAGAAGACCTTGGGGTTTCCCCGGCTGAACTTGTCCTCGGTCAGCCC
Organism: Neolamprologus multifasciatus; assembly: GCF_963576455.1. Classification (NCBI taxonomy): domain Eukaryota; kingdom Metazoa; phylum Chordata; class Actinopteri; order Cichliformes; family Cichlidae; genus Neolamprologus; species Neolamprologus multifasciatus. Next base: position 21,424,724 of record NC_140440.1, read on the forward strand.
CTCCGGGTCCCCGGGGAATTCTTGCCTGAGAGCCCGCCCCCGTGCTTCGCTCCATCGGTGCTGTCTCTCCGTCCCCCAAGAGACTCGTTTTCTCTTCCTGGCCCAGTGCACCATTGTGTGCCCGACACCTTTGTTCCAAGGTTGTTGGACTCTTCGCAGTTTGTTTTTGTCAGGCATGACGCTCATAGGCCTCATAGTCCACTGTATGACGGCCCCTTTAGGGTTATTCAACCGGGCCGGAAGCATTTCCTTTTGGATTTTGGGGGTCGACAGGAGGCTGTTTCTATTGACAGACTTAAACCAGCACATGTGCTTCTGGAGGATCAGGTGGTGCCGGCACAGGCCCCCCGCCGTGGCGTGGGGCCCGAGCTATCTTCAGTTTTTCCTGACCGCCCATGCCAGCCTGGCCCTCAGGCTCATTTCCCCTCCGCCAGCTCTCCACCTCCCCGGTTCAGCCGTTCTGGACGTTTAATTAAAGCAAGGGTTCTGGACTAGGGGATGACCCTACTGGGTGTAGGGGGGGGGGGGGGGGGCATGTGTGGTGGACCACTGGAGGGCTCCACTCACACCCAGTTCTCAGGAAGTGTTGTTGCTGTGTTTTGGAGGGAAAAGTGTTCAGTTGTGTGGTGATGAGTAATAAACGAGCAGTGTCAATCGAGAGCTCTCGTGTCGTCTGTGTTTACCTCCACAAAATAACTGAAAATTGTACTTAAGTACAGTAACGAAGTATTGGTACTTGCCTCTGCTCAGGACCAAGCACATCCTTACATAGTTCTGAAAACACAACACTGGCTAAACAAAATCACCTTAAGCAATTAAAGGAGTTCATCACAATGATTAACATTATAATTTTTCCATGAATTCCAGACAGTTCTAAAACATGTTTTAAAATTTACCAGTACCAAATGAAATATGTTCTATTTGTGCTAAATGTAAAATAAGTCATATTACTTTCAAACTGCTGCTTCCATTTGTTCAAACTGAAAACATCAGAGCACGTCAGCATGCTCAGACTGTCTGAAAATACCCTCAGACTCCCGAGGCATGCAAACAAATATAAAACATGGCACCGGGGTTCAAAAGGCATCAGCCAGTGTCTTGGAAATATTTACTGACCATCACCAGCTAGCTCAGCATTAACCTCGGAGACTGGATGATGCACTCCGGGATTCTTGCAGTTCAAACACCCTCAAGCTCTTAACTAAACCGACCCATTCCTGAATTCCCGGTGAGTCTGCAACATATAACTAAATCAGCTTTGAAGTTACCTGAAGTTACACCTCCAAAACCTTGAGCAAACTGAACTTGTGCCACTTCAGTCAGTCAAATGAACACAAACAGAATGGTTAAAGTGGATAAATGAATAATTTGGTGTGCGTGTTTCTTTTTTTCTTTCTTATCATGATGGTTTGCACCTTCCACAGGAAAGTAAAACCATTAGGAAGAAGGACCCTCTCGAAAAAGATATAAAGGTTTCCCAAGCAACCACACTCATCATTACTGACAAGTGAAGGACTAATAACACGTAAAGTCGCATTAACCAGTACTGAACACATTAGTAACAACTTGATGAGCCACTAAGGTTGCTGCTCAGGATCACAAACTAGTTTTAATCACATCACAGTTCAATAGTTTATTCAGCAGAATCACGTATTCCTTATATAGAAGGCTGTCTATAATATAACATTATCTCTACTCTTTTGTATATTTTTGACAGTTGTGCCAAAGCAGAACCACCAATCCATGCATTTTCTTCCACTTATCTAATAATAATAATAATGATAATTATTATTATTATCATTGTTGTATTATTATAAAAACAAACGATACTAAACACAGTCTCAAGTGATTAAAAGCATTCTCAAGTAGGATGTTGATTAATGGAAAACCAAGATGACACATTCATTTGACTGACCCAAGAAAGGAGAGAGGGACAAGAAAAAATACTGTGAGGGACAAAAGCTATAATTAAGTAAATTAAACCCCTCTTATTTGCATGATCTCAATTAATGTGCAGTCCATGTAACTGCAACAGGCACACACCAGAAATCAAATTAGCAGAGATGAGACAGCATCTGTCTTTGGCTCCCATGTCCCTCTGGACTGGAAAGGATGGCAGGACCGGCTCCAAACAGCCCATTGTTTTCACAAGAGCTTGATGAATGGGTGGGTGACAGAATGCTGTATGTCAGTCACAGAGACAAACCTACTCTGTTTAAACACAGGACAGCATACATATGAGAGAACGAGATGGTGATTTAATTAACTGCCACACTGTCAGTTATGAAAGTACTTGTGGTAATGCAAGAGTAAGAGTCTGATCCTGTTTTTTTTCTCTGAAAGAGAGCAATTTGGCAAATAAGACACAAAAGATCCCACAGGCAAAGAGCGCTATTGTTATTTGAGAACAAACTTTATCTTTATAGACTTGTTCTGTTTATTCCAATTTAGAAATTTGGCACAATCATTTTATTCTCATATAGAATGATGGTTTTCATATTAAACTCGCTGCCATCCATACATCCATCAACCTACTTGGGGGTAGGATGTCTGGAGCATACCCAAGCTGACAAACTATGGAAATTCAAGTAGAAAAATCTGAACGTTTAAGTGGCTTTTCAGCCACGGTGACTGACAGGCATCTCCAGCACATTTATCTGAAGTTCAACTGTAAACTGGGACAGATGGAATTACAAAAAAGTGTTTGTGTTCATATTTTTGTATGTGTGAATGTGCTCGCAGTTATGGATGCATCGTAGAACTAGTCACTGCAAACTCTTTTGCAAGCCAATTTATGAACCTTGGCAATAATACCAATTTATGTACCTGAACAATGGCCCTTGTTTGGGCTCTCATTACTGCCCATGCTTGTGTGCACAACTGAGAAAAAGAAGAAAACACACACACACACACACACACACACACACGCACGCACGCACGCACGCACGCACGCACACACACACACTTTGTGCTTGCTTATATTGCTGCATGACTGGTGCTGAATTTAGCAGGTCTTACCTTCATGGAAATAGGCCAATTTTCTTTGTGAGGTATCTTGTGACTGCTTTGAAGGAGAAGATGGAGATTCCTTCTAGTTCCAGCTTGGCCAGTAAATGGCGCGTGTCTCCTCCCATCAATCACAGAGCTGCACTAACAGACAGCTGGCTGCCTAATATACACCTCCATTAGGAGTATCTCTTCCTCACCGAAAATCACTGGAATCTCAGTAGATACTGCAAGTATATGGAGCACTTGTCCTGAGGCGCATTGGCCTACCTTTCCAGCTGAAGGTGTGAATGAGTGTCAGGCTTTCAGTTAACACAAACACTGGCAACTAACATCAGTGGCGGCAGCGAATCGCATACACAGCTGCCAATGATAGTTGAAGACAAATGAACCCGACAGCCTGAATTTTTATTCTAATGTCAAAAACTCTAGAGACAAAAATCTATGTTTGCAACAAGCCACAGAATACTCACTGCAGTTTTACTGACTTATCCACTATTTACTCTTGCTTTGTGTAACTTAATACTTATGTGCTTTTAATCATGTACACTATGTTATGCACATGAAAGGCTAAACTAAATGGTGGCACGGCACCTTGCTGTTTACCTCCACAATGTAGTACAATGGCTTAGTATTAGTTTTAGAGACCCTAAATCCCTCCCCCTCCGTAATTAGTAGTTTTTTTTCTTCTTAATCATTTATTTTTTAAATTAAGGCTATTATTAGTAGTTTTTATTTTAGGCTTAAAAGAAGCATGCTTTTCATTTCCGCTCAGCAACTATGGATTTTGGCACCTATAAATACAACTCTACATTTTATTATTTGTAGCTACTGTTAGAAAATTAGTTAGCATTAGGGTCACACTGATGATGATGGGTTAGGGTTAACCTAAGGGTCTCAAACTCTTGTATGCAATAGGGTGCATTTGGCGTTACTGGGCAAGCTGGACTTGTTAAGATTTCTACCTTGCTTTAAATACACACTTAAGCACCCTCTGGTGTTTGTGTGCTTTCAGTATTACATCATTTATAGAAAAAAAACCAAAACAAAAATGCATTCAATGTAAAATTTCCCCATTAAAGTGTCTAATCTTAAATATTTTGCTAATTTGTTCCTTACAACAGCCCACATTATTCATTAGTTTTCAAAACAAACTAAATCTGAAATTGTATTCGATGTAAAGGTGTACCTCTGGGGAAACTGAATAAATACTGCATAATGATGTGCGCTGTTACTGTGTTATTTGTACACACAACAAAACACACAAAGTAAAACATGCTCATAAAGCTTAATTAATATGCTTGTTACCCCACACAGATACAAAGACCTGTTGGATCCACACAGCTGGATCGATACTCCCACACAACTCATTTGGTATTAAGTCATCAAAACAATATCAGCAATTTTGTTTTATAAATGCAATATGCTGTATGTGTGGGGATGCATCTCTTTTAAAGGTTCTCAGTAGACTTGTGCCTTATTTGGATCAAAATAGCCCTTTGTCACATGACCCAGCCCGCGCTTGTCACATCACTGTAAGAGACGGGCACACCGTGGTGGATCATTTTACATAGCTTATCATTTTGTACACAAATCATTTCTATGGTGTTGAAAGTATCAGTAAAAAGCGTGACTAAAAATAAAAACAAAAACAGCACCACTCATCTCCGTTAGCTACAGTAGCTGCAGTTAATTAAAGACATCCTCAATCCACTGCTTCAATTGGTTTGATTGCGATAGCCCTTGTGGTAGAAATTATGTATGTTTAAGATGCTCTCATGCACATCATCTCCACATGTGGAGAATTCCAGACCTTGACAGAGATATTGTGCCTAGTTACAGTTGCTAAGATAGGACTGAAAGGCTGCTCAGTGAGTGAACGGTCAGATGCAGAAAGAGAAAGAGATGTGTATTGACTGTCACACCTCAGCCATATAAAACAACCATTATTACTATTTCATATAAAATAAAGACACAGAAAAAGGAAACAAACAGCAATTTCATTGCCGTGCTTATGAAGTGCGCACTTTGTGAGAAGACACAATGAACACTCAGTCAATCAATACTTCCCCTCTCTTCCTGCTGTCTCTCAGTAACATATTGGAAATGGAGTAGAAAGGATTGATTCTGTACACAGGCGCTACAGGCCAAAGGAAAATTAAATGAAAATGTAAATGAAGACTGCTGTGTTTGATGTGTTTTCTCCCTCAACTTGTTACCCTTCTTTCAGGACTTTGCCATAGCTATTTGGTTTTTGGTTAAATCACTGTGTGCCTTCATGAATAAATACACATAATGGTAGAAAGAGGAGAGGTCAAACTGAAGGTAGGGGGTCAGATCAAGATTGTTATCATTATTAAACATTAAGCAATGCCAGTCCTGTGCTGCTGCTAGGAAGAGAGCACAAGTAGCAGCCATCGATTTAGGAGAGGAGGATATGGCTGACAGCACAAAAGAGGAGGAAAAACTTCACAGAAAGGTCAGAAAGCTATTTCAGAAATGGGAAAAAAAAGAAGAAAAAAAAACATGTATCTGCCACGCAAACTTCCACCGGCACACAAACATCTACATAGACACAAAAGAAAACAAACACAATCACCTTGCCTCAGGGTTAAGGGAAACTGTTCTTCACCTCTGTACAGTCACTCCAGTTGTCAGAAATGGCTTTGAGCTAGTAATGAAAAACTTTAAATCCAAGGAACCTGTTTGGAGTGGTTAAATGTCTGAGCCATACGGCTGTGTACCATTTTATTTTTAGAGAAAATGCTAAATGTTCATGCTCATTTGATGTGTATCCACGATGTTGATGTGACAAAATAAAAAGGTTCTATCACACATTTGAGGATGTTGTTATCGGGGAAAAATTACATTTAAGAGTTATCCATGTCTGCAGGTCCTCCACAATGGCCCAGTTACAACAGACTCTTGAAATCCTGAAGCAGTCAAGTTAATTTCCATCACGTTTGTGATTAAAATATAATTTTATTAAAAATATATTATGAAAATGGAGGAAAAAAAATGTTTTTAGTCTTTGCTTAAAAAGTGAGATTAAAAAGCAGGTGGAATAACTACAAGAGTTTAACAGCTGAACAGCTGAACTTTGAGCCAGGCTGCTAACATCACCATGCAACATAGTTCCTACTGTCAGCGCTAACATATTGATGTTTAGCAATTATATGCTCATGTCTTACATCTTGCATTTTGCAAGCTAACATTGCCTAATCAGCTGTAAACAGCACATTAAATCCATTTGATTCCACACGCTACTTGCAAACAAATTCCTGCTAAAAATCACAGCCAATAGCCCAATGTTGCCCTCTTTCGAGTCACGTCACTAGCGTGGCTGAAAATTTATAGCTGGGATATTGTAAGGATCGGAACTGCACTTCGGAAGACACAAAATGTCATGCTACCCATGCAATCTGCAAGCGGAAAATCCTATTCTGATACAGATGAACATTTTGAAAGTAACCTTCTCAAACTTTACCAATTCATGCTTCTTATTGCAGGCTGAGACAGTTTCATTTGTTTAGCACATTACATTTTACAGGTAGAATTCACTTTGACTAATCCTCATAATATGGTCTGTGGCAGGTCTTCTGCAAGCACCTCCACATCCTGTTCTACAAGAAGTGAGATCTACGGATGACAGTCTGTTATAATACCTCATATGAAGGTGTTGTTTGTCTAGATTAAAACCCTCAGTATTGTATTGTAAGAATCCCATCTTCTATTCTAAACCTGTATAATCCCCGGAGGAAGGTGACAGGCCTATAATGGTGGAGCACAGATCCCCAGCATTGATGTATACAATAGTGTTAACCTCACACATCTCTATTAGTGCGCCCACTGACACAAGCATTACAATCCCCCATGGGAAGTCAACTAAGATAAACAGTGGAGGGTAGCAGACCCGACGCTCATGCTTCAAATATAGCCACTCATTTTTCAAAGCACAGCAGGTGGCAATACTTCAAATGTGATAGGGCATCTGTCTAGTTTTGACTTAGTTGCATTTAATCTCGTGGTTATTCCGTGGAAACATGCTGCATAACGAAAACGGGAAAACAAAAACAACAGCAAATGAACACAAAAGCGTATTGCAAGGGAGCACTGCATGCTATAAAATGTGCATCAAGCACGTCTGTCAGAGGGAGAGGGCGAGTGTATCCGATGTTTTTTGGAGTCTGTAGGGAGGCATAAAGACTTTGATATGCAGCAGTGACACATATTAGTTATGTGTGCACACATTTGCATGTGCTATGTGTGCACTTGTGTGAATGTGGTGGCTGTGTGGGTGATTGTGCCTTTGACTGTGACACAAACCTGTGCATCTGTGTGGGGGCCTTGAGGGTTGGAAAAATTGGCCCTACATCTGTGAGGATGTAAGACAACTTTTATCCATGGTGGTGACATGGAGGAGATCATAAAAGCCCGGGGGGGGGGGGGCTGAGGGTTTTCTGGTTGAGTCCAGACCTCCTGCTGGTAGGGAGGGGGGGGAGGGGGGGATCAGAGAGAAGTTTGGGACTCTTTTTGTAGGGCTGTGGGCCACAAATGAGCAGGGTGGAGCAGAAGGAAGCAGGGATATGGCTTTTCCGAACATATAAATGCTTCCCTCCCTCATACACCAGCCTGTCTCTCTGATTTCCACTGGCTTATCCACAGTATTTCAGGCAAGAAAAAAGGGGTGTTTGTGTGTGTGTTGGAGCTGGGCAGGGGATGGGTTCTGCCTTATTTGCTAATATGATCCAGCCCAACAGAAGGCAAATCACATTCTGTGGGGGTGTCTCCTGTTCCCACTGCAGATTTTTTACACTTTGTGCCACTCGACAATAAATCACGCCACTCCGCCCACCCCCCCACCCAGAAGGGTTGGACATGCCACCACTGCAACTAGAAACAAAGCACTTCACTCATTCTGATTTATTCCTCCCATCGCAAGGAGGAGAAGAGGAGGTGCTAACAGGGTCCCAGGGAATGGTGAGCAGAAGGAGCTTGCTTGCTTTCATGTGTGCCTGTTCAGTATGCTCAGGATGCCTCCTTAACTGCATGTAAATGAGAAGCAAGAACGAGAAAAGGAGGATAATGGACAGCTATGCTGACCACACCTGATATATTTTTATTGCCCCAAAAGACACATGCTATCTAAGTTTGGCATTTAAGTTTTGAGTCTGGCTCTGTGCTGAACTCACCCTAGCACCTGCGGAGACTGGAACAGACCACCTCCAAGCTCAGAATTAAGAGCCACATGCCGGCATGAGCACACTTGCATGTGTACACACAGAGAGACACATGGCACGCCAGCCCTGAAATGGCATGCTGAGTTGATATGTCTGAGAAAAAGGCTTCCTCCAGATACCAAATTAATCAGCAGGCTGGAAGATGCAAATGACTGGCCTACATGGAACCAGCAGCACGAAGCCAGAACCCACACAGCACCATAGACAGATGGCCTGCAGGACCACACCAGCCCTCACATAAGCTACCTCTGTGCCATCCCTCTCATCAGCTCCTCATTCTATGTCAGTCTTCTGTTTTTTAAATGTCCGGATCCATTTTACATCCTTTTTCTTCTGTTCTGCTGCAGTGTGTCTGCTTTTCTCCTTTCCATCTCTCATTAACGGAACTGACTTTTAGAGTCTTCAAGTAGAAATACAAACACCTGGCATGAAAACAAAAAATGATTCTATCCACTAGAACGGCACGATTTTAGGTCATGCGAGGCGATGTCAAGCTAAGTAAGATTGTTTTTCTTTTCTTGCCATTTCTGACTCAAGCAGGCTGCAGGAGAGCTAGCACAGTGCAGGAGGCAGAGAGCAGAGTCTCTGACCTATTTAGGAAACTGGCAAGAGAGCAGCCAGGGAACATCAAAATACTTCAAAGGCTTCTTTTTGAATCCATCGTTACGCCCAACTTAGTGTGTGCGCGTGCGTGCACGCACACACCGCCGCATGCATCCGGGCACGTACAAATGCATCACCTCCACGCAACACAGCAAACTTCATCAGCTTTCTCATACACATGGTAACACATAGACACAGCATCCCCGATATATTCTGTCTGAGCTGTTCGTTTGAACTGTGTCCCACATTGCTAAGTACGGAGAAGTCTGAGAAATCACATTAAACGGTAGGTTCTGCCACAGCATCATGACTCACTGTACCTTGGAAATTCTGCCACAGACCTAGCTGTATAGAATCTATAGCATCCCTCTGCCACTCACCAGGGCTATATTTACTTTAACTTTGCTTACTTAATGGTGAAAAATGTCATTAAGACGACTCAGATAACAGCTGATCTTAAACTACTTGGGGTATTGATAATAAAATAAAATGAAAAAAAAGTGAATTTGATTGTTTTTCACACTTTTGCAAAAATCCCCAAACACCTTAACAGAGTCCATCGAATTCATAACATGTAAACAAGCTTCTTGCCACCACCTAGTATGCAAGAGCCAAAACAGGTTTCAGGACCTTGGACAGCTCCTGTATCACGTCAGCTGGTCAGGACCTTGGACAGCACCGCGAAGGAAGTCTGCCCTCAAAAAGCAGAAATTACAGCATTGGAAAGCTGCAGGAGCCTGTTGTGTGTCTGTTTGTGTGTGTTTGCATGCAAGTCTACTAGCAAGACGCGTCCTTTTGTGACATCCCTAGCACAGACAAGTTTTTATAGCTTTGAAATTGAAGGCTGAATGCTTTTTTAACTCCCCCCTCCTTCCCGTGTAACTTTGACTTTGGACACTTTAACCTCAGATCGCAGATCGATAGAAATGAGATGGGATGCAGCCGATGTCAAACAGAATGACTGAGATAAAAAGGGACTGTAAGAAGTGTTTGAGCTTTTTCCCTACTAGGAATGTGTTTGGGTGCACTGTTTTGCCCCAGGGGCAAACTTCCACGAGTTTATTTGTGTTGGTGTAGAAGGCATGTGTGTGTGTGTGTGTGTGTGTGTGTGTGTGTGCGTGTGTGCGTGTGTGTGTATGTGTGTGTGTCTGTGTGGGGCCATGCACAATTAATTGGTCTCACTAAGAGTCATTGTGTGTGAATGTGTTAGGATGCTTGAATGATGTTGTGTATTTTTCTTCAGTGGTTAAGTCAGTCGGTGTGAGTGTGGAAGAGAAAACAAAGAATGGCACAGAAAGAAAGAAATGAATGTCTTGGGTCATGATTTTGTGCGAGTTTACATGTGTACACTGCATTTTACCAGGGGGCTTTTCTTTATGCACTGTCCCCAAATCCTACCACCCCCCCCCCCCCCCCCCCCACACACACACACACACTCCGGTCTTGGAGTGTTAAATAAATGATAGAAAGAGCAGAAAGCGGTAGCAGTCCTTTTAGTTTGAAGATACCAGTTTTCGTGTAGAACAAAAGTGAACCAGGATGAAGTCCTCATTTGTCTAAGTGGTTTTTTTGTTGTTGTTTTTTTTCATGCATATTAAAATATATCTGCAGTTATTTTGTGTCTAAAGACTGTTTGTTACTGTTTGTTTGTGCCACAGCTCTACTTGTTGTTGTTTTTTTGTTTTGTTTTTTTGTGGTAACTGGAGCAAGTCCAAATGGACCCTGTAGTTGTTGGGGAGAATGTTGCTGCATCCCACTGAGAAGGAATCTGGGACAAATGATAGATAGCCTTGGGCAGAGGAAGTGAGGGGTGACGCTGGGAAACATGGAGGATAAGTGCATACTCTGGGGTGAGTGGCTGGGGTCATGGATGTATTCAGGACATTGGAAATAAAGGATTGTATCTGGTATATAAGGCACTGTTTGGTCTGGTGAGGACAAATTCTTTGTAAAGAGAGGTGCAAAGTTTAGGCCACATACTCACTTAATAAACAAAAACAAACAAGTAAACAAGACTCAGGTGAGGTGGAGTTGGGGGTTACATGATTGAACGCCTGAAAGGGAGAATGACAGAGACCGCAGATTTAAACCAAGCACAGTTGAGGCTGATTGGCTCAAAGACGACGAGCAAGAAGATGATTGGACTAACAGCACTGAGTATGACAGTGTGGGAAAGTCGTAGTAATGTAAAAAATAGACTAGCAGCTAAACAGGCAGGAAAGCAGGAAGACGAGTGATTACAGATCTTGCTTACTGATCCTATGCATAAGCTTCATGTTTATCCAATAACTATATCCACACAGGACCTGTAGCTGGCAATGCTGTTACTCACTTTGAGTATTAGAAACAGTTATTGAAAAGCAGTCAGTCTTGAACAGTAGTGAGCTTTTAAAATGAGCAAATGTTAAAGTTTAAAGATTAGCCATGAATTAACTGCAAAGCTGTTCACACTATGTTTTATCAATTTATGTTATTAGGTATCTGTATATTAGGGGTGCAACGATACTCGTATCGATATCGAACCGTTCGATACAGTGCTTTCGGTTCGGTATGCATATGTATCGAACAATACAACATTTTTAATTTATTTTATCAACTTTCCTTCTGACGATGCTGTCTGTGTTGAGCGCTCAGTGGATCTGCGCTCGACAGTGCAGCCTAGGCGAGTAGTCGAACACAGATTCACTGAGCGCAGGGCAAGCTAGCGAGACAGAAGCTAGGCTAGTTGCAACATGGCAAATTGAACCTCCCCCACCCTCATTCAGATCTGGCGTTTGGAACTATTTTGGTTTTCATGTGACATATGACCCTGAAGGTAAGTGTGTCATGGACAAAAGTAAAACAGTATGTTGGATGTGCCAGCAATGCTCAATTGGTGGGAACTAGTGTGTTAGCGCAGTTAGCTTGTTAATGTGTTGACGTCTTCCAGCCCCACTCATGAGGCGATCCGCGGTAGCTCGTTACGGAGATTTGCCGTGTTGTGACGTTAACGTCATTTCAGATTAACGCTGACAGCACTAGTGGGAACACAACCAATATGACTGCACATTTACTCCGACATCATCCTAGTGCAAAGACAAGTGGAAGCAGACAAAAACAAGCACGCATGCTACAAACTTTACCCGAGTCATTTAGACAGCCGTTAGCACATGATTCTCCTTATGGGGACCTGATATGTTTAATATGCTGCTAGAATATAGCCCAGAAGAAGCGTATAGTATAGCTTTTATTTTGGAAAGAGACATTTCTCCATAATAAACTCTCTTTTCCAAAGATGAGTGAACCCCTGGGTCATTGACCCAGGGGTTTTGAGTTTATTATATTATTTATAATTTCTAGTCTTTGGGTTTTCGTTAGAGTCATGTCTTATGGTTTGTGTCTGTGTAATCCTTAGTTGCTGTCTCCCCTGTCTGCTATATCCCCGTGTCCAGTCTGTGTCTACCCTGGTCCCACATCTCTGTTCCCTCTGTTGTAGTGCCTGCATGTGAGTCTGTGTCTTTTGTTCAGTCTGTGTTATGTGTTTCCTGTTTTACTTTGAAGGTCTCTGTCTTATCTCAGTGTGTTCAGTTTACGCTTCCTTGTCTCGTCAGTTCTGATTTGCACCAGCTGTGTTTCCCTCCTGTTGTCCATTCCCTGATTGCTCCCTCTATGTATTTAAGCCCTGTGTTTCAGTTTGTCATTGTCGCGATCTACCGTTTATCTAGCTGTGTGTTCTGTCAGTCTGTCTGTGTAAGTTTATTTTTTGGATACTCAGTTTTGTTACTTTTTTGAGTTATTAACATTAAAGCTGTTTTCAGTTACTTTCTGTCTCCGGAGTCTGCACTTGGGTCCTTCTCCTGCCTGCACACAGCCGTTCCTTAACAGAAGATCGCGACCAGAACATGGACCCCGCAGACTCTTTTTCCTCGGAGTTCAACGGCGAGATGATGCGGATGGTGAGTCTGCTCGACCGCATTGCCCAGTCACAGGATTTACGGACTATGGCAGTCGGGCTAAGTGCAGTAGATGCCATCATTCATCATAACCCTCAGCTCTCTCAGTTTGCTAAGGACACTAAGTTGGATGGCACCATTACTGCCTGGAGAGAGCAGGTCAAGGCTGGTGAGCTTGCTCTCTCACTCACTACATCTTCCCCACCGCTGCCCCAGGACAACACACACACTCCACCTGTCTCAACACTGCCACGGACTTCCTCTCCCTCCCCACACCAGCCGGGTCCCTCGTTCGCCTGCCTTTTTCCTGGCGGCTATGTGGTCGGAGGATGAGGAGGAGGTCTCCTTTTCTCCACCGGTTCCTGTTTTCCTCATCCCGAAGGAAACGGCGTTCAGGCCGCCGCCACTCCAGGACTGTTGAGCAAAACTCCTCTCGGGGGAGACGGTGACTGTTTATTGCATGCTCCATTTGAGCATTCTGACTCTGGACATTCTGACATCACACCCACTTCATCTGTTCTGCAACCTGGTCCTGCTGGAGGGTCCGAGGGGCCCGTCCGGCCTTCATCTGTTGGTCCCGCTGGGGGTTCTGGAGAACCGCTCCAGCCGTCTTCAGTCTCCACTGGAGGGGCTGAGTGGCCCGTTCAGCTTTCTGTCTCCGCTGAAGGGTCAGAGGGACCGCTTCCGCCGCCTGTTCCCGCTGGAGGGTCCGAGGGGCCCGTCCAGCCGCCTGTTCCCGCTGGAGGGTCCGAGGGGCCCGTCCAGCCGCCTGTTCCCGCTGGAGGGTCAGAGGGGCCCGTCCAGCCTCCTGTTCCCGCTGGAGGGTCAGAGGGGCCCGTCCAGCCTCCTGCCTCCGCTGGAGGGTCCGAGGGGCCCGTCCAGCCTCCTGCTCCCGCTGGAGGGTCCGAGGGGCCCGTCCAGCGACCTGTGTCGCCTGCAGCGCCACCACCTGAGGCTCCCACGCCGTCCCCTGCAGCGCCACCACCTGCGGCTCCCACGCCGTCCCCTGCAGCGCCACCACCTGCGGCTCCCACGCCGTCCCCTGCAGCGCCGCCCTCGTCGGGTCCAGCCTCCGAGTCTTCGGCGTCGCCTGGTCCAGCCTCCGAGTCTTCGGCGTCGCCTGGTCCAGCCTCCGAGTCTTCGGCGTCGCCTGGTCCAGCCTCCGAGTCTTCGGCGTCGCCTGGTCCTGCCTCCGAGTCTTCGGCGTCGCCTGGTCCTGCCTCCGAGTCTTCGCCTTCGGCGTCGCCTGGTCCTGCCTCGCTCTGTCTAGCTTCGTCTGCGCCTGAGGTCCCCATGCCGTCTGGGCCTGCCCGTCCTGCCCGGCCTGCTCGTCCTGCCCGGCCTGCTCGTCCTGCCCGGCTTGCTCGTCCTGCCCGGCTTGCTCGTCCTGCCCGGCTTGCTCGTCCTGTCCGGCCTGCACGTCCTGTTCGGCCGCTTTCCGGGCCGATGAGTGGACATCATTGCCATCATGGACGGTCCCCTGAACTACGTCGCTGCCGGTGCCTCCCGCCCGGCCGGCCTCCTGACCTGTCCTCTTGGCTCTTGGGCCGCCTGCCTCCGGGCCGCCCCCCTGAACTACCCGGGTTTGGACTGTTGTGCCGTCAGCCTCCGGGCCCGGCCTCCTGAACTTTTCAAGACTGTTGCCTGGGCCTCTGCGCCTTTCATGGGCTTTTTGTCTGTTTTCTTTGGACTGTTGCTGGGCCGCAGTGCTGTTGTTTTGTTCTGTTTTGGGCTTTTGCTCCCTGTATTTTTTTTCTCTGGCTCCGTGTGTTTGTTTCATTTCGGTTCATTTGTGTTCTGTCAGTCTGTCTGTGTAAGTTTATTTTTTGGATACTCAGTTTTGTTACTTTTTTGAGTTTAACATTAAAGCTGTTTTCAGTTACAGTGGGGCAAAAAAGTATTTAGTCATACCACCGATTGTGCAAGTTCCCCCACTTAAAATGATGACAGAGGTCAGTAATTTGCACCAGAGGTACACTTCAACTGTGAGAGACAGAATGTGAAAAAAAAAAATCCACTGAATTCCACATGGTAGGATTTGTAAAGAATTTATTCGCAAATCAGGGTGGAAAATAAGTATTGGTCATAACAAAAATACAACTCAATACTTTGTAACATAACCTTTGTTGGCAATAACAGAGGTCAAACGTTTACTATAGGTCTTTACCAGGTTTGCACACACAGTAGCTGGTATTTTGTCCATTCCTCCATGCAGATCTTCTCAGAGCAGTGATGTTTTGGGGCTGTCGCCGAGCAACACGGACTTTCAACTCCCGCCACAGATTTTCTATGGGGTTGAGGTCTGGAGACTGGCTAGGCCACTCCAGGACTTCCAAATGCTTCTTACGGAGCCACTCCTTTGTTGCCCGGGCGGTGTGTTTTGGATCATTGTCATGTTGGAAGACCCAGCCTCGTTTCATCTTCAAAGTTCTCACTGATGGAAGGAGGTTTTGGCTCAAAATCTCACGATACTTGGCCCCATTCATTCTGTCCTTAACACGGATCAGTCGTCCTGTCCCCTTGGCAGAAAAACAGCCCCATAGCATGATGTTTCCACCCCCATGCTTCACAGTAGGTATGGTGTTCTTGGGATGCAACTCAGTATTCTTCTTCCTCCAAACACGACGAGTTGAGTTTATACCAAAAAGTTCTACTTTGGTTTCATCTGACCACATGACATTCTCCCAATCCTCTGCTGTATCATCCATGTGCTCCTCTGGCAAACTCAGACGGGCCTGGACATGCACTGGCTTCAGCAGCGGAACACGTCTGGCACTGCGGGATTTGATTCCCTGCCGTTGTAGTGTGTTACTGATGGTGACCTTTGTTACTTTGGTCCCCAGCTCCTCTGCAGGTCCTTCACCAGGTCCCCCCGTGTGGTTCTGGATCTTTGCTCACCGTTCTCATGATCATTTTGACCCCACTGGATGAGATCTTGCGTGGAGCCCCAGAATCGAGGGAGATTATCATGGTCTTGTATGTCTTCCATTTTCTGATGATTGCTCCCACAGTTGATTTTTTCACACCAAGCTGCTTGCCTATTGTAGATTCACTCTTCCCAGTCTGGTGCAGGTCTACAATTCTTTTCCTGGTGTCCTTCGAAAGCTCTTGGTCTTGGCCATGTGCGGATTTTGAAGTCTGAACTGGTTGAGGCTGTGGGACAGGTGTCTGTTATACAGATGATGAGGTCAAACAGTGCCAGTCATACAGGTAACGAGTGGGGACAGAAAAGCTTGCATCCTGTCAGATGCCCGAACCACCTCAGCTGGCTTCCTTTCGATGTGGAGCAGCACCGGCTCTACTCTGAGCCCTCCGGATGGCCGAACTTCTCACCCTATCTCTAAGGGAGGAGGCCAGCCACCCTTCGGAGGAAGCTCATTTCTGCCGCTTCTATCCCGGATCTCGTTCTTTCGGTCACTACCCACAGCTCGTGGCCATAGGTGAGGGTAGGGATGTAGATCGACCGGTAATTGAGAGCTTCGCTTTTACACTCACTCCCTCTTGCACCACGACGGACAGGTGCAGCGTCTGCATTACTGCAGCTGGCAGCCCCGATCCCATCACTTGCGAACAAGACCCCGAGATACTTGAACTCCTCCACTTGGGGCAGAAACTCATCCCCGACCCAGAGTGGGCACTCCACCCTTTTCCGGCTGAGAACCATGGCCTCAGATTTGGAGGTGCTGATCCTCATTCCCGCTGCTTCACACTCGGCTGCGAACCGTTCCAGTGCGAGCTGGAGGCCCTCACCTGATGAAGCCAACAGAACCACATCATCCGCAAAAATCAGAGATGAGATTCTGAGGCCACCAAAGCGAAAGCCCTCCGCCACTTGGCTGCGCCTAGAAATCCTGTCCATAAAAATTATGAACAGAACCGGTGACAAAGGGCAGCCCTGGCGGAGCCCATCACCCACCGGGAACGAGTCCGACTTATTGCCGGCAATGCGAACCAAGCTCTTGCAATGGTTGTATAGGGATCGGATGGCCCATAGCAATGGGCCAGACACCCCATACTCCCGCAACACCTCCCACAGGACACCCCGAGGGACACGGTCGAATGCCTTCTCCAAGTCCACAAGACTATTATTATTATTATTATTATTAAGAAGAAGAAGATGACAACGAAGAAAAAGACATCCCTGTGTGCTTGTGGGTTTCCAGGAAGAATCTTATGTTTCAATTTTTACTTTCAATTTAATGAAATCATTAAGCTAATTAAATCTACTCCACCTTTACCATTTATTTTGTTACTTATTTATTTTACTGTCTTCAGTAACAAGCATTCATAACATGTCATGGATATAGTTATGATGCACTCTCTTTTGTTAAAGTACTGGTTAAGCTTAAGTGCACAACATACTGGCTCATAACATATTGACTTGCATACAGGTCTGGTCATATTCTATTTTTTTGTTCATGGGAACAAAAAAACAAGCAAACAATAAAAATAATTATAAATCTATATAATTATCACCCATGTAGCTCCTGTTAAATGTAATTTCAATCATCCATGATATAAGCTGAAAAAATATTCCGTACATATACAGTATAATGGACCATTTTAAAATATAAGATCTTTTTTACGGATATTTTTCATGGATATTTGTCTACTTTGGATTCTGTTGTTTATTACATACAGACATGTCCACAAAGATCTGTAAACAATGCAAACACACACTAAAAATACCCCCCAAAACAGATCATTGATGTCAGAAAATTACCAGGAGATATAACAGATTTGTTTAATGTTGATTTTTTTTTTTTTACAGTGTACAAAAAAAGTACAAGCATTGTTGTTCAGAAGCTCTTAAAAGCATGTAAGTGAACAAGACCTTTGCACTGGGTTACATGCTCTTTCATCATGTTGATAATAGGCACTGTAGCTTAATCTCTGTTAGTCCGATATTACCCTTTGTACTTCTGTAAAAATCAATAGCAGAAAATGGACTTCAGTCAGTGCTCCTGTCTGGCAAACATATACTAAAAACAATAATTACCTCCTGTTTTTTTAAAGGATCCATACATACATGAATTTAAATAAATGTACTCAATGACAAATGGCATTAGGGGTGAGGGCTACAAACACTACATGGGGAAGTCAGAAAGCACTAACACAAAGTAATGTTGGATTTAAACTCCAACGAGATAAAATAACAGCTGGAAAAATATAGGTGCCAATCTCATCGTGTAATCACATAACATTAAGAATAACTTCCTTACTACGACCCATTGTGGTTCCATAAGGCAATGCCTAGATATAATTTTGTAAACAAAAGAAGACTATGTATTACTGTAAGTACTTGAAAAGCATTTAATTGATAAAAAACTAAAAACTTGATAAAAAGTCTAACATAAAAAGTCTAACATTACAGTTTGTTACAATGTTTTATTGTTGGAGTTCGATGACCTCTGGAAACTGAGATATTGAAAAGACAACAAAGCTGATAATACTGGCCGATCAAAGGAGATACAGTCTATATCATGAAGTGGTAGTGAAAAGGGCAGTGTTGTCTCTTCAAGTCGCTTTCAAATCAATTTGTTGATGGATGACATGCCTTTTGTGAAATGGACTAGCCCGCTTGTCTCACACTTGAAGAAATTGCCTTTGAATAGCAAAATGGCAGTTTTTGAACCATCATTGACGTCCTTTAGACTCTGTCATTTGTAACATTGCGGTGTGGCTGCAGAGTACACTTGGTCCAATAAGAGGTGGAACCCTCAACAAATCTCAAAATAAATAAACTCCCCCTGGATTTTCCCCCAAAAAGATAAAGTGCAAGCTTCGATGCACCTACACGCTTTGCCATCAGCCACTGTTTTTTGCAGCTTTCTTAAAATACAAAGAGACACACAAACACAAACTTTGTCTTTTCACACCCAGAGCTGCCACAGCTGGCTGATGGGATAAGGGCAGAAGCAGGTAGGCCAGCTAGGCTCTGTGCCACAGCTCCCGGCTCCAGGGCAGTAGTATGCCTCACAACATGGAGGACGAGGAAGAAAACAGGCGCAAGAGCCACAGCTACTATATCCCTGGGCTGTGTGGCATCGCAATCACTGCCACAACCCTGACATAAGCCACGGCCAAAGATGATGGCTGTGTGTCCTTGCTCCAGACCTCTGCCTAAGTTATTCACTCCAGCCGAACACTTTCAGAGCTCGCTTCAATTATGGAACGAAGCCCTGTACTTAACGCTTACACAAAAACACCTTCTACCCCGAGAATAAGACAACATATCCTGGATGACAAAAACACCTACTGCAATGTTGTACTGGGTTTTAAGGAGCGAGTGAGATGAATGAGAAACACTGAAAATTAAATGCAGCTGGATGCAGGTTTTCCCACCTTGGGCTTCAAGTCTGTCATTGGGCCTCCATCCCCTTGTTTCAGACACTCACCGTCAATGTATCAGGCAGACCCCAGCCTCGAGGGTACAGACCCTCTGCATGCATACTGACGAACCTATAAACAGGCCATTTATTCCCATGACATACTACACACTCACGTCTGACAGGAAGTGGGCAGATTGTTCTAACAATATATCCTTTAGACCATCTTCAAGAAATGTGTATACTTCCACATCCCACGCACGGTTAGAAAAATAAAGAAGAAAAAAACCCGCATCCTGCTATTTTAGCTATGTACAGTGCGAAACAGAAATATATTCACTGCTTTCCCCCCTGTCTGCGTTGGATATGGTGCACTTATCTTCTGTGTGCCAACATTTTAGAGGGGGAAAAAAAATATTGCCTTTGGCTCCTTCGTGACACAATTTCTTATTTCTGTGAAAGCTGACCACTGGCACACGCTGGCGAAGTGCAATAGTAATCACATATAAAATAAGCAATGTCTTGGTTTTACTGGCTTGATTTATTTTCTGATTTGCATTTAACTTTAGCACGTGCAAACTGAGGGAAGAAAAACATCGGAAAAGGTAAAATGAAAAAAAAAAAAGACAAATATAGTACAAGGGAGGAGTGAGAGAAAGTGTTTATGTCAAATCTGAGAATAACGGGGAAAGATCGCCAGCTGATTGAGTGGAGGCTGAACTGGGAGAAACTGTGAGGTCTGTGTGCTATAGAGCAGCTTTGCCACAGAGAGAAGAGTCAGCCAGCATGTGCATCATACACATATTACACACACAGACACAATAGAAAAACACACTGAATGAGGTCCTCATAGCCATTGTTTCCTTTGCTTCAGTCTCCTTGAACTGTCACTATGCTTACACACTGAATCACGAGACACTGCTGAGGAAATGACACTAGTTATCCCCAGCAATACCCGCTAGAGAGCTGTGTGGGTCTGTGTGTCTTAGAGTGATTTTGTAACTAGGTCAGATGATTGGAAAAGACATGGACCCAGCATGCTGCTGCTGATAATGTCCTCTGTATGGCCTACAGAGGAGAACGCATTCATTCATCTCATCTCTCATCATTAATAACCTTTTTCTTTTCCATATGACAAGATTCCATATGACCAAAAGCTGAGAAAGTCCTGAGAAAATGAAGAACTAATGAGAGAGTTCATGTGTTGTTCATATAGTGGCCCAGTGTTCATACAAGCGATACTCTTAGTGTGAGGTACGGCGCCTCGGGCAAGGTTCCTATTAGCAAATGCCTGCAGCAAAAAAAGAGAGCCAAGTGTAGAAATGAAGCGGTGAATGACAGGGGAGTATGTTTTAGTATTAAGATAGTTTCTGCTTAGACTACAACATATACTCGTGTTGTTGCACGAACATCCACACGTTGTTCTCTGTGAAGAGAGTAGCATGAATGGAAGATGGTAAAACAAATTCAACCGATTCCTTATGAGGTGTCACAGTACATTGACCAATCTACTGAAACAGCAGCCTGGCTTTAGAATTAAATTAATGTTTTTTACAGCCACAAACTACCAGAAAGGTGATTTAAGTGACACTGAATGTGGCATGGTTGTTGTCCTTGGTTCTGTTTCAGAAACTGCTGATCTTCTGGGGGTTTGATGCACCATCATCTCTGGGGTTTGCAGAGAAAAGTCTGAAAAAGAGAAAATATCCAGTGACCAGCAGTTCTCTGGCTAAAAATGCCTTGATGATTCCAGAGGTCAGAGAAAAATGATTGACAGGAAGGCAACAGTAACTTAAATAACTGCCCCACCCTGTAATTTTTGGTTTAGAATAGCATCTGTGGATGTTCAAGATTTTTGATCTTGAAGCAGATGGGTTACAGCAGCAGAAGACCACACTGGGTGCCACTCTTGTCAATCAACTACAAGAAAACTGAGGGTACAGTTTGTGCAGGCTCACCAAAATTGGAAAAAAGACAACTTGAGAAACGTTGCCTGTTCGGACCATTGCAGCAACATTTGGATGGTAGGCCAGAATTTGGTGTAAACGACATGAAAGCATGGACTCATCCTGCCTTTTATCTGCTGCTGGTGTGGTGAGTATCGTTTTAAACACCACAGCCTGCCTGAATACTAAAGGTGATCATGTTCATCCTTTATGACCACAGTGTACATCTTCTGATGGCTGCTTTTAGCGAGATGTCACAAAACTGGTTTCTTGAGGCTATTTGAGAAGACTGAGTGGAGTGTACTTAAATAGGCTCCACAGTCACCAGATTTCAATCAAATAGAGCACCTTGGGGATGTGGTGGAACATCACATCATGGATGAGAAGCCAACAAATCTGCAGCAACTGTGTGATGCTCTCATGTCAACATTGACTAAAATCTCTGAGAAATGTTTCCAGCGCCTCACTGAATCTGTTCTATGAAGAAAGACGTCAGTTCTGAAGGTAAAAAGGGGGCGGCCAACCCAGTGTTGCAAAACACACAGTATCAGCACTAGCGAGCACTGGTGGCTGATTGAAGGATAATAGGGAGTTATAATATATTGTGTCAATATGAGTTTCACTTTGCACTTTGCACTGAAAAGACAAACCTACCTGAATTGTGAGGTTATGTAATTGGTCTCATTGTGATGAAATGATGAGGGTGTTGAAAGTTATTATTTAATGCTGAGTAAAATGAAATGTATTGTAATCATCTCTGACTGAATCAAAAAAACCTGAGAAAATGACAATGGAGTCTCTGTCAAAAGTATGAAACATGGGTGCTTACAATTCATGTGAAATTATAGAGTTAGAGAAAAACCTTTTATTTCAAACACGTACTGCATTCTTTGGAATTTAAATGTCAAAAAAAGAAATAAATTCAACAAAATTTCAATGCTCTTTAATCATACTTTAACAAAATGGTATTAACATCTCATTTGCGGTGCGCTTTGCCTATATCAAGACACCTCCTTCATTTAAAAAACAGGATTTGGTAAAAGGTTTCTCATGTTAATCTGATGGGACTGTTATTGCACATTTTTCCTACCATCAGTAAATGTATTGCTTTACTATCTTTTCTGTATGTTATCAAAACTATTTTCACACTAAACGCTGCTTCTTTAACATCATTACCAATTCACTATGATCTCTACGTGCATATATTAGACACTGCTAAACGTAAAAGCATAAATAACTGTTGAAAACACAGATGGTTGTTGAAACCTTATCCTCTACCAGCGTGTATTGATTAGAACCAGTCTGCCTGGCTTGTCAATGGGTAATTTCATTACATGAGAAATAAAAATGAATCAATCAATTAAGAGCTATAATTTGACAACCACTAACCTGATGCACCACAGAGCCCAATTAAATTAATCAACCACCACCCACTGATCAATCCAAATGGACAAAGCTGTATTTTCAGCATACACAGACGCCCACAGACAGCTATAAAACACAGCTAGGCTCATTATCACAGGCAAAAAAATCTCAGGACACTGAGAATAAATTGAACAACAGTAGACTGTAAATTCTTAATACTTATTTACTTTTTCTTTTTTTTCCTCGATGTTTTATGAGCAAGGGAAGGAAAAAGACGCACACATGCTAATATTTTAGCATCATAGGACTTCTGCAGGTGTCATTATTTCTTCTTAAAATTATACGGCATTGCTCTAATCCACCAACGTTGTTCACTGACCTCTTGCAAGTGTTTAAGGTACATTCAATGTCATATAATACAACATATGTTAATATTCAACCACACATTAACGCCATTTGAAACAGGCAGCGTTCCCAGTCAGTACATTATGTTATGTTGAAAAAACCAATTCAGCTTGCGAAGACCTCGTCTTCTTCACCCTTCCTGTCCTTTTCTATTTTTTTAAGTGCCCAATGATTATTTGAATATTATAACCTCTTGACCCTAGAGACACAGCACAACTCTTTCTCTCTTCCTGCCACACACACACACGCGCACCCCCCCCCCCCCCCCCCCCCCCCCCCGCTGTGCCACAATCAGTCTGCACCACCTACTGGAGCAAAAGACAGAAAGACAAGATGTCACTCAACCCTGACCTCATACCCAGGGGGCCAAGCAGGTTCATAACTGTTGTCAGGGCAACACTGCAGGGTGTCTTTCAGGTGTCACTGGAGATGGAAAAGGTAAAGCCCCCACCACCCACCTCACTGCATCACTGAATATGGATTGTTCCATGCGGTTACGCTCCTACTGCTGGGGTGCCCTCTTTTTACTGTTTATGCTTGAGTGCCAGAAACAGGTAGTTTGTTGGCGAGGAGTTGGCGAGGCGATCAACAGCTTCTCCTACTTTGGGAAATGCTTGCTCTTTCTCCTCCATGACAACAAGAAGCATAGAGTGTAGAGTCAGCGTCAGCTGGGCCAAGCACTTCTTGCGGTAAGACGACTGTCCTGCTAAAGCCTCTCCTTTCTCTCCTTTGTATATTGAAAGTGCTTTCATATCCATCTGCGTGCCTCTCAGTGAGCCAGCCTGTAAGACAGACAGCTTGGAGAATGAGGGCTGATAAACGCCCCATTAGACAGGTAATTGCCAGAGTATTCTTTAAATCTTAATTACATTAGACGTCAACAGTGTTCCCATCTTGTGATAAAGAAACAGATGTTCGGCACATATTATTTTTACTGTTTTGTGCCTTCATAAAAAAAATACTGTATATGCATATTCACACGCCAAGCACTTGACAACATAGTATTTCTAAGTGGGGCCTTCC
This sequence comes from Neolamprologus multifasciatus, assembly GCF_963576455.1. Lineage (NCBI taxonomy): Eukaryota > Metazoa > Chordata > Actinopteri > Cichliformes > Cichlidae > Neolamprologus > Neolamprologus multifasciatus. Next base: position 21,448,573 of record NC_140440.1, read on the forward strand.
TTTGCTTTTTAACATAACTTCAGTCCTTCATGGCATAGATTCCACTAGATCTCAGAAACTCACTGTGAGACATCGGTAAATATTAAAATGAATACATCATATAATTTCTGTACTTCTGACAGCTCCAGGATCATGCTGCATGTATACTGCAACTCATCTGTGTTATTTTGGATTCATATTTGAAAAGTGAAGAGACAGTTGACCTCTGCACCACAACCAACAAATATTGAGTCAAGACAGGTTGGATTCAATGGATTCTTGCTGGTCAAGAATCCATTGAACCAACAAGAATCTATAATCTGCTTCAGTAAAGTATTTGTTGGTCTTAGAATGAAATTGGCATTCATCATCATCCTTTGTATACTTTTTGACCTTAGCTCAAATCAAATGAAAATTTATTTCTAATGCACATAATAATACAACAAAGTTGACCAAAGTGCTTCACAGTTGGTCAGAGCAACAGCATAAGACAGAATAAAAAAGAAACAGTTAAAAGGAGGGTAGGAAACAATATGACAATTGTTTGAGACAAAAACTAGCCACAAAATAAAATACTAGTTAGAATCAAAAGCCAGACTAAAATAATATGTTTTAAGATGCAATTTAAAAGACTGGATGGACTCGGAGGAACGAATATAAAGAGGGAGGTTATTCCAGAGTCTGGGAGCTACGACAGCAAAGGTCCGATCACCTCTGGACTTCAGATGAGACCTCAGTTGCGTCAGGAGCATTTGATTGGAAGATCTAAGTGCCTTATTAGGGATATACAAATGAAGGAGTTCTCATAGATAGCTGGGAGACAAATTATTTTAAATTTTAAAGGTAAGCAAAAAAAATTTGAAATTGACACAATAATTAACAGGGAGCCAATGTAGGTTGGCTAAAACTGGTGTGATGTGGGCATAATTTCTAGCTGAGTGGAATGTAACGTTTCTTCTTTTTTACGACAGCAAGACAGCCCAGAGGCAAGACTGACAGGCATGACCGTTTTGGGGGCTGGAGATAGCTAATAGTGGTCAACTTGGGACATCTCGGGCGGATCCAGCAAGTGGATGGTGGTTGAGTTGGGCCCTCAGAGTCAAGCAAAAAAGATACTGGAGGGCTGTGCTCGATGAGGGAGAGCCAGAAGGCAGCAAACCAGAGCAGTTGGCAGGGCAGACAGATGTTCCTTGGACTAAAGGTTAACTTTAACAGCTGTATCTAAAGGTCCATCTTGGGATAGGCATTGCAAATCAGCCTTGGCTATAACTGCTGTGGTTCGGGATCCATATTTGTCACCATACAAATGTACAATACAAAACTCTTGAAAAGGTTCAGAATCAGGTTCAGAATCAGGATGGGGGTTTTTGGCAGTAAGTGTAGATAAATTATGGAGAAAAACTCTGGGTGATGACTTGGACATCAGCTGACTCAGGGCTAGAGCAATTGTGTCAACTGACTTGTAGTCACATTCAGGGATAGAGGAAATATCTGCTGAGTCAAGAGTCAACTCTGTAACAGGGGGCATGTTAGCTGTTTTTGACTCAAAGAGAGGGGAAAATATCTGCTGACACAGGAACAGGGGTGATGCTGGCAGACTCAGCTGACATTTTTCCTGTCTTGGACTCACATGTTGTCTCATGCATGTAAGGCAGCCACTGATTTAAAACTGTGTATGTGGTAGTCATAAGAGAACTCAGTAACATGAGGGAAGTCTTTATTTTAGGCAATCATGACTAACATAGCTAAAGTTTAAGCTTGTTGTTCACTGACCAGGAAACTGACTCAGAAAAATGGAGTGCCCTTTGAGTGAAGAGAGAGGATATGTTAGTAGATCCCACAAGAGACAAACATATTATATGTTAACTGTTCTGTGTGTTCGTTCACTGCATTCATAGTCTATAGTCATTTATACAGTATATAGTTTGATTATTTATTCCTTAGTAAACAAGTATTACTGTAGGACATCAAGGATGTGTAAGGCTGGGGTAATCATGTATTTATTTTTGTTCCATTCAATAAACTGCTCCTGTGTTGGGCTGACCTAATAGATATGTTGCTGTGACAACCAATCCAGCAACAGTTTTGAAGACCCCGTCCCCCTTCTTAAAAAAATAAAAATAAAATCCAGGATCACAACAAGTTGTCAACAATTTAATCCACCTAAAATGCTAATCCACATACGGAGAACAAGCCCCTGGGCTCTGCGGGATCCTACCATCTGTTGCAGGACTTCTTGTTCTTGTTGTTTAAGATGTATATTTGCGGTCATCTGGGATGGGTCAGACATTTTTATGATGGTAATGTGTGATGCATAAGAATGGAAACATCTGACGCATTGAAGACTTTTGGACAGTATTGGGGAAAAAAAAGAAAATAAAGTCATTTCAAACCCTGGCATAAATGAGGTCTCTATCTACCAGACAAAAGCCGACATGATAGCACATTATAACTCCAAAGTTTGAAAAATTATTTATCACCATTTAGCTGACGATATTACAGCTTACGTTTTCAATGTCTCCAGCTAAATTGTTGCAGTAGCCACTTGCAATAAAGGGACAAATGGCCCAACAAATCACATCTTTTTGCCATTTTGTTTTGCTGAAGGCACAAATGCAGTTTTGAGCAAGAAAAGAACAGCCACATGCCCTTTTTATGCCTGACAGGTTCTCTATTTTCAGTAGCCCTCCATAACACATATTGAGCGCTAATGAATAAACTCCAATCCATGCACTGGTTCCCTCGCTGCAATTTACTATTGTTATAATGGCTGAAATAGCCATTCTGGCAAAGAAACAAAGTAGCACAGAGCAGCCAAATTCCATACAGGAGTATAAAAGGGTCAAAGGTTTATCAGGCTTTCAACCGTCTTTCTCTGTAGATGAAACTAAACTAATGACTGGGTAATAAGCGTCTCCTGGGACTCTAGAGCACACATACAGACAGGGCAGATGAGTGAAGGTTTACTGTACAGACGGTTTCAACACAAGACCAAATGCAGGAGGAATGCAGTGAGACTCGCAAAACTTGGAGCCGATCTAACGTGACAAGCCCAACACTTTTCATTTTTGTCATTCGGCTTTCACTCATTTCCTGAAATTAGTGAACTGAATAGAAGCGAGTGAGAGGCGGCTCGTGAAAATGGAATGCTGTGAATGTGTGAATAGTAGTTGCTTTGTTTTGGAGTGTATACCTTACACATGAGAGCACCCTGAGCAATGAAGGTGTAATGCAGTGAAGCTCATCTTCATTTTGACAGCTTCCCCTCCGGTGGTAATGACATTAAGTGATGTGGGTAAATCTAGCGTGTCTCTATTTCCTGGTCTCTATGAGGAGAAGCTCCCTGATTGGCCTCAGAGTGTAAGAAAAATCTTTAAAGTTTATTGATGCGGCTGATGGTAAAATTGATGGAAATTGATTAATCTAATGCAAACACAGAGCAATAACAAACTACTCAGTTTTTAACTCCGGTGCAAAAAAAGAAGAAGAAAGATTGGCATTCTTTCCAAAGGCCACATATCAGGATAAAAGACAGACCCAAAGGACATTTGCCTAGTCAACTTTGGATTCCTCCTGTCATTTACCTAATCCTGATGTTCACACTCCAGTGGTGTGAATTGAGGGACAAGGAGAAGGGTGATGAGAGGATGAGAGACAGAGAGAGACCAGGGTTGTGATGGCTGTCTGTAGATGGTCCCAGGAGGGTGAGAAGGGTTGGGCCTGGCTGGACCAGGCTGGCCAGAAGCTAGAGCATGCCTGACAAGCCGCATCAGAGCCACTGACACATCTCTGAGTCTGAGCACTGACTCAAGTGGACACTACAGGACGCAACACAGCTAGAATCTCAAACACAGTCATCCAGGTAGGGCCATCTGAATGACACTAACATATCATGGCAAGATAAAAAAAAAAAACAACATTTTTTTTTATATAAAGCAGTATTTTGTTGGCTATTTTCATTTGTACTTTTTATGTAAAATAAACATAATCATATTAAAGTACACAGAAACTTTATTTAAACAATGTAGGCGGAAAAACAAATCCTTTTGGAGTCTAGTTTTAAACATTTCAACTGCAAATCAGTTTAACTGGTTAATTAACCAGGATAGTGTGCAACTGAACAAAATATATACTGTATGATCAGTAATATTTCACATATTTCAGAATGCTAGCAATCTGCAGTAAAAAAAAAGCCCAAAATCTGACTTTGAGTTATTTGACTAAATATGAAATTTCCATGTATTTTTGGTAAGTTTAATGTAAACACTAAATTTTAGTAGAAATCTAGTCAAATTTTTAATTATAATTTAATGATCAATTATTTGAATAAATACAACTTTGATTTTATATACTTCAGTTGCATTTTACTCAAAGTTATATCCTGGTGTTTATGAGGGCTGAGAATCTTTTTTTTTATGCCGAACATACATAAAAACAACAAATCGCTATGAAGCTGATCCTGGGGACCTCTGTGTAGTGAGCCCGTTCTCACTCCCGAGGCGTAACATGCCGCCGTTTTGTCACGTCCCGCGGCGTTCCTGAGGAACGCGAAAGGAGACCTTCGGCGTTCTTATGGTACGTGGCGGGTTATGGCCGAAATCCAGTGCAATGACGCTCCCGCGGTAATAGACGTTCCAGCCCTGTATTCCAGCCCTAAACCTAACCTTATCCCTAACCCTAACCATAACCTTTTTCCTGACTTTAACCAGGACTTCAATGATGTTAAATAGCGTGTTTCTAAGCGATTTGAAGAAAAAGAGTGAACATGTGTAGATTGAGTCCATACGGTTCTCATATTTCCTCATTTTTCCGAGGTCGTCATTTAGGAACGTGATGGGTAGCCGAAAACGTAATATGTTGACGATTTGTCACCTAGCGTAAAATGTTACGCTGTGGGAGTGAGAACGTGTTGGTGTAGTACGCTTTTGCAGTGTTTTGGTCAGTTAAAGTTTGGCTAAGCATAGCAATGATTGTAGTCACTCTTGTGTGTTTTCCCACGGTAATAGTTGTGGGTTTTTGTTTACATGTTCTTTGTTTCTTGTAAAGGTTTAAGCCAAGGTTCATCAGCCCTGCAAAGAGCTGTAGCTACACTTGTTGGTAGATGGTTTTGAAATAATGTCCCTTTTAATCCAGTCTAAGCAGAAGAAAAACAACCAGAGGAATACACACACAACGACTCCAAACCTAAAACATCTGAGAAAATCGCTCACCTTTTTTTTTCTTGCTGATTCGAGATTCTATTTTTGTATATCAGAGAAAAGTTTGGTTTAACCTACAGAGTGCAAATTACTCTCATTCACTTTGCACCAGTACTCTTCCACCTGGTATCCCCGTGCTTCAATCTCTGGAAACATCTTTTCTGAGATGGGCTTGTGCTGGGAGATTCATTTGGGCTTGGAATTGCTCACATCACCGCAATATTGAATCTAACCAAGCCAGACTGCAGCAAAAAGGACATTTGGACTGGATGAAATTGGATATTCTAGTAGTTCAATAAGCTTGAGGCCAGAACTGGATGGAGGCAAAGGCAATTATTCATGTTCGACACCGAAGTTGGCCAAAGTCTGAACTGCTTTTAAATAAAACAACACATCCAAATGGCATCATTACTGCTATCACTGGAGCTGATGGTTACTCTTATATGAGAGGTGAAAGGCTCTCAAGAACAAACAAGTCATCCTGTTTTCTACTTGAACTTCCTCATATCTTATGACCTGGATGACTGAGAATATTCTGCCACATTATTTCTATCCCGCTGTTTTCCTGCTGGAGCCTGACTTTATTTCCTCCCTCGGGTGAGGACCATCTTTACTCAGCAGCATTTCTAAATAGAGAAATTGTTTGTTTGAAAAGGTCAACACTGTTAATTATACACCTCACGAGGATGAATGTCCCTGTGAGATTGAAGCCGGTTTTTCATAAACCCTCCCTTAACAGAGTGGACAGGTTTGAATCTTTAATGCTGCCATTACTGTTCTTTGAAGCATGCTCAATGAAACGATTTGAGCATGATCATTTCTAACTTACACGGGGAGAAATTTCAAGTCTATTAGGCGTGAAAGTACGAGGTCCTTAGACAGTGGCTCTTGAAGAGAAATTAGAACGTGAAGAGTGTAATTTTGACCACATTTCACAGTTCTCTTGCCTTTGTTTGAATTGCATTTGTTTAATAGACTTAAATAATTCAGGCTTTGAATTCTGCTTCATATCTCTGACAGGCAGGCCCATTCTAATTACAGGCAATATATTTTATTGTGATTACAAATTCAGGCAAGAGAGAAAGAGAATAGGAAACTTTCTACAAGTGTCGGTGACAATTTCTTAAAATGGGTAAAAATGAGGGGTAATCTGAAAAGATTCCTATTTAGATGAAGGCTTGTTGTTGCCAATCACTTCAGGGCCACCCTGTGAAGCTTCATTTGAGCACGGGGGAAAAAAAAGTGAGGAAAAAAAAACCCCACACATGACATTTCTAATGAGGGGGCCTAGACCATTAGCATTTGTGAAATTAGCAAAATCGCTTGCTTCGGTTTGATGAGATATCTTTAAAAAAACCCTTGATTGTGATCGTTTTCGAGAAGATGATATCTCTTTTTTCCAAATGCCAGATTGCATGTCATCATCTCTGGTGTTGTCCGCAGTTCTGGCGACTAATGACAGCTGATTTATGGGTGATGCATCAGGATAAGAATCCAAGATTTGGCCCGCTTTCCCCCCCCTCTGCATCTTACGCAAGCACATAATGTAATCTATAAGATTTAATGGAAAGCAAGATAAAACACTGAATCAAAAAGATGCATTGTGCAGTGCACTAATGGAATATGTAAGTGAATCCTGAAATGTCCAACAGTATCTTTAGTGCACTTACCAGGAGCTGAGTGTGCTGGCTGATATTATTTGTTTGCTCTCAGAGTGATCTGAGGCTGTGCTGCTGTGCTGTGGGGATGGAACTTGATGGACGTTGAGAGGTGCTTGGCTGTGGCCTACTGTAGTGGCTGATCTGTCTGGGATCAATACCAGCTAATTACAACCCACATTGATCCAGAAGGCTCACTAATTTAGAGCCGAGCCCCGGCCCTCTCCATACAGAGCCACTGAAGCAGCTCCAATCCCAGCCCTCTGGCCCTGCAAACATCTCACTCAGCACTAAGCAGCTCATTATCTCTGAGGAGCAACTAGTGGGGCATTTGCCTGTCTCCTAGGAATAGCTTTAATAGTGGAAGACTGGATACCTGTATAGGATGCTATAGATTTTCAGATGTCACCTTTATTTGTTTTTTCTTGTCACCAAAGGTAAAGGTATTTACGTATTTCCGATCTAGAGTTAACAATACAGGCGTTATTCTGCTTCTGATTAAAAAAAAAAAAGGACACCTACCTATTCCTACTTTATTTTCTCTTTTATTGGGTGCAGATCCACACTGGTGAAGTCTAAGTTTTTTATGACCTGGATAGAGATGCTTCATAGCTTTAAGGCTTTGTGATTTGTTCTAACAAAAAGAAAACCTTAAGTATGATACCCACTCATCCTGTCCCCTCAGATTCCATAAAGTGTGATTTTATAAAGAAAACTTTTAATTTAGCGCCCCTGTTTCAAACCATCTGGATGAACAGTTTGGCAGCAATACATCCATTTGGCTTCGTGTTGCAGTGTGCATGTGCAAGCATGTGGTTTGGCTTGTGTGCCTCCAAGATCAAGGCCACAATCTTTTTATCCTCTGCCCTGCTGCAAGCAAGCTTTGATCTGACATTTTGAATGTTGGACCTTCTGTTCTTCCAATGTTCTGCCCTCACACACCTACGTTTGTGCTGCAGCTGCCGTTGGGAAGTTTGCCGTGACCTTTGTAGACTCTTTTTGGTGTTCAGGTGTCAATGACCCATTCTGACCGCATCTGAGGAGCACAAATAGAGGAAGGTAGGTGAGATAGAGGAAATCAGCAGCCCTCACAAATTCGCCATCAGCTCACGCTCGGGGCAGATGTGAGCAGACTAACCACGTTAGTTAGATGCTTCTGTCTTCCTGCATGTGACCTCTGCCTCACTGTAGCATTCATCCCAGGCTAACCACCGTTTTTACCGTTCCGTCTTGGCACTTTCAACACCATTCAACTCCATAAGATTGCCTTGCTCTGCAGCTATTATAGCACTTCCTCACTCTTCCAGATTGAACGTTTTCACTTACACACCTATCTTTGCGTTCCTGTTTTTCATCCGTCTCACACCATTTCCGTCTCTTGCTCCAATTGCTGGATCACCCCAGGCTCTCCTAAAAGTCCACATTCACAACAGCTAAATTCCGCTAAGCGGGAGCCCAGGGTATAATTGCTTCTTGTACTTTGGCGTGGTCATCTTGTACCACTGGTTAGCACATGCGTGCACACAAACATAAATAAGCGCACGTGAACAGGCTTACATTTACTCTCTCAGATACATGCACTGAAATTGGGGCACACACACACAAATACCATTATAGAAAAAGGTTGTCATTATTTTGCTTAGGCCTTAACTGCCTTTTACCCTGCTGTGCCAGACACAAGCAGAAAGGGGTGTCTGCACTAATAGCAAGTGATGAATAGACCACTCACCTTTAATTCCTTGTGGATTTTTTAAGTATGCCCTCACCTCAAATAGGCTGGATAAAAGAGTCATCTGTAGCCTATAGGTTGCAAAGGTGGAGTTAGATGTATTTTTTCTAAAATTAAACAACCAAAAAATGTGTAGGCTACATTTTTCTTTGATAGCAAACTGAAGAGTTCAAATATGATTAGGCTAGGTAATATGAGTACTACTATGAATACTAGATTTTTCTCATCTCAGGAAAGCCGGGATGATGAAAGGGGTCTAATTCTGAGTCTTATGCTCATGTAATTTTGCACAATGAGGGATAATAATAAAGTTTTAAAGTGCATCTCACACAAAACATGGCCATGCTTGCAAAATACACTAATACAGTACTGGCTTGAATTCAAAAAGTATCATACTTGTGAGGGCCACCCCTTTTCCCCCAGCCCTGGCATTATATAGCCTACATACAGATATGAATCGGCTCATCTCAAGTAGAGCTGGCGACAGGTGCAATCCATAGTAGTAGGAAGTAGTTGCCATCACAACTGAAAATATCTCACACTCGAGCAAGAAGTGTCTACCAAGTGTGAAAAGTATCTGCCATATGTGGCAAAAAAAAAAAACATGTCTGGAGAGACAAGGTGAGGCAAAGAAATGCTTTGGTGCCTGGTGAGGAGTGTGGTGAAGAGGCAAATACACTGTAAGCAAGTGCATGGGGAAGAGATGCTTTGTCACACTTGCTATGTGACAAACACAAAGAGTAAATGCAGCTAAAAAGCTGATTAATTTGTTAAAACTAGTATATTTAACATTTCCCCTCACCTATTTTGAATTTATATATAGAAAGTTGGACTGAGTGAGTTGAGAAAACCAGGTGAGAAATAATTTATAATCCATAATGTTCCAAAACTCAAAACTGCAAAATACCAGAAAACCATATGAGGCACTGTTAATATTAATATAGTTAGAAGGGGGGGGGGGACCCTGCAAATGGGCATTCTTCACATATTATGCTTTCTTGTGATGTCAAAAAGACAATTTTTGCCATGGCCATTATCACTCCAAATTACAATTAATCGTAAATAATGATGAGAACTCCTTTATGTGCACTTTTCAGTGTTTATAAATGTTGACTGAGATAATCCCCACTCCCACCCCCCTACTATGTACACTTTCTATCACTCAATGCCAAGCTCTAACTTGTGGTCAAATGAGGGTTGATGGTCCACATAGATCCTTTTGTAGCTTGCCACCACTCTTTACTGTGCCCGAAACAAGTATAAATAACCTATGACTCATTCTTGTTTTTTTTTTGTTTTTTTTTTTGGGTTCCAAAGCCCATCCACCATGCAGGTCTTGTATGGCAGGATGTTGAGACAATCATGCTAATGGAATTGTCTCATTTTAATTCATGTGCTAATGTATCTCTGAATCATTTCTTTCCTCCACAACAGACAAAGTACATTTTACAACTTCTTGAAAACATGTTAAATTAGTAAACAGGTAAACAAAGTCCGTGTGCTAGCGAGTCTCTCCATCATCTCATCTGAAATGGTATTTCTGGGGGGGGGGTTTAAGTTGTTTTTTTTCCAGGATTTCTTTCCTGGAAAACATCTCTTCCTGTCAATGAAGATGTTTTTTTTTTTACCCCCCACAAGCCTATTTCTGCAGCAGGAGCTCGAGACAATGGAATACATTTTCACATGAAAAGCTGGGGACAGAAAAGGAGCAGGAGGATGTAGTACTGTGCCCTTCATCCGTGTTACCATGGGGATTAACTGTACTGCACCCTCCAGGACTCTAATTGGCTGAAGAGGGTTCCATTTGGCCTCTTAGAGTCCCACTCACAGGTTCTTTCCATTGCATGTTCCATCTAGCCACTTCACTGTCCTATTCACATGGAAAATAGAGATCTTGGATGCACTGATAAAACACTTAGAGGACAATTTCAGTTTTTTCCTACTCTTTTGTCAATCATACACTGCACTGCATCTTTGCCAGAATTTTTAAAGAGAACATGCTATGGAAAATATTTCCAAACTTCAATATTTAATCCCAGTATGTCTGTAGAATCCCAAAATCTAAAACACAACCCCTTATTTTGTCCTTTTCCTCAGCGATCATAATGCACATCTCTGAATGTGATGTAAAACAGACACGAGCATATCGGATCAGATCTGCCTGAGCAGCAAAAACCTCTTAAAGTTTAAATGGCCAGTGGTTGAATAAACTAAAAAAAAAAAAGCAAGAGTGATTTTAATGTAAACCCAGCATCTTCTTCTGATATCAAAATTCTCACAAAAACAAAACGTTACCATTAGCTATTATCATACGTCCATTGCTCTGAGCCATGTCAGCGTGGTAATGCTGAAAGACAGAAATTTGAAATTGTGGAAAAGTTAAACTCAAACACTTCTGCAGAAATCAACAAACATTCATACAAATAAAATAAAAAAGATTTAAATCCGGCTTCTATTCTCTTGATACCATCTCCTTACAGCTACTTTTAAAATGCTCCTTGGAAGTCTCAATCTGACAGCTTGTATTTGCTCATTTGTAATGCATGCAGGAATCTCTTCCATTGTGTCAAAAATGGTGACTCTAACTTAAAGTAGCAGGGTTGCAGTTGTCTGATCCCTGGTTGCTAAGACTGGCTTAAGGGGCATAGAATAGTGTCTTAGGGTCTTTTTCAAGAGTGAGAGCAGAGCGGAGTGGGAGGTTGACAGACGGAGCGTCAGCAGTGATGAAATCACCAATCTGTTGTGGTGAAGACTTATGTTCTTA